>NC_091068.1:108122660-108736197 GCF_000393655.2 Nicotiana sylvestris
AATTTTCATAAAATCAAATAAAATAAAACATCTTGATTACGACAACTTCCCCTACAGATTTAAACCTAAAAACTGACAGACTCGATGAGTGGACCAACAAACTTCAAAAGAAAACTGGAAATACAGACTCAAAAATGAACTATCAAACTTAGAAGAAACTGACAATATAGACTCAAAAATGAACTAACAGAATACAAACTCGAACAAACAGAGTCAAGAATACATAAGTGCCTCAACTATTGCTTCACTTGGCCTTGCTACGGGCTTTTGCGCCATATCTTCTTGGAGGCGGAACAAGTCATCCATGATCTGTCGGACAAAAATCATAACTGAAGCGAAGAACATGGACCCGGTCATGTCTTCACACTCGTTGCACTTCATCACAATGTAGTCCGCAATTCTCCTAACCCTTTCCCTGATAATACTCTTCTCCTTAGCAACCGTCCGATCTGCTGAGATCTGGCATCCAAAACTTGTTCGGCTGTATGATTTTGCTCTTGAAGCTATTGCGGGTCTTTCTCTAGCTGTGCCATCAGGGCATAGCAGTGATCCCTTTCTGCTTTGAAGTCTCTCACCTACTTGGACATTTCATTCTCAAGGACATTGACCTTTTTCTTTATACTCACCATTCCTTTGTCATACTTCTCCTTTAGTTGCCGAACGAAACTAGCTCGTCCATCTACATTCTTAGCTAACTTAGCTCGGGCATTTGCTATCTCCGCTTTAGTCTTTTGCAAATCAACCTCATAATCACGTACTTTTTGCGTAAGGAAATAGATGAGTTTTTCATCTTTTCTGCTCCTGCTCGGGTTTTCAGCTGCTATTCTCATTTTTCAAACTTGGGCTCGGAGAGCTTCTTCTCTTGGGCCAACCTTCTTCTTTCACCTTCAGCTTCTTGTGCATGGAGATCATTATTGCATTCCATGTTTCTCAGCTTCTCTTCCAAGGTGTGAATCGCGGCTTGATATTTTTTCTCCTTTTCTCCGCAGGCCAACATTTCTTGGATTTTATCATCAAAAGCTTGAACATGAGGTCTCTTGGCAGGCCTCTCGGGCTCGGGCTATGGTTGTTGTTTACACAAGACTTTTTCTCAAACCATGCGGCATAATTTGGATCCACTTCCCCCTTTGCAACATCTGGTACCTGGGTGCCATTTTTCAGATACCGGCAGCCATTCCAGTCCTGCTGAACTAAAGTCTCAGGCAATGCAGCTTTTGGATGCAACTCAATGACCTGGGTGGTTAGATCTTCATCTTCGAACACCACCTGATATCTTTCTAACTGCCTTAAGACCCTTTGTGGTGCATATGGCTGGATACTCCTCACACCCATCAACTTCAGGTAGCCCTTGGTAGCCGTCATGTATATGGCTTCTGTCATCGGGAGCCATCCTATAGTCCACTCGACCTGACTTTCTTTGAGAGCTTTCAAGTGGGAGACCTAGGCTTCAAATCCTTCTGGCACGTTGTAGTCTTTCACCCTTTCCTCATAACTTTTAACAAATTTATCTGGGCTCGAACCATAACTCATTAATTTGGGGTGATGGCGAAGATGCTCGATCAACCACATTTGTAGAAGAATATTGCAACCTTCAAAGAATTGAGCCCCAGCTTTGCATAATGTCAATGCTCGATAAATGTCTGCCAGCACTAACGGGACAAGTGTATGATCTTCCTTGTAGTGAGGATTTGTGCAATTCTAACCATACGAGTATCCACTGTCCCTTCCGCATTTGGAAAGACCATGATCCCCAAAAATGCCACAATAAAAGCGAACCGACGATGAATTTGCCAAAGGCCCTTATCTTGTTTGTTGCTCAAACCCTTTTCATACGTTTCGAACCCAGCTGAGTGCCCGAACCTGAAGTACAAGAAGTGGAAAGAACAACACCCTTTGCTTACATGGGCCTTCTTCATCTGTTTACTGATATTCAGGAGGTCAAAGAACTTGTGCACTGAAGGAGCCCTTGAAAATATAAGTTGTTATTTCCTTAAATCCCAGCCAAACTCAATATACCCGGCCACTTCCTCCAGAGTAGGGTGATCTCAAAGTCCGAGAAACAAAAAACATTGTAGACAGGGTCCCAAAAAGTTACCAAAGCCTTGATTAGATCTTCCCGTGGTTTGATTTCCAAAATGTTTATAAGGGCACCCAACTGTTTTTTCACTCACTTCTGACCATCTTCATCTAGATCATTCCACCACACATGCAAATGCAACTAAGCATGTTCTATGACCACTTCTGACGGGTTCTGGGCAGTGTTCATTTGTACCTGTGGGAGATTAAGGTTACGTTTGGCTCCGGTGGACCCTTTTTGTAAGACATGTTTTTCAATTTCTAAAAGAAAAATCAATGGACCATGACTCCTTCCCGTATATACTAATTTTAGCAAAAATGGTCGTTTTTGCAAACGTGACCCCTTCCCAATTCCAAATAAATTTTGAGGTCGGGGAGAACTACTTTATGGAAAAATGACACTTTACCGACAGACTTGTCCGTTCTTTTACGAAAGCAGCCCTTCGACAAATGAAGATACTCTAAGGCTATCTCGGCAAGAATGGCTTAAGACATTACCGAAGCTGGATCGGCTTATTTTTTACCAAAACTCCCGACTACATTTATTTGACCATTTACTCTCTTTTTTTTTCAAAAGATAAGGCCGGACCTTATGTAGGTTGCCTACGTATCCCACATCCGGTGAGAATCAGACCTGCGTAGTTCGGTCAGTTTTGACACGCTTGAAAAGGACATAGTATTGACTCTTTTGATATGACTCTTTTCTTTTCTTCTTTTTTTTGAAAAAATTTGGCAGAGTTTTGGGACATTTCCAAATACCGGGGATTTCTAGAATCGGGCTTTATTTCCTTCCCTACATCACTTTTGGTTATTCTTTTGCTTTATTTACCCTAACCGGTCAGCATGCAGGCCGAATCAAATAAATGTTCACATAGCACATAGGATGCATCAGGATGGTCTATTATTTTGGGTACACCTATCCTAGACGGACCCAACCCCTGTGTTGAGTCCTCTAACTCAAATGCACATGATGCAAACAAACGTACCTACTAGGGATCCGGCATGAGGCTGTGTTTTTCTAGGTTTAAATCCTGGGGTTGTGTTCTAGACCTGGCTTACCCGAGCTGACAACTCGAGCCGAAAAGGGGGCAACGTACCGGGAGCACTGAAGTCTACCCGGCCTTGTTGTTGGCCCAGCCCCGTTCTTATTTGGTATATTTTCTACAGAAAAAGTGGGCCACGTGAACGTGTGCACCATTTTCAGAAGACTCAGAGGGGTGGCGTAAGAAGACAGTTATGTACAATTCAAACAATATTAAAGCGGTGAGCAGATAGCATTTAGCACCAAAGGTTCACATAATACAGTAATATTGACAATAAATGAAGCCAAGTAAAAATCATTTTAACAAGCCCGAATTCTTGAACCCTGAACCAGAGATTCTGGGTTCTTTTCCCCAACAGAGTCACCAGAGCTATCACACCTCCTTTTTTCGACCCCCGGAAAGGGGTATAAGGGAATTTTTTCCAATTTAAGTAACAATTGAAATGGGATTATTTATTTAAAAATCAGAGTCGCCACTTGGGATAATTTATGGTATCCCAAGTCACCGGTTAAAATCCTGAATCGAGGAAGTTGACTCTATTTACGATCTGCGAACATAGAAATCCGGGTAAGAAATTCTGTTAACCCGGGAGAAGGTGTTAGGCATTCCCGGGTTCCGTGGTTTTAGCACGGTCGCTTTGATCATACTTGGCTTAATCAAATTGTCTAATTACTGATTTTAGAACCTATGTGCATTTGCCTTTTTTATTTAAGAAATTATCTTGAAATGGGTCACGCGCACGTGTACCCATTTGTTTGGCGCATCAAAATCATGTCACGCGAACGTGTCCATAATTAATAACGCTTTATTATTATTAAGAAAGTTTGGCCGAAGTTGCGCGAATGCATACTCTGGTTTTGTTTTTAGAAATCGTAATCATGTCACGCGAACGTGTCCACAATCACAATGATATATTAAACGGGCCTAAAGCGACTACGAGCATTTGTTATTTTTATATCTAGTTTATGAAATTAATACGAGGGCCATGTATGATTAAATTATGTATGGCACACCTTGGACTATATGAACTAAAACTAATTAGTGGCCTATTAAAACAATTTCATTATTAAGAAAGGTTGTTCGAAGTTGCGCAAACGCATACTCTAAATTGGTTTTTAGAATTGTAATCATGTCACGCGAACGTGTACACAACCACAATTATATTTTAACACGCGCATAAAGGCTTTTCTACGGATATTTATTTTAAATAACTAGTTATGATATTTATGAGGGCCATGGGTAATTTAACTAAATGGCACGCCTCACTCCATTGTTTAAGGGTCATATTTAATTAAAAAGGTCTAAAGGAGTTCGGATTTATTCTAAGTTAATGTTCAATCTAAACCTACTAGTTAATAAACTCACGTTGGATGAAACCAGGTATTTGATTACTTGAAAGGGGCCTGGGCCAGCGGTAGGCCCAGTGGTGTTTAAAAGCCTTTAAAAAGAATCCCGGGAAAGGCTGGGTTGATGCCAAACCCAATGTTGGGACAAGAGTGGCCCTATAATACAAGAAAGACCCCATTTCGCCATACCAATACAAAACTTAAGGAATTAAAACATGTTGGGTACAATAAGGCTCAGGATTGGGCCCAATGAAAGATAAGGCAAAACAGGCATGAAGAGACCATTTTCCAGTAGGTTGCTTCCTTATAGGGCAAGGCCCAATCCCCTTAAGAATTTATAAAAAACATAATACAAGAAACTAGAGATGAACACCAGATTATGAATCTAATTTAAACACCTGCTTACAAACAATAGTAAGACGAACATGGACCCAAAGCTACTCATTTAAAACATACTTATTCTTGCATCAACAAGTACTCTAACATTGCTAAAATTAAATGACCAAACTATGCAGTTTCAACAGCAAGCTAATATTGCTAAAATTAAATGACTAAACCATGATATTTCAACAACCAACGTTAACATGATATTCAAATTAACAATCTTAAATATGAAAGAAACTACAGAAATCAACTACTGATCCAACTAATTGAACAGTTTATGAAAAATAAACTAGTCTACATCCTAATATATGAAATTCTTCCTAAATCATTGTCCATTCAACAGATTACATAGTAACCAAAATAAACTGAAAGTACATAGACTAAGAATAGACATAGAAATTCAAGAAAACACATGTATGAGGAACTAAAAGTCCATGATTCATTCATTGAAGTTCTCACTACAATTACATATATCAAAGTACTTCTATACTTCAGCAGTCATCATAGGCCAAGAGAATACCTGGAGAGCAAGAGCAAAATGATGAGAATACAAGGAAATTCTATGAAGCAAGCAAGCAAAGAAGCAGCAAATGACCAACTAGCAAACAGCTTCAGCTCAAACCCATATTGGAATCAGAAATCCAGAAAAAGAACTTAGGAATGTGTTTGTTTCTTTCAGGAAGGAAAATCAAAAGTGAAAAAACCATTCAACTCTCTCACACAATGCAAAAATTTTGTATATTTTCTATGGGTTCCAATGTCTGCCTAAAAATGGAGGAAAAGAGTCCTTAAATAGGCACTTCTAAGGCAGCCCTAGCCTGGTTTTCTAATTCCCCTTCTACCCCTTATTTTCTTAATTATTTACCCCTTAACCCCTCCTTATCCCTTAACAAACTAGCCTAACCTTATCCTCTAGAAGCTTCCCATAACAGAAAATATCCCCCCCCCCTCCCCCGCAATTTACTTTTCAATACAGACCCAAGACCCAAAGGAAACCTACAGGCCAGCAACCCAAGAGAGGCTCAAGCAACAACATCTAATGGATTTAACCAAAGTGAAACCTTAAGAAACTGATTTAATAAATAAACGAGATTAAATTTTAAAAAAATGCAAATTGTGACTGGCCTTAAACTAAAACATGCTAAAAAAGTATTAATAATTAACTAATTTAAACAACAAACGAAATGAAAGCAGCATGCTTGATGAATGCCCTAAACTTAAGAAATTATCATAAACATGAATAACGCCTAATTTAATTCAAACAACTGGATAACAACAACTACATGGAGCATATAAATAACCTAAACAATTTTAGATGAACAGATGTTTAGAATTGAAAGAAGAAGTTAGAAAATAAACAAAGAAAATATATAAATAAAACAAAGAGAAGAACTGAGTTACTGGCTAAGCACTAGAAAACTCTATTAATCCATAGATTATGACTGCCCTAATTCTTTTATTATTTTTTCGGTCAAGAGAAAAGGGATATAAAGAAGCAAATTAAAGAAAGGTGGAAGAAAAGAAAGGGTAATAGGAGGAGAAATCACAGAAATAGATAGAGAGAAAAACAAAAGGAAATACCTAGCGATTGACTTAAAGAACTCTGGCTGCTCCGATTTAAGCCCAAAATTAATGTTAATCGCATGTTCTTTGTTAAGAACAAACGACCAACATCAACTTCACGCTAAATCATCCCTAGAACTTGAAGGCTTGAGGCTTAACCTTGCATGCCACAGATCCGAAGTCGGGTGGATTCGGTCGAGCATTTGGGAAAACTGTTGAGGGGCTTGAGTTTATAGGTGTGTGATGATTATACGGTGTGATTTTGGGTGGATTTGTAGAGTTAGGTTTTTGGAGATTCTGATTTTAGATCCAAGATTTAAGAAGTTTGAGGGGGATTTGGGGAAGAAGACCATGAGATTTGAAAAGAGGAAGGTGAGGAGATCTTGTGGTGTTAATTTGAAGGGGATTGGAGTGGTCTGGGGCGTCGCCGCCGGCGGAGACGGTGGGGGTTTTTAGGGCGGCGGTCTCTATGGTTAGATGAGGGAGATGAAGGTTAGGGCTTGACTGGGAGGGGGTACCGGTTCGGACACATATATACGTGGGGGTGATAAGTTCTGAGCCGTTGGATCATTGAAATCCAACGGCTAAGATGAAGGGTGCTCAAAACGGGGTCGTTTGGTAGATTGGGGAAACTGGACCAGTTTTGGTGGGATTGGGTTGGGTCGGAATAGGTTTAGGATGGGCTTAGGCAAAAAAGTTTGGGTCTTGGCCCAATGAAATTAAAACAACCCCCTTTTAATTAAACCCTCTATTTATTTCCTCTTCACTTTTGTTTTTTTCTTCTTTTTTTCTTTAATTAACAACCTAAATTAAAATCCTAAATTAATATAAATTAAACTAATTATCTACTATAATATTTACAAAAATTAATTACGCCTAGATTAAACGAGGAAATTACCAATCTAAAATTAAAGAAAACTAAAAATACAAAAGTAAGCCAATTTTTTGTGATTTTGAATTTTAATAAAGCAACTAATTCACTAATTAACCTTAAAATGTAAAAATGAAACCTAAATTAAATGCATGGTATTTTTTGGCATTTTCATGATTTTAACAAAACAAACATGCACAGAAATGCAAAATTTCCCACAAGACCCTACAAAATTGTAAAAAACGGAAAAAATTATTTTTCTGGTATTTTATGGGAATAATTCCTGTAGGGCAAAAATCACGTGCTCACAAGGAAAATAAATACATAAGAGAGAGACTCCAGCTGCTGCAGAACGGCTCAAAAGGGCAGCTCACCGGGAATCTCAAGCTGAGGAGTCAAGTCTACGCGCCGGACTGATGGCCAGATGTACCTGCCTCAAATCATATACAATCAAGTACAGAAATGTAGCGTGAGTACATAAAAATATGTATCAATTAAGTATTTTGTCTAACCTCAAAGAAGTAGTGACGAGGGGTTGACTCCGACACTTACTAGGGCCAACAATATAGTAATATGAAGTTCAAATTCTTAAATCATAATGTATGTAGATAACAACAAGCTCAAACAAGGATAATAACTGAAAAATCCTTCCATCATATTTAAGAAGTCAAGGTACTATCTTTATTTAAAACAAGTGACCTTTCAAGCGACAATTCATACAAACTACAAAGAGTTCCAATCCTGTTATCACACACAAATACCACCGAGGACATTCGGCCCGATCCAACATAAAAGTAAAATGTGCACTGCCGAGAATCGAACGGCGCGAACCATAGATGTATCTATTCACCCCGCTTATGAATCATACATGTGACACGGTAAAAACATAATCCACACTCGCGAATCATACGTGTGAAGCGGTCAAACATAATTTTATCATTGAAATCATAATCCTTTCTTGATTCTTTTTAAAATAAATGAAGACAATTAAACTTGAAGCCTGTAAATCATTGAAAGTCCTCAACTTAATTCTTTTTGTTACAATTAGCACATATAATCAAATAATGGTGTCCACAAAGCATGGTGTAAACCTAAAACTACCCGGACATAACAGAAATAGTAACTACGTACGGGCTCTCGTCACTTCGTACATACGCATCCCCCACAAATAACTACATATTAATTAAGTTCACCTATAGGGAAATTTCCCTCTTCCAAGGTTAGAAAAGAGACTTACCTTGCTTCAAAGCCTACTTCCAAACTCAAGAATACGCTCAAACCCTCAAACCGGAGTCGAACAATCCAAACTATTCAAATAGTGTAAAAACCAATCATTATAGTTTCAAAAGTTCATATTCTAACTATTAAAGTGATTACCTAACCCCAAAGGCAAGATTCCTAAAATTCATCCTCGGGCCCACGTGTCTGGATTTCAGAAATATTCGAAGGAAGTTGTTACCCATTACCTAAGGAACATAAATATATGATTATCACTAAGTTTCATGGTAAATTTTGTGGTAAAAATCTCATTCTTGTCAAACCCTAGGTTTTTAATCTAACACATGGTTTCTCAAATTTTCATGTTGGAATCTACCCAAAATTTATGTATTGAACTCACAATATGTAGGAATTACTTACCTCCAAAAGCTAGGTGGAAATCCCTCTCAATATGCTCCAATAATTGCCCAAAAAGTGAGAGAAAATGGCTTGAATCTCGTATTAAACGAACTCACTGCCTTCTGCGATTTCCATACTTGCGATGCGTTGACCGCATTTGTGGTCCCGCTTCTGCAGACGATTGTCCGCTTCTGCGAAAATGGACTGGGCCAGCTGGGGCCGCACCTGCGGACAGGTATCCGCTTCTGCGGTCCACTTCAGCGGGAACAAGGGCCGCATCTGCGAAGCCTGGCTCCTCTCCTTGGGCCGCATCTGCTAAGCTCCAACTGCACCTGCGGCTGACCAACCACAGGTATGTGTATGACAACAACTAGATCTTCAGCACTTGCTCAATTTTCCAACTTGGTCAGAGCCTCGTCCGATTGACACTCGGGGTCCCCGCGGCCCCGCCCGAACATACCAACAAGTTTGGAATTATAAAACGGACACGTTGCCCGAAACAATATTAAAACTAAGAAATACACCCTAAAACCAATTGAATCAAACTTATGAACTTCAAGTTTTTCAATCTACTTCCAATGTGCCGAAACGTACTTATACCACCCGGAATGATACCAAATTTTGCATGCAAGTCTTAAATGATATTATGGAACTATTCCTGGTCTCGGAATTCTATTTGGACCTCGATATCACCAAAACCTGCTCTAAACCAAATTTAAAGAACTTCTAAAAACCTTCAAGAACCAACTTTCACTATTAGGCGTCAAAACGTTCCCGGGTCATCCAAAACCCAATACGGACATACGCCCAAGTCTGAAATTATCATACGAACCTAAATCCCTATTCCGAGGTTGTTTGCTCAAAATATTGGCCGAAGTCAAACTTGGCCTTTTAGGCCAACCTTAAGGAACCAAGTGTTCCGGTTTCAACCCAAACTCTTCCAAATTCCGAACCAACCATCCCCGCAAGTCATAAATTAGTAAAAGCAAGTACGAGCAGTCTTATTTAAGGCATGGGGTTCTAGAAAACAAAACGATCAGTCAGGTCGTTACATTCTCCACCTCTTAAATAAATGTCCGTCTTCGAACGGGTTTAGATTCATACCTGAAGTGACAAATAAGTGTGGATATCTGCTCCGCATGTCCTCCTCGAACTCCTAGGTCGCCTCCTCGATTGGTTGGCCCCTCCACTGAACCTTTACCGCAGAAATCCTCTTGGATCTCAACTGGCAATCATGTCTATCAATAATAGCAATTGGCTCCTCCTCATAGACCAAGCTCTCATCTAACTGAATAGTACTGAAGTCTAACACATAAGACAAGTCGGCGTGATACCTCTGAAGCATAGACACGTGAAAAACTGGATGAACCCCCGAGAGGCTGGGAGGTAAAGCAAGCTCATAAGCAACCTCCCCAACTCGCGTCAACACCTCAAATGGGCCTATAACCCTTGGGCTCAACTTGGCCTTCTTCCCGAATCACATAATATCCTTCATCGGCGAGACTTTCAAGAGAACCTTCTCGTCGACCATAAATGATACATATCGCGCCTTCTGATCCGCGTAACTCCTCTGTCTAGACTGTGCTGTGTGAAGTCGCTCCTGGATCAACTTTACCTTTTCTAAGGAATCTTTCACCAAATCTGTACCATATAACTTAGCCTCGCCGGGCTCAAACCACCCGATGAGAGAATGACATCGCTGATCAAATAAAGACTCAAATGGAGCCATCTCGATACTGGACTGATAACTGTATTTGTAAGCAAACTCGGCCAAAGTCAAGAACTGATCCTACTATCCTCCAAAGTCAATCAAACAAGCTCTCAGCATGTCCTGTAATATGTGAACTGTCCACCCCGACTGCCCGTCGGTCTAAGGATGAAATTCTAGGATTGAGCTCTACACGGGTCCCCAACTCACTTTATACGGCTCTCTAGAAATGAGAAGTGAACTAAGGGCTTCTGTCTGATATGATGGAAATAGGCACTCCGTGCAACTGAACGATCTCCCGAATATAAATCAGGGACAACTTCTCTGAAGTATAGGTAGTAGCAATCGGAAAGAAGTGTGCCGACTTGGTCAATCTGTCGATAATGACCCAAACTTTTGCAAGGTCCACGGCAATCCAACCACAAAGTCCATAGTAATGCACTCCCATTTCCACTCAAGTATAGTCATCTGTTGAAGTAGGCCACTAATCACTGCCAACTCAATGCTATACTAAGGTAGAAGGAGCGGGTTGCAATAGCTTGTACCCGATATGAAGGTCGGGATCGAATTCCTTAGGGATCTAGTAGTGGAGGTGGATTGTATGTCTATCCTAGAGATGTGTTTGTACTCTTAATGTCATTTCAAACATTTTTTGGGTTTTCAAATTATAACTATTTTTGTAAAACTATTGATTAACACTAAATTATGCTATGAGAATATTGCTGAGTTGTATCTAATGGGAAGAAGGGCACTAGGGTCGTGACACTACCTAGGTGGCTAATTGACGGGTAGATGTTACTAAGGTTCAATTGACATAATTGGGGCTTATGGTATAATCGTTGCATAATTTTACTCACTCTCACGCCTCTCGGTAGAGAAAGTGACTTTGCCCAATTGACTCTCTTGAGACCAAATGGGTAGGCAAATTAGACCAAGCAACTAGGGTTCAAGTAGGGTAATTACTCTCTCGAGGTTTAACCCGTTAATTGAGAATATCATTTCTCATGAGTCCATCCCAATTCCTTGTTGGGTCAATTTTGGGGTTATAGACTCTCTTTCTCAAAAAGAGTTAAACCTATAAAGCTTGAATCAGTGTTTGCAACCATAAATTCTAGAATTAAACATAAAATCAACCCAAATAGCAAACACTCGTAGTCAATCTAACACTAGATGGCAACACCCATCAATTACCCATACTAGGATTGAGCCACAACCCTAGATAATGGGTTTAGCTACTCATGCTAGATAAAGAAATTGAAGAAATAGATGAAGAACTAAGCATATTAATTAATTGCTAAAATTAAAATATAAGAATCTATCGTAAATGTAAAGCAAAAGTGCCAAAAATGGCTACAAAATTTGTTCTCACGAGCGCATTTGTTGTCTGATATGTCTCAATACCTAAAAAATGGTAAAATGTTCTATTTATACTAGGCTGGAAAAACTAGACAAAAATACCCCTGCGGGGTCAGTGCGTGCTGCATTAAATGGACCGCGGCCGCACTGGGCTTCCTTCTGCTTCTCTGAACTTGGACACCGCGGACCGCATAGAACGGACCGTGGCCGGGGAGGGATCTGGTGCGGTCTGCGCAACCACGACCGCGGCCGCGGAAGGAGCAGGCACGGTCCGTGCAACCACGACCGCGGACCGTATGGAACTGGCTTTGCAAACTCAATCTCTCTGAACCTTATGATCGCGTACCGCACAAAAGAGTAGTGCGGCCGCGGAGTCTTCACCGCGGACCGCGAGATGTGTACCGTGGTCGCGCTTCTTCTAGTCCTGATTCACCAACTCTCTGAACCACCTAGTGCGGCCGCATTCCACTTTGTGCGGTCCGCACTAGGACTTCTTTTCTCAATATATCTTGGTCTTTGATACTTGAGCAGGTTTCACTCCTTTTTTAGCCGATCTTTAATATTTCGTCACTTTATCGATCAAACCTGCGATCAAGCACAACTTGTGAGCCTTTTAGGACTATTTTGTAACAATATATGATCAAAGCATAGGCAAGTAGGGGCATAAAACATGTTAAAATCCTAACTTATCAACTCCCCCAAACTTAAATCTTTGCTTGTCCTCAAGCAAACAAAATAAGACTCACCCCTTAAAAGAAAATCCAAGTAATTCTAGCTGTTCTAAAGTAACCTCAACAAGCAACAATTGGGACTAACAATTGCCCTCAATACGAATGGATCATTAACAGAATTCAAACTTTGAAAAACAATGGATCAAGTGTGACACAAGAGCATCAAGAATTGACTCATTACATCAAACAACTCTCTCAATTACTTTGGCTGTTGTGGACCCCAAACTCACACATCCTCAACTCTCCCTAAGCAAACCTCACCTTTTTAGAGTATAAGCACGCAAACCAAGGTTAATGGGAAGTCACTCGTCTCTCTCAAGGAAAGGTCACAAGTACGGCTCTAAGTACCATATGCTTTACCCTCATGTAAGTATCCACTAATGTGAGCGTCATCCAACTCAAGATCATATAGGGCTTTTATGGAGTCAATGTGAAGGCTTTTGGTTCAGGGTAGGAAAAGTTGTTGGTCTATATGGGTTCCATCTTCCCTTAAGCACTTCTTTTGATTCATTCTGGCACAATTCTATTTGACTCTGAGTATTCCACTTCTTTTCAAGGGGTTAGAGAGACACATTGTCACTCTTTCTTATGCAATTCAAAGCATTTCTCCTTTTTCTACTTTTTCCACACCTTTTTCACTTTTCTTTTTCTTGAATCCTGTTTTATTCTTTGCACATTAGACTTTCTTTTAGTCTTTTTCTTTTCTTTCTTTTTCATCGCCTTCCTTTCCTTTTGCTTTTGTTCCTTTTACCCCTTTGTTTCCTTTCTTGTCTCTCCCCCCAAACTTAGACTTTTGCCATTACTTAAGGGACGATTTGGGTGCCAAGAGAGGGTATAATTTAGAACGGGTATAGGCTTGTAGCATTGGTTCTTGAAAGAAAAAGGTTTAAGTCTCAAAAGGGTTAGCTAAGGATTATATCATTGGGAGGCTATGGAATTGTTCGACTATTGCTTGGATCAAGGAGAGCCTATAATCACTTCTCAAATCAAATTTCACTCAAAATTTCGCCTCAACAAACATTCAGGGCAAGTTCTAGACCATTGGCTCGGGACATGGACTCACAATTCGATTTCTCACCACACACACTCAAGAATTGCTAAAGACATAGAGTCGGGGGGCCACAACAATCTTAGACACAATTGAGCACACAATAGTCCCGAAAGACCACATGATATTTGTTTGGTCAAAACAAGAGTCTCAAGGTCACTACTTTCACAATCCTAAACACAACCACTTGTCTTTGACCATGAGATCAAAGGCAAATGTGTTAGGCCCAAGTGAAGCTTTGCTTGAGGTACCCTTAACTATAAACTACTAAAAATGAGGGAATAATCAAAAACGGACTCAAACCCTTAAGAAGGTTATCACGCCATCCATCATCGGGAAGAGCCACCCGGTTCACACAATACTCCACCCTTGGAAAGAACCGTGGCATTAAGAAAACCAAGGGTTTATTGAAAGCGCCAAAACCGAACAAAAAGGCTGCGAGCCTATCTATTAAGCTAAGAATGAAATATTTGTACGAAAATAGAAAATAGAATGAATATTTACAATAGGGGATTAGAATATACAACGGGGGATGAATATATATACAAAAATGTAACTTTATATACAGACCAAAGAAAAGATAAAAAGTGCGATAAAAGTAATTAGATGTAAAGTTATATACATACCAAATAAAAAAATCAAACAGAAACATAAACTAAGTCAACTAATATATATATAATCATCCGGATAAAAAGTAGGGCGCACACCCACAAATAAAAGCTGGCATTGACCCCAATGCCAACTAAACAAATAAGCATCAAAAAAAATCATGAGGAAAGAATATAGGAGCTCCTTAAGCCTCGTCTGTCTACATGGGAACATGAATGGTCCCCTGGTCCTCTGTATGTACGGGAGCCTTAGACTGGTTCCCGGTCTCCTGCTGCTCAGCTGCTGGGACTGGGGCCTGGACCTGTACGGGCTGAATATCAGGAACATCCTGTGGCTGATTGGAGGAAGCCTCCGATGGATCCGCCAACTGGATGATCGCCTCATCTGCACTGGGGAGCTTCCTCTTCTTCTTTGGAAGTTGTTGTGTCTCTACTACTGGTGCTACTGTTGGGGCTGGATCCTCGAATAGCAAGTCTAAAGGCAGCTGGTCTGCCTTCAGTTTGTCAACATCCTCCCTCAGCGCCTTCACATACTCCTTGGAAGCCCATGTTTTGCGCAGCTTCTTGTGCTCCCTGGCAAGCTCCTTTAGGGCCTTGCCATGTGAATCCATCGCCTTAGCCAAGGCAGCCTGAGAATCGAGGATATTTTGCTGGTTGGCAAGAATCTCCTTGAGTGAATCCTCGATAGACTGGGGCACCTGCACTGGCTATGGTGCCGACTGAGCAACAATGGTAGAAGTCAAGGTGGACAACTTGTATGAAGCAGTCACCATCCAGTTGTTCAAGCTATGAAGTGTCTGGCTCAGCTGGTGGGCGGTGATAGGATGGGCCCGGGAAGATGGAATCCTTGGGCCAGCTGAAGTAGAGGGACCAGCAGTAGTGGAAGGTCTGGGAGGCATGTCAGCAACTGTGGAAGTAGGCTCAGTGGAGGGCTCTACCGTAACCGGCTCTTCAGACTGGCCGATTGGGGCAGAAGCAGGCGGCTTGTAATTTTTGTCCTTGGGGTTGTCTGACCCCTTCAAACTGTACCATGAGAACGGAGCCACAGGTTTGACCTTTATGTCAAAAGGTCTCTTCTCCACCTCCAAGTCCCGGAAATACATAGTGAGGGTGCTGGGAAAAGGATAGTTCCGGTCATGCTCAACCCCCACTGCAGAAATGACGCGGGACATCACATTGCCCATGTTGATAGGATATCCCGCCATAATAGAAGCAACAAGAACAGCC
Source organism: Nicotiana sylvestris (assembly GCF_000393655.2). NCBI lineage: Eukaryota > Viridiplantae > Streptophyta > Magnoliopsida > Solanales > Solanaceae > Nicotiana > Nicotiana sylvestris. The sequence goes on from NC_091068.1 coordinate 108,138,239, forward strand.
CGGGCGAGTGGAATAGTCTAATCATGGGTAGTGGGGTCGAGCCGACTGTACACAAAAGTCAACCAACCTCTTGCCTCAAAGTTAAAGGTTCTCTGAAGTATTTTGGTCCCTACTTGTAACCACTCTGGAACCGTACCCGGGATTGCCAGGTATGAAGCTAACCACAGACGAACCTCCTCGCCCATTGCCAACTTTTCATTGTAAAGGGACTCATCTTCATCATTGAACCCCAGGTATTCATTTATTGCCTTCCCGGTAAATACCACATTTTTGTTTCTCACTTTGGTCACCTTAGTGCCCTTCAAGATGTGGGCCACATTGCTATAGAACTCCTTGACCATATGCTCATTTGCCTTCACACAATTATCTTTAAAGAACTCCCAACCCACCCGAGCCTGAAACTGTCTATGTACATTGGGGTGTAGGGGTAGGAGGTCTTTGTCAATGAAACTCCTCTCAAGAATCAATTTCCGTGCCGGCTACCATTCCCTAAACTTGTGGAACTCCACCTGGCTGACGAATCTATCCTCCCAAATAGTGGGATTCCTAGTCCGGTCAACACCCCCAACCTACAGCATACTACCCCCCGGTAACTCCCCATCTCCCTCATCATCTCTAGCACCCTCTCCAGATGTTGATGTTGTGGGGGAGGTAGAGTATTCATCACCACTACCTGCCGCTGAGCCCTCAGACGACCCAGAAGAAATGTTGATTGAAGCTCGAGCATCGGGGGAAGATGGAGTAGTGTCTCTATGTATGGAGTTTTCCGGATACGAGATGTAAAGAGGGACTGAATCACAAGGGATCTCCCGGGAGGGCTCGTACTCACTCCCCGAGGTGTCAAGGGTTCTATCAACCGCTTTGATTGCTTTTCCCATGTCCTTTATGTTTTTTCTAGCCTGGGGAGTGAGTTTTACCATCCGTTGCTTCCCTCCTCGGGAGGAATTACCTCGGCCGGATTGTTTGGCACCTTTACCTTATTGTTTGACCATTATCTGCAAGCATACACATCTAACATAGTTAGTATCAGCACAGGCAGTGAAACAAGTCTTGAAATTGAATTGCAGATAGTAGGTTAAATGTTGCAGAAATAGTTGCAGAACATGGCATCGCGGCCCGCACAAACAGGAGTGCGGCCGCACTAGGGGCACCACGGACCGCGCAAAGATGATTGCGGCCGCATTGGGGCACCGCGGACCGCATAAAAGCGACCGCGGTCCACACTGATGTAAGGACTGAAACACTACCTCTCTGAATCCAACCACCTCGGCCCGCACAAAGTAGCACCGCGGTCGCGGTGGGCCAGCGCGGACTGCCTAAAGTGCAATGCGGCCGCGCTGGGCATAGGTTCAATTTCTATCACATGGGCACCGCGGTCCGCACAAAATGGTAATGTGGACCGCGTCAGGGCACCGCGGACCGCACAAAGGCAACTGCGGGCCGCGGAGAGTACTTTTAACAGGCACTAAGTCAGGGTTTAAGTTTTTGCTATTTTTGTTCAAGTTTTCCACCTAACTTGTCCCTACTCATTCTACCCAGTTCACAAAGGTCTCTAAACACACAATATCCCACCATTACACTTTCCGAGGCTAACAAATGAAATAAAAACGAGAAGAAGAATAGACTCTAGCTACTGGGCATGAAAAACAAAATGAAATTATAATGTAAAACAAAGAAAGAGGATGAAATGTTACCAGATTGTGATGATGAGATGCAATTAATCAGGCTAAACACGAATTACTATCAGAAGAGAGAGTGAATAGTAGCTTTTAGGGGTCTGAGTTTTAAAATTTTGAAAAGTGTAAGTTGTGACCCTTGGGCTCTATTTATAGAAAAACAGTGGGACTCAGCCTTACCTACCAGCGCGTCCGCACAAAACCAACCGCAGACCGTGCTGGGTTTGTTCAGAATGAAGCTTGAGCAGGCAACCTCCGTGGTCTACACAAAATAGACCGCGGCGACGGAGGTCTACCGCGGGCCGCACTAAATGGAATGCGGCCGCGATGGAAAACTTCAGAGAATACCACTTTTCACCATCGCCAGTGCGGCCCGCACAAAAGCAACCGCGGTCGCACTAGCAATCTTCAGAGACTGTTCAACTCTTTTTTCAAACTATTTTGCACTGCATCAACTCAATCCCTGCAACATCTCACAATTAGTTAGCTCAAAAATTAAACCTACACTACCAAGAAAACACAAAAAATAACAAAAAGAAAAAGACATGGGTTGCCTCCCAAGCAGCGCCTGATTTAACGTCGCGGCACGACACATGTTACCAGCACATCATTTTAGATAGAGAAGTTCCACCACGTGGCTATCATCAAATTTCCCAAGATAATGCTTGACCCGATGTCCATTGACTCTAAATATTTCACCATTCTTGTTCCTTAGATCAAGAGAACCAAATGGGGTTACGAACACAACTTCAAACGGCCCACTACACTTTGACTTGAGCTTACCCGGAAACAGACGTAACCGGGAATTGAACAAGACAACCATATCTCCATTCTTGAACTCCTTGCCCCGAGCATATTTGTCGTGAAGGTACTTCATTTTATCCTTGTACAAGGACGAGCAGGAGTAGGCATGGAATCTAAACTCATCAAGATCATTAAGTTGTTCAACCCGCAGATTTGCCGCAACATCCCATTCTAGGTTCAACTTCCTCAAAGCCCACATGGCCTTATGCTCTAATTCCACCGAAAGATTACAAGCTTTCCCAAATACAAACCGATACGGTGACATACCAATCGAAGTTTGTAAGCCGTCCGATAAGCCCAAAGAGCATCATCCACCTTTTTTGACCAATCGGTCCTATTAGCATTGACAGTTTTAGACAACATACTCTTAATTTCGCTGTTGGAGACTTCCACTTGGCCACTAGCTTGAGGATGATAGGGGGTTGAAATCTTATGATTGACACCGTACTTAGAAAGCAACGTGTCGAAAGCCTTGTTGCAAAAGTGAGACCCCCCATCACTAATGATAGCACGAGGAGTGCCAAACCTTGTGAAGATACTCTTTTTCAAAAATGCCACAACACTCCGGGCTTCATTGTTGGGCAAAGCCACGGCTTCAACCCATTTTGAGACATAGTCCACCGCCACGAGAATGTAAGTGTTCCCACAAGAGCTCACAAAAGGACTCATGAAATCGATGCCCCAAACATCAAAAATATCCACTTCGAGAATTGTATTGAGGGGCATCTCATCCCTTTTAGAAATTCCGCCGGTTCTTTGGCACTCATCACATCTCTTCACCAAATCGCCCACATTTTTAAACAAGGTAGGCCAGTAAAATCCGCAACTAAGCACTTTAGAAGCTGTTCTCGCCCCACCATGATGGCCACAATAGGGAGTGGAATGTCAAGCCTCTAAAATACCCAATTGTTCCTCCTCCGGGACACATCGTCGAATCACACCATCCGTGCAAATCTTGAACAAGTAGGGCTCATCCTAATAGAAATCCAAACTATCCCGATTGAGCTTCTTCCTTTGGTTAGAAGAGAGCTCACACGGGATTATTTCGGTCACAAGGTAATTGGCAACATCGGCAAACCATGCCATGTCTTTCATTGACACCACAAGGAGTTGTTCGTCGGGAAATGAATCATTGATATCAAGGCCGTCACAAAGCCTCCCCTCCTCCTCCAAACGGGACAAGTGGTCCGCCACTTGATTCTCACTACCCTTCCGGTCAATAATTTCTAGATCAAACTCTTGAAGAAGTAACACCCATCTCATCAATCTCGCCTTGGAGTCTTTCTTGGTCATCAAATACCTAAGGGCGGCATGATCGGTGTGCACTATAACTTTGGCCCCCATTAGGTAAGGTCGAAACTTTTTGATAGCAAACACAATAGCCAACAATTCTTTCTCGATGACTGTATAGTTTCTTTGAGCCTCATTCATGGTCTTGCTTTTATAGTACACCGGATGAAACATCTTGTTGATTCTTTGGCCCAAAACAGCCCCAACCGCAATGTCACTAGCATCACACATGAGCTCAAAAGGCAAGTTCCAATTTGGTGTGGTAATAATGGGGGTAGAAGTCAACTTGAGCTTAAGAAGCTCGAATGCGTGCATACAACTCTCATCGAACAAGAACTTTGCATCTTTCTCTAGCAACTTGCACAACGGATGTACCACTTTAGAAAAATCCTTTATGAACCTCCGGTAGAAACCCGTGTGCCCAAGGAAACCTCACCCCTTTGACAGAAGTAGGGGGAGGGAGCCTCAAAATATCCTCAATCTTGGCCTTATCAACTTCAATTCCTCGCTTCGAGATCTTGTGACCCAACACTATACCTTCTTTTACCATAAAATGGCACTTTTCCCAATTGAGAACAAGGTTGGTGTCTTCACATCGGGCCAACACTCTATCCAATTTTACCAAGCACTCCTCAAAAGAATCCCCAACCACGCTGAAATCATCCATGAAGACCTCCAAGATATCCGCCACCATGTCGGTAAAAATAGCCATCATTCAACGTTAGAAGGTCGCCGGAGCATTACACAATCCAAATGGCATTCTAGAGAAGGCGAATGTGCCATAAGGACATGTAAAGGTGGTCTTCTCTTGGTCCTCCGGGGCAATTAGAATTTTATTGTACCCCGAGTAACCATCCAGAAAAAAATAGAAAGCCCGGCCTGCAAGACGATCAAGCATTTGGTCAAGGAATAGTAATGGGAAATGATCTTTTCTAGTCACCTTGTTCAGCTTCCGGTAATCCATACAAACTCTCCACTCGGTGACCGTTCTAGTGGGAATGAGCTCATTGTTGTCATTGGTCACCACGGTCATACCACCCTTCTTCGGTATACGTTGCACCAGAGAGGTCCACGAACTATCAAAAATAGGATAAACCACCCCTGCATCTAGCCACTTGATAACCTCTTTCTTCACCACCTCTTGCATCGCCTCATTTAGTCTTCTTTGATGCTCCAAGGAAGGCTTTGCATCCTCCTCCAAGATGATTTTGTGCATGCAAAATGCGGGGCTTATTCCTCGAATATCAGCTAGAGTCCATCTGATTGCCCTTTTCCACTTTTGGAGAACCTCCAAGGTAGCCTCAACCTGCATGTTAGTAAGGCAAGAAGAAAGAATAACAGGTGGAGTAGAATTTGAACCCAAGAATTCATACCTGAGGTGTGGAGGAAGTGGCTTCAACTCCAACACCGGTGGCTCCTCAATCGATGGCTTTGTTGGTGGAGTTTTGTGGTTTTCAAGATCCAAGGATAGCCTCCTAGGCTCATATGAATATGAACCCATACCATGCAATGAATTCACGCACTCCACTCTACTATCATCATCATTGACATCCATATTAAGAAGCACGGCCTCAAGGGGATCTTCAACATGGATCATGGAACTTGTGTCATCCACTATCACAGCTGTGACAATGTCTACAAAAGAACACACTTCTGTGCTATTAGGTTGTCTCATTGATTTGCAAACATGGAATACCACCTTCTCATCCCCCACTCGGAAAGTCAACTCACCCACTTCAACATCAACCAATGCCTTCCCCATAGCTAGGAAGGGTCTACCAAGAATAATCAGCACTTCAAAGTCCACCTCACAATCCAATATGACAAAGTCAGCTGGCAATATAAACTTATCCACCTGGACAAGTACATCATCGATTATGCCCAAAGGTCACTTCATCGAACAATCCGCCATTTGAAGTCTCATTGAGGTAGGTCAAGGTTGTCCAATTCCCAAAGTCTTGAAGACCGAGTACGGCATCAAATTTATGCTAGCCCCAAAGTCACAAAGGGCCTTGGCAAAATCCGCACTTCCGATAGTACAAGGGATAGTAAAAGCTCCGGGGTCGTCAAGCTTAGGTTCCATTGAATGCATTATGGCACTCACTTGATGAGTCATTTTAATTGTTTCACACTCCATCGACCTCTTCTTTGTTACCAAATCTTTCATGAACTTAGCGTACCCCGGCATTTGCTCAAGCGCCTCTACCAAAGGCACATTGATTGTGAGGCTCTTCATCATGTCAATGAACTTTTTGAATTGATTGTCACTCTTTTGCTTTGCTAACCGTTGAGGATAAGGTGGAGGTGGCCTAGGCAAAGGTGTCTTGGCCTTTGGTACAACCGGCTCGGGCATGTCAATCATGTGCTCCCTAGACGGGTTCACGGCATCTTGAGTCTCTACCTCGGCTTCATCATCAATATCAATCCGCACATCATTGTTCACATTTTGGTTAACCATATCATCAACAATCAAAGGTACGTCATTATCCCGCAACTCAACATCTTCATCCATAACTTGCTTTTGCTTTGAGGCATTCACATCACCGCCTTTCCCACTTCTTGTTGTAACCGACATCACATGATTATTATTCCCACCCTTCAGATTCACTACCGTATCACTTGGTAGCGCACCCTTGGGACGAGTATTCAACGCTTGAGAGATTTGTCCTAATTGCACCTCCAAGTTCCGGATAGATGTATTATGAGAAGCTAATTGGGCATCAGAATCTTGGTTCTTTTTCATCATTTGCTCAAACATGCTTTCAATTCTCCCAATATCACTCCCAGAAGAACTCGGACCTTGAGAAGGAAAGGGGGTAGATTGTTCGGTTGTTGGTACATGGGGGCCTTTGAAAGCCTTGCCCCCGGTTGCCTTGGTTCCCGCTATTGTTCCACCCTTCTTGGTTGTTGTTGTTACTCCAATTATTGTTATTACCATTCCAATTCCCATGGTTGCTTTGATTTCCCCAATTCTTATTTTGGTTGTTATTATTCCAATTGCCACCACCTTGTTGTTGATTGTTGTTATTCCAATTACCTCCGCCTTGTTGTTGATTACCCCAATTTCCTTGAGGACGTCATTGTTGATTCGAAGAGTTGCCTCTATTCCCTTGGTAGTTATTGACATATTAGACCTCTTCGCTTTGATCATCATAGCACTCATTTGAATAACCACCACCATCATTATTGTTGTCATATTGTTCACAATTACCTTGAGGATGTTGCCCTCTTTGCCTCCTTTTCAACATAGAAACACCTTCCATTGCATTGACTTGGCGTGGGTTTTGGACTTGTTGCAATTGCGCCTTTGCCAATTGATTCATAGTTGTTGTAAGCTCGGCAATAGTTTGGCCATGATCGTGCAATTCCTTGTGCAAATGGATGACCGTAGGGTCACCTTGGGGCACATTTGCTTGGCTTTGCCATGCCGAAGAGGTGTCGGCCATTTCATCAAGTACATCACATGCCTCTTGGTAAAAAGGTTTCACAAAGTTCCCTCTGGCCAATTGGTTCACAATGCATTGATTCGTGGTGTTGATGCCCCGATATAAGGTTTGTTGAATCATAGCCTCGGTCATGTCGTTATTAGGGCACTCTTTCACCATTGTTCTATATCTTTCCCATATCTCGTGCAAAGGTTCCGTTGGCTCCTGCTTGAAGGCTAGAATTTCATCCCGAAGAGCCGCCATATCACTTGGAGAAAAGAACTTGGCAATAAATTTATCTGCCAATTCATCCCATGTTGTGATAGAATAATTGGGGAGCCTTTCTAACCAATCCAATGCTTTACCCCGAAGAGAGAACGGGAAAATTCTCAATCTCAACGTATCCTCGGACACGTTTGTCTGCTTACTACCCCAGCATGTATCCACGAACCCCTTCAAGTGCTTGTAGGCATTTTGATCGGAGGCGCCCATGAAATACCCTCTTTGCTCGAGCAAGGTCAACATAACATTTGTGATTTGAAAGTTCCCTGCCCGGATTCAGGGAGGAACAATAGCACTGGTGTATCCTTGATTTGGTAAAACTCTGGGAGCCACTCTCGGCGGTGCCGGAGGAGGGTCTGGAATATTGTTGTTCTCATTTGCATTTACATTGGCATTTCGGCCTCTCTGTGGAACTTGAGGTAAGACCTCATCTTGTTCTAGATCCTCTACCTCCTCCCCCGCTATCACATTGCCGAGAGGGTCATTTGCATTAAGAGCCATTTGTACCTGATTGATCGACACAAACAAAATTAGTAAACACGAAGGAAAGAGAAGCAAAACACAAAACTAAATAAACAGATAGTCAACACCGTAAGCTCCCCGGCAACGGCGCCAAAAAGTGATCACTGCCAACTCAATGCTACACTAAGGTAGGAGGAGCGGGTCGCAATAGCTTTTACTTGATATGAAGGTCGGGATCGAATTCCTCAGGGAGCTAGTAGTGGAGTTGGATTGTCTGTCTATCCTAGAGATGTGTTTGTACTCCTAATGTCACTTCAAACATTTTTTGGGTTTTCAAATTATAACTATTTTTGTAAAACTATTGATTAACACTAAATTATGCTACGAGAATATTGCTGAGTTGTATCTAATGGGAAGAAGGGCACTAGGGTCGTGACACTACCTAGGTGGCTAATTGACAGGTAGATGTTACTAAGGTTCGATTGACATAATTGGGGCTTATGCTATAACCATTGCACAATTTTACCCACTCTCACACCTCTCGGTAGAGAAAGTGACTTTGCCCAATTGACTCTCTCGAGACCAAATGGGTAGGCAAATTAGACCAAGCAACTAGGGTTCAAGTAGGGTAATTACTCTCTCGAGGTTTAACCCGTTAATTGAGAATATCATTTCTCATGAGTCCATCCCAATTCCTTGTTGGGTCAATTTTGGGGTTATAGACTCTCTTTCTCAAAAAGAATTAAACTCACAAAGCTTGAATCAGTGTTTGCAACCTCCAATTCTAGAATTAAACATAAAATCAACCCAAATAGCAAACACACATAGTCAATCTAACACTAGATGGCAACACCCATCAATTACCCACACTAGGATTGAGCCACAACCCTATCTAATGGGTTTAGCTACTCATGCTAGATAAAGAAATTGAAGAAATAGATGAAGAACTAAGCATATTAATTAATTGCTAAAATTAAAATACAAGAATCTATCGTAAATGTAAAGCAAAAGTGCCAAAAATGGCTACAAAATTTGTTCTTACGAGCGCAACTGTTGTCTGATATGTCTCAATACCTAAAAAATGGTAAAATATTCTATTTATACTAGGCTGGAAAAACTGGATAAAAATACCCTTGTGGGATCAATGCGGGTCGCATTAAATGGACCGCGGCCGCACTGGGCTTCCTTCTGCTTCTCTGAACTTGGACACCGTGGACCGTATAGAACAGACCGCGACCGCAGAGGGAGCTAGTGCGGTCCGTGCAACCATGACCGCGGCCGTGGAGGGAGCTGGCGCGGTCCGCGCAACCACGACCGCGGACCACATGGCACTAGCTTTGCAAACTCAATCTCTCTGAACCTCATGACCGTGGACCGCACAAAAGAGTAGTGCGACCGTGGAGCCTTCACCACGGACCGCGAGATGTGTACCGCTGCCGCGCTTCTTCTAGTCCTCATTCACCAACTCTCTGAACCACCTAGTACGGTCGCATTCCACTTTGCGCGGTCCGCACTAGGCCTTCTTTTCTCAATATTTCTTGGTCTTTGATACTTGAGCAGGTTTCACTCCTTTTTGAGCCGATCTTTGACATTTTGTCACTTTGTCGATCAAACCTGCAATCAAGCACAACTTGTGAGCCTTTTAGGACTATTTTGTAACAATATATGATCAAAGCATAGGCAAGTAGGGGCATAAAACATGTTAAAATCCTAACTTATCAGCCACCTGGCCTCTGGTGCTCATACTTAACCTGCTGGCAATTTAGGCACCTAGCTACATACTCTACTATGTATTTCTTCATTTGTCGCCACCAATAATGCTGCCTCAAGTCTTAATACATCTTCGTATCACCTGGATGAATAGAATACGATGAACTATGTGCCTCCTCTAGAATCCTCTCCCTCAAGCCATTGACATTAGGAACACATAGGTGACCTTGGAGTCACAGAACACCATTTTCGCCAATAGAAACCTCCTTGGCACCACCCTGTAGTACCGTCTCTCTAAAAACTGCCAAATGTGGGTCATCACACTATCGAGCCTTGATCTTCCCCAATAATGAAGACTGGGCAACAACATATGCAAGAAATCGGTTAGGCTCTGAAATGTCCAACCTCACAAGTCTGTTAGCCAAGGACTGAATGTCCAAAGCTAGTGGCCTCTCCTCTGCTGAAATGAATGCCAAGCTACCCATACTCTCTGCCTTCCTGCTTAAGGCATCCGCGACCACATTTTTCTTGCTCGGATGATAAAGAATGGTAATGCCATAATCCTTCAGTAACTCAAGCCATCTACGCTGCCTCAAATTGAGATCTCTTTGCTTGAACAAATGCTCTAAGTTGCGATGATCAGTATAAACCTCACATGACACCCCATACAGATAATGCCTCCATATCTTAAGGGCATGAACAATCGCGGCTAACTCTATATCGTGTATAGGATGATTCTTCTCATGAATCTCCAGCTGACATAAAGCATATGCAATAACTCGCCCCTTCTACATCAATAAAAAACCCAAACCAACGCGTGAAGCATCGCAATACACATTATACATCCCTGAACCGGAAAGCAACACTAGAACTGGTGTTGTAGTCAAAGTTGTCTTGAACTTCTGAAAGCTCGCCTCACAATCATTGGACCAACGGAATGGAGCACCCTTCTGGGTCAATCTAGTCAAAGGTGCTGCAATGGATGAAAATCCCTGCACAAACCGACGGTAATAACCTGTTAATCCCAGGAAACTCCTGATCTCAGTCATCGAAGTGGGACGTGGCCCACTCTAAACTGCCTCAATCTTCTTGGGATCCACCTTAATACCCTCTCCTGATATAACATATCCCAAGAATGCCACAGACTCTAGCCAAAATTCACCTTTGGAGAACTTAGCGTATAGCTTTTGTTCCCATAACGTCTGAAGCACTACTCTCAAATGATGCTCGTGATCCCCGAGGCTACGTGAGTAAATCAAGATGTCATCAATGAAGATGATAACAAAAGAATCAATATAAGGCCTGAACACCCAGTTCATCAAATCCATAAACGATGCAGGGGCATTAGTCAAGCCGAAGGACATCACTAGAAACTCATAATGGTCGTATCTAGTACGGAAGGCAGTCTTTGGAACATCTGAGTCCCAAATCTTCAACTGATGGTACCCCGATCTCAAGTCGATCTTAGAAAACACCCTAGCACCATGCAACTGGTCAAACAAATAATCGATACGCGGCAGCAAGTACTTGTTCTTGATGGTGACTTTGTTCAATTGGCGGTAATCAATGCGCATCTGCATAGTCCCATCTTTCGTCTTCACAAATAACACTAGTGCACCCCAAGGTGATACGCTTGGTCTGACATACCCCTTTGCTAATAACTCCTCAAGATGCTCCTTCAGCTCTTTCGAAGCCATACGGTATGGGGTAAGAGATATAGGCAGAGTACATGGGTCCAAATCAATATCATGATCTCGCAGCATGTCCGGAAGTTCAGAAAGAAACACATCGGCGAACTCCCGGACCACTAGCACTAAATCAATTGTCGGGGACTCTATGGTGGTGTCCCAATCATATGCTAGATACACCAAACAACCCTTCTCGACCAGATGTCGAGCCTTTAGGAAAGAGATAACCCGACTAGATGCACTAACGGAGGAACCCTTCCACTCCAATCTCGGTAACTCTAGCATCGCTAAAGTAACAGTCTTGACATGACAATCAAGGATGGCGTGATATGGGGATAACCAGTCCATGCCCAAGATGACCTCAAAGTCGATCATATCAAGTAACAGAAGGTCTGCTCTAGTCTCATAACCACATAATGTAACCACACAGAACCGGTAGATCCGATCTACAACCACCGAATCGCCCACATGTGTGGACACATAAATAGGAGTACACAAAGACTCATGAGGAATATCCAAGAAATTAGCAAACAGAGATGACACTTATGAATAGGTAGACCCTGGATCAAATAATACCGAAGCATCCCTACCACAGACAGAAATAATACCTGTGATCATGGCATTTGAGGCCACTGCATCTGGTCTGGCCGAAAAAGCGTCGGCTGGCTGGCCTATGCCTGGCTAAATAATAGCTGGCTGACCTCGCCCTGCCTGGCCTCCACCTCTAGGACGGCCCCTACTAGCATGTCCCCCACCCTTGGGCGGTCGGGCGGCTAGTGCTGCAATCATGGGCTGATGAACCTACTGTACTGCATTGCCCCGAAGTTTGGGATATGTCCTCTTTATGTGACCCGGATCTCGACACTCGTAACAACCTTTCGGTATCATAAACTACCAACCCGAAGTCTGACCTGATGGCCTGAATACCCACTAGAAGAACCCTGAATGGCTGGTGGGCAGTATGAACTCTCTGGCATCGCACTAAAATAGGCACTGGAAGAACCTTGATGAACTGGTAGGCGGTAAGAACTCTCTGTAATAGCACTGAAATAGGGTCGCGCTGGAGCACCCCGAGGAGGTGGTGGTAATAGTGCTGGATATGTGGGCCTGCTAGATTGACCCCTCCCAAACTAACCTCTTCCCCTAGCTGGGGCACCTCTGAACTCTCCAGAGAATCGGGTCCTCTTGTCCTATTGCATCTGCTCTATACCCCTCTAGCGATAGCCTTCAATCCTCCGAGCAATCTCCACCACTAGCTGATAATCAGTACCCATCTCAACCTCTCGGGCCACACTATCCCGAATATCGATGTGCACCCTGCAACAAATCTCTGCACTCTCCCTGTGTATGTAGGAAGTATCATAAGTGCATGGTGAGACAACTCAGAAACTCTCGCCTCATAATCAGTCACAGACAACTGACCCTGCTCAAGCTGCTCAAATTGACACCGCAACTCTTCCCTCTAAGAGGGTGGAATATACCTGTCCAATAGAAGCTATGTAAACTGATCCCAAGTCATGGGAGGAGAACCTGCTGGTCTACCAAGAAGATAAGACTGTCACCATATACGGGCCCTGCCCTCTTACTGGAAAGCGGTGAAATCTACTCCATGGGACTCCAGTATCCTCATGTTGTGCAATCTGTCCCTGCACCGATCAATAAAGTCTTGGGTGTCCTCATGCTGCTCACCCCCGAAGATATGAGGGTTTATCCTAGTCCATCTGTCCAGTAGCTTCTATGGATCGCCGTCCACAACTGGTCTAGGCTCAAGTACTGCTGCGGCAACTGGTTGGGCACTGCCTATGGATAGTGTACCATACGGCAGTTGCGTGCCCAGGGGCCTGAGCAGTAGGTGTCTATGCTCCCTTTCCTGCCTGAGGTGTGGCTAGGTCTGCTGGAAATAAACCAGCCTGAGTCATAGTGTCCATGAACCGCAGCATATGGCCCATGATCTCCTGAAATCCCGGTCCTATCATGAAGTCTATCGGGGCTGACACTGGAACAGGCACCTAGCCCTGCTCCTCAATGACGGGATCCTCCACTAGATCTTCTGGTGGTGCTACTGGGGCAGCTCTGGGACGCTCTCGTCCTCTACCTCGGGCTAGTTCCCTCCCCCAGCCTTTGCCTCGGCCTCTAGCAATGGGGGAGCAGCTTCTCCTAGGTCTGGAATGTCCGTCGTGCGCATTCTCACCATCTATGAGAGAATAGAAGAAGAAAATTTAGTATACCATCAACTGCATGATATGAGATGAATAAAGAGTAGTTTCCTAACACCTTATAGCCTCTCGAAGATAAGTACAGACGTCTCCGTACCGATCTGCAAGATTCTACCAGGTTTGCCCATAGATTGTGAGACCTACATGAACCTAGTGCTCTGATACCATGTTGTCACGACCCAAATTTCATATTAGGTCGTGATGGCGCCCAACACCGTTGTTAGGCAAGCCAACACTAATCAACTAGTGAATCCCTTTTTTAATAATTAACAAGTGATGACTTCTTCTTATGTGATAAAAATTTAGGAGTTGAAAATTTAAGAATAAATAACTAGAAGCAATCAATACGAATCGCAATCATGAAAGCAAACCAAAATCATAGATCTACTAATGTATGTGCTAACCTGGTGTCACAAGTATATGGAAAATCTAGTAGAATATACAAAATTATAGTATCCTACTGTCTGGAAAGGAATAGACAGGAAACTAAAGACATAAGAGAGAGACTCCAGCTGCTGCAGAACGGCTCAAAAGGGCAGCTCACCAGGAATCTCAAGCTGAGGAGTCAAGTCTACACGCCAGACTGATGGCCAGATGCACCTGCCTCAAATACTGTACAATCAAGTATAGAAGTGTAGCGTGAGTACATAAAAATATGTACCCAGTAAGTATCTCATCTAACCTCGAAGAAGTAGTGACGAGGGGTTGACTCCGACACTTACTAGGGCCAACAATATAATAATATTAAGTTCAAATTCTTAAATCAGAATGTATGTAGATAACAACAAGCTCAAACAAGGATAATAACTGAAAAATCCTTCCATCGTATTTAAGAAGTCAAGGTATTATCTTTATTTAAAACAGGTGACCTTTCAAGCGACAATTCACACAAACTACAAGGAGTTCCAATCATGTTATCATACACAAATACCACCGAGGACGTTCAGCCCGATCCAACATAAAAGTAAATTGTGCACTGTTGAGGGTCGAACGGCGCGAACCATAGATGCATCTATTCACCCCACTCACGAATCATACATGCGATGCGGTAAAAATATAATCCCTGCTTGCGAATCATACGTGTGACGCGGTCAAACACAATTTTATCATTGAAATCATAACCCTTTCTTGATTCTTTTTAAAATAAATGAAGAAAATTCAACTTGAAGCTTTTAAATCATTGGAAGCCCTCGACTTGATTCCTTTCATTACAATTAGCACATATAATCAAATAATGGTGTCCACAAAGCATGGTGTTAACCTAAAACTACCCGGATATAACAGAAATAGTAGCTACGTATGGACTCTCGTCACTTCGTACGTACGTAACCCCCAAAAATAACCACATATTAATTAAGTTCACCGATGGGGAAATTTCCTTCTTATTAGGTTAGAAAAGAGACTTACCTTGCTTCAAAGCCTACTTCCAAACTCAAGAATGCGCTCAAACCCTCAAACCGGAGCTGAACAATCCAAAACTATTCAAATAGTGTAAAAATCAATCATTATAGGTTCAAAAGTTCATATTTTAACTATTAAAGTGATTACCCAACCCCAAAGGCAAGATTCCTAAAATTTACCCCCAGACCCACGTGCCCGAATTCCGGAAATTTTCGAAGGAAGTTGTCACCCATATCCTAAGGACCATAAATATATGATTATCACTAAGTTTCATGATAAATTTCGTGGTAAAAATCTCATTCTTGTCAAACCTTAGGTTTTTCATCTAAGCCATGATTTCTACCAATTTTCATGTTGGAATCTACCCAAAATTAATGTATTGAACTCACAATAGGTAGGAATTACTTACCTCCAAAAGCTAGGTGAAAATCCCTTTCAAAATGCTCCAATAATCACCCAAAGAGTGAGAAAAAATAAGTGAAAATGGCTTGAGTCCTGTATTAAATGAACTTACTGCCTTCTGCAATTTCCGCATTTGCGGTCCCGCTTCTGCGGACGATTGTCCACTTATGCGGAAATGGGCTGGGCCAGCTGGGGGCCCACCTGCAGATAGGTATCCGCTTATGTGGTCCGCTTATGTGGGAACAAGGGGCGCATATGCGAAGCCTAGGCTCCTCTCCTTGGGCCGCATCTGCGAGGCTCCAACCGCACTTGCGGCTCACCAACCGCAGGTGCGGTTTTGACAGCAACTAGAGCTTCAGCTCTTGCTCAATTTTCCATCTTGGTCTGAGCCTCATCTGATTGACACTCGGGGCCCCTAGGGCCCCGTCCGAACTTACCAACAAGTTTAGTATCATAAAACGGACCCGATCGAATCCTCGGAACGCCCGAAACAACATTAAAACTAAGAATCACACCCTAAAACAAATTGAATCAAACTTATGAACTTCAAGTTCTTCAATCTACTTTCAATGTGCCGAAACGTACTTATACCACTCGGAATGATACCAAATTTTTCATGAAAATCTTAAATGACATTACGAAACTATTTTCGGTCTCGGAATTCCGTTTGGACCTCGATATCACCAAAACCCGCTCTAAACCAAATTTAAAGAACTTCTAAAAACCTTCAAGAACCAACTTTCTCTATTAGGCGCCAAAACGCTCCCGGGTCATCCAAAACTCAATCCGGACATATGCCCAAGTCAATCATTATACGAACCTATTGGAACCGTCAAATCCCGATTTCGAGGTCGTTTACTCAAAATGTTGACCGAAGTCAAACTTGGTCTTTTAGGCCAACTTTAAGGATCCAAGTGTTTCGGTCTCAACCCAAACTCTTCCAAATCCCGAACCGACCATCCCTGCAAGTCATAAATCAGTAAAAGCAAGTACAAGAAGTCTTATTTAGGGGAACGGGGTTCTAGAAAGCAAAACGACCAGTCGAGTCGTTACACAGTAAGCAAGGTATTTTTTTTGTTGAAATGTTATACAAAGAATTTAAACTTTTTAACAACAATGATACTTTGTGGAATGAGTATAACGATACACATATACACTTTAAAGAAAGCTATACAAAAAATTTAATGCAAGTATATTCTGCTTTTCGTTTATCAAAACGGCTCATATGTTTTATGTAATGCTTAATTATTATTTTGAATTATGTAGGCAAATACTTCTGAGTCTCAAGCATATACATCGGAATGTTCAACGTGATGGAAATCTTGAGCAAAGGGTGATGTATGGAAAGGACGACAAAGTACGTCTTTATAATTTCGAATGGGAGGACTTCGGTATATATTTGTAATCAACTTAATTTATAATAATTATTTCAATTTTTTCACGTATATAATTTTTTTATAACTTTTTGCTTTAAATTTTTGTAGCTACTAAAGAAAATATGAATCAAGATTACAGCTTATCTCTTTGATCAATTATGATATTGAGAGACATTCATTGAGGCATGGATCTTCGTCTTCGTTTTCCCGGTCTCCTCATGTTACAAGATTTTTTGAAATGGTGAACGACACTTGGCCAAATGACCACAGATGTTTAAGTCAGTCTATTAAGAAGTTGTGGTGCATATAGTCAAAGATTGCTTATGTTTATATTTGTTTCTTTTCCAGAGAGAAGGCCAACTGGATATATGATTCCCTGCTTACCAAGAAGTGTCTCTTCATTGATACGCTGTCAAGAGCAATTAAAAGAAATGGGAGTTTGTTTGAGCGTTGCTTCAATCTGAAAGACTACTTTTCTAGCAAGTGGGAGATACATTAGAAAAAAATTCCGATGTTACAACTGCTTTATCTTTCAAAATAATTACCATAATCCTTATTACTGGTACAATTATTTCTATGGAATTATTGTATTTGGAAGAAATTATTACAGTTTTGCTGATGATGTGAATTTGAAGTTGCCAATTCCCTGATCTTGTAGATAATGCAAATTATGAGTTAGCAACCGGAGTCAATGCGTACAAAACCACTCTTATCTCCTCTACTTAAATTACTACTGATCCAACTGTTGGCTTCTAAAATAGAGCCTTATCTATTTAAGTGCAATTTTGCAGCAGCCAAAATGGGGGTTGGGATCCCCTCCAATATTTTTTCGTCCAGTTTTTTCTCAATGTGTTAACAAAAAATTTAAAGGCCAAGATCTTCTTCACATTCTAAAATCCATTTTCTATTATTTCAAAAGCAAACAACAATCCCTTTATTTTGCCAACTTCTGACGCCGGCAACATAGACCCCGATTTAACTAGTTCCGGAATTCATTTTCAAAACTTACCAAGTTGAATTTTGATGGTTTTCTCAATTCTAAAAATAGTTCTTTATTTCTTGTTTGTTTATTGAACTTGCTTTGACATAGATTTTTTTCACAATCTCAGTAAGTTTACAGTTTTAGATAAAAGAGCAAAAACGAAAAGAAAAACTTCCTTGAAAGTATTGCGATCCCAATTATTTTATAAGCAAAATAAAGGAAACCACAAAGATGAGGCCATAGAAAAGAATATCCCTTAATTTCACTGTCTTGGAACTGAAGAAGGAAAAAAAAAAAGGAAAAGCAGAAGAGAAGAGAGTCTTGCTAAATTAATGTAGCGGGATGAGAAGAGGGGTGAAGGAGAGGGGATAGAAAAACGCTGACACTAATAAAAGGAGAAAAAGAAGAACGGGAGTTAGAACTATAGGTTCAAGTATTCACTGGCGCGGGAAGTTCCCGTAATGGTCCAAAAACAGAGTCATTGTTTGGATTTGAAGTAAGTTGTAAATATCAACAACATCTTGGCCTTTAAAATTTTGCCAATACACGTGGCAGCATCGTACAAGTCTATTGAGAAAAACTGGACAAAAAAATACTGGACTGAATCCCAACCCCCAAAATGGAGAGAGCACAAAGGAATAGTCATTTCCTTAAATTGTTCGGTCAACCACTCTTCGTTAGATATGTAAGGCTTTGGCTAATTTTTTCGTGAACCTTTCTACAAAAAGTCTATTCTTCTACTATTTACTTTTTAATCTTATTGAGGTAAGTTTTGTGACAGAATTTGCCAAATAATGTAACTTCAAACTTTTTAGTAGGTATGGTATTTTGGATAGAACTTCTACTTAAATCATTTGCATTGTCTGGAATCACTATTCTAAATATAGTTTTCTGAAAACTCCTTGCCTACATTCAATCCATAATTTTTATTAAAGTTGTCCATGATTTTTTACTTCATAAAATTATTTTCGATATTTTAGAACATATGCAACCCAAACATAATTTTCTAGAATTATTTTGCCTATTATTTATTCCATATTCCATGTTAAAATTCTCTTGCATGACTGTACTCCATTATATTGTTTTAATATTCTATAATAGATTGCATATATAGAAGATTTTACATTTGTAGAGTTAACCTTTTGAATTCCTATACATGTTTTTTTGGTATTAGATAGATAAACCATTCAAGTTTTATGATTAATTATATTGTTAGTACATACAAATATAATATAAGCAGCATCAGCATTATGAGGAAAAATTAAAATTTTAGGTTTAGAATAATGAATTACACATATTTATTATAATATTTTTAATTTTAATTTGTTTTTGTCAGCGATCGTTCAATTAAATGATCTTTCACATATATATATATGGGTCTTGCTAACATACTACATGAAGGTAGTATTTTAGCAATTTACCCATTTTCTCTTTCTCCAGATTACCCTTTATTTTCATGTTGTATATTCATTAACTACAAGGGCACTTTGGTCTTTTTACTTCAAAATCTAAAGCCATGGTCCCAGGTCCCCCCCCCCCCCCCGTCGCTTTTCTCTTCTCTTCCTCAATGAAGAAGGAACTATTCCATCTCTTCTTCACCTCAAAATTAGTCCATATCTAATGCATTGGTAATACATTAAATTTATGTTAAATATTCATTACACCTGTACTATTTTCCTTCAACTTTTTAATAACAAATAAGAGAACAAATTACTACACAAAAAAGCTCTTGATACACTGATTTGTTCCTGATCGTCTTCGTAATCAAATAAGGCCAATAGTTTGCATATTCGAACAATTGTTGAGTAAATCCTAGAATTTACTAACCATTATCGAGATGGATCGTTCTACTTTATTCTATTAGATTCCTAGATCCAATTATCAAACTACAACCATTTAATTCTGCCACTACTGAAAAAAGTTACTTTAATTATTACTTGAATTTCAATCAACCAGTCAAACTTCAAAACTTACTGCTAGTTGGTTTGGGATTCATCATCCATGGCAAACCAGAAGAAGATAAGGGCAAAAGAACGGGGGAGGAAGAGAACAGGTAATAGAGAGAGTAAGAGGAATTAGCTGGGTTTTGATCAAAAAGACCAAAGTGTCCTCGTAGTTAATGAATATACAACATGAAAATAAGGTGTAATTTGGAGAAAGAGAAAATGGGTACATTGCTAATTCATGTAGTATGTTAGCAAGACCATATATATATATATATAACATTCTCATTCTATGTTCCTTTCAATGCCTATGTAAAATCTCTATTTTAAAAGGCTTTTCTAGAACTCGCCTGGGGTTCGTCTCTTTCCGGGGCACTATCAAAATGCCCTAAGGCTCAACCGCAGGACTTAGTTCCATGAGGCTTACGTCCCAAGCGACGGACTATGCGTCTTGAACACGCCTAACGCTCAATGCTCGGGGCTCGTCCAACGGTTCTTACACAAATCATGTGTTGAATTCCCTACTTAGCTTTGTTGATCCTCACAATTCTATAACAAATGAATGACAAAAATTCTGTTCATCTCTAGGAATATAAAAATTGAGAGCAACTCAGATAACGCCACAGTATTGCATATATTTTAATTGAACATCGTGAGAGTGAATTTTATTTGAATATTTCTTGGCGCATAGATAGCCAAATTTGTATCTTCATTTGCCATTGGTGTTCATGTCTTATAGGTGTTTGGCCAAACTTCTAAAATCAGCTAATTTTGAGAAGTGCTTTTTTTTCAAAAGTACTTTTTGTGAGAAGCAGTTTGTGTTGGGATAATTAATTTAAAAACACTTCTGAGCATAAATTAGTGTTTGGCCAAGTTTTTAAAAAGTATTTCTAAGTGTATTTTTCTCAAAAGTGCGTTTCAGCAAAGTGCTTCTGGGGGAAAAGATATTTTTGTTGCTTCTCCAAAACTACTTCTGTTTCTACTCAAAAGCACTTTTTTTTTCTTTTTAAAAGCTTGGTCAAACACATCAACTTTGAAAAAAAAAAGTGCTATTGGCCTTGGAGAAGCTTGACCAAACAGGCTATTAGTTCTATGTCTCTCAAATTTGAAAGTAATTTTGTTTTTAATTGTGAAGGAATAACATTTTAAATTACAATACTGATAAAGTTTATTAGTTATTTTACTTTTTAGGGAGGTAAAATGTGTAGTTTAATACGCCCTCCATTCCAGGAAAATACTGATAAAGCATCTAGCTTTGTTACAAATATTAATAATGCAATAGTCTTAAAGTGCTTTTAAAAAATTACAATTTTTTAATTATTTGAAAGTTAAGTATGATTGATTTGTATCTCATATTAACTTTAAGACTATTGCATTATTAATATTTGTAACAAAGCTAGATGATTTTTCTATGAGTTTATTTAATCCTTTTCAATTTTATTAATTTTAATGTACTTTTTATATTTTTGTGTTATATATTATGCTATTTTATTAATTTATAAATTAAAAAATTTAAAGATCGATGGGATTATGCCTTGTGCCTCGAGACTTTTTGCCTCGCTCCATATTAAGTAAAACACCCCGCCTCACGCCCCTACCTTTTAAAACACTGCGTAAAATATAATAGTATTGATATCATAACACGATATGTGTATAATATCTATACCTATTATCTACCATCATATTATACACTTCAAGTTCAAGTATCTTAACAATTGTACATCAAGTTCAATTGATCTCACGTAGAGCAAATAATAGATTATTATCATTGGCCACTTTGCGCGTACTTGAACCTAAGAACTTTTAATATATTGACTTATTAATCTATCTTCTAAATACACGTTTCAAAACTATTTAATAAAAACGGATTTCTGTCACTATCCAAATTCACCAATGTTGTGATGGCACCTAACTCGCCCGCTAGGTAAGTCAAACAGTGTAAGTTACTACTAAACTGAGAAATCATCAATATATTAATAAAATTGCAATAGAATTTGATACAACTACCCCGATGATTGGTAATACGAGTCATGAGCCACTGTGATTTAAATTTACAAAGCTTGTGAAATGAATAAATACAATATATGTTTGAAAGTTATGTAAACAGAAGTGAAATCCTAAGCTACCATGTGTCACGCCCCTTTTTTCACAACCTCACTAACCTTCTTAAAAATATTAAAAAGATTTGTGAAGTTCAAAAGGGTTTTTAATTAGAAAGTGACAAAAATTTGTGTTCAAAGGATTAACTTAGAGTGGCCACCTGACATTTGATTTTGGTGTGTCAGGTCACCGTTTTTTTAGAAAAACGATTTTTTCTTTTAAAACACTTTAGACTCCAAAACTAAGTCCGCACCAGAGATTCGGATAAGGGGGTTAATTTGACTCGGGAAGAAGGTGTTAGGCATTCCCCGAGTCCCGTAACTAGTACAGTTGCGTACTCGATCTAGTTGGCTTTTAAGATATTCAAATTGAGGTAAAAATAAACACATAAAAGAAAATAAACACACAAGAGGCTCGAGGTCGTCTCCACCTAATAAAAGAAAAATAAAAATAAAAATAAAAAATACTACGA
Organism: Nicotiana sylvestris; assembly: GCF_000393655.2. Classification (NCBI taxonomy): domain Eukaryota; kingdom Viridiplantae; phylum Streptophyta; class Magnoliopsida; order Solanales; family Solanaceae; genus Nicotiana; species Nicotiana sylvestris. The sequence goes on from NC_091068.1 coordinate 108,160,468, forward strand.
GTTATACTTTCGCCTCAAAATACAAATACTTCGGGGCATACTCCGGATAAAAATATATACAAACTTCGCAGGGCATTTCTCGGATAATAAACTAAAAGAAACGACTTCTCGCCTCAATTAAAAGTGAAATAAAAAAAACCTAAGATTTGCCTACACGAGTGTTGCCGGCCTAAGCATGCTCCTAGCGACTTTAAAACAAATAAAGTTAAAACAACAAGAACTATTTTAAGACCAGAACACTTTTAATTTTGTTTGCCCCAAATCCCACGACACATTCATCTTATTTTGCACTCTTACTATTTTTTAATATAGATTTTATCAACAATAATAGATCACCCAGAGAATTAATATCCAAACTACTAAAATTTCAGATTCATGGCATCAAAGTACTTTGGACAACCAACAACAGATAACACATTCAATTTCAAATTCAAGCCATTTATAAGATCCGATAGCAAGCCAAAAGAGATTAGAGAAACAGAGCAAGAGTTGGACCTCAATAAATCAACGTTCTCTTCAACCTTGGGCTAAAATAGGTACCTTGAATGGAGAGTTCAAAACGAATCGACGCCGACTCAAAGGGTGATAGCTTTTCCGATTATAAGAGTGGCAGTATGAGAAGCGACCGGGATCGGAGACCACAGACGGAATCGCGTGCAGCAAATTCAAATGTCTTCTACATCCCCAACTCCGATACAACTCGGCAAAAACGAAATCTGGTGTTCTGGAAGAAGAATTGACGGAGCTTTATGACAACTGACTCAAAATTCAAATGATTTGAATGGCAAGCAGGGGTGATTTTGACTATGGTATTTTGTGGCTGCTGAACCAGAGGAGCTTAGCTTTGGGTTATGGAGTTCGGTGATTTTGTTGCTAACTAAAAGACGGTGTCCTAACGCTAGTGGTGGAGCTGCTGCAGCGTTAATGGAGGAAAGCCAGAGGAATAGGTATACGAGGAAGGAAGCGACGGCGTTCTTTATCCAAGCTGCTAGGGTTCGTCCCTTTTTTTTCCCCCGTGTGCGCGGCCATATGGATTATATATGTGCAGGTGTGTGCTTTTGTGTGTGAGATCACGTGAGGAGGATTGGGGTCAGGGAATATTATCCTTCTCGGAGGGAGTTAATTTATCAAAAATCCTATGTATGAATTATCCTCCAAATAGATTTAACCAAAAATATATAAAAGTGAGAATGGGAAGATTTTAAAATAAATGTGATGGTACATGCTGCTAATGAAAGTGACGAACTGTGGATGAAAGAAAATCAAAAAAGTGTACAGTGATGAATTCGTGTGTGTATTAGCCATGTGAATTTTCATTTACTCCCTCTTTTCTTCTCTAATTTTAGTTATTCAAAAGTAAAAAAAAAAATAAGAGATAAAAAATACAGAAAAATTTAATGTATTCTAACATATGGACTAAAGGAAATATTTTTTCTTTTCTTTTCTTTTGATAGGGCTTAAAATAGCATCAAAGTTGAGAAAACTTAGTAATTTAAATAACGTGACTTTTTTTTTCATTTTAGATTTTATCAAAAGTAGAATAAATCAAAACAATTAACTTGGCAAAATACCAAGTAGCTTAAATAAAGGGAAACTATTTTGTAGTTTTTATTTTTTGTGATAAAATAAAGTAAAAAAGTCAAAATTAGTTAAAATAGTGATATTAGACCTAAACTAAATATTTAAACGCTAAAATGTGTAAAATCTCGGGAGGGTCAAAAATTACATGTCTACACCATGAACACAGGGTAGCATGAATCTGATTCGCTGGTACATCTCCAATGCAAGCTCCGTCTTCACAGCTACTCAGCTCCAAAATCTGCACGCAAGATGCAGAAGTATAGTACGAGTATAGCCGACTCCATGTACTCAGTAAGTATCTTGACTAACTTGAGAGAAATAGTGATAAGATTTTTAAGTTAAAAATTACTCACTTGTCAAATAACCCGTGCAACATATACAAATCTGGCAAAAAGACGTATAACAGAAATAGAATAACTAAAATCTCATTAGAACAAGTGATAATGATTCAATATAAATACCGGCTCAGCTTCAAACAACAAGTCGCAAACATTGCCACAAATGTGAAGTGGATGAAGAGTACTCGATGCTTATTGAAGTATGACATGATGGATTTTCTTCAAAATTATCACCCAGCTCCATCTATTCATAATGGTTAACTGGAAGTTGCATTTTGCTCCTTTAAAATTAAACACTGATGGTTCCAGCTAATTGTATATTTAAAGGCTGATTTAGAACGGGTTCTGTGAATTCAACTAAAACATTATTTTTAGTTCGAACTATATATCTACCTATGATGCGAGGAATTTTTTAAAAAGATATGCATATAATACGTTCACATTTATTTTGTAACTACTTATTTTGAATTATGAATTCGCCTATGTAATTGTCAAATAGACATGTGGTAAGTGGTCATATTCTCACAGGAATCAGACTCAAGTGGTAGACATTATAATTGAAGGCGTTTGCGGGATATCTGGGTCCATAAAGGAGATATAAAACATATTAATGAGCTAATATATTGTTGCATAAATTCATATACAATTCAACAATATTTAATGTTCACTCAAATGATCAACATTGTCTCCTTAGTATTATAAAATAAATAATTATTTGCTTATAACAGTTTTCTGGCATCAATTTAAACTTTTTAAATTGTATTTAAACAATTAATTAAGTTTCATTCAAATGAAATACTTATTAGTAAAATCGATTTTCGAAAGTAAAAAAAAAAATGTAAATTACATCGTGTAGAGGCAACTTGAAGGAATGGCTAAAAGAAACTTGAAATAATGGCTACAAAGGTGGAACTCTCTCTTATTAGATTTTTCATTTAATGTCTATATATTTAAAAATCTATTTATGTGTGTAACAAGAAAGTATGTCCATTTAAAATATTTTGCTGCTCTAAGATCCGCTGAAAGTTCCAAGGCACATGAAATGATGAAACTTTCATTATAAAATTCTATTATAAGTAAAATCTTTGGAACTTTCTAGACTTCTTCCTATTGCTGGAGCTACCTTAGGCTAAGAGTTGTCAATTTGATCCTTTCGCCGGAAATACACTATGTATAAATGTTGTTCCTCTTATTTTTTTTGTGTTTTTATTTCTTTATATTTTGATACTTCTTAATAAAACTTCTGGCTCCAATATTGCTTTTTCCTCTTCCTTTTGATGACGATAAAGATAACCTAGTGAAATCAATAGGTGTGATAGGATCTGGGAGCAGGTTGACCCTGAATTTAAGTTTTATGAGTTTGATTTTTAAGGTTCTTAACCAAATTGTATTTTTTAAATTATGAATCCATATTTATTATTTATTGTAATTTTAGTAAATTTTTACACATAAATTTATGATATGTGTTAAAAGCATCAGGATAAACGCAATTCTCCATCCGCCTTTGCCGGACAGAGAGAGAGTGTGATGGTGGTGTTTGACTGCCTTAGTCCCCATATCACTTTATTTTATTTTTCTAATAATTTAACTTTTGCATACTAACAGTACAAAAAGCTTTTACAAATTATATCAAAATTACTTCGAACAACATATAACTAGTTGTTTATAATAAGCTAATTTGATACCTTAAAACGTAAAGTAACCTTAAAATACATACGTTAATATTGGAATTTTTTTATTAGTGTACATAAGTTTGGTTCTTATTTTTACAAGTAAATAATTTCATATTAAGGCCAGCTCAGTTTCGGTTCTCCCTTTGATCAATAATGTGAATAATCATTAACTTAATCACCATCAAAAGGAGCATGCAAATACATGCCGGCCGCTTGTTCTACTCTATTACTTGGAGTTGTATTTTGTTTTGTTCCAATAATTGATGTTGTTCTGTTTCCTCCCTCTTTCTTTATAAAGTTGTTTAAAAACTAAACAATTTCCTTTTTTGCAAATGTATACTTTTTCATTTGATGATTAAGTTCTAAACCATAATTTTTCAACAGTTAAGGAAGACGCCAGATTAATAATGTTCAAGTATTGCTCTGACGGGAAAAAAGCATAGCCATACAACTCAACCTTCAAAGCAATTTAATCGATATTTCATTGTGGATCGGTCAACTTGTCACGATTGATTGCTCACACATAGTTAGGTTAGGCAAGCTTGGGGAGGTGATCTGAATCGCTATCGAATATGATGCAGGGCTGATTTGTTGACCGTAACGAACTTGACTTTGGCCTGGAAAAAAAAAAGGCACGAAGATCTTTGATCTAGGCTAGGGAGGGATTAGGGTCGCTTTTATTAAGGACTTTAGTCCTTAACAAGGCTCGTGCAGTTTTCACGTTGTCGAACAGTTAACATTCTTTCTTTAGTTCAATTTATAATCAATATTATTTTAGTCTTACTCGTTATTACCTTCCTGGTTGTTTTGGTTTCTTTCTTTTTTGGGAATACCTGCCCTGTTGCCTCTGCTGAGGGGCGGATGCACGTTAGTCGAAGCGGTTTCATCCAACACCACCTCACTAGAAAATCTTACTAAGTACACATATAAATAGTGGACCCAAAAAACAAATACATTAATAAAATGACACCAATGGATAAACAAGTGTACTTGGTCTGATGGTCAACACATCCATTTTCACCTAAAAGGGTAGGGGATCAAAATCCACTCCTTGATTTTTTTGCACATTTTAAAGCATCTTTAGTTTACAACTTGTGAGTGACCGAATTTGCTGGTGTTATTCTTCTTAATTTTTTATTTTTCATGCCGTTATAATATTTATTTTTTAATGATGACACCGCTTATAAAAAAAAATTGTGTACGCCCCTGCCTCTGCTCTCGTTTGGCCCCGAAGTTGACAAGGTTTCTCATCAAATTAGATGGTTGGTTCGCAACTTCTCACGAATTTTTCCATGTATAATTTAGTTTTGGCTCTGAACATATTTAAGCTCTAGAAATAAACGAATAAATAGGTTTAATGTGTGCTTTGCTTGGTTAGTTAGATGACAATTTCGTTTAGTGGCAAATGAATTAAACTATCACCCAAGTCCTTTCACATGAAAATATTACTATATCGTCTCTTGTTTGTCAATTTCTTTATTAGTTTTATGAACAGAAAGGAGTATTCTTGGGAATGTTACAAGACATATAACAACAATTTGTCGCCTTGTTTAGCTAAAATTTTGTTGCTTCATAAGCTTAAATCATGTTCAAGCTACATGTTACAAAATTAAGTCGATACTAATAAAGGATGGGGTGGCTTAAGTAAAAATATTTATTCGCACACAATGTTTATACCTAATTAGTTTGTTTATCACATAGAATCACAAAATAGAGTGAAAGTATATATTCTCTTTGTTTCAATTTATGTAAACCTATTTTTTTTAGTTCGTGCAAAAAAGAATGACCTCCTTCAATATTTGTAAACAATTTACTTTTATGTAATAATTTATGACCACACAAAATATATGTGCCTCATTTTACACTACAAATTTAAAAGTCTTCTCTATTTTTTTAAACTTGTGCTCAATAAAATAAGTTCACATAAATTATGCATAGTTAAATGATTGAACTTTATATGCAAAAAAAAACATATCTTACATTTACTATTTGTTCGGTGCGAACACTTTCTGTATACATATGCTTTAAGAAAGGCAAGTGAAGTTTGACCTTTACACTAAACAAAGCACATTCATTATATTACTATAGTCTATATATTAAAAGAACTAGAAAAAGTATAGTTAATTCACAAGCTATGGTATCAAAAAAAGGGCCAAAACTAAGCACACCGCCCGTGACAAAGAGAGTACAAAAAAGATGATGCTCTTGCAAAAATATTATTTATTTTTTTCCTTTTTGGGGATACATTTGTGGATACAAACACTGTCGGCAGAACAAACTTAAATACAAATGAAAAAATTGATACGTAATTACAGTATTTATAACAAAAATAAGACAAAAGATGATATTCTCCCTTTTCTTTCTTTTAGGAAGGAGGGGTAGAGATTAGGTCCAAATTCTATTCCAATGCAAGCACTTCTCCTTCCCTTTATGTTTATCATCACCATCAACAAAGCCCTCCTAAAAACTGCCATTTTATTAAGAAAAAAAATGGTATAAGCTTTTTTTTTTGGCCCCTTATTATTTTTCTAAGTAGACTAACTAAATCACAATTCATACATATATTTGAGACACTCACCATTCTTTCTTTCAATTCTTTATCTTCAGAAGATCCTCAGTATACAAATTTTAATGACAACTAGCAAAAGCAAATGACCCCAGTGTACCACATACTACTTCCATCAACTTTCCTGCAATACAAAGAGAGTGTTGGCAAATATGTTAGACAACTCACAAGGAATATAACTTAAGTAAAGAAGATATGAAGAAAAGGTTAATGTCAACTGTATAAATTTAATTATGTTTAAACCAAGAGATAACAATTCATGACAGATAATCATGTAAAGTCAAGATAAAAACAAAGAGCAGGTGGGGCTAGTGTTAGTCAACAAACAGGCTGGTCTTGATGTCTCTACATTCAAGTTAGGAATAATCATTGAGTACAGCTATGTTCCACAGATGCTGAAATGGAATTTTAACATTATGTCACACCCTAGATTCATTTCATAAAGTGGTGTCCGAACCAACCTTCTCCTCGAGCAAGGTCTTTCGGAAAAAGCCTCTTTACCCCAGGGTAGGGGTAAGGTATGTCTGCATACACTACCCTCCCCAAACTCCACTTGTAGAATTATACGGGGATATTGGTGGTGGTGGTGTCCGAACCAACTTACACGCACCTCATTTGTTCTATTGGACTCATTATTTTCCACCAGCACAAGCACGGAGAATTCTTCAAGACATGAGCAAAGATTTTCACCCACTTGGCCACACCCTAATTAGTAGATTATGTCACACCATAGACTAAAGATTTGACTTAAGTGATTAAGGATTCAACACGATAATCATAACCATTTTTCCCAAGTGATTAAGGGTTTAGCACATCCAAAACTGTTTTGGCTTATTGATCAAGTGTGCAACCATTATTATTCCAGTCCTAAGATAAGTTTTACCTAACCCAATCCTTGACCAAGAAACCTTTCCCTTTTCACATTTCTCATCTCATAATTCAACCTGCTAAAGTTCCCTGACAAAAACTAACTCCATCAAAATGGTTTTTGGATAATTGTTGTTACAGCAAGGAAAGAACTAAACCCCCTTTTTCCTTTTTTAGTTTTGTCTCACCGACAGAGGCCACACCTACTATTTCCTAAAACTGTTTGTAAGTGTTAATAATGTGCACACTTAATTGCCATGTCAACCACCTGTGGCTTCTTGTAACCAAAAGTAATCTAGCCAATTAATCAATAGAAAATGATGACAATGAAATCTTAACTCACATATATTACCTAATTCTTAGGACATTGCATACCAAACGAGATTACCTCAACATTAAGGAAAAATTTTAATAAATATGTGGGCAAAGATGACATGTTCAATCATGTGCAAAAGTTAGATACGTAGCTTAGGTTCTAAGTGCAAGAATTTACCAGAAAAAACTGGGCAAACAACTGGCTTCAAGAAAGGCCTAATGCCATGTCCTTTTTACCAACCATCAAAAATCAACTCAGGGAACTAAACCACACTTTATTATACCAGAATTACGTACTAAGAAAGACACAATTTTTAACGTAGCAAAATTCAGAAGACAGAATCATAAAAACCTCAATTTATCCCCATTTTCAGCCATTAAACGATCAAGAACTCCATACTTATCAATAAAAAGATCAAACAGTATTTTGGGAAAATCACCAGAATTCATAAGAAAGATGCAATATTTAACATCAAAAGAGCAAAATCTAAAAGGTAAAAAAACATAAAAACCTCATCTATTACACTTATAGCCATTTTTAAGATTCAAGAACTCAGAAAGACTCCATATATATTCCCTATAATAAAAATCAAGCAGAATTTTGTGATAATTCACTAGAATTCATCAACAGAGCAAAATTAACCCAAAAGATGCAATTTTTAACATCAAAAGAGCAAAATTTAACATCCGCAAACTGACTAAATAAGCTAACTTAATTCCCATTTTTCAAGAATTAACAACTCCTAATAAACTCCAAAGTGATACTCACATAACCAATCAAATGAATTCAATTAAAGAAACAAAAACTACACTAATATTGAAAAACCCAAATTAGATAAGAGTAAAAAAGTTAGTAGAATTATTTTTACCTCTTCTTGGCTTTGCAACAACCTTAGCAACAGGGGCAGCTACAGGAGCCACCTTAATTTCCTCAATAGGGAACAGAACACCATCAACTCCTTGCACAGAGATCCTTCCATCAGTATAAATATCAGGATCAAACAAATATGCCCCTTCTTCACCTGCCCCAAATTTCACTGAACCATCAGCTTCCTCAGCCACAACTTTATGTGGTAACCTCAATGTATCATACTTCACTTTCCCAAATCTCCTCACTGCATTATACATACTTTCCTCCGTTTGATACTCCGGTATTATATGGTAATACATTATCTGTTCTGGTGCCCCTGGTTCGCTAAGCTGATCAGTCGTCAGCTTAGCCATCGCTTCATCATTGGGCGCCAAAACAGTTAAAACATACCCTTCTGATACTAATTTACCCATTTCTGTAGCCAATGATGTTAGATTCACAAGAATGTCTGCTAATTCATTGTAACCTCCATAATGTAGGAGTGTTTGAATAAAATCTTTTACTTGACTTTCACCATCAAAGTGATGGTGGGGTCCACCTGGGCCGGGAGCCGGTGCCGGGGCCAGAGATGGCCCGGGCGCTAGTGCATCGTATACTGGCAGCACTGGTGGTGCGCCAGCTGGGACGGGTGCAGGTTTCTTCAACCGGTGAGTCCTCGGGTCAACTTCCGGTGCTCCTTCGGGCAGCACGGCGGAGATTGACCGGAGACTTCTACGGGTGTTGAAATCTTGTTGAACTGATTTAGGTATCAACACACGCTCAATCCCGTGAATTACACCGTCGGGTTTGATAATATCGTCTTGCTTAATAATCATTGCGCTGCTCACCATTTTCTCACCGTTCTTCTGCACAACATTTACATTCTCATCTCCAGGATACAAGGTCGCGTGCACACGCGCCGGCCATTGGTTGGAAACAATGCGAGCGGGAATCATATGAAACAGCAACAGATTTTGCAACGACCTAAGATTCCCAGGTTCAAGCAAGAAACGCTTGAACTCAGGGTCCAAATCACGTTCAAGAGCCTCATTTTTAGGGGCAAAAATGGTAATGTTATGCTTAGAAACAGCTTCTTCAAGTGTTTGAAGCAAAAGGGCTTTTTCAACTAGCTCAGATAGCTCAGTGTAGTGAGAATCCAAAAGAGCTACAAGAATGGAGTTTGAGTTGATTTGGGGTGCTGAAGTTGTGGGTTTTACAAATGTTGCATTTTGGTTTTCTTGCAATGTAGCAGCTGCAATGGAGAAAAGGAGTATAACAGTGAAAATGAAGAGATTGCTAACGCCATAGATCTGAAAATCCATGGCCAAAAGAGTTGAGCTTTCTCTCACTAGAATGTGTTTTGTTTCGTTTTCTCTCTCTAGTTTCTTTCTCTGTGAGGAGAGTTCTGAGAGTGTCGGTAGAAGAACGTGTTGTGTTTTGTGGGTTTGTGCGTTTGCCTCTTTGGTAGTAAAGGAAAGGTGTATAGGTAGTAGAAGTAGTAGTTGTTTGGTGGAATAATAAATAATTAGGAGGGTCAAGGGTTATTTTCTATTTTCTCTCTGTTCTGTCACTCATGTGTATTTGGAATTTGGAGACTTTGGCTTCAAGTGAAGACACATATAAATCAATTAGGTTGCGTTGGAGTGGTACGTACTTCTTCGTTCTTAAAGTGGTTTCGGTTCGAGCCCTGGGTATTCAGTTGCCTTTGTTAGGAAGTGTTTTACCCCAAATATAAAACTTTTCGGCCCGAAATCCGAATTTAGTCGAATCCCACGTCGAATACCGGACACCAGGTTAAAAAGAAAAAAAAAAAAAGAGAGAGAGAGACACATATAAGAGTATTACATTTTGGTTTTTGGGCAGATGGAACTGAGCAACTTTGGCTTCAAGTTTTTACGCACATAGAAATATTAGCAAACTGGACAGTTCAATTTTATTTGTTGGTATGATAATTTACCTAATTTCACGTCCTACTACTTTATTATCCTAGATTTACTTCCCCTTGATAATGAATAAGAGTTTTAAGTTTTATAGACTGGCTAGTCGTGTAATAAATTTTACATTATCTAGTTCTTTAAAAATTTACCTAATTTCAACTACTAACACTTTATGATCCTAGATTTATTTCTCCTTAATAATAAATAAATGTTTTAGTGTTTTAATATAATAAAAATATTAAACATTTTTCACGCTCTAGCTCTTTAAACTTTACAATAAATGTGAATTAATAACAAAACTAAGAGAGGTAATCTATTATAATATTTTATATTTTAATATTGATAGCATAAACGTCGTTTACATTATTAATATATACTACTGTACTAACTTACTAGCTCTGTTACATATTTTTTAAGATTTTTGTACACTCCTTAGGAAAGTCATTTAATATTAGTAACAAGAGTTTTTGTTTGAATTATACTTTATCTTTCCTTAATATTTAAAATTGGAATGAGTAAATTTTAAAAAAAATTCATGATTTTTCTTTTATTCTAGAAGGAAATGGGGTGGTAATTTGATATGGGCAGTGGAGTTTTTCTTAATATTTTACGCACATAGATATGCTAGCAAACTAGACAATTCAGTTTTATTTATTAGATCTTTTATACAATAAGATTTTACCTAATTTCAACCATTATTATCTTTAATTACACTATCAGTATATATAAATTTTCTGGTCTGTATTATTTGTTTTTAAAAACTTTTACATACCCTTCAACAGAGACATTTAATATTTTTTTATTATAAAAGTATTTAATTAAACTATTTTTATCTCTTCTTAAGCTTTTCAGTTATTAATTAATATAATATGCAGTAAGGTAAATAAAAGAAATATAAACAGCTTTTTATTTTTAAAATATCAAATATTCTAAAACAAAATTTATCAACTAAAACTACTCATGTTTGGATTCGGAATGAGTAAATTTAAAAATATAGAGTAGGAATGTTATTCTGGAAGGAAATTGGGTGGTAAATTGAGATGGGCAGTAGGGTTAGCTTAAAAGCTAAAAAGGGAAAGACATGTGGAGAAATGGAAAGGAGCCAATGAAAGGGCGAGCTCAGAGTTTGGGGGGGTTAAGTTGAAGTTACGTTGAGTTCTTGGCTCCCTGCATAATTAACAAGAGGTGGGAAGCTAAGGGGGTTTCCTTTTGTTGTTTAGGTGGGAAGCCGAGACAGGCTGTAATATGGGGGCCACGCGATAAGTGGCGATTGTCAATATTCATTGCATTAAGCGGCTCTGACGGTGGCTTAATTAGCTGCACTTCCATTTGTATTTTAAGCCACGCCGCTTCTTTTGCTTACGTTTGTTAAAAATATGAGTCTTAGTTCAAATAATTAAATTATGATTATGAGTTAAATTTAGTTAACAATAATATTTTAAATGTAACTTCGAGGATGCAATAAATAGGGGTGTTGTGACGATCCGGTCAGTCGTCTCATGAGTTACCGCTCCATTTCCCCCATTTCAACTTCTTTACGCTTCGTTATCCGTGTTTTATGTGATCGAGTTTATTAGTTCGAGTTCGGAGAGGATTTAGTAAGAAATGAGACACTTAGTCTCTTTTAAGAAGGCTTAAGTTGGAAAAGTCAACCGGATGTTGACTTATGTGTTAGAAGGCTCGGAAGTGCGTTCTGATGGTTCGGTTAGCTTCGGGAGGTGATTTGTGAGTTAGGAGCGCGATCAGAATGAGTTTTGGAGTTGTAGAGAAGATTTAGGCTTGAATTGGCGAAATTGATATTTTGGCAAATTCCGGTTGATAGGCGAGATTTTGATATAGGGGTCGGAATGGAATTCCGAGAGTTGCAGTAGCTTCATTGTATCATTTGGGATGTGTGTGCAAAATTTCAGGTCATTCGGACGAGATTTGATAAACCTTTTGATCGAAAGCATAATTTAAGAGTTCTTGGAGTTATTAGGCCTGAATCCTATGTTAAATTGGTGATTTGATGTTGTTGTGAGCGTTCCGAAGTCTTGAGCAAGTTTGAACGATGTCATAAGATGTGTTGGTACAATTGGTTTGAAGTTCCGGGAGTTCCGGGTAGGTTCCGGGATGTTTTAGTGCAAAAATCATAGCTGTAGCAGGTCTACAGGGGTTGCAGACCCCAGAACTCACCCATGCGGTCCGCACAAAAATAAGTGCGCCCGCGTTGAGTGTTGTGCGGACCGCACAAAAGCGGACGCGACCGTGGTAGGCGTCATGCGGACCGCACAAAATGGTGTGCGGCCGCGTGGGGAACGATCTGCTGGTACTACTTCGGAAGCTCATAACTTTTGATTTACAAGGAATTTTGAGGTGATTCAAAAACAAAAGTTGTAGCTCTTCGTGTCTAGTTTCCAGAAAGGTAACGTTATTGCAATTTGGACATTTGTAGCAAATGTTATGACCAAAATACTAAAGCCTATCACTGCAGAGGGAGGCCTGTGCGGCCGCACTTTGCCTTTGCGCGGACCGCACTGGCTTGCGCTGACCGCGTGAGTTTTGGTGCGGCCCGCGGTAGCTGATACCTGAGGGGTACCTATAAATACGAGGTTTTGGGTTTTATTTAATATTTTGACCTAGAGAGCTCGGATTTTGGCGATTTTTCGAAGGTTTTTCAAGAAATTCATCGGGGTAAGTGATTTTAACTCAGATTTGGCTATAATACATGAATCTATCACTGAATTCATCATTTAATTCGTGATTTGAGATGGAATTTGGGAAGAAATTGTGGAACCTTTCAAAAATGTAAAATGATGATTTGAAGGACCAAATGGTATCGGAATTGGATAATTTTGGCATGGTTAGACTCGTAAGGGTATGAGGATTCTAAAAATGTAAATTTTACCCGATTCCGAGATGTGGGCCCGGGGCTCGGGTTTTGCTAATTTCGAGATTTTTAATATTTTTCGAATGTTTTCGCTTGGGCTTTGTTCCTTTAGCATATTGTGACGTATTCGTTCTGATTTTGGATAGATTCGACGCGCGTGGAGGCCAATTCGAGGGGCAAAGGCGTTCTGAGCTAGAGAATTAGCCAGTTCGAGGTGAGTAATGGTTGTAAATGATGTCCTGAAGGTTTGAAACCCTGAATTGCACATCGTAGTGCTATATTGAGGCAAGATACGCGCTGGATGATGAGCGTGGGGTCTTTCACTACTGGGGATTGTGACTTGGTCCATCCCGATTGATGACTTTACTGAATATTTGACTGAAATTCATTTGTTATCATCATGATTTGGGCTGATTGCCATATTTGGGCTTCGTGCCAACTATTTGAACCCTCCGGGGATTTTTATCACTGTTTCCTTACTGCTTGACTTATTATTTGAACTCAGTCCTGTTGATATCTACTATTTTACAAACTCAACCACTTTTACTCAGATTTGAAACTTAAATGATATTTCTACATCATGTTTTGGGCTGAGAACTACTGTTTTACTAATGCCCAAGGGGCTTATGATGATTTCTGGACTGAGTGAGGCCGAGGGCCATATATGAGGATATGTTGAGTGATATGAGGCCGAGGGCCTGAGATACTATTCATGTCATGCGGTGGCTTGAGTGATGTGAGGATATGCTGAGTGATGATGCCACGAGGTGGCTTGATATAGCGCTTGGGCCGTAAGGGGCCCCTCCAGAGTCTGCACACCCACAGTGAGCGCGGGTACCTATGTGATTTGAAACAGTGGTAACAATGTCACTGTATGATGCAATTTGGTCAGGTAATAATGGCTGACCATTATGCTGAGTGATTGTGAGGTAGCCCGAGGGGCTGATACTGTACTGAGAGTGAGCCCGAGGGGCTGATACTATGCTGAGCGATTGATATTGTGCCCGAGGGGCGGATTTCACTTGTTGATTACCTGTTAAATTACCTGTTTTACTTGTTTTAAAAAGGAATATCATTTGATTTCTTCATTGATTTACTGCTTTAAGTGATTTTACTGCTTGATATGGAATTGCTTTGTGCCTTTACGTGTTTTTATACTTTCAGCCATTATTTGTAATTATTACTCACTGAGTCGGAGTACTCACATTACTTCCTGCACCGTGTGTGCAGATTCAGGCATAGCAGAGTCCGCACCTGAGCACTGATTCCTTCCAGGCTAGGCAGTGATTTGGAGTTACGAGGTAGTTGTTGACGTCCGCAGCCCCTTGTCTCTCTTATCCTCTATCATTTATGTTTTCTTCAAACTATTGTATCGGATTCCGTACTTTGTAGACCTATAGCAGATTTTGTAGTAGCTCATGACTTGTGACACCCCGGTTTGGGTTGTGTTGGGATGGTTCCTGCTGTTATTATCGTTAAATTCCACAATTTATGAACATTATATTATATGTTACTACTGTTTATGATGGTTAACTGTTTAAAAGAGGTGTTCCATTTTGGTCTGGCTGGCCTTGTCTCCGCGAGAGGCGCCATCACGAACGGGTTCGGGGATTGGGTTGTGACAAGTTGGTATCAGAGCCTAGGTTACTTAGGTCTCACGAGTCATGAGCAGGTTTAGTAGAGTCTCGCGGATTGGTACGGAGACGTCTATATTTATCCTCAAGAGGCTGCAAAACCTTTAGGAAAAACTTCATATCCTTGAAACTCTTGTCGTGCGAACTTGTTGATCCGAGTGCTAAACTTCCGTTATTCTATTCTCTCGCAGATGGCGAGGACTCGCGCTACCGGGCGAGGTGGACGACCACCAGTGCCACCCACTGAGGCCACCAGAGGCCGTGGACGCGGACGTGGAAGAGGTAGAGCAGCGAGGGCAGCACCTGTCGATGCACCGGCTGCCCCGGCTCCGGATCAGGCTCCCGCTATAGATGCTCCAGCAGCACCAGTTCATGCACCAGTTGTGCCTATCGTGGTTCTGGGTCTTCAGGAGGCCTTGGCACAGATCTTATCAGTTTGCATTGGCCTGGCTCAGGCAGTTTCAGCCATTACACCAGCAACTACTTCACAGGCCGGGGGAGGCAATCAGACCCCCGCTGTTCGCACACCTGAGCAGGTAGTGCAGGGACTACAGACACCGGGGGTACCTCCAGCTCAGCCGGTTGCACCAGCTCAGGAGTTTATTATGCCAGTTATGTCGGATGATGAGCAGCGTCGTCTTGAGAGGTTTAGTAGACTCCAGCCTCCGTCATTTAGTGGTGCCGAGGGCGAGGATGCCCAGGGTTTTCTTGATAAGTGTCAGTGGATGCTCCGTACAGTAGGGATTCTTGAGACTAGTGGTGTGGCATTTACCACCTTTCAGTTTACTGGGGCTGCCTTCACATGGTGGGAGGCATATGAAAGGCGTAGGCCGGTTGGAGTAGCGCCCCTTACTTGGTAGCAGTTCTCCACTCTCTTCTTGGATAAGTATGTGCCGCAATCCCGCAGAGAGGGGCTGCGTAGACAGTTTGAGTGGTTGCGACAGGGGGATATGACTGTATCATAGTATGAGTCGAGGTTTTCTGAGTTGGCTCGTCATGCCATTTGGATGGTTCCGACAGATCGTGAGAGGATCAGGAGATTTGTTGATGGCCTTAACTATCACCTCCGTATTCTTATGACCCGAGAGAGGGTGTTGGGTGCTACGTTCGAGGAAGTGGTCGATATCGCTCGCGAGATTGAGACGGTTCGCCGTCAGGATCGAGAGGAAATGGAGGCCAAGAAACCTCGAGGATCTGGCAGTTATAGTGGTGCTTCTTCGAGGGGCCAATTTCAGCATGGTAGAGGCCATTCTTTCAGGCATGCTCAGTCAACCCGCCTAGAGTATCGCGGGGCATATTCGGGTCATGGTCATCATGGATATCAGCGGGGCCAGTCATCACTCAGTGCCCTTCCAGTCTAGAGTTCATCTCGTGCCCCGTCAGTTCAGGGTTCTTCTATGCCGAGTGCATCAGCTGGTCACTCCGGTGTGAGGGGTTCCCTTCAGTCCCATTCTCCAGCACCTTGGAGTTGTTATGAGTGTGGAGAGTTTGGACATGTATGGAGGCAGTGTCCTCGTCGCATGGCTAGTTCATCTCAGTAGAGGGGTCAGCCCTCGACTACTACTCCAGTTACCTCACCACTCGCCCAGCCAGCTAGGGGTGGAGGTCATGCAGCTAGGGGTCGCCCCAGAGGGGGAGGTCGATCAGGGGGCAGTCAGGCCCGTTTCTATGCACTTCTTGGCAAGCCAGATGCTATTACTTCAGATGCTGTCATTATAGGTATTGTTTCAGTCTGCCACAGAGATGTCTCTGTATTATTTGATCCCGATTCCACCTTTTCTTATGTGTCATCATACTTTGCTCGTTATTTGGGTACGCCCCGTGAGTTTCTTGCTTTACCTGTTCATGTATCTACCCCAGTGGGTGATACTGTTGTTGTAGACCGTGTGTATCGGTCATGTGTGGTGACTATTGGGGGTCTGGAGACCCGAGTGGATCTATTGCTATTTAGCATGGTGGATTTTGATGTCATTTTGGGCATGGATTGGCTATCTCCGTGTCGTGCTATTCTAGACTGCCATGCTAAGACAGTCACTTTGGCTATGCCGGGTGTACCGCGGATCGAGTGGCGTGGTGTGACTGATTACATCCCTAGTAGAGTGATCTCTTTCTTGAAGGCCCAGCGTATGGTTGGGAAGGGTTGCCTTTCATATCTAGCATTTGTGAGGGATGTTGGAGCTGAGACTCCTAGTATCGATTCTGTCCCAGTTGTGAGGATTTTCCCAATATTTTTCCTGCAGACTTGTCGGGCATGCCACCGGACATGGATATTGATTTTGGTATTGACCTGGTGCCGGGAACTCAGCCCATTTCTATTCCGCCATATCGTATGGCACCAGCAGAGTTGAAGGAATTGAAAGAACAACTTCAGGAACTCCTAGATAAGGGGTTCATTCGGCCTAGTGTGTCCCCTTGGGGTGCACCGGTTTTGTTTGTGAAGAAGAAGGATGGCATGATGAGAATGTGCATTGATTATAGGCAATTGAACAAAGTAACAATCAAGAACAAGTATCCTTTTCCTCGCATTGATGATTTATTTGATCAGCTTCAGGGAGCGAGGGTGTTCTCCAAGATTGATCTCCGTTCGGGTTATCACCAGTTGAAGATCAGGGATTCAGATATTCTTAAGACTGCTTTCAGGACCAGATATGGTCATTATTAGTTTCTTGTTATGTCCTTCGGGCTAACCAATGCCCCAGCAACATTCATGCATTTGATGAACAATGTATTTCGGCCTTATCTGGATTCGTTAGTTATTGTATTCATTGATGATATTCTGGTGTACTCGCATAGTCAGGAGGAGCACGCGGAGCATTTGAGAGTTGTGTTGCAGAGACTGAGGGAGGAGAAGCTTTATGCAAAATTCTCCAAGTGTGAGTTTTGGCTCAGTTCAGTGGCTTTTTTGGGGCACGTGGTGTCCAGCGAGGGTATACAGGTTGATCCGAAGAAGATAGAGGCGGTTCAGAGTTGGCCCAGACCATCCTCAGCCACAGAGATTCGTAGCTTTCTTGGGTTAGCAGGCTATTATCGCCGATTTGTTCAGGGATTTTCATCCATTGCATCGCCTTTGACCAAGTTGACTCAGAAGGGTGCTCCATTCGTATGGTCGGACGAGTGTGAGGAGAGCTTTCAGAAGCTCAAGACAGCCTTGACCACAGCTCCAGTGTTGGTTTTGCCATCAGCTTCAGGTTCATATACTGTGTATTGTGATGCTTCAAGAGTTGGGATTGGTTGTGTGTTGATGCAGGAGGGTAGAGTTATTGTTTATGCTTCTCGGCAGTTGAAGCCCCATGAGAAGAACTACCCCGGTCATGATTTGGAATTGGCTGCCATAGTTCATGCATTGAAGATTTGGAGGCATTACTTATATGGCGTATCTTGTGAGGTGTTCACTGATCATCGCAGTCTTCAGCATTTGTTCAAGAAAAAAGATCTTAATTAGAGGCAGCGGAGATGGTTGGAGTTGCTTAAGGATTATGACATCACTATATTGTACCATCCGGGAAAGGCCAATATGGTGGCTGATGCTTTGAGCCGAAAGGCAGTGAGTATGGGGAGTTTGGCATATATTCCAGTTGGGGAGAGACCTCTTGCAGTTGATGTTCAGGCCTTGGCCAATCGGTTCGTGAGGTTGGATATTTCGGAGCCCAGTCGGGTGTTGGCTTGTGTGGTTTCTCGGTCTTCTTTATATGATCGCATCAGAGAGCGTCAGTATGATGATCCGCATTTGCTTGTCCTTAGGGACAGAGTCCAGCATGATGATGCCAGAGATGTGACCGTTGGTGATGATGGTGTGTTGAGGATGCAGGGCCGGATTTGTGTGCCCAATGTGGATGGGCTTAGAGAGCTGATTCTGGAGGAGGCCCATAGCTCGCAGTATTCCATTCATCCGGGTGCCACAAAGATGTATCAGGATTTGAGGCAGCACTATTGGTGGAGGAGAATAAAGAAAGATATTATGGGATTTGTAGCTCGGTGTCTCAACTGTCAGCAAGTGAAGTATGAGCATCAGAGACCGGGTGGCTTGTTTCAGCAGATGGTTATTCCCCAGTGGAAGTGGGAGAGAATCACTATGGACTTTGTGGTTGGACTTCCTCGGACTTTGAAGAAGTTCGATGCTATTTGGGTGATTGTGGATCGACTGACCAAGTCTGCGCACTTCATCCCTGTGTGTACTACCTATTCTTCAGAGTAGTTGGCAGAGATTTATATCCGGGAGATTGTTCGGTTGCATGGTGTTCCGGTCTCCATCATCTCAGATAGAGGTACTCAGTTTACTTCGCAGTTTTGGAGAGCCGTGTAGAGAAAGTTAGGTACTCAGGTAGAGTTGAGCACAGTGTTTCATCCTCAGACGGACGGACAGTCCGAGTGTACTATTTAAATATTGGAGGACATGTTGTGTGCTTGTGTTATTGACTTCGGATCATCATGGTATAAGTTTCTACCACTTGCAGAGTTTGCTTACAACAACAGCTACCAGTCGAGTATTCAGATGGCTCCATATGAGGCTTTGTACGGGAGGCGGTGTAGATCTCCGGTTGGTTGGTTCGAGCCCGGCGAGGCTAGACTATTGGGGACAGATTTGGTTCAGGATGCCTTAGAGAAGGTGAAGGTGATTCAGGAGAGGCTTCGTACAGCGCAGACACGTCAGAAGAGTTATACGGACCGGAAGGTTCGAGATATGTCCTACATGGTCGGTGAGAAGGTCTTGCTGAAAGTTTCGCCCATGAAGGGTGTTATGAGATTTAGGAAGAAAGGCAAGTTGAGTCCTCGGTTCATTGGGCCTTTTGAGGTGCTTCGGAGGATTGGGGAGGTGGCTTATGAGCTTGCTTTGCCACCCAGCATGTCGAGTGTGCATCCGGTATTTCATGTTTCTATGCTCCGGAAGTATAGTGGGGATCCGTCACATGTTTTGGACTACAACACGGTTCGGTTGGATGATGATTTGACCTTTGATGTGGAGCCAGTAGCTATTTTGGGTCGCTAGGTTCGGAAGTTGAGGTCAAAGGATATAGCTTCAGTGAAGGTGCAGTGGAGAGGTCGGCCCGTGGAGGAGGCTACCTGGGAGACCGAGCGGGAGATACGGAGCAGATATCCTCATATGTTTGAGGCTTCAGGTATGTTTCTTGACGCGTTCGAGGATGAACATTTGTTTAAGTTGGGGAAGATGTGACGACCCGGCCAGTCGTCTCAGGAGTTACCTCTCCATTTCCCCCATTTCAGCTTCTTTATGCTTCGTTATCCGTGTTTTATGTGATCGAGTTTATTAGTTCGAGTTCGGAGAGGATTTGGTAAGAAATGAGACACTTAGTCTCTTTTAAGAAGTCTTAAGTTGGAAAAGTCAACCGGATATTGACTTATGTGTTAGAAGGCTCGGAAGTGAGTTCTGATGGTTCAGTTAGCTTCGGGAGGTGATTTGTGAGTTAGGAACGCGATCGGAATGAGTTTTGGAGTTGTAGAGAAGATTTAGGCTTGAATTGGCGAAATTGATATTTTGGCAAATTCCGGTTGATATGCGAGATTTTGATATAGGGGTCGGAATGGAATTCCGAGAGTTGCAGTAGCTTCATTGTGTCATTTGGGATGTGTGTGCAAAATTTCAGGTCATTCGGACGAGATTTGATAGACCTTTTGATCGAAAGCATAATTTAAGAGTTCTTGGAGTTCTTAGGCCTGAATCCTATGTTAAATTGGTGATTTGATGTTGTTGTGAGCGTTCCGAAGTTTTGAGCAAGTTTGAACGATGTCATGAGATGTGTTGGTACAATTGGTTTGAAGTTCCGGGAGTTCCGGGTAGGTTCCGGGATGTTTTAGTGCAAAAATCATAGCTGTAGCAGGTCTACAAGGGTTGCAGGCCCCAGAACTCACCCATGCAGTCTGCACAAAAATAGGTGCACCCGCGTTGAGTGATGTGCGGACCGCAAAAAAGCGGCCGCGGCCGCGGTAGGTGTCATGTGGACCGCACAAAATGGTGTGCGGCCGCGTGGGGAACGATCTGCTGGTCCTACTTCGGAAGCTCATAACTTTTGATCTACAAGAAATTTTAGGTGATTCAAAAACGAAAGTTGTAGCTCTTTGTGTCTAGTTTCCAGAAAGGTAACGATATCGCAATTTGGACATCTGTAGCAAAAGTTATGACGAAAATACTAAAGCTTATCACTGCAGAGGGAGGCCTGTGCGGCCGCACGTTGCCTTTGCGCGGACCGCGGTAGCTGATACCTGAGGGGTACCTATAAATATGAGGTTTTGGGTTTTATTTAATATTTTGACTTAGAGAGCTCGGATTTTGGCGATTTTTCGAAGGTTTTTCAAGAAATTCATCGGGGTAAGTGATTTTAACTCAGATTTGGCTAGAATACATGAATCTATCACTGAATTCATCATTTAATTCGTGATTTGAGATGGAATTTGGGAAGAAAATTGTGGAACCTTTCAAAAATGTAAAATGATGATTTGAAGGACCAAATGGTATCGGAATTGGATAATTTTGGTATGGTTAGACTCGTGAGGGTATGAGGATTCTGAAAATGTAAATTTTACCCGATTTCGAGACGTGAGCCCGGGGCTCGGGTTTTGCTAATTTTGAGATTTTTGATATTTTCGAATGTTTTCGCTTGGGCTTTGTTCCCTTAGCATATTGTGACGTATTCGTTCTGATTTTGGATAGATTCGACGCGCGTGGAGGCCAATTCGAGGGGCAAAGGCGTTCTGAGCTAGATAATTAGCCAGTTCGAGATGAGTAATGGTTGTAAATGATGTCCTGAGAGTTTGAAACCCCGAATTGCACATCGTAGTGCTATATTGAGGCAAGATACGCACTGGATGATGAGCGTGGGGTCTTTCACTACTGGGGATTGTGACTTGGTCCATCCCGATTGATGACTTTACTGAATATTTGACTGCAATTCATTTGTTATCATCATGATTTGGGCTGATTGCCATATTTGGGCTTCGTGCCAACTATTTGAACCCTCCGGGGATTTTTATCACTGTTTCCTTACTGCTTGACGTATTATTTGAACTCAGTCCTGTTGATATCTACTGTTTTACAAACTCAGCCACTTTTACTCAGATTTGAAACTTAAATGATATTTCTACATCATGTTTTGGGCTGAGAACTACTGTTTTACTAATGCCCAAGGGGCTTATGATGATTTCTGGACTGAGTGAGGCCGAGGGCCATATGTGAGGATATGCTGAGTGATATGAGGCCGAGGGCCTGAGATACTATTTATGCCATGCGGTGGCTTGAGTGATGTGAGGATATGCTGAGTGATGATGCCACGAGGTGGCTTGATATAGCGCTTGGGCCGTAAGGGGCCCCTCCGGAGTCTGCACACCCACAGTGAGCGCGGGTACCCATTGTTCTGAGTGATTGATACTATGCCCGAGGATGCAATTTGGTTAGGTAACAATGGCTGACCATTATGCTGAGTGATTGTGAGTTAGCCCGAGGGGCTAATACTGTACTGAGAGTGAGCCCGAGGGGCTGATACTATGTTAAGCGATTGATACTGTGCCCGAGGGGCGGATTTCTACTTGTTAATTACCTGTTAAATTACCTGTTTTACTTGTTTTAAAAAGGAATATCATTTGATTTCTTCACTGATTTACTGCTTTAAGTGATTTTACTGCTTGATATGGAATTGCTTTGTGCCTTTACGTGTTTTCATACTTTCAGCCATTATTTGTAATTATTACTTACTGAGTCGGAGTACTCACATTACTCTCTGCACCGTGTGTGCAGATTCAGGCATAGCAGAGTCCGCACCTGAGCGCTGATTCCTTCTAGGCTAGGCAGTGATTTGGAGTTACGAGGTAGTTGTTGACGTCCGCAGCCCCTTGTCTCTCTTATCCTCTATCATTTATGTTTTCTTCAAACTGTTGTATCGGATTCCGTACTTTGTAGACCTATAGCAGATTTTGTAGTAGCTCATGACTTGTGACACCCTGGTTTGGGCTGTGTCGTGATGGTTCCTGCTGTTATTATCGTTAAATTCCGCAATTTATGAACATTATATTATATGTTACTACTGATTATGATTGTTAACTATTTAAAAGAGGTGTTCCGTTTTGGTCTGGCTGGCCATGTCTCCGCGAGAGGCGCCATCACGACCGGGTTCGGCGATTGGGTTGTGACAGGTGTACAAACCGAAACGGAAAACCGTATGAAACCGAAAAGTCAAACCAAACCAGTTAAAAAATTTGATTATGTTTGGTTTGATTTGGTTTGGTATTGGTAAGAAAACCCGAACCAAACCGACATATAAATATATAATTTTTATATACTTTTAAGATTTTATATAAAATTTTCTTTAAAAAATATCTAGAAATATTTGGGATTCTCTTACAGGATATAATATTTAATAGAATATGAAGTGCTCCATAATTTATTAACCTTAAATAATGGGTTGTATAATCACTTTCTTATCAAATTTTACTGAAATGCGTCAATCTCTTTTTTCTTCCATATATTCATATGTCAAGATCTATTAAATTCTTATATTTTTTTCGAATTTGAAGTGGTTATTATTATTTAGGTATCATATTGGTTTTTATGTTTAACTAGTTTCTGGACACGTGCATTGCACGTGTATCTTAACTGATCAGTATAAAATTTTTATTGTATGTCAATGAGTTCAAAATCCTATGTCCAGCTCGAAATGATGAATTATATATGAGCGTATTTGACTAATATTTCATTTAATTGGTCTATGTTATAGTTTATAGGATAATAATATGGTTCGAAATTCTTTATTTTTTAACCTAATTGCTAATTGGACTTCGGAAAATCTTTCTTTATCAATATATTATTTTGTTCTGCACACACATTCCAAATTCTTCCCGATGCCTCTCAAGGAAAATCTCGTGTTTGGATTCCAAATTGATAGGTTAGTGTGGGCTTATCCATGCGAACCGAATTGTTTCACGACGTTGGGAACACAACTCATGTATCGCTTTTACGGGCGAACAACCCAACCCTTGGACCATAATATAGTGCTAGGTGGTAAAGAGCGGACATTGAGGTGCCAAACTTTCCCGTCGATATGAGCTCTCTCCGGAACCAAAAATTAAAATTTGGCAGATACAGATCCCGTAAAAACTTTGTTTGAGGAATGGGCCAGACTGAGTCATTTGAGGTAAATTCGAAATTGTTCGAATTATGTATCATCAATAACTAACACTAATAAGCGACCCAAAGCAGGAACAACATTCCGCAGAATATATGGCTCATGCTCCTTTAGGTTCTTTAAATTCTATGGGTGGTGTAGCTACCTAGACAAGTGCCCTCAGTTATGTCTCTCCTAGAAGTTGGTTAGTTAAAATTCTCTCAATTCCCAGGCGATTGCACCAAAAAATCAAATCTAACCTTCTAAAAATTGTTTCGTGTTTTGAATTGATCCGAAAACGACTTTTTGATAATTGAATATATATTGTTCAGTTGTTCAACATGCACATTCACTTAGGTAGGTATAATGTAACTAAAATTATCTTTAACATTATCATTGTTATGATTATAAAGGATGTCCTTAATGTATGTTCTATCGTGACGTTTCAATTAATGTGTCATGATCAAATTTCTTGTTGTGAACATTTATATCACTTTTGAAAATATAACATATAATTATCAGCGTGAGAAAATACATTATACAAATATAAGTCATGAACATAATTCTTATTGTAAAAATTGATATTGCTTTTGAAAATATAATATACAATTATCTATGTGAGAGAACACGTTATATAAAGGCAAAATACATAATTTACCCATTAACCTTACACCCAAATCTCTGTTACACACCTTTCGATCACGGGCGGGCAACCTTTTACATACCCAACCTTTTAAAAGTATATCTAATACACACTACTTTTTGACCGATAGCATAGGCGTGTATAACAAACAAAGTAAGCGCGTAAAACCTCTAAATTTCAGTTCAGATCTTTAATTAAATGCCATGTATCATAATTTTTAACACATGGCACTAGTGGGTCCCATAATTCTATTCATTTCTTATTTTTCTAGAAAAATTTCTTCTTCTTCTTTTCATCTTCATTTTTGTCCAATTGTTAATCAAGTGCAAGTTCTCTTTCTCCCTCATTTCTTCTCCAAAGCATGATCTGACCTTTGTGCCTTATCGTACTCATTTAAGGTTTTATGGTATTTTATGTTATATTTTTTATTTTTCACGGCGGTCAATTAAAAGGGACGGTAGCTATGGAGTTTTGGGGTTTTCAGGTGAAGTAATTTTGGGGTCTCGTTCTATGGTAATTTTCACGGTTCGGTTAATTATTTTTACTTTGGAGTCTCTTTCTATGGTACTTTCTATTGTTTTAGGCGGATTTCTTTAAATGACCTTCCGATGAACTGTTCTTCAAAAAATCAAGACTGGGAAATCACCTTCTAGTTTTGGCACTTCAATCTTCAAATTACCTTTGTGTGAAGGAAAATTTAATAGTGTTGGTGAACCCACTTCTTAATTTGTCTTTTATTTTCCTTCCCTAAATCATCTTCCGGCGAACTCAAATCTCGACACAGAATTAAAGCAAATTCTGAAGTGGGCTTTTGGTCTTAAGTTATAATATAGCTTGATATTATCTCAAGATTTCTGATTCTTCGCGCTTCCTTGAGATTTTCTATTTTAATTTTGGTTTGAACCGGAAGGTGGTGACCTGGATTGTTCTAGATGTCGACGGCAACGGATAATTAATTAGAGAACAAAAAGAGATCAAAGGGAGAAAATGGTTAAGGCGTATAGTTGTAAGTTTAAGTGTTTTATTTTTTAAATAAAAAATAGTAACACATGTCACTATCTGATTGGAGCGTGAAATTACCCATGTTTTGAAAAATTGGTCAAGAAAAAAGTAGTGTGTATTTGACACACTTTTAAAAGGTTGGGTGTGTAAAAGGTTGCCCGTGGTCAAGAGGTGTGTAACAGGGATGTGCAAGGTTAATGGGTAAACTATGTATTTTTCCTTATATAAAATACAAGCCAACACTATGAATGCACATGATCAAAAGTATCTGTATTTGTACACTGTATTTGTCACTTCTCCTTTTTCTTAGTCTTTTTTTTTTATCGGAAAATGGTCTAAAATGCCCATTTACTATATGAAATAGGACTGGCTAGTCCTCCGTTAAAAGTTGATCTCTATTCTGCCCTTGCCGTCAACAAATGGGTTTGTATATGCCCTTCATCACTAACGGAAGACTCATAAAGCCACGTGTAATATATGTGAGGGCAAGTTAGACCTAGTTCGAATTGTACAGGAGCATATATTAGTCAGTTATAATAGTTATTTCTCAAACACTTCACAACTCCATATCAGTTTACTTACACACCTATTTGACAACACCAAACTAATTATCACATCAAATAAACTAAGTCATAGACACAAACATTCAAATGAACGGCTATGACTTCATTAAATCCTAATAGCTCAAAGGGGTCGAATCATAACAAAAGACAACAAAAGACAATGTCGGAATGTTCTAGTAGCTCAAATGGGTCGAATAGGAGGTGTCATTACGGACTTACTACCAATTATTTCATGACATGGACACCCTTAAATGCTAGGAGAAGGTTTTTCAAGTGCCCGAAGCATGAGGTAAGTAAATTTTTTGATGGGTTCTTTTAATTATTCCGATTTGCTTATAAATTTATTTTATTTATTTTTGATTTTTAGGATGAAAAATATTCTTATTGGGAATGGCAAGATGAAGAGCTTCCTCTTAGAGTTTCAAATATCATATGTAGTTTAAAGAAGGAAAAGGAAGTTGTAATCCGTGAAAAGGAAAATTTGATCTTTAGAATGTTATGATGTTCGTCGATCATGGAGGAATAGACGCCTTGGAATTGGAAAGAAATGTTCTAATGAAGAAAGTGACCGATTTAGAGTACTTAGTTGTGCTTGATGCTAAATTTCGGAAGAAGATGTGGATTTTCATGTGTGTGATATTGGGATATCTTATTATGTTCTTTGGATCAGTGCGAAATGATATGTAATGTTAGTGTTATTGTGGCTTAATTGTTGTCTTTTATTATGTAATGAAGCTTTATGTTTTTATAAAACGATTTAATAAATTCATTGTCGTTCATTTGTTATATCTATGACTGAGTTTATTTGCTAAGATAATTAGTTTGGTGTTGTCAAATAGGTGTCTAAGTAAACTGATATGGAGTTGTGAAGTGTTCGAGAAATGACTATTATAACTGACTCATATATGCCCCTGTACAATTCGAACTAGGTCTAACTTGTCCTCACATATATTCCTCGTGACTTTATGAGTCTTCCGTTAGTGATGGAAGGCATATACGAGCCCATTTGTTGACGGCAAGGACAGAATAGAGACCAACTTTTAACGGAGGACTAGCCTGTCCTATTTCATATTGTAAAAGGGCATTTTAGGCCCTTTTCAGTTTTTTTATTGTCTTATTAGCAAATCCATAATGATTTATTTTCCTTTTTAAACAATTTATTTTGCTGATATTGGTTTATCTTTCACTTGCATAGTCATCACATACTCACAAAAATATATATTAAAATTTTAATTTTTCAAAACAAACAATACTCATCATAAAAGTACATAAAACCAAAGATGTCAACCTTAATAAAAATCAAATTAAAATTATGAAGTCATACTTTATTTATTAAATTTTGGAAAAACATTTTGTTGGCATTCTTGGAAAAAAATTGAGTTTGTTTACTAATTTGTCATATTTAGTGAAAGAGGACTGCAAATTGATCTTAAAGAAAAGGGTACGCTGCACCTTTTAATTAAACTTTTATTTTCAAAATCTTGCACTTTTGTGATTAATTATGTTAAAAACTGAATCATTTTTTAAATCTTTTATCCAATAAATTATTGATAGGAAGACTGTTTATCTTCTCAAATATCTTGATGGAAAACTGTTTATGAAATTAACCATTTCCTGTTTGCTATTGTTTTTTGGTGATAGAAAGTACCAATTACTCTATATTTGAGAAATAACAAATATCCAAACGTCGGTTTGATTTGGTTTTGATATAAACCGAACCAACCCGACCCATGTACACCCCTAGCAATAAACATTAGATAAATTTGGTCGAATAGTGATAACAATATGCAATAATTATTCCAAAGAGCATGAGTAATAATGTAGCATTTAATAGCAATGAATAACAATAAATGATATTTAAGTAAATAGGAGGAATGGTTCACCCGATAAAGGATGAATTAGATGGTTGTTCCTCCTGATAATGATGAGTGACAGACTTAAGTAAATAGGAGGAATGGTTCACCCAATAAAGGATGAATTAGATGGTTGTTCCTCTTGACAATGATGAGTAATAGACAAATTCTTGAGTGTTCGAGTTATTTTCGGATCTGATGGAAAAGTATAGAATAATATAGACAAGAATCTTAGTGAAAATGTGGTGTTTGTATCTTAGTAAGAGAGAGTGAGAGAATCTTTTTGTCAAAGTGTGTTCTTACAAATGAATATCACATGTTCTCTCTCTCTCTCTCTCTCTCTCTCTCTCTCTCTATATATATATATATATATATATATATATATGGGACATTTTCCTAAGGAATCCTAATGGTACAAGTGCAGAGAATATCCACTAGAATATTCCCTTTTAACATCCTATCCTGATAAACTAGCCATTACAGCTCCTATCATTGATATTCAACCTTGACCTCAGCCCTTATTGACATCGACTATGGCTCTTGTCGACATCTCGACTACAGCTCATGTCGATACTTCGGCCAAGGACTTTACTGCTTCTTGGATCACTTCGACTAACGTCGACTCAAGAATCTTTCCCATTATATTATCTTGGCTTGGGTACTCTAGAGACAGATTTTGCCTCATACATTTGTTTGCTTTTGTTTTGTGTTCTTTTTTTTCTGTCCGATATTTTGTATCCTTTTTTTGTGCTCTGATTAATTTAAATTTGTGACACATAAGATCTTTAAACGGAGGAAACACTCCCTACTATAAAGGCTCAAATTCAAAATCTCTAATTAAATTAGCTTTTGGATATAGATTTGGTTTACAATAATAATAACAATAACAACATACCCAGTATTATCCTACACTGTAGGGTATGAGGAGGGTAGTGTGTACGCAGACCTTACCCTTACCTTGTGAGGATAGAAAGGTTGTTTCCAATATACTCTCGGCTCAGGAAAGAGTAAGCACCCACATAAATGAAAATATAGACAAGAAGGGACAGCACCAAAAAGCCATATAAAAGCAGAATAAAAGTAATAAGATTAGTAAGGTGATCAACAATGAAAGAAAATAACGGTTAGTGTTAAAAACCTACAACCAACAGAAAGCGAGATCACGTGCCAATACTACTATTATGAACACTCTAGACTACCTACCCTACTAACCTAATCCTCGACCTCCATACCTTCCTATCAAGAATCGTGTACTCGGTCAGCTGAAGCGAATAACTTCATTCTTAATCCTATCTAACCTGGTATTCTCGCACATCCATCTCAACATCATCATCTCTGCTACCTTCATCTTCTGGACATGAGCGATCTTGACTGGCCAACACTTATCCGCATACAACATTGTTGGTCTGACCACCAATCTATAGAACTTACCTATAAGTTTCGGTGGCACCTTCTTGGATATAGATTTGGTTTAAACTCGAAAAAAAGAGTTTCTAACATTGTGTTGAAAAATAATCTTTGAAAGTTTAAAATTGTGTTCGAATATGTATTTTATTTTAAATGTTGAAGTTTTGTGAGTGGAAGAAAAAAATTTCACCCAAAACTAGCCTAAACCATTTTTTTAGAGCTTGAAATTATTTCGAAAACTGATCAAATTTCATTAACAAATAATATTTTGAATTTTTTTTTTAAAAAAAGTCAAAACTTATGTCCAAACAAGAGCTAATAAAGAGTAAGGGATCATACTCATCACAATATAATCTTTAGTGATGCTTATGTTTTGTGATTCTCAATGTGTGTATATTTTTTTCCCTACTTTTGTTGAGTGCTGGACTTTGATGGTTGGTGCTTTATCGGATATTCTTATTCTTGCAGAGTTCTAGATTCTCATGCCTTAAGAACTACGACAGCCGACACATATGATTTATTCGTATATGTCTTGAAAAAACAGGAGTAGAATAAAACTGTACTGTGTTAATATTAGAAAATAGGAGTAGCTTTTTCATGAATTCGAATGACTTGAAAAATTATACAAGAAAATACTATAAGTCTTCCATAGTTAAATATTTTCAAATTGATTTGGAAATTTGGAAACAAAGTAAAAATTCATATCAAGCTCGCTTCAAAATGAGTATATCTTTATTTAATTAATGGTGAATAGATCAATTTAAGTTTTATCATTAACTTTAAGAACTTCAAGATGATCCTAGAGGCGAAAGACAGAATCTCTTTTGAGCTTTAGTAAAATGAATATAGTATTTTATCTTTGACTCAGGTTAGGATAATAAATTATCAAAGTAATGTAATTTTATTTTACTCAACTACTTATAGATGGCGAAGGTATAACAGATAAATAAAGTGATCGAAAGGCAAGAGTAAGATTGTAAAGGGGCTAATTTAACCAAATATTACTTCGGGCGAAGCAATACACCTTTTGAAAGTTAAAGGGGTTGATTTGCTTATTTTCAAGAACTTTTTTTTCCGCTTTTTAATTTAACTAAGTCTATACAACTCTAGTTCAGTAATTACTGAGTAAAATATTTGTTGACCGAATGAATAGAATATATATTAATAGTAGCGCCAACTGATACATTGGGTTATAGACAGCAGATCAAAAAGTTGCAAATCATGCACGTCATTTTTAAGATTTATCAAATCAGACAGCTTTTAATTAGAATCAAAAGTTTGGTTATTGAATTGAAGCAGCCCATGTTGACCACATGTTGCAAACACATTTTTTAAATACAGACTTTGCCCATCTTTCTCGTTGGCTAAATATTCTGCTTTTATTGTGCAAGTTGTAGTGCTGAACCTTTTCAATTGGATCTCCAAAATAGCAATTGTCTTTACAAAGAAAATACCAAGTCTCCTCCCTCCCCACCAAATAGCAAGTCCAATAGTTTCACTTTATAGACTTCTAATTATTGTCGGCAACTGATTGATTGAGCAATTATTAATTTATTATGTTAATTAGAAAGCTTTGCTCGTGAATTGTTGTACCATGTGCTCTAACTATTGTATCACCTTCCAGCTGAAATTGTACATTTGCGTCATCACTTTACATTTACAATCAATGAGATTATATAAATTAGGAAAGTTATTACCAAACGCAAAAAGTCTGTTAAAAAACGAAATATAGTCCAGCTTGTATTTGCTTTCAATGAGTTTCGAGATCTTTAATTTTTTTTCAAATATAAATATATGTCCCAGAGGCGAAGCTAGAAGTCCAGCTATGAGTTTGGCCGAATACAGTAGCTTTTGATCAAACAATATATTTATGTTACGAAATTTATTAAATATGTACAAAAATTAAATTTAGAATCCAGTTATTAACACTTGAAATCATTATTTTAAAATTCAGAACCCGTAAAATTAAAATTCTGGCTCCGTCTCTGAACT
The DNA here is from genome assembly GCF_000393655.2 of Nicotiana sylvestris. Classification (NCBI taxonomy): domain Eukaryota; kingdom Viridiplantae; phylum Streptophyta; class Magnoliopsida; order Solanales; family Solanaceae; genus Nicotiana; species Nicotiana sylvestris. The sequence goes on from NC_091068.1 coordinate 108,191,668, forward strand.
GCACCCAACTTCTACATCTATAGAAATATTAGCTAGCTTCATGAGAGTTTAACCTCAGGAAATCTCTTTGAACTGAGTTTGGAACATGATCCATATCTTTACCTCTTAAAACATTGTAATGTAAACCATATACTCATTAATCTTTTATAACAAGCTGTAATAACTTTGTCACGATCCGGATTTTCCATCCTCGGGAGTCGTGATGGTGCCTACTTGTGGAAGCTAGGCAAGCCGAATATTGCGAATTTATCTCCCATTTTATTTAAACATATTAAACAACGTAAAATATTAAGTAGTTAAACAACGGAATAAGATTAAACAAGCGGAAAATGCGGAAGCCGAAACTTAATATTCCAACCGAACGCTGCTACATAATTTGAAGTACAATAATATCCAGAACTGGAGTCACAGCTTCACAGACAATATAATAACACTACAAACAAAGTCTGAATGAAATATATAAGTTTGTCTCTGAATAAGTAAAAACAAAAAGAGGTAAGATAGGAGGTGACACCAAGGCCCGCGGACGTCTGCAGGACTACCTCGGGTCGCCTGTGTGGACTGAAGACAGCACCTTCACTGCGGTCCAAGCGTCGATATCAGTATGTGCACACAGTGCAGAGTGTAGTATCAGCACAACCGACCCCATGTGCTGGTAAGTGTCTAGCCTAACCTCGGCAAGGTAGTGACGAGGCTAGGACCAGACTATCAAATAAATATGTGTAGTTAAATCATATACGTCGAAAATAGAAGCAGATAATTACAATTAAAAATTGGGCGGGGGAAACATGCTGCGGGGAGTAACAGGTAACAATAGAATGACAGTAGAGAAACATGAGGACTGCCATAAATCAATTACCAGCAAAAATAAGGAAATAGAAGAAACAAGTACACACGTAATACCGTTGCAGGCGTGCAACCCGATCCCATTTCATATGATACCGTTGCAGCGTGCAACCCGCTCCCATTTCTTATATTATCGTTCTCATTTCTTATATTACCGTTGCAGGCATGCAACCCGCTCCTATTTCTTATATCAACACCACTCATAAAAGAGTCCCGGTAAGGGAACAATAGTATCAAAATAAACATCCTGGCAAGGGAACAATAATATGACAATAACATCCCGGCAAGGGAACAATAATGATGATAATATCTCGGCAAGGGAACAATAATGACAATAACATCCCGACAAGGGAACAATAATGATAATAACATCCCGGCAAGGGAACAATTATGATAATCCTCATATGAAGCGCAATAAACCACAACGGAGTCATAACAATTATAATACAAGACTCACGGGCATTCTTGACACCGACGTACAGATACTCGTCACCATGTCTATACGTCGTACTCCACAATTAACACGTAGCAAATAAGACACGACTCCTAATCTCTCAAGCTAAGGTTAGACCAAACACTTACCTTGATGTCACGAACACAATTCAAGTATCAACTATCGCTTTATCCCTTGATTTCACCACCAATTCGCTTATATCTAGCCACAAGTTACTTAATTACATTAATAAATGCTAAAAGAATCAATTCTAATGCATGAAAATAAATTTTCTAAAGTTTTACCCAAAAAGTCAAAGATCGTCCTTGGGCCCACATGGTCAAAACCCGAGGTTCGAATCAAAACCCGATTTCCCATTCCCTCACGAACTCAAATATATAATTTATTTTGAAATCGGACCTCAAATCGAGGCCCAAATCTCCAAATTTTGAAAAATCTAGGTTCTACCCAAAACACCCAATTCCCTCCTGAAAATCATTGATTTTGAGTTGAAATCATGTGAAAAGATGTTAAAGAATAAAGAAAACTAGTTAGAAATCACTTACAATCGCTTAGGAAGAGAAGTTGCCTTTGAAAAATTGCCCTAGAGAGTTTATGTTTTGAGAAGATGTGAAAAATGGTTGAAAATGCGTCTAAGTTATGAATTTACAGGTTGCAGGTATCGCAATTGCAACCAGGGTTCGCAATTCCCAGACTCTGCTAACATCGCATTTGCGAAGTGACCCTCGCATTTGCGATAAAACAGTCGCATTTGCGACGACTGGGCTACAACTTGAGGATCGCATTTGTGATAAATTCCTCGCATTTGCGAGGTAGGCTGGCCTGGGCTATTTTCGCATTTGCAACATAGCCTTCGCATTTGCGAACTCACATTTGCGAGCCAGGCTTCGCATCAGGCATGCAATAGAACAACTGAAACCTGCAATTTTCTCAAGTCCAAAATCCACCCCGTGGCCTATCCAAAGCTCACCCGAGCCCTCGGGGCTCCAAACTAAACATGCACACCAACCTAAAAACATCATATGGACTCGCTCGTGCATTCAAATCACCAAAATAACATCAACAACTTTGAATTTAGCATCAAAATCATGAAATTTCTTAAGAACTTCAAATTTTTCAATTTTCTCAAATAGGGTCTGTTTCATGTCATTTCAAGTCCGTTTCTTACCAAATTTCACAGGTTCGACTCAAATCATATATAAGACCTGTACCGGGCTCCGGAACCAAAATACGGGCCTGATACCATCAAATTTTAAACATATTTCACTTTCAAAAATTCATAAATATTCCAGAAAATAATTTTCTTTAAAAATTCATTTCTCAGGTTTGAGACCTCGGAATTCGATTTCGGGCATACACCCAAGTCCCATATTTTCACGTGTTCGGATCCGTTTACCCAAAATGTTGACCGAAGTCAACTTAAATTTATTCTAAAGTCAAAATTCTATTCTTTTTCATAGATTTTCACATAATGGCTTTGCGACTACTCGTCCGGACTGCGCACGCAAATCGAAATGAGACAGAAAGAAATTTTTAAGGTCTCGAAACAAGAAATTTGTTTTAGAGTATAAACTTATACTCTAAAAGATACAAATCTCTAAAATTCTGCTGCTGGCTGCCTTAAGTGTAGATCCATCCACATTTATAAGAACATGTACCTGACTGGTACGTGCAAATTAAAGGGTTTGGTAAAGGGACAAAGCCCTAAATAAGGTAGTAATAAAGTTGATTAATCATAGAGGACCTATTTAATTCATTTATTCTTAAACGGCTCGGCTCAAGCCACATCTTTAGATAATAGCCGTTCGTAACAAAAACATACTACAGCGAAGAGCAAACCGAGCCGATAACCTCAGCTCAGCGTGAACGTAGTGTTAATGCTATGGATTTATTCAAAGTCCGACTTTAATAAATCTGGCGTAAACTTTATACATATATAAACAATTTACTGAATAAGTATAAGTAATATATTTTAACTTAATAAATCAAACAAACTGTAATAAGCAAGGGTGTCCGAAAGATTTTTCATAAGTAGTATCGATATTTAAAAAAAATTAACAAATGAATAAATCACTATAATGATATAATATATATATATATATATATATATATATATATATAAAGAAACGCAATTCACATACACTGTTACAGCTGTACGGCCACTTTTTTCAAATTTAAGATTTAAAGGTTGTTCGAATAATCCCATTCTACAATGGGTTTAGATTACTTTTAGCCAATAATTATGTGCCAATTCAAATAGTTTAATTTTGCCATCTTGGATAAGGGATCGAAGGTTGGCTTCAATATTTTTCAAGAAGAAAGACCAAATTTATAAAATAAATGTATCCTATAGGACTCGATCCCATGTCCTCTATAATAAATTTGAAGCGCCGAATCAACAAGCCAAAACTAATTTTCATGTTAAGCGGTGTCATTTCTTTGCATTTGTATTAAATATTTGGATTTTATATTATTCAAAAATATATATTTAGTAAATTTTTCGGACCAAGCGATGTCGGATGACACTACTTCACACCACATGCATGCGTCCTTGGTAAGTGTATAGGTCAAATCTGAATAGAAGGACGGCCAAGAGCTAACCAAGCCGAGATCACGTATGAGAAGCGATACACTAACGAGTGATTCGGCTTCGGTCGAGGTCGAGCACTCCATTCAGCCTGAATGGCTAGTTCAACCCTTAGATATTTCTAGAGGAATATTTTACAGGATATTCCAAGAACTTAAGTGTTCCGATTAAAGACTGTTGGGTAAAGAAAGAATTTTTGTATAAATATCGTAGGAGAGAGTAACAGAGGGAGGCTGGCAAAAAACTCATAGACAGAGGTTGACATGTCTCGAGAGGAAGGGGAGATAATTCATCTCTGGTTCCTGGTCAAGAAGAAAGGAAGCTTAGATCCTTAGTATCCATCATTAATGATATTGTATCAAATGTATAGGGGTCAACCTTATTCAAGAACGCGACCCTTTTTTATCTATGTATTCTTCATTATAATTTGATTTCATCAAATCATCATCCTTTTTTTATGCAACGAGATTCAATCATTGTTATAGTTAAATTTTATGTTCAGTTATGCCTGCCTATTCTTATTTCCTACCTCAGATCTAGGATAAATTATCTTTAGTAAGGATTTACCTCAAATCTTCTATTTAATTAGTTCAATGAAGAAGTCTAACACTTTTTGGTCGAACAATTTGACGGCGTCTGTGGGAAATTTCTAGCCAAAGTTGTAGTTTCCTCTAGATCTAAGGTCAGCCAGAGTCCCACTTCCTAGTTGACGTAGCCTTGCCCTCTCAGTACAAACATCAACTCAAAATATTTGTAGGCAAGCTCTCGAAATAGCCGAATAAACCGAGGCCAGATCTTTGCACAAAATCAAAATTATATTTTGAAATCTGCGTGAAAGCTACGCCCTGCTGAAGGGGTGAGTCTGGTGTGTCGTGAGCGTGAGTCGTCAAAAAAGGATTATGGCCACCACGCACTAAGCACGCCCACCATCTTATTACTATATTGATGTCGGATACCAATTTACACTTTATGCACACTGCCCTCTCTCTCTCTTAGGAAGGAATGATAGCCTATTGTGTAGTTCTTTGAAATAGCAAGCTTACCATGCCCGTGTGTTTGCGCTATGACTTATGTTCCCCTTATTTTTGTACACCTGGGACTGGATCGGACCGGGGCTCGAACTCGAAATCTTAACGGGCAAAATAAGTTGTCATTCCACAAGACGCCCAGATTCGACTAACGGCGAAGCCAAGCACTGGGCCAGGATCAAAACTAAAGCCATCATTCAAGTATGGATCGAAACGACTCATATTACAGCGCCCCTCTCCACTCGAAAACCAATCAGGCCGAGGTAACAAACAAATTAGTTCGGTTTAACTTACTATTTTTTCTTTGAGTGGGATAGGAACAGGAACACTTTCCCAACTACGCGAACAAGAGAACAAACGCCATCAGAACAACACTCTCCACGATGTATCACCCTACAGGCAACATATGAGTGAATCCACTTCTCCAACAAATTGGTATTGAACGCCATAAAGGGAAAAGTCCGAATAGACTGGGACCAAATCACTAGCCCAGAGAACATACGAATCTCTCCAGTACTCAGAAAGAACACAAGTGCGTGAAACCCATCCACGCACTCGCCAAAGCAACTATGCGACGACACAACTAGTTAAAATCTGATGTCGCCCATATATGATCTCGGCTTGTGTGTGACATTCATCACCCATTTTATCAACTACCTCTCCAGGTAGAGCGATAAAGGAACTAAATAGACCGGGACTCCTCGAAATATCTACGGATCGTACAGTAACGTCTAACCTTCTTCAATAAATGAATAAGCAAAACAACATACAGAATTCTTACGTAACTCCACCAAGTTTACACGTCACGCCAACATAGGAAAAATAGTCAACGTCGCTCGAATTTACAAGTCAAAATGGACTTCGCCCAAACTGGCAAGTCGAAATTCGACCTCGCTCGAATTTAAAAGTCAAAATGGACTTCGCCCAAATTGTAAAGTCGAAATTCGACCTCGCTCGAATTTACAAGCCAAAACTCGACTTCACTCAAACTAGTAAGTCGAAATACGACCTCACTCGAATTAACAAGTTAAAACTCAACTTCGCTTAAACTGGCAAGTTGAAATTCGACCTCGCTCGAATTTACAAGTCGAAACTCGATCTCGCTCGAACTAGCGAGTCAAAAATCGACTTCGCTCGAATGGACGAACCAAAATTTGATCTCGTTCGAACTAACACGACAGATACATTCTCGCTCGAGTTAATAAGTCAATTTGACCTCGTCCAAACTAGCAGGTCAAATTCGATCCCGCTCGAATCAATTACCAAAAGTCAGAGACTTATTACGAGTAAATCCGAGAAATCCAAAAAGAAAAGAAAGAGCCAAAGACGTACAATCAAAGACGAACCGATTTTTTTATTAAAAAAAAGGAGACAGTGCCTTACAAAGGGCCAAAAGGGGACCCCCACCCAACCAACTAGGTACAAAGAAAAAACTAAGTACAAAAACAAAAGTAAAAAGTACAAGGGTTTCACTCAGCATCACCCCCATCTACGCCATCATATCTTTCTCCGCTAGGTTCGGCAACCTCACCTCTACCATCACCTTTTCCATAAGAACGGTCATCATCAAAGGCAAGCCCGTCTTGAGCCTCATTATCCCCATCGACCTTCGGTGTCGCGGGGTCATAGCCGCAGGCAAGCCGAGTCTTACGCGCTTTCACATGAACTTCTTCAAAAACGGCGTCAGGAACATTCCCCGCCGCCAACAAGCCCTTATATATATCCCGCTGAGCCTCAACATGGATCCACATCTCGTATAAATGGTGAGGAACATCAGCAGAGGTGGACGCAGAAGGAGTCGAAGCCAACAATTGAGCCCTCTCAGCCTCAAGAGCAACAATTTGATCACCCTGGGCCGAGACCTCTCCCTCAAGCTTGCCAATTCTCTCATCAAGTCGTGCCTCCCTCAGAATATCCGTCCCCATCTCAGTTGCGTGCTCAGACCCGAGGACGCGGATAAAATGCTCCAACTCGGCCACTTTTCCCTCCAATTCGGTCGCCTTCTCCGCCAGCTCAACGCTTAGACCGGCGACCCTAGAATCATTCTACTCAAGCTCCACCCGCAGGGCGACCACCTTCGCTTGAAGATCAACACACTTAGCCAAAACACCCTTACCCACCTTGAGATCTTCTTATTTAGCCCTAAGCAACCCTTCAAGTTCGCTACATCTGCCCATGGACCGCATCAGGTCCTCGTCCTTTCGCTTCAACTCCTCCCTAAGGGACTGAGGATCGCCGCCCTCTATGAGTCGTGCATGAATCTCGCGGCACCTGTCTCGGTATCGGCAGTATTTTGAAACTACCTTCTGAAAGACTGTAGCTCGCTTCTCCTCGCGGCGGAGACTCTCAGTCTCCAAAATGAAAGTCTGAAGAAAAGAAAAAATGACGAAAAGAAGTCAACGAGAGTAAAAGGCGTGAAACGAAGAAAGCAATAAGAAACTCACCCTCAAAGCCATTCCGGCTACGCCCGTGACAGGCCAGCATCGCTGATCTCCTGGAGGGCCCGATTTTCAGTAGCGGAACAAAAAAACGGCAAATTGGGGCACCAGGCAAACGGTGACCCTTTTTATCTATGTATTCTTCGTTATAATTTGATATCATCAATATCATCATCCTTTTTTTATGCAACGAGATTTAATCACTGTTATGGTTAAATTTTATGTTCAGTTATGCCTGCTTATTCTTATCCCCTACCTCGGATCTAGGATAAATTATTTGTGGCTAGGATTTGCCTCAAATCTTCTATTTAATTAGTTCAATGAAGAAGTCTAACACTTTTTGGTCGAACAATAATAAGATCTCGAATAAAAAGGAAAAATGATATTGCATACCCGCTCTCAAAATAATATTAGAAAAGTTAATCATCTGTTTCAATTTATGTGAATCCATTTGAGTGGACACGGAATTTAAGAAAAGAGAGAAGACTTTTAAATTTGTGGTATAAAACAAGGTGCATATATTTTGTATGGCTATAGATTATTGCATAAAGGTAAATTGTTTCCAAATAGGGAAAGATGTCATTCTTTTTTGCACGGACTAAAAATGAAATAGGCTCACATAAATTGAAACGGAAGGAGTATATTTTTTGTACATATAAATATTTCTGTAAGCTATACATAAAAGATATATAAAATTTGTATAATTTTACGGCTATCAAATATAAATAAATTTGATCTTATCCAAATCATAAAATTTAAGTTCTAAATTTGCAGTGTAAGTAAAGCCGGGAGACGAGCTGTCGATGTCCTGCCCAGGAGTAAAATGCCACAGCTTTGCCGCTGTTTTCTACGCTACATAACAAAAGAAAGTTCCACGTCTTTTTCTTAGCGCGTGAAACGCGTGGCTTTAGCTTAGGTCACAAGGCTTGAAAAACAAGGACAGCTCGCCAAATGGAAGATTGTCTGTCTTGTTCTTAAACGTCATGGTGTTAATAGACTAATTTACCCTTGGAAATTGTCGGTGTTCATGTCTTTTTTGGGTTTTTAGGTTAATCATTTTGTGGCCCATTGATTTAAGGCCCTTTATTTATATTTTTTAGATAAAAATAGCACGATATAGCCAGTTTTCGGACTGGTCATTCAAAAATAACGAACATTTACGAAGTCAATGAAAAATAGCCATTATTTTGCTGCAACAAAGACCGATCCAGCATAATATACTGGAGTTCGGTGCACCTGTGTATGAACTCCAACATATTATACTGGACTGATATACTTTACTGACTCCAGTATAATATATTGGAAACTGGAGCACCGGTGCTCCAAACTCCAGTATATTATACTGGACAATTATACTTGCTGGAACTCCAGTATATTATGATGGAGTTTTAGTGTATTTATACTGGAACTCCATCATATTATGCTGGAATTCCAGCATACTTATCCTGGAACTCCAGTATATTAGCATATTTATGCTGGAACTCCAGTATAATATACTGGCGTATTTTTCGGGGTTTGAACAGTATTTTCACTCAAATTTATCTTTACATAAAAAGTAGCTAAATTTCGATTACTTTTAAAATTAGGCTATTTTTAAACGACCAGTTGTAAATTTAGCTATTTTTGAATTTGTCGCCTTTTTTGGAGATTGACTTTGAAGGCCCACTAACAAGATTTAGATCTTTTTTTTTAAAGACTTTAATTATCGGAATAATTTTCGCGACAGCGAATAATGGCAAATTCAACAATGAGTTCGTGGATTACTGGGTTCGAGATAATCAATGTTTCGAGGTTCAACCTTACATATATGTGCAAAAGCAAGTATCGTTAGAGTTGAATACATATTTATATATAATAAAAGGAGAGGCAAAAGCACATTATTAAGACAAGTGACATAACCACAAAAAGCCAAGTGGCATTGTTAAGACAAAATAAAATACCTTTTTAACTAAAAAACCCCTTTTAAAATTTAAATTAATTGGTTACTCTATTTGAATTAATAAATATAGATATATTATAATTAGCTATATTAAAAAATAATAATATAAAAAAATAACTACCCATTCAAATTGGAGAGTAGTTTCAAGTTGGAGTTTTAAAATAAAAAACGAAAAATTAAATTAGCTGCAGTAAAAAATCAAAAATATTAATTTAAAAAACTGCTTATTCAAGTTGGGGAATAGTTTCAAGTTGGAGTTTTAAAATTATTTTAAAATAAAAAAGGAAAATAAAGAAATGCAAAATTGCCAATTCAAATTGGGAAATAGTTTCATTTTGGAGTTTTAGAATTATTTTAAAATAAAAAAACAAAAAAAAAATTGTCAATTTAAATTGGAGAGTAGTTTCTTTCTAATATATATATATATATATATATATATATATATATATTACATATACAAAAGAGAAGTAAATAATTATATGATGCCAAGTGGTATAATTATAAAACGCCAAGTATAGATTTTTAGGACAAAGCTCCAACAAAGTTGGTGTATTATAATTATTTTAAATAAAAAGGAAATTAAAAATAATCAAAAATTGTCAATTCAAATTGGGAGTAGTTTCAAATTGGAGTTTTAAGATAAAATAAACTACCGTTCTAACCAAAAAATCTTTTGAATTAGTTGGTTACTCTATTTGAATTAGTAAATATAGATATCTTATAATTAGCTATAATAAAAAAATGAAAAAAACAACCCATTCAAATTCGAGAGTAGTTTCAAGTTGGAGTTTTAAAAATATTTTCAAATAAAAAAACAAAAATAAGAAAAAATAAAATTAGCTACAATAAAAACTGAGAATATGTAAATAAAAGAAATTCCCATTCAAATTGGGGAGTAGTTTCAAGTTGGGGTTTTACAAATATTTTAAAATAAAATAAAAAAAACAAAAAATAAGAAAAAATAAAATTAGCTATAATAAAAATATAAAAATATATAATAAAAATATCCATTCAAATTAGGGAGTAGTTTCAAGTTGGAGTTTTAAAACTATTTTAAAATAAAAAAATAAAATAAAAGATAAATAAACTTTCAATTCAAATGAAAAATACAAAAATACAAAAATATAAAAAATTAGGATATTATACATAAGATAAGCATATATACATACATACATACATATATATATATATATATATACATAACACAAATTAATAACTATTAAAATATTGGTAGATGTTTTATAAAAATAACTAAATGCGTATCTCTTTATACTTTGATGAATTCAAAATTATAATTTAGTAAAAAATTATTACATTATTTAAATTTTCAACAAACTACAAAATTGGAAAATTAATCAGATAAGTATTACAGTAGAAAGGAATGTACGAAAATAGGGGATAGAGATAATTTTATGATATTTATATTTTGAATTAATTAAAAAATAAAATATAAATAAATAATACTCAAGAATATTATCAATAGTATTAAGTAATTGTTAATTCAATAATTCAAATAAAAAGGAACAAACAGTTTATGTGATTACTATTTGATGTGTATCCTTTAATTTTATATAGATTGTGTTATATTTCTGCACGCTATATCAAAATAATAAAATATAACTAATATTTAATAAATTAATATGATATATTATAATTTTATAAGATTAATATTCTGTCAAATTATCCGTGTATCGCGCGGGTTCTTGCACTAGTTTAATATTTATTTCAACAACTCATAATGTTTAAATTCTGAATTTATCATTAGCTACGAGAAAGTCACTGTTTTGAGACTCATGATATTTTCATTTGAAACGTGATCTCCTTATTGAGTTGTTCAATATAATTGTTTTGGACAATTCACTAGACCAAAAAACTTTCTAAGTTTGAATATGTATGGGAATGAAAGAAGTTATTTAATTGAGGACTTCATATATTTCTCTCTTTTCGAGCTTTCAAATACAGTTAAACCTCTATATAATAGCCTCATTTGTTATGATATTTTTTGACTGCAATAGAGAAGTGTTAATATAAAAAATATATATTATCACATAACATAAAAATTAGTTTCAAAAAAAATTTACTTTAATTTTATAATAAATAATTATTATATAGGAGTGCGTTATAGAAAGATCGGATTGTATATGCATATTTGATGAGCAGGGAAAAATTATCCCAAAGTTGTGAGTTAGGAGAACTTTGTCTTTTATCCTCTTTTTATGAATGATATTTTGGACTTTTGGACGCAAAGAGAAAATTATTAAGCTTTAATTGATATTGAATTGGACAATTGGTCACTTTTCATGTCACTACATGTAATGGGTCCAACCCAAATTTTTAGACGAAGATAAACAGATAAAAAGAATCATTGGTTTTTGCTGTTTCATGTAAAAGGTATTTTTTTTTTCTTTTAATGTGTCGTTGGTTTCATAACATATTTATTATCTTTGGCGTACTTGTCAAAGTAGCACGATGACATACTCCCATTGATTTATTACTTAAAAGAAAAACCTAATCAGTAATTAACTACGCTCGATAATATTCCATTCAAATTGAGTAGGCTTCTATTCTATCCGTCAAAATTTATTTGTCCACTGTATTAAAAATATATGTCTATTTTTACTTGTTCAATTTGAAAAATTAATGGATAATTTATCATTTTATACCTATATACCTTATTATTTTCTAACTTAATGGATAATTTATAATAGTCAAAGTTAGGTTTCCAATAGTAATAAGTAGGGACAGTAAAATTACAATATTATTTATTATTTCTTAAGGGGTGTGCTAAGTCTATACTAGTAAATAAGTAAATTTGAACGGAGGGAGTAATGTTCATTGATATTTTCTTTCACGAATGAATAACTTTCTGTGATTATATCTCAGCAAAGTTCATTCAATTTAAACTAGACAATTAGTCAGAAAATAGATCAATGCATATATTTTCAGCTAAATGACATACTTAACTTACAAATCTTATAGCCAGTGATAGAGTATTTTTTTCTAACAAAGTTGTATAGGTTCAATTCTCACTATTTCTCTTGCCCTTTTCTCATTGATCAATCTCCTAAGTAAATGAAGAAAGGAAAAATAAATATATTCAACTTTTAAATAATCCAATAATTATCGTTGACACTTATGCCCATAGTAAATGCAGAGATCTCATGATCTTGAAAATCGTGGGTTCGATTTCTCTGTGTATAACAAATATCTATTTGTACTGCCAGTGGGTCGTACTCGGTAATTGTTATTATTAATTTTTAAAAAAAGTCCACGAAATTGACATTGCCAACGCAAATTAAAAAAAAAACGTATATCACTACTTACCATTAACGATAACTAGCATTAGTACCCGTGCGATGTGCGAATAATTAAAAAGAACGACCTACACCATAAAGTTTAATATGTTAATGTTAATACCATCTTTACAACCAAACATTAAAAATATTTTAAGAGTTCAGTAAAATTTTCATTCCATCTCCTAATAAATGTTCCATAAAAATAATGATACTATAAAATTTGTTTGATATGAATGTTCCACAAAAAATAATGATGTTATACAATTTGCTTGATATGTAGAACATGCCTAAGGGAACATTTTTGTAGCAAATGCTCATGACATATTGCAGTGCATTTTTCAGAAGTTGTCCTCTGTATTGAGGCTTATCACTACAAAAAAACATGGGTAAAAACTCAAGAATTTCTGGTGAACCCCTATCACTGACATTTTGGAAAATTGAAAACCTAATTATGCGTAAGACACCTTACATTTCCTAATGCTTGTATTGAAAGTACGAAATTCCAATAGTTGCATGAATTCGATCTCCCTAAAATAAAAAATTTGAAAAGAAATTTAAGTTAGTAAGGCGCATAAATTGAAGAAAATACATCACAACTCGAAAAAAATAACATGTAAAAGAGTATGCACCTTTTCATCTTGAATAATTAATTCAATTAAATTAGAATTTTTTGGTTTCTCGCGGTCTGGAATGTGCCATAATCTAACAACACGACCCTTCAAATTCCAACTCATTTTGGACATTAATATTTTGCTGATATAGTTATAGTTTGAAGCTATACTTTGCAGAAGTTTGTGTGGAAGCTAAACCCTAAGTAATGTAGAGAAGCCAAACCTACGCAAAAGTTGTTTAAATAAAGATTTCTAAGGAAAGACAATCTAGTAAATCAATTTTTAAGTATATGAAATCCTAATATTTAAAAAGGTATGTGTAAATTAATTTGTATGAGTGAATGCGCAAAAATGATACGGATCTTCATTTTTTAGCTTTTGGCTTATTTTAATTTTCAAAGTTTTTTTTATGGTTAATTAAAATTTGTTAATCACCAAGCCTTAATTTTTCTTGTCTTTTTCCTTTGTCCTCTTGTTCATTTTTCAATATTATTTCCTTTAATATAATATAGATGTAAGATACAAAACGTTTATTTAATTATTTCTTTCTTAAAAAAGAATACCTACAATAACTGAATTATACACAAAATTTAATTAAAGATATCTATAATAATGTATATTGTTCGTAAATAAGGTCAGATACAAAGCTTGTACTAAATATAGAATTATTATTTCAACTTAAAATTAATGTGTAAGATACAAAACGAAATTGTAATTGATTCTTTCTCAACAAAAAAAAAAGAATACCTACCATAACTGAATTATACACAAAATTTAATTAAAGATACCTATAATTATAGTATATTGGTCTGCTTACGTCTTTTTTTTTTGTACGACCAAAAGATTCTACTTTGGTCATAAAAAAGAGAACATTTTAGTTTAATTAATTCTTTCTTAAATTTTTCAGTCTATTTTCTTTAGTATAATATAGATGTAAGACAAAACATTTATTTAATTAATTCTTTCTTAAAAAGAATACGTACCATAACTGAATTATACACAAAATTTAATTGAAGATACTTATAGTAATGTATATGATACCTATATTAATGTATATTGTTCGCAAATAAGGTCAGATGCAAAGCTTGTACTAAATATAGAGTTATTATTTCAAATTAAAATTAATGTGTAAGATACAAAATAAAATTTTAATTAATTCTTTCTCGAAAAAGGATGCCTACCATAAAAGAAATCCTTATAAGTATTACAAGTCGATGATCCTGTAATTTTGTATGGCAAGTGTGAGTAATCATATATTGTCATGTCACAATAATCTTTTTCTTTTACTTATTTTTGGACTTTGGTCCATAATACGTTTTTGGAAAGAATTTTTTCTTTCCATTTTTATGTCAACGGAATATTTCATACCTTTTTCTCTTACCCATATTAACTCAAAGCATTAATTTCATATTTCAACGGAATATTTGTCATATGTAATATTACTCCAAGTATGGTTATATTTGTTCACGGACAACTCTATTTCATATTTCATTCCCACCAAAAAATATTAAATTATTAATTAGTTACAAAAGAACATCAAATAATAATTTTTTGACGGAAACTATGAACTTATATATAATATAATATAGATATGGTAATATATGTTCACGGATAGCTCGATTTCATCTTTCTTTCCCAACAGATTTTTTATCCAATTAATAATTAGATACAAAAGAATATCAAGTAATATTTTTTTCCAATGTTATACAAATAGAATCCAACAAATAGATTTCATAAAAGTGCCAAGTTGCTTTTTCTCAATACGCTACTTGGCTTAACCTCATTCTTCGTTACTCTCCTTTTAATATAATATAGATAGATTGAGTAAGATCTTATTTTGCTGCTTGAATTTATTTAATTTTTATACTCAATAAATTTCTAATATCATAAATAAATTTTAATTTTATTTTATATTTTAACATACTCCAAAATATAAGTAGTCATAGATTATCTCAATTTACATATTTCTGTATTTTTTTATTTTTTTCTATTATAGTTTTTTAATATTTAATTAATTTTTCACTTCCATATTTCTAGCTAATATAGAAGAAAATCTATGAGTGGATCAATATATAGATATAAATATAGATATACATATAGATACAAATATACATATAAATATAGATATATAGATTGGATTTGTCTAAGATCTATTTAGATTATGTATAATATTCATTAAACTACTTCCATTAATTATATTTCTATTTATAATTTTTAATAATTAATGTTGTCTTAAAATTGCCATAGTCTTCATTTTAGCTTGCCACTTGGCTTAACCACATGCTTCACTACTCTCCTTTTAATATAATATAGATTTCTAGCTAATATAGAAGAAAATCTATGAGTGGATCAATATATAGATATAAATATAGATATACATATAGATACAAATATACATATAAATACAGATATATAGATTGGATTTGTCTAAGATCTATTTAGATTATGTATAAGATTCATTAAACTACTTCCATTAATTATATTTCTATTTATAATTTTTAATAATTAATGTTGTCTTAAAATTTCCATAGTCTTCATTTTAGCTTGCCACTTGGCTTAACCACATGCTTCACTACTCTCCTTTTAATATAATATAGATTCCCACCAAAAAAAATTTAATTATTAATTAGATACAAAAGAACATTAAATAATAATTTTTTGACGGAAACCATGAACTTATATATAATATAATATAGATATGGTAATATATGTTCACGGATAGCTCGATTTCATCTTTCTTTTTTATCCAATTAATAATTAGATACAAAAGAATATCAAATAATATTTTTTTTTCAATGCTATACAAATA
The DNA here is from genome assembly GCF_000393655.2 of Nicotiana sylvestris. Lineage (NCBI taxonomy): Eukaryota > Viridiplantae > Streptophyta > Magnoliopsida > Solanales > Solanaceae > Nicotiana > Nicotiana sylvestris. The sequence continues at coordinate 108,207,676 of NC_091068.1, forward strand.
GAATCCAACAAATAGATTTCATAAAAGTGCCAAGTGGTTTTTTCTCAATACGCCACTTGGCTTAACCTCATGCTTTATTACTCTCCTTTTAATATAATGTTGATAAATTGAGTAATATCTTATTTTGCTGCTTGAATTTATTTAATTTTTATACTCAATAAATTTTTAATATCATAAATAAATTTTAATTTTATTTTATATTTTAACATACTCCAAAATATAAATAGTCATAGATTATCTCAATTTACGTATTTCTGTATTTTTTTATTTTTTCTATTATAGTTTTTTAATGTTTAATTAATTTTTCACTTCCATATTTCTAGCTAATATAGAAGAAAATCTATGAGTGGATCAATATATAGATATACATATAGATACAAATATACATATAAATATAGATATATAAATTAAATTTGTCTAAGATCTATTTAGATTATGTATAAAATTCATTAAACTACTTCCATTAATTATATTTCTACTTACCATTAATGATAATGGTTATAAAAAATGTGTAAGAAATTGATTTGCTAGTTATTTTTTAGAATCATTAATTTTTGGCCCAGTGGGATACTTCTACAGCTATACTTACTATATATGAAAAATAATTGCTAGCCATAATATTGTCATTCGGGACCAAAAGTAAAATATAAAAAACTCATAGGTATGACATCTTACTTATTATTTGAGGTTGACATCATAACATACAAGCAATAACTTCTGTAGGAAAAAAAAAGGAATTATAAAAATGAGATGATATTAGCCTTCTAGCCGACACATTACAATTTCTTTTTCTTGACTTTTGACATTTGACAAGTAAAATTTATAATGAAAATAGTGAAACTAAAATTTGATACATTGATTGAAGAAAAGAAAAGAAAAAGGAGAGAACAGTGAGGGATCAAACTCAAATACTATAGATGTGACTTTCAGATTCCTTCATTTTCATTTCTATTTACAAATCATTTATTTTCGATCAATGTCATATCGTAGAGGTTAAGATGGATCCTTTATACTTATGCATGAATATGAGCTATTTTAGAAGTAATCTTAGATGTAATAATGGTGACCACCAAGAGTTAGTAATAAGACGTAGGGGTGTCAATGAATATTTAAAAACCGATTAAATCGACCGAATCGTACCGTACCAAACCGATTTTTAAGTTTCTTTTAATAAAATCATAGGTTGTTATATAAATCTATAACCGTACCGATAATTAGGGTAGTTTTTTATTTTATGAAAATAAACCGAAAAAATATCGAACCGTACCGAATAAATTTATAATATGAAAAATATATTTATATATTAAGTTTAAAAAAATAAAGCATTAAATTTTTTCTTGGACTTTAGAATTATGAAACGGTTACGAGCCAAAAGTAATTAAACTCAAAATCCTAATTCTCATACCTATTATGCTAATCCTATTGAAACTAAATTATTTCTAGCATATTCACTAGCAAGACACAAGGTATTGTAGCGATTATGAGTAGCAAATTACAACGTATCGAATATGTTTCCTTTCGTATGATTCAGATTTATCTTTTTGAATATTTAATCTTCTATATACTTTATTCTTGAGTCCCAGCTTGGTTAATATCTTTCGTATTTACTTAGTTTTTTTTATGCTGTAGTAGAATAGTTGATGAATCTATACTCTAGCCATCTTTCATGTTTTCTTAATTCATCACCTTTTAAACTGTAAAAATATCTAGAAAGTTTTGTCAAGTCTTATAAAAATATCTAGAGAGTTTTGTCAAGTCTTATAAAAATACGTATGTTATTCCATTCTACTTTGACTAGTGACTTTTATATGACATTTTAAAAAAATTACTGAAAATTAACCGAACCGTACCGATACCGAAGAGAAACCAACATGATTGGGACTGTTTCGAAAAGTCTAATTTTGGTTATATATAATAGAATAACCAAAAAGTTGGTATAGTATAAATTTTATAAAATAACCGGCCGAATCGAACCATTAACACCCCTACTAGGACGGATAAGATCCCTCCACTAAAGGTTTAGGAATTAAAAACATTCTGATAGGAAGCGTTTTTTTAAAATGAATCTTACGCTACGCAGATCCGGATTAGTGATAACCTTAATATGAATACGAGAATGCGTATACCGATCATTAAGTGAAAACAAAACAACATTATACTTGCAAAAATTAGGCTCGTCGTTCTTTTCTAATTCTAAATCAGTGCATGGTCTTTAATAAAATCCATTAGCTACTTCCTTTTGATAATTTTCTTTAAACTTGATGTTATGAATTCAACGAACTAGTGAAATATCAACCACATCTCTCCTTTTTTCCAATATGTATTCCTACTTACCATCAAAACACGGGTTTGTTTTTTGTTTATAGTTGGAATTTCACTGTCTATTCATGATTTTATACCTTTAGTAGGAATTTTGCTTAAAATTTCAAAGCCACATATGATGAAAGAATTAGGTATTGCTTATTCTGCGTTTCTTTTGTGAAAATAGCACGGGCTAACTAATTTTCGGATTGGTAATTAAAAAATAGCCAGCGTTTGCAAAGTCATTGGATAGTATTATTTTGCTGCAATACGGAAAGTTCCAACATAATACACTGGAGATTGGTACACCTATGTATGAACTTCCAGCATATTATGCTGGAACTCCAACACACGGAAAGTTCCAACATAATATACTGGAGATTGGAGCACCTGTGTATGAACTTCCAGCATATTATGCCGAACCAGTATATTATGCTGGAAGTTCATATGTAAAAAATTCGAACTCTGATATATTATGCTGAAATATTTTTCAGATTTTGAACAGTGTTTTCCTTTAGATTTAGCTTTACATGAAAAGTGGCTAAATTTCGATTACTTTTAAAATTTTGTTATTTTTCAATTACTACTTATAAATCTGACTATTTTTGAATTTCACCCATTTCTTTCTAGAGCTTATCGACTGTATACTCACATTCACATATAACAATTGTTTTGGAGCCTACTTAATCCTTTTGGGCTTGGGCTAGAGGCTTTGTTCTTGATATAACATTAAGGTCCAAATTTTCTGACTAAGGTTTAGGACTTTTAACGGGAGAAATTCAAAGCGATTTTTACATTCCAATGCCATATAGTAAACTATATTACCCTCCATGCTTAACTTTTAATATAATTACCTTTTATATACCTAATTACCATTTATGTACATTTTAGGGGTTTTAATGGTATTAATTAGTCTCCTTATTTAACTCTACCGTATATTCCCACTCCCCCCAAGTTTCTCTCTCCAAATTCCACCCCCTCACCCACGTATCAAACCACACCCCACGATTTCCTCTTCAATCACCCACTATTTCCTCTTCTAAAACCAGCGAAAATCTCTAACCTCTCCACCATTGACAACCATTAAAGAGCTTTGAAGCTTTGAATTCGAATTTGGGTTTTCAAAAGACATTGTTTGTTTGGATTGGATGTTGTTGCAAAGAATTGCGAATTCTCTCTACGTCTCTCTCTGTCTCTCAATCCCAAATTTCAGTAATATAAAGCAAAGGAAAAGAGAGTAGCAATTCCACCATTGACAACCATTAAAAAGATTTGAAACTTTGAATTTGAATTTGGATTTTCAAAAATCACTATTTGGTAGGATTGAGTGTTGTTGCAAATAACTGGAAATATGATTTGGAGTTTATATCTCAATTTTGAGGGGATTTGGTGAAGATTAGACTTGGTTTTGGCTGAATTTCAGATTGAAACTCGAAGAAGAAGAAGAAGACATGACATACATTATATTGCAGAAATTGTAGAAAAATCGTATTCTGTTGTTTATTTATTTTTCTTTTATTCATTTAACTATTGTTTGAAAGTTGAACAACATTGTATAAAAATTGTATTTAAGTGGTATTATATTGTAGTTGTATATAACTGAGTAGAATTAATGTATGAAAATTGTAGATAAGTTATAGATAAGTTGTATAATATATAATTAGTTGTATGAAATTTATTTTTACTATGTATAAATCAGATACAAAATATACAAAAGACATATTGTATAAATTTTGTATTTAAGTTGTATGTTATTGTAGTTGTATTTAACTGGGTAGAAATAATGTGTGAAAGTTGTAGATAAATTGTATAATATATAATTAGTTGTATGAAATTTATTTTTACTATATATGAATTAGATACAAAATATACAAAAGACGTATTGTATAAAATTTGTATAAAAATTGCATTTAAGTGGTATTATATTGTAGTTCTATATAACTGGTAGAAATAATATATGAAAATTGTAAATAAGTTGTATGAAATTTATTTTTACTATGTATAAATCAGATACAAAATATACAAAAGACATATTGTATAAATTTTGTATAAAATATGTATTTAAGTTGTATGTTATTGTAGTCGTATAGTTTTAAAAAATTATCCGCATTAAATTTTGGCTGATATTTTTTCATGTTTAGAGATAAAAACAAGAAAAATGGTGACGAGTGTCTGGCGTATATGATTTAAACTCGTACTCCGTCAAATAGTAGTATCGAAAGATGTCGAATCCACAAAGATTGGTTTATCTATTCTACAGATGTTTCTTATTTTAATTACTATTTGAGAAAGAGTTGTGAATTAACTAACTAAAAATACACGAATAAAGCAATAGAAAATATTTTGTTTTTCACAAATATAATAAAAAGGTGTTGGGATCCTGACTTCACTTAATATTTTTATTATATAGTAGATACATTTATCCTTCAACTTCTATTTCTTAGAAATGTATAAATGCCTCTCACGATTACATTTATATATTATTACTATAGTTGAATAATTAAATGCACTCCTCTCGGTTATACAAATTAATCGTTAAAATTGTAATATTAAAGAACCAGAAATATATACTTGAACTAAAACATGCTCTTTTTAGTAAGTTCCTTTCGGTTACCCTACTTGTTATAACTGATTACTACAATATTCGCCTCTTTCGATTACAAATAAGTGTAGAATCAATTTTAACATATAAGAGCTAGATGTCACTAAATACAAGTTAACATCTATCAATAATAAAATTAACTATTACTTCTTCTGCCTCTTTCGGTTACAGAATTAGTGAGAAGTTAATATGTAGTACGAAATAGATAGATGTTAACAAAATTAAATAATACCCAACTATAAAGCAGATAAAATTTAAATAAAAAGCTTCAGCTCAAGCGTGTGAAATTGAGGAATAATATCTACTATTATATAAAAATATTAAGATCCGTCATTTTCTTAACGCAAGAAAAGTTACTCCATATTGGATCCAATACCGACAACGGAAATAATCTTGCCCATTAAATAGGAAAATAGAAAGAAATATTCAAGAGAATAATTCCCCCTATTTAATTAAAAACAGGAACTAGAGTAATTTCCAATATTATAATTTATTCGGAACTAGAAATGAAGCCAGTGTAATAGCTAAAAGAAGAAACAGAAGCAAAACTAAAGAACAAAGAGAAAGAAAAAAAACTTTCTGCTCAATATTACGCTTCTACCATTTTTTTCTTCGCTCCTTCACGAACGATGCCTCTTTATAGGCAAGCCATGACAAGGTTTTCAATTATCTTCTGGCTATGAACTTGTCATGGCTGGTTGTTACCTTGTTATGCTTGGTTATGAGCTTCTTTGGTTATGGATCGGTTATAGTTTGTTGTAGCCGGTTGCGAGTCGATTATCCTTTGTCATGGTAGATCACATTTATACAATCTTTCTTTGGATAATTCAGTACTTGAACTTTTCTTGTCTGATATCTCCTTCATTGATGAACTATAAATTTTCTTATAAAATTATGATATTTCCTACAAAGAAAACTAAAATATTAGTATCTAAAAATTAAATAACAACTTAATTATACATGAAATTTTATTTTATCAAATTCTCCCACACTTAAATATTTGCTCGTCCTCGAGCAAATAAAATAGTTAAACATAACAGCTAAACAATTTAACCGAAATCATGAGAACTTTCGCCAAAGAAAAAGTAACTAAGACCAATTCACAAGCTCATACAACTTTTAATCGTACTCATATTCACCTATTGAAAACTAAAATCATAATATTTCCTAATCCCTAGTGTGTCTCACCAAATGAAGAGAGATGCCCATATATCACAAAATATATAGATGTAGAACAAAGAAGGGCATAGATAGAAAAATTCACTCACTCTCAACAAAGAAGTACCTCAAGCTACTGGAAATTGCCATATACTTGACTATCATGTGGTTCTCTACTAATGTAGGAGTCTTTGAGTCAAGATCATGTAGGACTTTTACAAGGTTGTCATGTAGGCTTAGGGATAGGTATGATGCATATGGATAATAGTAACTTAAATTCCCTATGGGCACTACACTTTATTTCATTGCTTAAGCACATTTGTCTTTGCTCTGACAATAACCTCTATTTTTTTCATCCCTTTCACATTTCTTTTACGGAGATGTCGAATTTCTTTGTTGCTATTTTCTCCCTTCTTTTTTTCTTCTTCTTTTTTTAACGGATTTCAGAAGCAACTATCTTTTTCAGTTTTCATGGCAACATCTCAAAAGATTAACAACCTCAAACAATTATCTTTCATCAATTATTTTCACAATTACTTTCACAATTACACCTCACGCCTTGATTTTTACATTCAGATCACCTCTTAAAGTGCCCAAAAGGAAATTGAGTGAACAAAAAACAAGTGATAACAACAAACAGGCTAAGGGTTAAAGCTTGGTGATCAACAAAATAAGAGATAATTTATTTAGGCTCAACTGGGCTAACTAGGGATAAAAATTATTAAGGTAGGTCAATTTAGGTTATGGCTCAACAAAAAAGGCCTACGTTCATTTCTTAACTCAAAGATCTACCTAGAATTTCGTCTCAATCTACATTTAAGGCAAGTTCTAGATTTCCAGATAAGCAAGAGAACTAAACAATAAGCTAACAACACAATACACTTGGGCTAACGAAAACTATGATTTCAATCACCAATAAGTAAGTATGAGCTTAGAAAAGTGATCATAAAACGCGTGAATGGTACTTAATCAAATTCATATTTTCTAAATCTCATGCTTTTCAAGTCAAATTAAGTTTAGCCAACTTATTTTACCAAAACAAGTTAAAACAACTAAAAGTCCTAAAAAAATGTTCAGTTCAAAATATTACGACCATGGCAAAGAACTGAACAAAAAAGTCCACGGAAGTATATGAAATAAGTTGCCTTAAGAATAAGGCAACTAATTTTTTTTTCCAGTTTTTTTATTTTTATTTTTAAAATTTTATAACTTTACTAAAAACACATTTTTCAGTTGTAAAATATATATTTTTTATATTTAACCGATTTTTTTTAAAAAAGAAACACACATATAACAAACATATCTACCCCCAAGCTTAAATAATATCATGTCCTCATGACAAATAAATTAAAATTAAAAGGAGATAAAGGAGCTTCCCTGATTTTTTCGATTCTGGCCTCATTTCCTTTTTCTTGGCTTCTCAAGGTTTCTCTCATATAATAAAAACAAGATTATGGTAAAGAAAATGTTCTTTTTCATGATAGGAGAAAACTTTCATTGTCTCAATCATGAGAGTGCTTCTTTATCATGGCAAAATATATTAATATATACTTCATACACACACACACACACACATATATATATATATATATATATATATATATAATTAATACAAACATGCAATTATTATTATTATTATTTACTTTTTTATATAACAAAAAAAACTAATTTTATTATATATATTTACTATAAAGGAAATATTACTAATACTTACTTTAAAGATTAAAGAGAGGGGAAGAAAATAGTTCTGAGTTTAACGTCGCCAGCTCGACTTATTTTAAAAATCAGGCAAAAAGGATTGTTGAATCCTGTTTGTCGAAGAATCTGCTGATATAAGGCTTCAAACGATGACCGTTTACTTTGAATTTGTCTCCCCCATCTGCATGTTGTACTTCAATGGCACCATAGGGGGTCACTCCTATTACGATATATGGTCCTGTCCAGCGTGACTTAAACTTTCCTAGGAATAATCTCAATCGGCTATTGTACAACAGACATGATCTCCCACTTTAAAATCTTTATGGCATATGAGCTTGTCATGCCACTTTTTTATCTTTTCCTTGTACAATTTAGCATTTTCGTATGTTGTAAGTCTGAATTCTTCTAACTCATCAAGCTGCAATAGATGATTTTTACCTGCATCTGGTAAGTTTAGATTCAGCAATTTTATAGTCCAATATGCTTTATGTTCTAACTCTACAGGTAAATGACAAGCTTTTCCAAAAACTAGTTTATAAGGAGATGTGCCTATGGGAGTTTTATAAGCAGTTCCGTATGCCCATAATGCATCATCCAATTTTAAAGACTAATCTTTTCGAGAAGAACCAACAGTTTTTTCTAAAAATTCTTTTTAATTCTCTGTTGAATACTTCTACTTGTCCGCTTGTTTGAGCATGATATGAAGTTCCTGTTTTATGAGTAACTCCATATCTTGACAACAAACTAGCAAATTGTCTATTTATAAAATGAGTTCTTTGATCATTTATGATAACTCGTGGAGTTCCAAATCTAGAAAAAATATTTTTCTTGAGAAAAGTACAAACAATATGAGCATCATTTTTTCTAGTAGCAATTGCTTCTACCCATTTTGAAACATAGTCAACAACAACTAAAATATATTCACAGCCGTTTGAAGGAGGAAAAGGATCCATAAAATCAATGCCCCAAACATCAAATATTTCACAAACAAGGATAGAGTTAAGAGGCATCTCATCCCTTTTTGAAATGTTACCGCTTCTCTGGCATTTGTCGCAAGTGGCAACATAATTTCTTGCATCTTTGAATAAAGTAGGCCAATAAAATCCAACTTCAAGTACTTTAGCTACTATCTTTCTTTCTCCGTAGTGTCCTCCTACAACTCCATCATGGCAATGGCTTAAAATATTGTTCATTTCTGTTTCAGGTACACATCTCCTGATTATGTCATCTGCCAAAATTTAAACAAATAAGGATCTTCCCAGTAATAATGTCTTGCCTCTTTTTAAAGCTTTTTTCTTTGATCGTAAGAAAAATCTTTTGGAATCCACCCTCCCGCTAAATAATTGGCAATATCAGCAAACCAAGGAGGTATATTTACAACCGTTGCGACAGAAAAGATATGCTCATCAGGAATTCCTCTTGGATATCTAGTATTTCAGTAGGAGGATTCTCTAAACGTGACAAAAGATCCGCTACCTGATTTTCTGAACCTTTCCTATCTTTTATTTCGAGATCAAATTCTTGCAAAAGGAGTATCCATCTTAGCAATCTAGGTCTAGCGTCTTTCTTTGCTAATAGATACTTTAAGGTTGCATGATCGGTGAACACTGTAACCTTCGTTCCTATCAAATGAGAACGGAATTTGTCAAACGCAAATACTACTGCCAATAACTCCTTCTCAGTTGTTGCATAATTTATTTAAGATTCATTGAGGGTTCTGCTGGCATATTATATGGGTCTAAAGATCTTATTTTTCTTTTGCCCCAATATCGCTCCTACTGCTATATCACTTGCATCACATATTATTTCAAATGGCTGGCCCCAATCAGGAGAGACAACAATTGGAGCATTAGTCAATTATTCTTTGAGAAACTCAAATGCTTTTCTGCAATCATCTAAAAATTCAAATTTCACATCTTTCATCAGTAGGTTAGTAAGAGGTTTTGAAATTTTTGAAAAGTCTTTTATAAACCTTCTATAAAAACCTGCATGCCCTAAGAAACTTCTAATACTTTTAACAGTGGTGAGAGGGGGTAATCCTGCTATAAGATCAATTTTAGCCTTATCAACTTCTATTCCTTTAGCAGTGATTTTATGTCCTACAACAATTCCCTCTGTTACCATAAAGTGACACTTTTCCTAGTTAAGAACTAGATTTGTCTCTTCACATCTTTTAAGCACCAAAGTTAAATGATAGAGACAATCTTCAAATGTCTTACCAAAAAGTGTGAAATCATCCATGAAAATTTCAAGAAACTTTTCAGTCATATATGAGAAAATTGCCGACATGCAACGCTGAAATGTAGCAGGAGCGTTACATAGTCCAAATGGCATTCTTCTGTAAGCATACGTACCTTGGGGGCATGTGAATGTGGTTTTCTCCTAATCTTCTGGAGCAATTGGTATCTGATTATACCCAGAATATCCGTCAAGAAAACAAAAAATCTATGGCCTGCAATTCTTTCAAGCATTTGGTCAATAAAATGCAAAGGAAAATGATCTTTCCTCGTGGCATCATTAAGTCGTCTGTAATCTATACAGACTCTCCATCCTGTGACTGTTCTAGTAGGTATGAGTTCATTATTTTCATTTTTTATTACGGTCATACCTCCTTTCTTTGGTACTAACTGTACAGGACTTACCTAAGGGCTATCAAATATTGGATAAATGATACCTGCCGCTAGAAGTTTCACTACTTCTTTCTTGACAACTTCTTACATTGCTGGATTCAGTCTCCTTTGGGGTTGGACTATAGATTTGTAATTTTCTTCCATGAGGATTCTATGCATACAAATAGCTGGATTGATTCCTTTGATGTCAGCTATAGTCCACCCTAAGGCTCTTTTATGTTTCCTCAAGACTTCTATCAGTTTGTATTCCTGTTCTGGAGTCAAAGAAGATGAAATGATTACTGGAAATCATTCAGGTTCAAGAAAAACATATTTTAAATGAGAAGGAAGATTTTTGAGTTCAATTTTTGATTGAACTTCTTCTTGTGAGACTTTCTCATTTTCTGATTCTTTTTCCAGTGTTTCAGCTTCTTCTCTGATTGTGGGATTTTCATCACTTCTGGTCCCTGACCTGACCAAACATCTTTCCAATGAATCAATAATTAATTGATTATCCTTGAATTCATCTACAAGGTCATCTAGTAAGTCAATTTGAAACAGGATGATGATAACTCATTCCCAGGAAATTTTATCATTTTCTGCATATCAAAAATTACTCTCTCCTCATCAACTTCCAATATTAATTGTCCTTGATGAACATCAATGATCGCTCTTCCTGTTGCGAGAAATAGTCTACCTAAAATTAATGGTACCTCAGTATTTTCTTCCATTTCAAGTACTATAAAATCTACTGGGAATACAAATTTATCTACTCTAACGAGGACATTTTCAATTATTTCTTTGGGCCTTTTAGTACTTTGATCAGCTAACTGAAGAGACACACAAGTATCTTTCATTTCACCAATTTCTAATTTCCTGAAAATTGAGAAAGGCATTAGATTTATTGAAGCACCCGAATCACATAATGCCTTTTCAAAGTGAGCACCTCCCACGGTACAAGGAATTATAAAACTTCCTGGATTACCAAGTTTCTGTGGAAGCTTATTTTGAAGTATAGCACTATATTTTTCAGTATGCTTAACCACTGAAACTTCTTCCAATTTTCTTTTACTTGACATAATTTCTTTGAGAAATTTAGCATATGAAGGCATTTGTGTTAAAGCTTCTGTAAAAGGTATGTTAATGTAAAGTTGCTTTAAAATATCCAGAAACTTTGAAAACTGTTTGTCAAGATTTTCTCTTTTCATTTTCTGGGGAAAAGGGAGGGGTACAGAGTGAGGATTTGTCGTCAATTCATTTTCTTGTACCTTTTTTCCTTTATCTTTTTATTCTTTTAGAAGTTCAGAGTCTCTTTTATTCTCACCTTTATTTATCTGTTCCACTTCTTGTGATTTTCCTTGTCTATCTGCATATGGATCATCAAGAGTTTTACCTGACCGTAGAGAGATATCTTTGAGGTGTTCCTTTGAATTTTTCTCGGTATTGCTTGGTAGAGCACCTTTTATTTGTTCAGACATGAGGGTTGCTAATTGGCTCATCTGATTTTCTAAATTCTTGATGGCTGAACTTTGACTTTCAACCTTCTCATCAGTAGCCTTAATGAAATTGTACATCATGTCTTCGAGGCTTTGCTGATGAGCTCTTTGGGGTGGTTGTTGATATTTTTGGAAATCTTGTTGCCCTCTGTTTTGATTTTGAAAGCCAGGTGGTCCCTGTACCTGCTGCTTTTGATTAAAAAATCTTTGAGGATTCTCAACACCATTAGGATTACTCCACTGAAATCCTGGATGTTTTTATGCCATGGGACTATCAAATGAGTAATTATTTCTATAACCAATCACATTTACCTGCTCCTCATTTTACGTTAAAGTTTGACATTCATGATTCGGATGATTACGTTTAAAACATCACAATTCTCAAGTTGGGATGATGATTGAGCACTTACCTGAAAAGCTTCGACTTTTTGTGTTAAGGTCGCAATTTGTTGTGCTAATGAATTCAAAGCTTCAATTTGATTTACTCCTGCTATTTTCTTGATAATCATTCTTTCCAAGGGCCATTAAACAACATTTTCCGAAATTTCATTAAGTAGTTGTATTGCTTCTGCAGTGGTTTTCCCATTATTGATCCTCCTGATGCAGCATCAATTACCTTTCTAGCAGAGGGCTTAAGACCGTGATGAAAAATGTATAAAATGTCAGGGTCTTGGATACAATGATGTGGCATTTTCTTAACATTGCTGCTAATCTTTCCCATGCATGGTATACAGATTCGGTATCTGTCTGCATAAAATTATTGATTTCTTGCTTCATTTTAATTTTTTTTGCATGTGAAAAATATTTATTAAGAAATTTTTTGGGTCATTTGGTCCCATGTTGTAATGGAACCTCTTGGTAGACTTTGCAACGTTTTGGCTTCACCTTTTAATGAAAAAGGAAAAAGCTGCAACCTGATAGCATCTGTTGTGACTCCATTATACCTGCAAGTTTCAACTAATTCAAGAAAATCAATTAAATGGGTGTGAGGATATTCACTTGCATCACCAGTAAACTGACATGATTGTTGAATGGTTTGAATCAAGCCTGTGCAGATTTCAAAGTTGTTTGTTGCAATTGGTGGTCTCCTTACACTTGATTCTCCTTCAAAATGATCTGGTTTTGCATAATCTCTTAGTATTCTATCACGTCGTGGTGCCACCTCATCAAACTGTTCTTCTACTTGATGTGGTGGAAGTTGATTATTGAGTTCTTCGTTCTCCATTTCCTCTGATGTGAAAATTTGAGATCGTGAGGTTTGTTCTTTTCGCAACAACCGCAAGGATTTTTCAATTTCAGGAGCGTATTTGACTAGTTCTGTAGAAGAGGAACGAGTCATACACTTTCTGAAATTTCTGTAGAAAAGTTAAAATAATTAGACAATAAAAAAATCTCAAATTAGTAGTAAAACAATTAATCTGTAGTAGACTTTAGCCAATCCCCGACAACGGCGCCAAAAATTTGACGAGTGTCTGGTGTATATGATTTAAACTCGTACTCTATCAAATAGTAGTATAGAAAGATGTCGAACCCACATCGATTAGTTTATCTATTCTACAGACGTTTCTTGTTTTAATTACTATTTGAGAAAATCAGAAAGAGTTGAGTTGTGAATTAACTAACTAAAAATGCACGAATAAATCAATAGAAAGTATTTTTTTTTCACAAATATAATAAAAAGGTGTTGGGATCCTGGCTTCGCTTAATATTTTTATTATATAGTAGATACATTTATCCTTTAACTTCTATTTCTCAAAAATGTATAAATGCCTCTCACGATTACATTTATATATTATTACTATAGTTGAACAATTAAATGTACTCCTCTCGGTTATACATATTAATAGTTAAAATGGTAATATTAAAGAACCAGAAATATATACTTGAACTAAAACATGCTCTTTTTAGTAAGTGCCTTTCGGTTACCCTACTTGTTATAACTGATTACTACAACATTCGCCTCTTTCGATTACAAATAAGTGTAGAATCCATTTTAACATATAAGAGCTAGATGTCACTAAATACAAGTTAACATCTATCAATACCAAAATTAACTATTACTTCTTCTGCCTCTTTCGATTACAGAATTAGTGAGAAGTTAATATATAGTACGAAATAGATAGATGTTAACAAAATTAAATAACACTCAACTATAAAGCAGATAAAATTTAAATAAAAAGCTTCAGCTCAAGCATGTGAAATTGAGGAATAATATCTACTATTATATAAAAATATTAAGATCCGTTATTTTCCCAACACAAGATAAGTTACTTCATATTGGATCCAATACCGACAACGGAAATAATCTGCCCATTAAATAAGAAAATAGAAAAAATATTCAAGAGAATAATTCCCCCTATTTAATTAAAAACAGGAACTAGAGTAATTTTCAATACTACAATTTATTCGGAACTAGAAATTAAGCCAGTGTAATGGCTAAAAGAAGAAACAGAAGCAAAACTAAAGAACAAAGAGAAAGAAAAAAACTTTCTGCTCAATATTACACTTCTACCATTTTTTCTTCGCTCCTTCACGAACGATGCCTCTTTATAGGCAAGCCATGACAAGGTTTTCAGTTATCTTCTGGATATGAACTTGTCATGGCTGGTTGTGGCCTTGTTATGCTTGGCTATGAGCTTCTTTGGTTATGGATCGGTTATAGTTTGTTGTAGCCGGTTGTGAGTCAGTTATCCTTTGTCATGGTAGATCACATTTACACAAACTTTCTCTGGATAATTCAGTACTTGAACTTTTCTTGTCTGATATCTCCTTCATTGATGAACTATGAATTGTCTTATAAAATTATGATATTTCTGTCACGACCCAATTCCCGAACCTGGTCGTGATGGCGCCTCTCATGAAGACAAGGCCAGTCATTCAGCCCAATTCATCCTTTTAAGACAATTAATTAACATAATTATAGTATAAACATGGTTTAATAATATCCAATAGCAGAAAGTATAGATAAAATACGGAAATCCAACCCAACTCAGCCCTAACCGGGGTGTTACAAGTCACGAGCATCTATAAGAATGAAATTTCCACATTACGGTCTAGAAATACACTGAACAAGAATAATGAATAACATAGAGAGACAGTGGTGCTGCGAACGCTGGCAGTCACCTCGCTAAAACCTCTACAATGCTGCCTTCACGCAACCAATACCAGCTACCGAGTGAATAAATACCTGCAACTGCATGCGAGGTGCAGGGAGTAAAATGAGTACTCCAACTCAGTGAGTAATAAATATAAATAATGACTGAAGGTAAAAAAACACGTTAAGGCACACAACATTCTATATAGAAGCAGTGAAATCATTTAAAATAACAATTCAGTGAAATATCATGTGAAATTTCTTTTAAACCAGTAAAACAGGTAATTTAGCAGTAAAATGACAAGTAGAAATCTGCCCCTCGGGCTCAATATCAACACAACAAGTAGAAATCTGCCCCTCGGGCTCAGTATTAAAATAACAAGTAGAAATCTGCCCCTCGGGCTCAGTATTAAAATAACAAGTAGAAATCTTCCCCTCAGGCTCAGTATTAAAATAACAAGTAGAAATCTGCCCCTCGGGCTCAGTATTAAAATAACAAGTAGAAATCTGCCCCTCGGGCTCAGTATCAAAATAATAATTAGAAATCTGCCCTCGGGCTCAGTATCAAAATAATAAGTAAAAATCTGCCCCTCGGGCTCAGTATCTCAGAACAGTATCAGCCCCTCAGGCTCAGAACAGTATGATGCCCAGTCAATGAAATAAGAGCACATAATTGTTATGGCAGATAATGCAGACAAAGAATAAATGCATGAGTTCAATGCAATGCACATGATGGTACACTCTATGCTTGAGTGCAATGCAATGCATATGATGGTACTCTCTAGTACCCACTGCGGCATGCAGCCCGAGCCATCCATTTTATTTATCGTCGACGGCACTCACTGGGGGTGTGTACAGACTCCGGAGGGGCTCCTACAGCCCAAGCGCAATATCAAGCCATCTTGTGGCATCAAATCTAGGCCCTCGGCCTCATATCAATATCAGTATAATCACCTAGGCTCTCGGCCTCAATATCAATGTAATTAACCAGGCTCTCGGCCTCAATATCAATATAACACTGCTGCGGCGCGCAACCCGATCCATGCTCAGTGTAGAAATCATCATAAGCCCCTTGGTCATTTGTAAAACAGTAGTTCTCAGCCCAAAATATCATTTAAAAATACCATTTAAGTTTTCAAATCTTAGAAAGATGGCTGAGTTTGCAAAACAGTATTTAAAACCTTGGACTGAGATCAAATGATATGCAAAAATATGCGAAAACAGTGATATCAATCCCTGAAGGATTCAAATAATTGGCAAGAAGCCCAAATGTAACAATCAAATCTAAGTAAGGATGATTCTCAATTTAGTTCAAGTAGAAAATACGGTAAAAACATCTCTAGGGACGGACCAAGTCGCAATCCCAATGGTGCTCTACCCCACGCCCGTTATCCGGCGTGCAAGTCACCTCAATATAGCGTTATGATGTGAAATTCCGGGGTTTCAAACCCTCAAGACATCATTTACATCAATTACTCACCTCGAACTAGCCCGGAAAGCTACTCTGCAACACGCTTGCTCTCTCGAATTCATCCGAAGCTTCCAATCTAGTCATAATAATTCAATATACTTAATGCAAGTCGTAGGAATTAATCCCATATGAATTTACACATTTTCATACAAGGTACACATACCGTATGCTCGTCATAACAAGGGGATTCTTCAAGAGTTAAAGTTAGCCATGCATACCTCAAATTCGCCCCTTAATAATACTACCATGATCCAATACACTTAAGCAACTTTAATCTACAATACAATATTAAATGAGACCAATATTAGTAACGAATTCCATAACTTATGTCATTTAGGCATATTATCAAACACCTTGTAGGCATAGATATTTACATCTCATAACTATAGTATTGGTTCATCCAATCATCACCATTAACCAAAAATTCATTCCACCATCATTCCCAACCAATTTATAACTTCCAACAACATATGTATGACCATCCATTCACACCCAACCAACAAATCCTATCAAATAATCACCTTTAAATCCCTACTATGGTCATGTATTTAAATTGGGAATTTATATCTTCCAATAACCATACCATAAGTTGTAATACTTGATTCATACTCATAATTCCATAATAACTCCATATATGTAAGTCTAAGGTGTAGGATTACCTCTTGTAGACCAAATCTTGAAAGACAACTTTTGGGGTGTTCTTGAGATTTTGAAGAAATCCTATGAAACCCAATCAAAATCATGTTGTAACTAGTGATTGAGAAGTGGGAAGCCCTAAGCTTGAGAAATGACTCAAATTCTCTTATTTCCGGTCTTTAGGATATTTAAAACATTCCAGGCGCGCGAGCTCGCGTGCCTGTTCGCCCGCGGAAGGCAGAATACTCAGCATAATGCGCGACTTCGCGCTAATGTTCGCGCTAGAGACGCCTGCCAAGTAAAATGGTCATATCGTTCTGTATAAACCTCCAAATGACTAACGGTTTGTTGCGTGGGAAACTAGACTCAAAGGGCTTTAATTTGATAGGCTATGCATCACACAACTCCTTATAGAACTGCAGATATGATCGTTCAAAGTGAGGTCTTGGGCATACTAATTTGCAACTTTCATCTATAATGAAAATTTTCAACTTGGCTTGGACTTAAGCCTCTTCTTAGACCCCAAATCACCTATAATATGTCTCGTACACTTATTATCATATCTAATTGATATCCATTATATTAATATTCCTCGTTCGCAGACAAAGTAATATAATTAGCGACCGTCAACTTACTTAATAGCGCTTAAGTACTTCAGAAAAATTTCGGGGTGTTACATTCTCCCCCACTTAGGATCATTCGTACTCGAATGAGAATTAGAGTCCGCTCCCAAATTTTTACTAAGTCCCAAATTTTTCAAAAATTTCGGCAGAGTCTCCTTTGTAATTGGACCTATCCACCTGTCAGAGAATCACCAAAACTATCCTAACAACACATCCACAACTCGACAAAGCATCACAATGTATATCAACAACATTAATCTCAATATTACATGCATTATATTATCAAAATTGATACATGGACATGAGTTGCACCTATTTGAATCGTAACACATAGAAAATACCTTTCGATCCACCATTATTAGGCTATTCAACCAAGTAAGAACATTTTCTTTCCTTAACATTTTCGACCTCCAAGGTGGGCTCCTCGACTAATAGATTTCGTCATAATACATTTACAAAAGCGATCTCAACTCCCAGACTTATCTAACTAGTATGACAAATAGATTTCCCTCATAAGCCAATTACCCCTTAACTTTACCTTTAGTAGTTTCCCGCCAGAATGATACATAAAGGATTTTCAACTACCTTCTTAGACATAGATACATGAAAACACAAAACACATGGAGAAAAATAATAGGGAGACATCATGCTCATAGCTTGGCATATTCCCTTCGGGATTTCATAAGGCCCGATGTAACTATACATACTTTACCCGTATTAGAAATTCACATAACATCCTTATGGAGAAAATATTGAGAATAACCCGTTCACTTTCTTCAACTCTAAATCTCCATGCCAAACATCTGAACTAAACCTTTGCCGACCTTCAACAATTACTCTAAGATGTTCTGGTACAAAAATGATGATAAAATTTCATGTCCCATATATTTGATCACTGGGTAATGCTTCTCCTTTGATATGTTTGAACCTTCAAATCCCTAATTCACCTATCACACATGCATACCCGAGGGTAGTCCCACGTCATCCTATACCATATAGGCCTGACGACAACACATAACTAAAAATTACTAATTTGGCCTTAGCCCATAAACCTTGAAATCAAACTTCTAACATCCAGAAATTTCCTTTCAAGACCTGAATTTTACGTCAACACACTGTATGAATTAGAGCAAGTTATATTAAGCTTTAACCATAATCCCAAATATAATTACACAATATACTACGCAACTCGCATACTCACAACACCATTTTCGATCACAATAACTGCTCAAAACCAACCAATACTAGTATAAAACTCCATTTTCCATAAGTCTCATTCCAAAATCTTCGTACACTCCTGATTCCCAAATCTACCATAATCACATCCCATAGTACTCATTCTATGTTCAATGACCTTATATCACCAAACACAACTATTCCCGCTATTCCGATGTAATCCTGCCTTTTCGGCTTAGAACATTATTTAAATCCAACTCATCAAATTCTGTGAGAAGGCCATCTATATGTGCATGCGCCCAATTTTCTCAGATTGCCCTGATCTGGAAATATCATAGCATGAATAGGAAGAAAACCATTAATCTATTATTGAACGGGGAATCGTAATTTCCACATAACTCACGTACTAACAATAGCACCCGCACGGATAACTCACGTG
Organism: Nicotiana sylvestris; assembly: GCF_000393655.2. Classification (NCBI taxonomy): domain Eukaryota; kingdom Viridiplantae; phylum Streptophyta; class Magnoliopsida; order Solanales; family Solanaceae; genus Nicotiana; species Nicotiana sylvestris. Next base: position 108,226,979 of record NC_091068.1, read on the forward strand.
CCAATCATATCAATACATATATATGCACGGACAACTCACGTGCCAATCACATCAATACATATATATGCACGGACAACTCACGTACCAACAATAAAATACGCACGGACAACTCACGTGCCAATAATATAATCTGCCCGGTATAGTCTCAGACCTCCAGTTCAAACATTTTATATGGGAGCATTCAAATAGGTATACATTTTCATGCTGAGTAAGATAAGACTTTCATGTTCCTGGACTGGTATAAGTGACATGCTAAAGTGTAAGCATGTACCAAGTATGTTATCATAGCTCAAATCGAATTTTTTTCATCACTGAGGCATTTATCAAGTTCGTTCAGGGATTTTAACCCCTTCGCAGCCTCAAACATACCCAAAATAGCTCACACAATGTTACAAATGAGAAACATTGTAGCTTAAAGCTTAATAGTAAATTCTAAGCTTGTTATAGCCCAAACATTTTCATGATCATGAATAGTTGCCCCGGTGCTCGCACATGGATTCGAACCTCACATATATGCACACTCACAACACACAGTTATCACAATCAATTAGTGCAGCTAGTACCTCCACTGAGTTCAAATAAAATTCTCACATCAAACATGCCGCGAATCCCGGTTATTATACTTCTGGGAACTCCCAGTCTCCAAATTCATAGATCGCAGAAATCACCGTATCTGATCACAATTCCAGCACTCGAATGACTAAAACATTCCTCATGCACGATCATACAACTAGGAATACTTCCATAATTCTTTTGTATCCCATAATAATAATTCGAATATCAACAGTCTATCAACCAGGTGAGTACCGCAATACTAATGAGCATCCGTAAGTAAAAACACAATACACTTTCTGAGATGCACATCATTCTCAGGGATTACCGGGCAGTTGATAACATTCACCTAAATATCTGAAATGGGCCATGATGTCCAAAATTTGTGATACTCCATTCAAGAATGAACTACCACCCTTTTCATGAAACTCTTAATCTCACACAATACACCATGTCTACCACGCCATCATATGACAAGCACAAGAATCTCATTATCAATTCCGAGTTACCAGCAAATTACCTGCCGGTTAGTTAGAAACCTTCCAATGGCTCCCACCCCAGGGCAAGTCATAATACACAACATATGCCTCACACCGGTAGAAAATGTCCGGCTCAAACCATGGTAGAAACCATTAAGAACACCTTAAAATTTATTTGCACATAATCAACATACCAAATATGGATTCCTCTAACTCGACCAAGCCACGTAGGCTGCCAAACCCATGAATGTTGTCACCCAAAACCTATGTAGAGAATCATCTCATAATAGGTAAACCAAGAACTGATCATATCCATTATCGTTTGGATCCTGCTTACTACCAAGCTATATCACTTTGTTTTCTCTCCGATTTACCCTTAGGTCGACACTCTTACTTGACGTACACCAGTAATGTTACCCAAAGCTCACTACCAGATATCCCAGCATAAAATCACATGGCCATAAGGCCCATAAGCCATGATATTCTTCTTAAGCACCCCTTAAGTATCACAACCCAAAACGGCCACTCTAAAAGTACCTTATGAATTAAAAAAATCACTCTTTTACCTCCCTTGTACTAGAATACAGAATTCGTAGTCATATAGAAGTACTGCAAGTTTCGATATCATCTCAATGTAAATAATTGATTATAGCGGTATACAAATCCGAACAATTTTCAATTGCCACATATACATTTTTGAATCCATTAGAACTCTCTCAAGAGTCATCTACTCTGCTCAATTTAAATTGTACCGCCCAAATGGACAAAATACACTTGCCACATTAACACAAAACACCTAAAGAAGTAACCATGTCTTAACATTATCAATCAAGTTCATACTTCATGGCATTACATTCTTCAAAATAACAACTTAATCATTCCATGATTTTCATATCTTCATAAAGTATAACATACCTCGTATCCAGAATTTTCTCGCTCGAGTCATCTTCGACCCCAATCTCCTCGAATCACAATCAATTCACAAGTATGCCTCAAACCGAAACCAACATAACGCATAACCATGTAATTAATTCATCGATAACAGACTCTCCCACTTGGCTATAAGCCTTAAATCAAAACACTTGATAACTTACAATGGCCCACACTCTATTACTGCCATAATACTATAGTGGGATTCAATCAAATTCTTCCCAATTCATGCAACACAATTTATATGGTATCTCAATTCGTCTACTAAGCTCGCCTTCATTCTCGTGACGGTCAGGTGAACTCTCTTGACTAATTCAAATTCAAATCTCAATGCATCTACCGTACTGGTAGTAAATAAAATTCTCCACACAATATTATAGTGATCGCACATACATAGTTTACCCTGCAGGTGATAACCCACATGCTTATCTTCAAATTGACGTCTCTCTATAACCTTTCACAGCTACAACTCCTACGCCATCACTTAATCTTTCTGAGTTTGACTCATCAACAAGACATGAATTATTTTTTTTAACCTCTCGAGAAACTCTTCTCTTCACGTTCAAACCTTCCAAACGCATTCCCGAGTCGCATCATAATCATCATTTATTCATCCCACCGCTTGTTGAGCCACAAATTTTAACTCATAAGGACACTACCGGACACATAAGTCCAAATGTACAAATTCACACCACTGAAGCTACCGAGCCTAAGCTGCAGTCGAAACCCAGCCTCAAGTCTTCTAGACTGGCCCATTACCGAAACACCAAATACACATCTCGAATCTCGTTCGTAGAATCACAAGTCGGCAATGCACAGCTGATACCAAGCGCTCATGTGCGCATACGAACACGTGGAAGGAATTTCAAGAGTTACATTTCAAGTTGAATCAATGACGCATGATAAGAATTCAAGAGTGTGAAAATTTTCCTAAAGGTTCTGCAGCCTCTCGAAGATAAGTACAGACGTCTCCGTACCGATCCGCAAGACTCTACTAAACCTGCTCATGACTCGTGAGACCTATATATAACCTAGGCTCTGATACCAACTTGTCACGACCCAATTCCCGAACCTGGTCGTGATGGCGCCTCTCATGAAGACAAGGCCAGCTATTCAGCCCAATTCATCCTTTTAAGACAATTAATTAACACAATTATAGTATAAACATGGTTTAATAATATCCAATAGCGGAAAGTATAGATAAAATACAGAATCCAACCCAACTCAGCCCTAACCGGGGTGTCACAAGTCACGAGCATCTATAAGAATGAAATTTCCACATTACGGTCTAGAAATACACTGAACAAGAATAATGAATAACATAGAGAGACAGTGGTGCCGCGAACGCTGGCAGTCACCTCGCTAAAACCTCTACAATGTTGCCTTCACGCAGGCAATACCAGCTACCGGGTGAATAAATACCTGCAACTGCACGCGAGGTGCAGGGAGTAAAGTGAGTACTCCAACTCAGTGAGTAATAAATATAAATAATGATTGAAGGTAAGAAAACACGTTAAGGCACACAACATTCTATACAGAAGCAGTGAAATCATTTAAAATAACAATTCAGTGAAATATCATGTGAAATTTCTTTTAAACCAGTAAAACAGGTAATTTAGCAGTAAAATGACAAGTAGAAATCTGCCCCTCGGGCTCAATATCAACACAACAAGTAGAAATCTGCCCCTCGGGCTCAGTATTAAAATAACAAGTAGAAATCTGCCCCTCGGGCTCAGTATTAAAATAACAAGTAGAAATCTGCCCCTCGGGCTCAGTATCAAAATAATAATTAGAAATCTGCCCCTCGGGCTCAGTATCAAAATAATAAGTAAAAATCTGCCCCTCGGGCTCAGTATCTCAAAACAGTATCAGTCCCTCAGGCTCAGAACAGTATGAAGCAACCAGTCAATGAAATAAGAGCACATAATTGTTATGGAAGATAATGCAGATAAGGAATAAATGCATGAGTGCAATGCAATGCACATGATGGTACACTCTATGCATGAGTGCAATGCAATGCATATAATGGTACTCTCTAGTACCCACTGCGGCGTGCAACCCGAGCCATCCATTTTATTTATCGTCGACGGCGCTCACTGGGGGGTGTGTACAGACTCCGGAGGGGCTCCTACATTCCAAGCGCAATATCAAGCCATCTCGTGGCATCAAATCTAGGCCCTCGGCCTCATATCAATATCAGTATAATCACCCAGGCTCTCGGCCTCAATATCAATGTAATCAACCAGGCTCTCGACCTCAATATCAATATAACACTATTGCGGCGCGCAGCCCGATCCATGCTCAGTCTAGAAATCATCATAAGCCCCTTGGTCATTTGTAAAACAGTAGTTCTCAGCCCGAAATATCATTTAGAAATATCATTTAAGTTTTCAAATCTTAGAAAGATGGCTGAGTTTGCAAAACAGTATTTAAAACCTTGGACTGAGATCAAATGATATGCAAAATATGCGAAAACAGTGATATCAATCCCTGAAGGATTCAAATAATTGGCAAGAAGCCCAAATGTAACAATCAAATCTAAGTAAGGATGATTCTCAATTTAGTTCAAGTAGAAAACACGGTAAAAACATCTCTCGGGACGGACCAAGTCGCAATCCCAATGGTGCTCTACCCTACGCCCGTTATCCGGCGTGCAAGTCACCTCAATATAGCGTTATGATGTGAAATTTAGGGGTTTCAAACCCTCAGGACATCATTTACATCAATTACTCACCTCGAACTAGCCCGGAAAGCTACTCTGCAACACGCTTGCCCTCTCGAATTCGTCTGAAGCTTCAAATATAGTCATAATAATTCAATATACTTAATGCAAGTCGTAGGAATTAATCCCATATGAATTTACACATTTTCATACAAGGTACACATACCGTATGCTCATCATAACAAGGGGATTCTTCAAGAGTTAAAGTTAGCCATGCATACCTCAAATTCACCCCTTAATAATACTACCATGATCCAATACACTTAAGCAACTTCAATCTACAATACAATATTAAATGAGACCAATATTAGTAACGAATTCCATAACTTATGCCATTTAGGCATATTATCAAACACCTTGTAGGCATAGATATTTACATCTCATAACTATAGTATTGGTTCATCCAATCATCACCATTAACCAACAATTCATTCCACCATCATTCCCAACCAATTTATAACTTCCAACAACATATGTATGACCATCCATTCACACCCAACCAACAAATCCTATCAAATAATCACCTTTAAATCTCTACCATGGTCATGTATTTAAATTGGGAATTTATATCTTCCAATAACCATACCATAAGTTGTAATACTTGATTCATACTCATAATTCCATAATAACTCAATATATGTAAGTCTAAGGTGTAGGATTACCTCTAGTAGACCAAATCTTGACAGACAACTTTTGGGGTGTTCTTGAGATTTTGAAGAAATCCTATGAAACCCAGTCAAAATCATGTTGTAACTAGTGATTGAGAAGTGAAATCACCATGAAAACACACTTAAAAACTCACCTTAGGTGTGCAATTGGATGCCTTGGTCGAGCTGGGGGTGTAGAGGAAGCCCTAAGCTTGAGAAATGACTTAAATTCTCTTATTTCCGGTCTTTAGGATATTTAAAACCTTCCAGGCGCGAGCTCGCGCGCCTGTTCGCGCGAGCTCGCGCGCCTGTTCGCGCGAGCTCGCGCGCGGGAGGCAGAATACTCAGCATAATGCGCGACTTCGCGCTAATGTTCGTGCTAGAGATGCCTGCCCAGTAAAATGGTCATAACTTTCTATATACACCTCCAAATGATGAATGGTTTATTGCGTGGGAAACTAGACTCAAAGGGCTTTAATTTAATAGTCTATGCATCACACAACTCCTTATAGAACTGGAGATATGATAGTTCAAAGTAAGGTCTTGTGCATACTCATTTGCAACTTTCATCTATAATGAAAAATTTCAACTTGGCTTGGACTTAAGCCTCTCCTTAGACCCCAAATCACCTATAATATGCCTCGTACACTTATTATCATATCTAATTGATATCCGTTATATTAATAGTCCTCGTTCGCTGACAAAGTAATATAATTAGCGCCCGTCAACTTTCTTAATAGCGCTTAAGTACTTCAAAATATTTTCGGGGTGTTACAATTTCCTGCAAAGAAAATTAAATTATTAGTATCTAAAAATTAAATAACAACTTAATTTATACATAAAATTTTATTTTATCAAATGGAAAGCAAAAATCTTCTAGATTGTTCTCGTTCCAGATTCCTCGTTTCTTATGTCTTTTTGCCCATGAAGTATGAGTTCGAATTCGCGTGATTTTTGTTAATACTTGTGGCAATGGCTATAACGATTTTTTTACGTTTTCTCCGTCAAAAAAGCTTTATTTTCCGTAACATCAGAAAGTTCACTAATTGTTTGCGATTACTTCAAATGAAATTTGACCAAATAGGAGTGCGTGTAAGAGCAGAGAAAATATGTGCACCGTCTAGATTAGTAAAAGCATTCATGCGTTAACAGATTTAGTTGAATTTAATCCTTATACTGCTTAAAAGGGGATTGCTAATTAGCTATATATAGCGATCTGGTTAAGTTTTGGAACAACTATCCAAAATCGAATCGAAGGAAAGATCCACCGAATTGTGACATATGAGCGGAAACATAAGGAAAGAGAAGAGGAGGGAAAAAAAAGGAAAATGGTGTAACTAAATCCCTTAATTGAAGGCACTAATAATGGACTGAGAGCCTTTTAAGGTGAAATATATATATTTTGTAAACAAAACTTGTGTAGGTAGGGTGATTTACTAAACATGAACAGTTAGGAAAATATAGTTTACTATATGGCATAGGAATGCAAAAATCTCAATTCAAAAATAGCCAGATTTACAAGTGGTCATTCAAAAATAGCCACAGTTTCAAAAGTAACCGAAATTTAGCCACTTTCATGTAAAGATAAATCTGAACGAAAACACTGTTCAAAATTCGAAAAAATACTCTAGCATAATGTACTGGAGTTCCAGTATAATCTACCGGTCCAACATAATATACTGGAGCGCCAGCAAAGTATACCGGTCTAGCATAATATGCTGGAAGTTCATACACAGGTGCACCGAACTCCAGTATATTATGTTGGACCAGTCTCTGTTGCAGCAAAATAGTGGCTATTTTTCAATAACTTGGCAAAAACTGGCTATTTTTGAATGACCAGTCCGAAAATTGGCAAGACCGTGCTATTTATATTTGGCCTATCAGTCAAAAGTAATTACAGTCACTAATCAAATATATATTTGTCGGTTATTATTTTTTGGGGCGCATGTACATTGTAGATTTCCTAAGGTTTACAAGTTCAATTATTACCGACAATAGTTGTGAATTTCCACATTTATTTTCATGTGCGAAACTATTGGGTTCAATTTAATCCATATACTCCTTTCGCATCGTCTGTGTACCTGACTCCACAAATGTCTTTTCCCACTCTTGAAGGTAATAGTACCTAGTTCTAGGGGTGTACAAAGAAAACCGACAAATCGCACCAACCCGATAATTCGAGTCAAATCGAGAAAAAAATTCGATTATGGTTTGGTTTGATTTGGTTTGGTATTGGAAAAAAAAACCCGACCATAATTGGTTTGGTTTGGTTTTAACTAAAGAAAGTCAAACTGAAACCAAATCAATCCGATATTACATATATAGAACTTGTAGATATATTCAATATATAAATATATTTATTGTGATGTAATTTATAAATATTTCTTAAAAATTTTCATAATTTTATCTTTTAAGTTATTATTTCAAGGTTGGACTTAGAACTTTTGAATGCTTCAATAAATTAAATAGCCATTAATATTAGTTAATTAAATAATGCTAACAAAAGTCCAAACCAAAATCAAATCAATACTAATGCTAACAAAAGACATTCAATTCAATATTACGAATGAGAATGTATTACATATCTATTTTTTATTTTGCAACAATTTAGATAAAAATGCATAACCTATTTTTATTTTTCTTTAGCGTTTAGTCATGTAATTAATACTCTCTTATTAGTCTATTTATTTTAGCATGACTTAGTACTTTTAGATTATGTTTACTTTTATTATGGCTTTTTAATTAGCAATATTTATATTACATAATTTTATTGTCTTTATTGTTGAATATTTTAGGATAATGCCATGACACATCTCATATTTTGTATTATTTTCTTGGAAAATGCTTTATATAGTTATATCTTACTAAGATTAAAGAAATATTTTGAGCAAATATTATATGTTTTGTTCTATTTTACCAGAAAAAACTTGAAAAAACCCAAATAACCCGAGAAAAACCGAGATTGAAAAACCCGAATTTATTGGTTTGGTTTGATCTTTAGATTTAATAACCCGACACAATTGGTTTGGTTTGGTAATTGTCAAATCCGAATCAACCCGGCCTATGTACACCGCTAGTTCCATGAAAGCATAGGATTCCTTTAACTATCAACATTTCTTAGTTGCCAAAACTAACACAAATTCAATGATATACATAGAAACAAAAAATAATACATAACGAAACAATTCCAATTAAAAGTACATTCAACGGGGAAAGTGTAACAGGTAGACGCAAAGGCTAACCCAGTGTAATGTGCATAAGATGAAAATAAAGCCCGAGAACAAATGCAGCTATAATACCCCTCATCTTCTTCCCCCCCCCCCCCCCCACAAAAAAAAACCTTAAACAGAACCTATTTAAGGTTTATATGATAACCAAAACATAATTCTGTCAATATATCACGTTGTATCTTGTAAATATCCAACACAAGGGTCTCTACCAGATTCTAATGATATGTTTCTTTCAACATTCGATTCACGTTAACGTATAAACAAATATACAGGCAAATCACATTCACGTTGCAACTGCTATTGCTCCTTTTGAAAAGACTGAAGGAAGACATCTCGTCCTCAGCATGTCATATTTGAACCCCGGCAAGTTAATAACCTGAAATGAAAAACAAAATCCAGTAAATTAAGCGAAAATCACATAATGCACAAGCAAAATAAGAGTAAAAAGGTCCAGATTCTTATGCAAGTTTATACTACATTGTTTCTTTTATAGGGTTGCCTTTTAGCAACCAAAAGAGACCTTCAACTAGCAACAAAAGCAAAGAGGTACCGATAACAAGAGCTGCTCCACTCAATATAGGGCAAGGGACAAACCAACAAAGCAAGAAAGTATCTTTAGCAATCCTTAGTTTCTGTTGCTGTACTCGATGCATAGGGCGAGTGACAAACCAAAAGTGTAAGCAACTTAGCAATCCCTAGGTTTTCCAAAAAGAATGCAGGACTAATATATTCTCCTTGTAATGATGGGTCCATGGCAAATATTTTTTAAAGATAATGTATTCATGAGGCCAGAGAAAATCTCAGTATACAAGTGGTACATAGAAGAGTAGACAACTTACAAAAACAATATGGTTCTCCACAAATTTCTGACTTAAGACACCATTCCTACTTAAGTTCAGGCTCTGGATTCTAAGACACCATTCCGGCTTAAGTTCCCAGACACAAGGTAAAAAATTAAGACAAATAGTGAAAAAAAGAGTCAGAAATGTACTAGAGCTAACATATTGTCACATATGAATTTCTCCTACATTTTTCATAGGGCAACTTTAGAGCTGCCAAACTACCAATCAGGCAGTAATTAATTAATTATGCAACCACTAAACAATTTAAGGAAAATTGGAACATTTAAATCTGGATTGTCCTGGAATAAGTAGTTGTTTCAGAAAATAAGAATATATGTTATTGGTTTCAGGATAACTATTTGGGTTATTTTTCACGAACAATATGAATTTTCAAACCAAACAAATTATGTGCAGTTTTGAAAAAGTTAACATTGCAAAATTCTAAAACCAAATGTGGTTAGTTCAGTTATCTGGTCTCCATCTGAAAGTATCAGCAGATTCTTTTCATGCACTACTACCAAATAACAAATTTTCATTCAAATAAGGGAAGTGTATGATCATGTATCTTGACCTTTTATTCAGTGAGAATAACAATAGTGAGAATGACAATGACCCCATTTTTAACATCTTCAAAAGTAATAAAGAAACAGCATTTTTAAAGCTATAAACAAGGAAAAACGCAAAAAAGAAAGGAATGACTTACACCGAAGGGAAAAGAAAAACGTCCCTTTGGAGCAATGACTTACATTCAAAGATGAAATGCTGAGGACAGATACCAGGTAAATGCTTAAATAGAAGACTTAATTCCGAGCTGAACTTGCAGCAGAAGCTGTTGAGTTTCGGTTCAATCCATTTCCAATATGAGTACCCATATTACCATGGTCTCTCTGGAGTGTGTGTGAAGAATCCACCATATTAGTAACTGCTGAAACAGAACCAGCTCTACTATTTTCTCGAGTTTCCAGGCGTTCCATCAGGCGAGATAGACTAGCAATTCCAGCATTCGCCTCGCTCCTACCAGAACCAACATCAGGCATTGAAGAGCTTCGAGAAAACAATCTCTCCTTCCACCCTCGTGTATTCTTTGAGATTGATTCTTTATATCTGGAAGACAAGACCATATATAATGTGGCTTACGATGACAAAAAAAACATAAAACAAGCACAACTGCTTAGATTAAGAATAAAAATCATTTGAGTGAAGTCATTCATACTTCATTGATAGAGAATTAAATCGAGATTTCCAGGACTCTGATAGTGACTGAAGGTCTGATGGTCCAGCTTTCCCTTGGCTTGGTGTCAAAGACGAACTAGAAGAGTGTCTAGAAAGACAGAAACCCAAAAACAAATGAAAGATGATTTAAGAAATCTGCATGTGTTAACCAACCTAGCCCATAATATAAACCAATTTAAGATTAAAGCCAAAGTGTTTGCATAAAATTGAAAGGATGTTGAAAACCATTACTACCTATCACCAATAGATATTCCTTGTATTGTGGCTGGGTTCAGAACAGATCGAGATGATGAAGCAGAAAGTTGATTACTTTGAACTGATGAAAGGTGAGGCGTATGTTGTGCTGATTCACTGTTACCGGGGGTAATGGGAAGAGAAGAATCAGCTATTGTGGCTGCAGCAAGATCAGAACTTATTCCCGTATGAGAAGGTGAAACAGAAGTGGTAGGAGAGGAATTAGGATGAAAAAATTGTGGATGGTCATTGGTGGATGAGCGATTTCTTGAGCCCTCCCTTCGACCCGCATGGTGAGCCCTTCCCATTGAAACTGCAGCAGCCAAATGCTGAAGAATGCGCTCTTCAAGTTCAGGATCATCAATATCCACAGGTAACTGCAGTGCAATGAAAGAACAAAATAAGTAGAGGTAATACATCCAACACGCTAGCTTGTGAAACTTCATAAATCAAATGACAGGTGAAAAATGCTTATCCTTTAAGATGGCCACATACATGCTGTAATCCGAAATCTCCAAGCGCAGGAAGGTGCAATAGTGTAGCATTTCTTTCCGCATTAACTCTAAAGTTCCTTTCTTGTTCCACAACCTCAAACAATTCTTGACTGAAGGAGGGAAGTCAATTAAAGTCAAGTAAAGCCTACACCCCTGAATCAGAATCATGAAAAATATGGACTGAAAAAAAGAAGCCAAACGAACCTCATCTGATCTTTCAAACTTATGGACTGCCAACACATTGGACAATTAGAACTTCTCTGACACCTGTTTTAAAAAATTTAAACTAATTAGACTGTATATTTCAATGTTCATCATAACTGTATAGTCCCTCAATCATTTCCTTCTCATGTTCCAGAATAAAACAATCTATAAGCCAGTCACATTTTACCCCCCCCCCCCCCCCCCCCCCGCCCCAAATTAAAAACAGCAAAAAAAGGTTATTTTGTTCTTCAACAAAGGTGTCCTAGCGTACAAATAAATGTTTATAACTCTAATCACAAACAGAGTAGTTTGTGGGTGTGGGTGAGTGAGTGAGAGACAGGGTATTTTTACTGCATCCCTACAGCATATTCTCTAAACAGTAGATAATAAAAAAAATTACCGGTTCATAAAATGTTTATATTCTTTCAAAAAAATGAGGCATGGATGTAGAGAAGCAATGGCCTCTGATGTAGACACATAAAACCAAAAACGGTGGATGAAAAGCGATGAGGGCAGAGAAACATTTTTTCACACAGTTTCTCTTCAAATTCTTTTGTCTGACATAATTTTAACTACAAAAATAATCATCTGTACAACAATAAATTCTAACTCACATAATTCAGTGCCCTGTCTATATCCAATTTGAATAGAATTCTCTGTTTCCACTACTCAGTCTTGAGTTCACAACCTCATTAATAATAAGAACCACATCTAGGATCTATCTCCCACCTCCCAACAAAGACATTTTCTGAGATATTAATGAGCTTGTTTAAACCGCGTCTCACTCTGACAGATAATGTTTGTGCAATGATTATGCATACATTGCTATCAAACAGTCTGAAGTTCTTGATGTCCAAAACACCAATTCTCTCAAGGATCGTGATTCCGTAAAAAAAGGGTAATATTCTTCCTCAAAATCACCACTTTCATTCAAGTGACTCATACAGTGGGATGGAGCTAAAGGGAGGAAAGGGGTTCAACTGAATCCCCTTTGCCGAAAAATTGTATTGTACAAATAGGAGAATATTGAATTTTCTTTTGGTCATATTTGTATGGTTGAATCCCCTTGAAATGAGAGAAGACTCTAGTATAGTGCCAAAGGGAGTTCAAAAGTTGCTTTAGAACACATGTTCAAATTCTAGGTGGGACACTCTAGTATTTTTTGAATCTCCTTGTCTGAATTTCTGGCTCCACCATTGCATACAGTCTACAATATCCTTACATTCCACCTCCCAATAATAGTGAGAAAACACCAAAGTAAAACCATGTAACTAGATGCTTTGTCTCCCATTAAAGCTTGACAGATGTTTCTTCCGCAAATAGCTTCTTGCTTTCCTCTTTAGGTAAATCTAATCATGCTGCTATATTTGATCATAAAGACAATAGTAATTTTAAGCTCTGAATCGTTATATATCTAGACCTACTTAAGAAGCATAAACCAAATAATGCTAATAAATATCATAAAAACAATAATACTTAAGACGACATGGTACTCTCACTAACAACCTCTGTAACATATTTTAGGTGCAAGGAGTAGGAACAGTCTGTAACCAGCAATTCTCTACAGCAGAAGAGAATCTTGTTTCTTAGTATCGATTTATGCTTCCACACAAATTTTCGCCAGTTTTTACCTTAAAATAAAGAGTATATTTCCTGGATAGTAGGTTAGAAGTAATCATTTATGAATTCTTATTGAACTTCAATACCAAAGTAAATCTAGCTATATATCAAGTGATATTTGTATATATAACACTTTTCTTAACAGAGCTGCACAAGCTCCAAAGTTTGCAATAGTTTTTCTCCCTTCTACAAGTTAATTATGCAAATAAAAAATGCCTCATTTGTATTCCATATTGAATATTTCCAGCAAAGACATGCTTGCAGTATCCACATTTATACGATCTAGCAACTCATAAAACTGATCTCCGATAGCACAATAGCAGAGAGAAATACATCTAGCAACCCCCCCCCCCCCCGAAAGTCCATAGGATTGCTTTGGGCTAATTGTTTGAGTGCATAATCTATGCCTTTTGTTTTCTGAAAGCAAGACAAAATCCTAAATGAAGCTGGTGTAAAAAAACTATGTGCTAGAGAATATATGACATTCAGTAACTACTAAAAGATGGTTGTAAATAACAAAAAGCAAATGCCACATAGAAATAACATTAACAACCACCAACAGACTCGCTGGCGTCCAGTTCCGGGCTATCACCTTTCAAAGACCAGTCCTATTCTTTTGTCAGATCATATTCTTGTCCCTTCTTCATTGTATAGCGCGTGTGTGTATACACAATACACTTCTCCCTTGTTAGGTAACATTGAGTTTCAAAGTTGTGACATATAACTTGCTCAAGTGAGTTACTAAGCCATCTACTTTCCCTGGCTCATTTTGGAACTAGCCAAAAAAGCAAGTTTTCAAACCATCCCCTCCCCCCCCCCCCAATAAAGGAAAAAAACAAGATACACAATATCAATCTATTTGCATAAATATTGTAGAAAACAGCAATGATAGTGTAAACAAAACTTTTGCAGCTCCCTACCATTCCAGGACACATTGGAGATGAAACTCATGATTGCAGCTAGTTACCTATTAGAAAGAAAAAAACACATATATTAAGCATTAGCACAACAACAACGACCCAGTAAAATTGGGGTCTGGGATGTCCTTATAAATGCTTCAGTTTTTTTTTAATTTTTTTTTATAAGCATTAGCACGTCCTTATAAAAAAATTGAAGCATCAAAACATTGCTATGTTAAACATTTAACTAAAAGCGAAACATCACTAGTATTCACCGTAGAAGGATCGCTTTCGCAGAAAGCCTCGAGGCAAATGCTGCAAGAATCATCACAGGCATCTTGAATTCCACCTTCCACAAAAGCTGCAGGTGATGTCAAATGACCCTCTGTTTTCATGACCTCATCCATTCCCAAAACCTTAAGCACCCAAAAAAAAACAGATTCAAATTTTAGATCTCATCACACAAATTAGCTTCCTATGTAACCTTAAAAAAGAAAATTTTATAACTAATGAATAGACAACAAATATTTTCTTTTTAAAATAAACTCTTAATTCAACAAAAATAACATCCAAAAATGCAAATTTCTTATATGGGGATTTCTTAATTCAACAATATCGTCATATGGGTCTTTTAAATCTGTGAATAGACAAATAAAAATTGGAACTTTAATTTTCTCAAACAACCCATAAAAATGCAAACTTTGACACAGGACAATGTGAAAATCACGTATTTACATTCACTATAAGAAAAATGCCCTAAAGCACCAGAAAAAATTGCACTTCAAACAAATTAATAACAATCAGAAAAAGAATAATCTCACACAATTAAAAGCAAATAAACACAAATTCAAACAAAAAAGACAAATTTTCACGATTGAATTTTGTTATTAGGAAAATTTTACCTCCTGTAAAGTTTAGAGAAATTTGTTCCCAAGAGATAATGAGAATGAACGCTAAGGTCCCTTTCAGGAACCTAGAATTTTGAGAGACAAAAAAGGGAATATTAAATAGAAATGGAAGGCACGTTTACCTTTGCCTTTAATTTGCTTAAAAAGTTGCACCATTAAAAAAAATAAAGTCACTAAAATGCATTTTGGTAAATGCATAATTTTATGAACAAAAAATTTCTATTACATGAACTACTTATAATTTGAATAGAAGAAAAGACTTTATAAAGATCTCTCCATGTTTTTGTATACGGTAAAAATCAGGTATGCCCGATTTCGTAGGCTCGATGGGTAGCTCCGAGAACAAGTTCGAGATAGACCGGGCTCGAGCCCGATGGCGGAGTACAAGACTCGAAGATCGAAGTGCTTGATGAACACCGAGGCCAAGTATGACCAACCTCGAGATAGTATCGTTATGTTTTCATAACAGAAAGAGCGAGATTCCCGCCGTGGCCTTGAGATCACGACGTGAATTCCGGAACGGATTTGTACTAGGCGGTTAGACAGCTGTATAATAAGATTCCCTACTACAATTAGAAGTGTACCTTATTTTGGATTCCTCTATTATATAAAGGGGATCCCAATCATTTGTAACGCAGGAATCATTGACAAGAGAATATACAAACATCACTTTTTGCTTACTCTTGATCAGAATTACTTTATTATTTTATTGTTCTTGCTAACCCACCTCGAGGCTGCCTTAGCTCGAGGTCGAGACTTGTTTGCACACTGGTTTGACTCGCTCTACTCTTTAATTTATACCTTTAATTTATTGTTTATCAATTAGTATTGGATTAAATCACATATCTTTAAAACCACAATACAAGTTTAATTGTTACTCGAATTTTAGGGTAGACAGTTTGGCGCCCATCGTGGGGCTAAGGATAATAGTGATTGTTTCAATACTGATTTTGGTAACACACGTTATTTTCACACTTGTTCTTGTCAAGAATTTTTGTTCTCAAGTTAAAATATGTCAAACTCATAAAACACACCCGTACATGGCGATGATGGTCTTGGATTTCACGGGGAAAACGATAAAGTAGTTGCTCTAGGAGCTAGTGTACCACCGATTGACCCTAGGGAAATGCCGGTTGTCGATCCAGTCGATGTTAGTTCGCACATTGTTTTGAACGCAGACCTAAACGCAGATCCCGGAGGAAGTGCACGTAGGGAAGGCCGATCTGGTGGCCAAGGAACACAGGGGTGTAAGAGACGGGGGAGTTAGTATCCAAGTAATATTCGAGATGCTACAAGCTCAACAGGCCAATATTGCTCAGCTTCAGAGTCAGCATATAACTCCGAGTGTAGTAGAGCCGGAAGTCACTCGCTGACCGAGCCAGTGCCGGAAAGGATGAGCGTTAACAGATCAGGGACTAAAAGAATCGAGTTAGGAGAAAAGAAGATCGAAGATAATGAAAAAAAGGTGGAAACGTACAACTCCTGAGTTGATCAGATACCGGGGGGACCCCCGATCTTAAAGGGTTTGGATTCAAAAAAGTTCGTGCAGAAGCCTTTTCCTCAGAGTGCAGCCCCGAAGCCCATTCCAAAGAAGTTTCGTATGCCAGATATACCTAAATATAACGGGACCACCGATCCTAATGAACATATCACTACGTACACGTGCGGGATAAAGGGAAATGACTTAGAAGATGATGAGATCGAGTCCGTTTTGTTGAAAAAATTTGGAAAACTTTATTAAAGGGAGCAATGATTTGGTATCACAACTTGCCACCGAACTCCATCGATTCATTTGCCATGTTAGCTGATTCTTTTGTGAAGGCGCACGCCGGGCCCATAAAAGTCGCAACGAGAAAATCAAATATTTTCAAGATAAGACAAAGGGATAACGAAATACTGAAGGAGTTCGTGTCCCGATTTCAAATGGAACAAATGGAGTTACCACCGGTCACGGATGATTGGGCCATTCAAGCTTTCACATAGGGGTTGAACGAGGGGAGTTTGATAGCGTCACGACAATTGAAGCAAAATCTGATTGAGTATCCAGCTGTAACTTGGGCAGATGTCCATTATCGTTATCAATCGAAGATCAGGGTCGAGGACGACCAGCTAGGAGCCCCCTCGGGTTCAGTTCATCCAAACAGATTGGCACTTAAAGCCCCGAGGGATACCGATAGGGAACGAAGGTCGAACAGAGAACGATATCAGCCATATGTCGTAGATTGAAGAAACAATGGTTCGGGGCGCAATCCTCCTCGGAATGATCGAAGAAATGATCAAAGGCAAAATTCTCAGGGACTTATGAGTAAGAATGGTTTTGATAAACATACCGATCCCACAGAAGTGCCTCGATTATCGGAGTATAATTTTAGTGTCGATGCATCAGGGATTGTATCGGCTATTGAAAGGATCAAAGACACCAGGTGGCCCAGACCTATACAAACCGATCCTTCTCAGAGAAACCCAAACTTGATGTGTAAATATCATGGTACACGTGGCCATAGTACCGAAGACTGCAGACAACTGAGGGAGGAGGTAGCTCAATTGTTCAACGAGGGCCACCTTCGAGAGTTCCTCAGTGACCGAGCTAAGAATCACTTAAGAGAAAGAGACGCCAACAGAAAGAATGAGTAAGAAGAACTGCAACATGTAATTCTTATGATCGTTGGGGGGGTCGAGGTTCTAGAAGGGCATATATTCAAACATACCAAGGTGTCGCTCACCAGAGAAAAACGGACTCCAAGTTATGTGCCCGAAGACATCCTATTGTTCGACGGCGAAGAAGTGGAGGGCATTTCTCAACCCTCGCTACTCAATACTAGTGTAGGCTTGAACCCGATCTATTTATGGTGCCGTTGCCGGGGAGTTAGACGGTCTTAGCTATATATCTAAGTATTTGTGTATTTTATTTTTCTTTCTTTCTGTTTTTCTAATTTCGCGTGTGAATTGCTTTTAGGTACCAAATGTCTCTTAACAAAGAAGCCCTCAGGAATATACCATTGGGGGAGGAGGTAGATGACGAACAAGTGGATGGGGTTCATCTTAAACCTCAAGTACAAAGGAGAGGCCGCCCGCCTAATGACAACATCCCAAACCCTCCCCCACACCTCCTCCAAAGGTAACACACAGGGTGTTACCTAATGAAGTCTATGTGAGTGCAATAGTACTTTCAAATAACCAATGTCATGCTTACACTATTGGAACAGAGGGGTTTCTTCACCAGAGCTCCACATCAAAACGCCTATAAACATCTCAAAGGTTTTGTTGACACGTGCTGGGGGAGCAAGCAAACTAATGTCTCCGACGACGTATTGAGGTTAAGGCTTTTCCCATTTTCTCTAAGGGGGAAGGCTTTGGATTGGCTAGAGAGGTTACCCAACCATTTCATACAAACATGGGATGAGTTGGTCGAGAAGTTCATCTCAAATTTCTTTTCTCCAGGACATATGGCAACGTTAAGAGATGAGATGCTTGATTTTAAACAAGATCCAAATGAACCGTTACATGAGATTTGGGAGAGATACCGAACAATGGTTAAAGAGTGCCCGAACAACGATATGAATGAGGCCATGATCCAACAAACTTTCTACAGGGGGATCAACACAACAAACCAATGTGTGGTTAACCAACTTGCCGTGGAAACTTCCTGAACATGCCATATGCCGAAGCTTGTGAAATACTTGATAAGATGGAGGATACCTCTTCGGCGTGGCAAAGTAGAGCCAATGTGCCAAGGTGGCCCTAATGTTATTCACCTGCACAAGGAGCTACATGACCATGGGCAAGCTATAGCCGAGTTGACAACTACCATGAACCAATTGGACAAATCTCAGCTTCAACAAGTTCAAGGGCCAAAACAAGTGAATGCCATAGAAGGAGTGAACATGATGGTCAACAAGAGAAGGCAATAGGGTCAACAAGTTCAAAACAATCCGGATCAATTTGAGCAAAGTGGTAGTGGGTGCAATCAAGATGATTCATATGATGATCAAAGTGAAGAGGTTCAATATGTCAACAATTATCAAGGCCAATGGAGCGATGCTCCGAATCAACAACAGTGGAAATCACAGGGAAACCAAGGAAATTGAGGCAATCAAGGTCAACAAGGAAATTGGAATAGTGGCAACAATAACAACCAAGGCAATTGGAGGAACAACAACAATCAAAATTGGGGTAATCAAGGAAATCAAGGCAACCGGGTGGCAACAATAATAGTAATTGGGGAGGCAATAACAATCAAGGAGGTTGGAACAACAATAATAAAGGAATCCGAGGGTCGGGCTTTCAAAGGCCCCTGATGTATCAACAACCGAACAACCCGCCTCCATATCCGTCACAAGGTTCTAGTTCTTCCAACAATGAGATAGGATGGATTGAAAATATGTTCAAGCAGATGATGGAGAAAAATGCCGACTCCGATGCCCAATTAACCTCCCAGAACGCTTTTATCCGCAACTTGGAAGTCCAACTTGGCCAAATTTCTCAAGTTTTGAATACTCGCCCTAAGGGGGAACTACCAAGTGATACGATAGTAAACTCGAAGGATGGGAACAATATGGGGCATGCTATGGCGGTGACTACAAGAAGTGGGAAAGGTGGAGTTTCTAGTACCTCAAACTTAAGAAAGATTGTGAATGATGATATGGTGATGCAAGATGATGATGAGCCAAGTGTCACACCCCTTTTTTACAAACCAACTCACTTAACCCTTTTAAAAATATAAAAAGATTTTGTAAAGCTCGAAAAGGGTTTTTCAATTTTGAAAGTGACAAAAATGGTGTTCAAAAGGATTAACTCAGAGTCACCACCTAACTTTGATTTCGGTGTGCCAGGTCACCGTTTTTAAAAAAAATGATTTTTCCTTTTAAAATATTTTAGACTTTAAAACCAAGTCCGCACCAGAGATTCGGGTAAGGGGGTTCATTTGGCTCGGGGAGAAGGTGTTAGGCACTCCCCAAGTCCCGTAACTAGTACGGTTGCATACTTGATCTAGTCGGCTTTTAAAATATTCAAGTTGAGATAAAAATATAGAAAAGTAAAGTAAATACATACGAGGCTCGAAGTCGTCCCCACCTAATAAAATAAAAATAAAAATAAAAATAAAAATATTATGAGTTCTACTATCGACCTCCAAATGTATACTTCGAGGTATACCCCGAAATAAATACATACAAATCCTTCGGGACATTCCCCGGATAAATTTGACTAAGGGAACGACCTCTCGCCTCGAGACCAACAAAAATCTTAAGGCTTGCCTACCCAAATGTGGTTGGCCTAAGCATGCTCCTAGCGGACAATGTAGTTAACTAAACAAATGAAAGAAAACTAAATAAAGTAGGAGAAAATTCTAAATCATGCTCATTCCTTTCTCAACTTATCATTTTTATTATTAGACCGAGCCTGATAACTAAAGCATGGAGACAAATCAACCGCTACTGAGCTTCGGCCTCTCCCCATTCCCACAGATCAACAACTATTCAATCAAATATCAATCCCATGGAATCAAGCAACCATCCATACAGACATGAAAAAGTTGGCGCCCAGAATGTATGAGCCAAAGAAAGAAACAAATAAAGTAAAAGAACTAAGGGTCGATCCAAATATGATAAGAGCATGTTATTAAACCCATCAACCCATTATACCTTTATAAAACACTCTTGCCCAACCTTAAAGTGATAATTCCTTAATTCGATAATGACTTATGATACTTGCAATATAACCATGAACTAATGTGCTCAAACAAGGCTACTATAATTCCATCACATTGTACTTAAATTTAGGTGAACAGATCTACTCATGTTTAAGTCCTAAAAAGTTCACAAATTAATTATGTGAGTCAATCAGTTTATTCTCACCTAATTTAACTTCTATATACATGAAATTTCACTCAAAAATAATTACCTACTAGTTTTAAATCCACTCTTAAACTCCACACAATTTTAAAATGCATCTTAAGCTTGTCCGAAGCTAGCAGCAAATAGAACCTTGGGAACGAGGAGGCCTTTTGAAATTTTGTCTCACTTTAAATCCAGCAGAGTACTTATTATAAAGAAAACTATCAATCAAGGCTTAAACCACAACAAAATTTCAAATAATAGCATGCGTGCGTTACTACTCAAACCAAAGAAATAATTCTGAGAACATGTTGTGTCGCTATCCTGTAGACTAATGGTTCCAGGCTGTGATCAAATTAATTTGGCAAATACGACAGATGCATATCTATGCTAACAGTATTGAAGCACATTCAAGCCTTGGTTAAACATGCCAAATACAGTACTAGACTTTAACTAATCTTTTCAAAATGAAACAACCATAATACCTCGACACAAGTAGTACTAGAATAGCACTTCATGTCAAATCAACTTCTTTCAGATCTTGGCAGAATCAACCTCTAGTAACACTCAACTAAGAACCAAGCGAGCTATGTATTCCCGAATACTAGTTAACTTGTTACGCCCCGCAATATTACGTCAATATTACGTCCCGCAGTATTATATTACGACGATGTTATGCTCTGCAGTAATATGTTACGATGGTGTTATCCTTTGCAGTAATATATTACGGTGATATTACGCTTCACAGTAATAAGTTACGACGATGTTGCACCCTGCAGTATTTTACGTTGAATTTTTCGTAAGGTAATTTCCATCAGTCCAAGGAAAAGATTATTTGGGAATTATAAGGATTATGCTATTTTACAAGTGATTAGTAAATTCATGAAGGTGAAAGGGGGAGCAAGTCTAAGAAAATGAATTTTGTCAAAGTTTGGCATTTTGGGATAAAATACGGCCCGAGCAAAAATATCCGGTATTTATGGACTAGTGCCATACAAGGTACTATGTGTTCATGATAGAAAAGTGTATAAGGTATGTGAAAAGTGAGTAATATTTTAAGTAAGTGGGAATAATTCTCAAATTTTTGGGTAATTGGTTAATTATCGGGTAGCGGGATATTACCGAATTAAATAATTAGTTATTGGATAAAGGTTTAAAATTCCTCTCCACGTGGCAACCATATGGTATTCATTTGATGACTCTTAAACTAAACTTCCAAGATGTCACTTTGAAAGAAAGATAGGTAGTACTACAATACTTATCATACATTACTCTTCCAATGGTTAGCATAGAAAGATGATAGGAGGTATAGTGTCGAAAGTTGTCATATTTTATATCTCCTCCTTTCAAAATTGTTCTATGATTGTTCATGTGCTTAGGACTAATTAGCCTTACCAACTCTATTAAGAGAACTTAGGTGACAATTGTAAGTTGGACTTTATTCGTGAGCATTGTTCAGTCACAGTATGTTTATGATTAAAATGCTAGCATGATTAGGGGGAATAAAGTATACCGTGACTGGAAGCTATGAAGTATTGAAGCATGAAGTCTTGTACATCTGTGTTTATTCACTGCCGTAGTTCACAAATAGAAGAAATCAGTTTGTGGCCAGGTATGTTAAGGCTAAGCTCTTCCTTTATTTTGGCATGATCTTGTCATTACACAAGTTTGATAACGAAGCATAAAGAAAAATTCATATCCCGAAATTTACATATATTTTGCTAGTCTCGCAAGTTACAATATTCTCTTTATTGGGACTTCATATTCATTTGATTATTTCCTTCTTCCAGTCAAGAAAGCAGAGAAGTTACATATATACAGTATTAAAAGTATTTTCATTACCATCGAGCTATAATCGATGGGCAGGCCCCTATTGGGCAACCTCTGATCAGATGGTAAGTTATATACCGATCCTACTGTGGCCGAGCGCTTATGAGCGAGTCCAGTTGGTCGAGATACAAAGCCTAGTATGGCCGAGCGCTTATGGGCAAGCCTACTATGGCAGAGCAGTTATATATATACCGAGCCTACTGTGGCCGAGCAGTTATATATATACCGAGCCTACTGTGGCCGAGCGCTTATGAGCGAGCCCAGTTGGTCGAGATATAGAGCCTAGTATGGCTGAGCACTTATGAGCGAGCCTACTACGACAGAGCAGATATATATGTATACCGAGCCTTATAGGGACGAACAACTATTTTACTTACTATATTGAGAGAATTGAGTTAGTATCAGCAGGTAAATATATCTTCAGATTATCTTTGACTTCCAGCTACTTGCAGTTATTATATTTTCAGTTCAGTTTCAGCTTTCAGTATATTGCCTTACATACTCAGTACATTATTTCGTACTGACGTCCCTTTTCTGGGGGCGCTGCATTTCATGCGTACAGGTCAGACAGACAGACGAGTAGGCCTCTTCAATAAGTGTTGCCCGAGATCAGCTTGATCGGTAAGCTCCATGCCTTTCGTAGTTTCCCGGTCTAAAGCCTTATGTATATCTTGTATATATACGTATATATGTCATGAGTAGGTCGGATAGCCATTCCGATCACAATATATCCATTAGTAGAGGCTTGTAGACATATCCTGTCAGTTAGTGTAGTATGTTGGGCTTCCAGGCCTTGTATGTATATTTGGTTGGTTTGTCAGCTGTAATAATTATGACGGCCTTGTCAGCCCAGCTTTATATTGACATTTAGTCAGCATTCGTAGTCGTCTTACAATGTGGCCCATGGCCAAAGTATGGCATCATATGTTCATAGCCCCTTAGTTGCAAGTTGGTACGCAAGGATAGGTGAGGCACTGAGTGTCGGTCTCTCCCCCCCAAGTTCGGGGCGTGACAAAAGTGGTATCAGAGCAGTTCTATCCTAAGGAGTCTACAAGCCGTGTCTAGTAGTCTTGTTTATAGGTGTGTCGTGCACCACACTTATAAGCAGGAGGCTACAGGGCATTTAAGACTATCACTCTTTCTTTTTACTCTAAGATCGTATGGTAGAGCTCACTTATAAAAATTCAAGTCCCGAACTTCTATTCGTAATAAGTATCTGGAAAGAAGGTTGGAAAGAGAGATTGTTATGGAAAAGCTGAGTCAGAGGAATTGGATTTTTGTATGATGCCTACGATAAGTAAATATGAGGTCTTTAGCATATCATGAGTGTACTGAAAGGTGTAAGCTTCCTGATAAGAAGCCTTAAGTCTAGAATACCTATCCATCTTTATGGTGAAGGACAATGAGAGATTAAAAAGATAAGTACAAGTTTCAGCAAGTAAAAGGAGCAAGGTGAAAAAGGGTACGAGGTACCCAACTAATGAAGGTTAACATCATTTATAATTGAGGTAGAGGAACATAAGCTTTTTGAGTTATATTCAATAGTAATAGAGGTATATACAATAGGTCGCACCCATTCCAGATATGCCCTATGAGATTAACAAAAGTAGTATAAGAAGATATGATGGATAAATTGATTGCGTTAGTTGACATTTCTGAAGGATATTGCAAATGTGCTAATAGATCTCTTTATGAGACACCTAGATGGTACACTCCAAAATAGTGCAGCCAGATATGGGTACTACAAAGACACACACTATAAGCCTTAAAGGTATAAATATTACCTTAGTGTGGCTCGCGTCCCTAGTAAATCGAGAATATTAAGCAACTTGAAGAGCCACTGGATGGAGCAAAGGAAAGCAAAAAGCGAAAGAATGTCATATTGAAGTTTTCACAAGAAAAGGGATATGCAGAAATATTAGCAGAGTAATGAGAAGAGAGATAAGGAAGCATTATGAATAAGGTATGACACATCACACATGGATGAAAACGGTAGGGTGTTACAAACCTATAGTCAAATGAATGAAGAGACGAAAGGTGATGGGCCTTAAGACAACAAAAGAATATAGGCCATAAGGTTATATCCTTATTTCGAGAAATAAGTTCGTGACTCCAACGCGACTACCAGAAGGGAGAGTTAATCCCCAGAGTAATAAAAATCAGTATGTGCTGGTAAACAAGATAAACTAAATATGAATTAGGGACTGAATGATTGGAAAGTACTCGACATCATGGTAATTTTAGATTTCGTTTCGGCGGTAATAGAATGGACCATAGAAGGAGATTCATGATGAATTCAGAGAATGGCCATTCAGGGATACGCTTCCCTAGAGCAAGAAATGTGAGCAAAGTTAAGCTTAAGAGACTGTATATTTCAGTTACATTAAGTGTCACCCTCGCGAATAAGGGAATTTGTCATCCTTGGTACAAAAGGATTGCCGTAAGGCGAGTAAGGATCATTGATGTTGAGAAACGACGCCAAAAATGAAGAGGTAAAATATCTATAGGTATTCGTGGCTTCAGCTTTTAGTACACCCCTAAAGGGGGGAATATGGGATGATGTGGCATTAAGTCAGAATTAAGTGGTTCTAGGACAATGGAATGGTAAAGGAAGTAAAGGTTCTTGCCCGGGCTGTTATTAATAAATAAGGAACCAGCGCGAGACGTAAGTTAAGATAAAGAAAATAACCCAAGAAAGATTACGAGGAATATCGATATGAGAATGGGCCAACAAGTAGTTAGTAATTGGTCAGGAAGATCCCAGTTATGGCTAAATAGGAAGTTACAGACGAGTCATCAGATCGTGTAAGATAAACATAGTAGAACCCAACATGGAGAATTCAGCCTAAAAAATATCATTATAATACTTGAGATATATTCAAACAAGAGTAGGGATAGTTAAAGGTACCGTATGAGTGTTACGGGGATAAAAGAAAGTGCCACTGGGAAGGCAGTCAAAATATTAGTTCAGAAGCAACCATACAAGCACAAGGGCATGGAAACAAGCAACTACGGATGATTATAAGCAAGTAAGGACATCAAAAAGGTCCGTAATAAGCTCACATCTTTACGAGAATCAAGGGTTCTCCCTAAGTACTACAATGAAAAACTAGCTGGGGAGATAAGAAAGAAGGCTTCAACCTAAGCACAATGACCTAAAGAGGAAATGGTCATGTAATAACAATCTCGTAACAACAGTGTAAACATTCCAAAGGAAAGTGGCACCTACCGTGGCTAATGAACGGGAAGTAAAAATTAAAAATAATATTCGAGATCATATGAGTTGTATGAAAACCCTGGCAAGTGTGGGCACTAATATAAGCTAAGTATGGATGCAATAAGGGTCAGAAAGACCAAGAAAAGTAATTGCACACGTTTAAAGAAAGCTGAGATGGAACAAAAAGAATTTTTCGATCAATGATCCAGAGTTAGTACGTTATGGATACACTCAAGAATTTGGAGTATTATCCAGACAACATATTTGTTGATAATCATACAACCATAGAAGACTCCGGTATAAGTTAAAAGAAAGAATTGAACCCAGGGCATAGACAAAGGATTGAATTGTTAGAAGATTGTATCATGGATATTCCATAATGCCCATGAAAGGCTAAGGTGATAACTGATCCCATGAGCCATAGTTCGGAAGATAGCTTAAGCCTACGTAAGGTTGATCATAAGGAATAGGAAACTAAAGAATTACATCACCCAAGTAAATCAGGAGTCTGATTATTGGACCTAGAAAAATTATAAAAGTTGTGCTTGAGAACATGACAGAATCACTCTTAATATCAGATGTTCAAGAGGAATAACATAACAACCATAATCTATAATGG
The DNA here is from genome assembly GCF_000393655.2 of Nicotiana sylvestris. Taxonomy (NCBI): domain Eukaryota; kingdom Viridiplantae; phylum Streptophyta; class Magnoliopsida; order Solanales; family Solanaceae; genus Nicotiana; species Nicotiana sylvestris. The sequence goes on from NC_091068.1 coordinate 108,253,473, forward strand.
CTCTACAAGAAATCCAGTTAGAAGAAGTACCAGCCTCATAAGAAGTCAGTACGAAGCTCCCATCGGATAGTGTATGTAGCAGAGGTGCGAGTATTATAATAGAGCTTCAAGTTATGGACATGAATTATACCTCTGTGGAGGGAATGTCATGAAAGAGATAGAAGATATGATGCAAAATTTTAAGGTAAGTAAGGTAAAGGTGAACAACGTACGAGATACTCAAATACAAAAAGTTGTGAATAGTCCATACTTCGGATAGAAGGCTATAAGCACGGATATCCAATAACCGAGAATGATAGCGACATCGTCGGCAACATATCTTCCAGCCTATGGTTTCTAAGTACTGAGAGATCTAGTTAAGAGAGTAAAGAAGAGTTAGAGATGATGTCCTGTCTCGCTTGATATTCTAAAATAACACAAGGAAATTCAAGCAAGTAAAGGGAGATTACGAATAGTATAAATAGATATGTATAGGTCGCAAGCTAAAGTATAGTAAAGCGACAAAGTATTATGACAGGATGTAAGAACGAGAAAAGGCGAGTGAGAAGGTGAGGAGAATGGATTAGTCCTCAGGATTAGGCCCATGAGAACAAGGGAGCTAATGGATTCTCTATGTTATACAAAGCTCACTATAGCCTTAATGAACTCAAAGTAGTCTAAGATTAATAGCATTTAGAAGGAATGAAATGCTGACCTGGTAATAAAATGAGGATATAATTGTGACAGATAAAGGATGACGTTTGGGCCTTCGTTTGAATAATGATTTGAAAAAAGAAAAAAAAAGAGGGAGAAAAGATATCGATGGCGGCACGAAATTAGGATACCCCCATAAGATGAATCACATTAAAACACTATGAAATATAATTATGGAAATCACTTCAAATATTCCTCAATGCAACGTAAGCCCTTGCAATAATGTATTACGTAAGAAGTTTCAAGTTTTCAAGTAGAGGATTATAGATCAACATTGAGGCGAATCAACAATGGTCAGATACAAGTTACAAAGTATGACATGATATTAGGCCATGATTCTTAAGATGAACGGTAATGAAGGAGCATTGAGGGACTGAGATTTATACCTAAAAGATAGGTAAAAAGTGACTGGGAGCTTGGTAGGCATACCTCAGTAAAGATAGATTGAAGTAAAAAAAACAAATTATGATATAGTATAACCCATGGAAAAGCAGTAAAGTCATATGAATGGATAACCAGATCTATGAAATAAGATATGGCCATATTCGCAAGTTATCCAAAGTATCGAGCAAAGAACTGCAGTATACCTATAGTGGCCCAGAGAAGCATCCTGTTAAGACTTGTATATACAAAGTAAGGCCTACAGATTGACTAAAAGTTAAAAGGAAAAAGGAAAGATGAATCGCATAAGTGCACCTACAAAGCCAGGGTCATACAGGCTGCATGACAGGAGGTAACAGAAGTTGCAAGATTAGGAAGATTTCGACCACAGGTCATGATATGAGCAAAAAGACCAAAAGGGGGAATAACCTAGATTTTGGATTTATTCACAGAGCAATTGCTTAAATGGCAAGAAGAGTATTAAGGTATTCACAAGAGCTATAAGTTACGAAAATGATAAGAGCATCAGTCAACATTCGAGGACGAATGATCCAAAGGGGGGAATGATGTTACGCCCCGCAATATTACGTCCCGTAGTATTATATTACGACGATGTTATGCTCTGTAGTAATATGTTACGATGGTGTTATCCTCTGCAGTAATATATTACGGTGATATTATGCTTCGCAGTAATAAGTTACGATGATGTTGCACCCTGCAGTATTTTACGTTGAATTTGTCGTAAGGTAATTGCCATCAGTCCAAGGAAAAGATTATTTGAGAATTATAAGGATTATGCTATTTCACAAGTGATTAGTAAATTCATGAAGGTGAAAGGGGGAGCAAGTCTAAGAAAATGAATTTTGTCAAAGTTTGGCATTTTGGGATAAAATACGGCCCGAGCTAAAATATCCGGTATTTATGGACTAGTGCCATACAAGGTACTATGTGTCCATGATAGAAAGGTGTATAAGGTATGTGAAAAGTGAGTAATATTTTAAGTTAAGTGGGAATAATTTTCAAATTTTTGGGTAATTGATTAATTATCGGGTAGCGAGATATTACCGAATTGAATAATTAGTTATTGGATAAAGGTTTAAAATCCCTCTCCACGTAGCAGCCATATGGTATTCATTTGATGACTCTTAAACTAAACTTGCAAGATGTCACTTTGAAAGAAAGATACGTAGTACTACAATACTTATCATACATTACTCTTCCAATGGTTAGCATAGAAAGATGATAGGAGGCATAGTGTCGAAAGTTGTCATATTTTATATCTCCTCCTTTCAAAATTGTTCTGCGATTGTTCATGTGCTTAGGACTAACTAGCCTTACCAACTCTATTAAGAGAAGTTAGGTGACAATTGTAAGTTGGACTTTATTCGTCATTACACAAGTTTGATAACGAAGCATAAAGAAAAATTCATATCCCGAAATTTACATATATTTTGCTAGTCTTGCAAGTTACAATATTCTCTTTATTGGGACTTCATATTCATTTGATTATTTCCTTCTTCCAGTCAAGAAAGCACAGAAGTTACATATATACAGTATTAAAAGTATTTTCATTACCATCGAACTATAATCGATGGGCAGGCCCCTATTGGGCAACCTCTGATCAGATGGTAAGTTATATACCGATCCTACTGTGGCCGAGCGCTTATGAGCGAGTCCAGTTGGTCGAGATACAAAGCCTAGTATGGCCGAGCGCTTATGGGAGAGCCTACTACGGCAGAGCAGTTATATATATATCGAGCCTACTGTGGCCGAGCTCTTATGAGCGAGCCCAGTTGGTCGAGATATAGAGCCTAGTATGGCCGAGCGCTTATGAGCGAGCCTACTACGGTAGAGCAGATATATATGTATACCGAGCCTTATAGGGCCGGACAACTATTTTACTTACTATATTGAGAGAATTAAGTCAGTATCAGCAGGTAAGCATATCTTAAGATTATCTTTGACTTCCAGCTACTTGTAGTTATTATATTATCAGTTCAGTTTCAGCTTTCAGTATATTGCCTTACATACTCAGTACATTATTTCATACTGACGTCCCTTTTCTGGGGGTGCTGCATTTCATGCGTGCAGGTCAAACGGACAGACGAGTAGGCCTCTTCAATAAGTGTTGCCCGAGCTCAGCTTGATCGGTAAGCTCCATGCCTTTCGGAGTTTTCGGGTCTAAAGCCTTATGTATATCTTGTATATATACATATATATGTCATGAGTAGGTCGGATAGCCGTTCTGATCACAGTATATCCATTTGTAGAGGCCTGTAGACATATCCTGTCAGTTAGTGTAGTATGTTGGGCTTCCAGGCCTTGTATGTATATTTAGTTGGTTTGTTAGCTGTAATAATTATGACGGCCTTGTTGGCCCAGCTTTATATTGACATTTAGTCAGCATTCGCAGTCGTCTTACAATGTGGCCCATGGCCAAAGTATGGCATCATATGTTCAGAGCCCCTTAGTTGCAAGTTGGTATGCAAGGATAGGTAAGGCACTAGGTGTCGGTCTCGCCCCCCCCCCCCAAGTTCGGGGTGTGACATAACTAAGGTTCAAATCATATTTACATCCAAACAAAACTAGAGATATTAGAAATACCTAAATTAGCCTTGCAATTAATAAAAATTCGGCAATTACAACAAATGACTCAAGCCAAATTTAGTGAATCCGCAACAGGGAATTTCAGCCAGAATCGCCAAAGAGAAACAGGAAACCTCGACCGGAATCTACGACGAACAGCAACGACGACGAACTCAAAACAAACTCCGCTCAATCTAACTCCATTCTTCAACAAAAATTCAAAGATGAATATGAACTGATTCTTATGTTTCTTTTTTTTTGATTTTTTTTAATCTTTGAAATATAACTAAGAAACAGAAAGAACGAAAAAATTTTGAATCCCAATTTTTGTAGAATATTAGAAGAAAAGAAGATGTCTGAAGCCTAAAACCCTCGTTCTTCTCCTCCGATCTCTATCTCTGAAATTTCTGTCCCAAAAACCTCAAATATATAGCTCTCTCTCGAAACTTCTCTCCTTCTTCAACAAGAAATCGCCCAAAATCGTGTGGACCCCAAAACAAAATCCGAAAATTCTTTTTTGTAAATAAAAAATCGAAAAATGGAGGTCTTGGATCAAGACCTTGATCCAACAACTCCCATTTTCCAATCTTTTATCTAAGAGATTCGGATTTTTGTTTAGACAAAGAAGATAGAGGAAGAAAAATATGTGAATCAATTTGAAATGATGATATTTGTATGACTTGAGTGACGTGGAAGAAGGAGAAGAGAGAGAGGGGGGACCGGGGGGGGGGGACCAATGAGTGAACTCGCCAGGTTTGTACGAGTTCCGGCGAGTTTGGAGGTGGGCAGAGGGCTGGGAAGGGTGAAGGGGGGCGTCGTTTTGGTGTTTTGATTTAGGGTTAAAGTTAGGAATTATTAGGTTTTTATATTGTAATGGGGATGAGTTGTGGTCGTTGGATCCAGGGGTTTGGACGGTCGAGATTAAAACCAAAATTGGGGCGGGTCAGCAGATTGGGTCGGCGGACTGGGTAAAGGGTGTGGGTCAAGAATTATGGGAATTGGGTTGCCCCAATTTGGGCTCAAGTTTGGCCGAATTTGGGACTATAACCCTTTAAATCCATCAATTTAATAAACTTAAACCTTTTCTTTATAAAATATAATTCAATTCTAATTACTAGGGTAAATTATATCACAATATGAAACTATATATTTTTATGTATATTTTTTATATAAATTATTATATTCAAAAATAAAAGTAAAAATCATGGTAAAAACAAAAATATATTGCTACAAAAATATTAATAACCTAAACTAAATAGAAATAAGATAAAATATGAAACTATTTTTGTATTTTTCAATGATTATATTAGAATAAAAATAGGTTAAGAAATAATATATCTTTCTAGAAATACCTAATATTGAATTAAATAGAAAAGTGAAACTACTTTTTTTTTTTTGTATTTTTTTGTGCCTAAAAATAGAATTAAATTTAAAAATAGAGTGAACTAATATAGAAATAAGCTCAAATAATATTCTAAAAATACTAGGAAGTCAAGAAAGAGACCATCAAGTGGTTGGATGCTGGGGTTGTCTACCCCATTTCTGATAGTTCATGGACTTCACTGGTACAATGTGTCCCAAAGAAGGGGGCATGACTGTGATTACAAATGACACCAATGAGTTAATCCCCACAAGAACTGTCACCGGTTGGAGAGTATGCATGGATTATAGGAAGCTCAACAAAGTGACTCGAAAAGACCATTTTTCGCTTCCATTTCTTGATCAGATGTTGGATAATCTAGACGGATGTGCTTATTATTGCTTCTTGAATGGGTATTCCGGATATAACCAGATTCTTATTGCACCAAGAAAAGGCCACCTTCACTTTTTCGTATGGCACATTTGCATTCTCAAGGATGCCGTTTAGTTTATGTAATGCACCAGCTACTTTTCAACGGTGTACGATGGCAATATTCACGGATATGGTGGAGGACTTCCTCAAGGTTTTTCATGGATGATTTCTCTATTGTGGGAGATTCTTTTGAAGAGTGTTTGGATAATCTTGATAAGGTATTGGCACGTTGTGAAGAGACCAACTTGGTGCTTAATTGGGAGAAGTGTCACTTTATGGTCGAGGAGGGCATTGTCCTCGGCCACAAGAACTCCAAGAATGGTATTGAAGTGGATAAATCAAAATTTGAAGTGATATCAAAACTCCTTCCTCCTACTTCCGTCAAAGGAGTGAGGAGATTTCTAGGTCACGTAGGGTTTTACCATGGTTCATCAAGGATTTCTCAAAGGTGGTGAACCCCTTGTGCAAATTGTTGGAAAAAGATACAAAATTTGTGTTCAATGATGATTGTATGAAGGCATTTGAGCTACTTAAGTATAGGTTGACTACCACTCCCATCATTACCGCATCAAATTGTAGCGAACTATTTGAGCTCATGTGTGATGCTAGTGACGTGGCGGTAGGAACAGTATTGGGGCAAAGAATCAACAAGATATTCCATCCAGTCTGTTATGCTAGTAAGACCATAAACGATGCCCAAGTCAATTATACAGTGATCGAGAAAGAACTCTTAGCCATTGTCTTTGTTATGGAAAAGTTCCGCCTATATCTCATGGGTACCAAAGTGATTGTTCACATCGATCATGCGACACTTCGTTATTTGATGGGTGAAAAGGACTCAAAGGCTAGATTTATGCGGTGGGTACTTCTTCTACAAGAATTTGATCTTGAAATCATAGACCGAAAAGGGAGTGAGATTCAAGTGGCGGACCACTTGTCCCGGTTGGAAGAGGAGGGGAGGCCCCATGATGGCCTTGAGATCAATTATTCGTTTTCGGATGAACAACTCCATTCCATGTCTTTTGACCGGGATGCCTTGTTTCACCGATGTGGCTAACTATCTTGTGAGCGGAATTGTCCCGAATGAGTTCTCTTCAAACCAAAGGAAGAAGATCAAACGGGGCTATTTCGATTATTATTGGAACGATCCATATCTTTTCAAAATTTGCACTGATGGTGTTATCCAGAGATGTGTTCCAGAAGAAGAGCAATTGGTATTCTTAAAGCTTGCCATTCTTCGCCCTATGGTGGTCACCACGGTGGGGCGAGAACTGCTACAAAGGTCCTAAACTGTGGATTCTATTGGCCTACCTTGTACAAAGAAGCTAGCGAGCTCGTTAAGCAGTGTGATGATTGCCAAAAGGTCGATGGGATTTCCAAGAAGAATAAGATACCTCTCACCACCATCCTTGAGATTGATATTTTCGATGTGTGGGGCATCGACTTTATGAGTCCATTTGTGTGTTTGTGTGGGAACACCTATATTCTTGTTGCTGTGGATTACGTTTCCAAATGAGTTGAAGCTGTGGCTTTGCCAAACAATGAAGCATGGAGTGTGGTGGCTTTCTTGGAGAAAAACATATTCACAAGGTTCGGCACCCCAAGAGTCATCACTAGTGATGGGGGTTCTCATTTTTGCAATAAAGATTTTAACACTTTACTCTCGAAGTATGGTGTCACTCACAAAGTGTCAACCCTTATCACCCCCAGGAAAGTGGACAGGTTGAAGTCTCCAACAGGGAGATCAAGTGTATTCTATCCAAGACTGTCAATGCAAACTGGACTGATTGGTCAAGGAAACTTGATGATGCTTTATGGACCTATAGAACAGCTTACAAGACTCCAATTGGTATGTCTCCTTATCGGTTGGTATTTGGGAAAGCATGTCACCTCCCAGTGGAATTAGAGCATAAGGCCATGTGGGTGTTGAAGAAATAAACCTTGAGTGGGATGTACCTGCCAATCTTCGGGTGGAGTAATTGAATGAAGTTGATGAGTTCCGGTTCCATGCTTACTCCAGTTTGCCCTTGTATAAGGACAAGATGAAGTATCTACATAATAAGTATACCAGGAACAAAAAATTCAAAGAAGGTGACCTTTTTCTTCTATTCAACTCTCGTTACGGATGTTTCTGGGAAAGCTAAAGTTAAAGTGGAGTGGTCCTTTTGAAGTGGTACATGTGACTCCTTTTGGTGCTCTAGATTTGAAAAACAAGAATGGTGAGATATTTAGATTCAATGGGCACAAGGTGAAGCACTACCTTGGCAAGATTGATGATAGCCACATTGTGGCATTGCTCCATTTCAAATGAACGATGGTAACATGCGTAGTATCACGACGTTAAATCAGGTGCTTCTTGGGATGCAACCCGTATATTTTTCTTTCTTTTGATTTTCTTCTTTGATTAGGCATTGTTTTGGATTAATTGGTTGTAAAGTGTATGTAAGAATTGGTTGTGCAGTGCAGGAAATTGACAAGGAAAAGATTTGCTAAGAGGTGAAATTGTGCGGACTGCGCCAAAATTATGTGGATCGCACAAGCACTTCGCGGCTGCACAATTATGTATGCGGTCGCACAGTTGGAATGGGGAAAATGCCAACTCACTGAAGTTTGTCCTGACAAAATCCCTTAAGAGTTTGTGGCCGTGCCTAAATTTTTGTGGACCGCACAAATTGTGCGGCCGCAACCATTTTTATGTGGACCGCGCCAATGAATCTGATGCTGAGCTACAAAAAGCAAAGAGTGCAGACCGCACCAAAATTGTGTGGCCACACTTAGGTAAGTCGGTGGGTCACTGGGGTAAGAGTATAAATAAGACTTCTTGAAACTACTCATATTGTACACACTCCGACCTCTCAAGCAAGCCTAAAGCATAGTGCACTTCCTTATTTTCAATCTCATCTTTTACTCACCAAGTGTTGATTTCCTACTACATTTTAATACTGGTATGTTCATTTCAATGAATTAATTTCATCTTTTTCTTTTCTTTTCTCTTTACTTTAGTTTTCTTCTTTAAGGGTTAGGTTCATGCCAAATATGTCAAATTGATGCTTAATTCTTGCTTAGAAAAATATGGGTAGTGTTTGAATACATAATGGGGGCTGGGGTTAGTAACTTTTATTGTCTAATTGCCATAAATCTTACCTAATTAGTGAAAACCCTAGTATTAATCATACCTCAGTGCTGATATGATTTGAATTTCACTACCACACACATTTTTGTGCGGTTTGCGATAAGGTATGCGGCAGCATACAAAAATTGTGCGGTTCACGATACCCCAGTTTCAAGGCACTTTTAATTGCTTAGATTGTGCTGCCGCACTCAATTTTGTGCAGTCCGCGGTTGCACCCAATTTTGTGCAGTCGCTCAGTTAAACTTCATAGACCAAACAAAATGTTTATTCAGCCACACTCAAAATAGTGAGGTCCGCGATGAGCATTCTGCGGACGCATTCAATTTTGTGCGATCCGCGATGGGCAGTCTGCATCTGCACTCACTTTTGTGCGGTCTGCGCTGCCCTGTTCTGAGAATAAATACCTTTCATTTCAACTGTAATTCAATTACATAGGTTGAACACCAATTCTAATTGACTTTCATTACTTGTGTGTTGCAGACAATGGTGCGTTCACGTGATCGAGGTGATACTTCAAAAGGGAGGGCAGAACCCTCCCGAGGTCGGGGCAAAGGTAAAAGCAGCCTGCCTATCGCACTTCAACGAGTTAACAACAAGAAAGCAACCACCAATAGAGACCCAAACACTTCTGAGACCAGTGAGTATGTCCCCTCCGGGGAAGCTTCTGAAGGAAACTACGTGCAAGCACAGTCGGAAGTCCAGTCCCAACAAATCCCCAAACAATTCCCGGGGAGATTTAATTTGGTTGATGAAGGGTTCGGAAGAGGGTAGTGAAGATTTTGAACCCTCTTCCGCACATGCTCCCCCAGCTCCAATCAATTTAGATGATGATGATAAAGTCCTAGACGACAGGAAAGGGCGTGATACAATTGTGGGAGGCCTAGCTAGATCAAGGAAGCCGGAGGTGTGGGCTGATAGGTTGTTAGTGAGAAGCTGTATGCCAAGTTTCGGGAATGGTGGACCTAAAGGTCGCTCACTCTTGAGCGACAGTTCAATACCAAAGACCTACGCCAGCACAATCCGAATGTCCTAAAGCAATGCACGAAGAAAAAAAAGGATGGAAATGGTTCACCACCCATACGCAAGATGCCAATGAATACCTTGTCAAGGAATTGTATGCCAATGTTGCCCACATCAAAAATGATACAAAGATAATGAAGGTCCAGAACTTGAAAATCCGGTTTGATGGCCAAACATTGAACAGATATGTAGGGTTTGAGGAGGTTGAGGCGGTGTAATATCTGGAAAAGCTAGCGTTGGGTGAGGTAGTTCACCCATGGCTAGTAGAGATACTTGCTATTTTGGGGACAACACCTTCATGGCTCACAGCAGAAGTTTCAATTGTCAGAGCTATCCTTTACTTTGAAGCAAAAGGGTGGAACACATTCGTGTGCCGCCGTCATGACCCATGCCATCAAGAGAATGTCCTTCCACTTTCATGGGCAGTATTGGTAACTTCCATCATGGCAGACTAGCCTATTAATGTGGGGAACTTGATATCCTACAACATCTCCGTTGCAGTCTAGAAAGAAGAAAGATCGTATCCCTACCCCAACTTCCTCACTAAGTATTTCAAAGATCAAGGGGTAGAGTCGAGACATTTTGATGTGGAGGTGAAGGCTAAAAAGCCTTTCTCATGGTATTACCTCCAGGGAGCGGACCACCCTAAATTCAAGGGTAAAGCCACTACCTCCGTTGGTTAGTCTGAAGAGCTAGTGGTAGAGGCCACTGGGTCAGTTGCCGAGCCCTCCACAATAGGCGGTACTTCTACTTGAGCAACAGTCAGGCCTCCTCCTTCTTCCGTACCGTCTGTCTCAATGCCACTGTCAATGCCTTCGTCTTCCACTTACCCTTAGACTGCACTGAGGGTTTCCAGACACTATCCAGTCTCAACAACTGGATGCTTGCAGCTACCACAAAGCTGTCTGTCATATCCAGTGTAGTGGCAACATTGTCTTTAGCCTCAGCAACACGTCAGGTACCTCCATCAGTGGAGGACTCATTGAAGAAGATTCTGAAAAAACAGAAGAAGATTTTGGACGACTAAAAGAAGATCCGGGTGACTCTTGATACACATAGGAAGATAATCAAGGATTTGGGGAAGCAGGTGAAGAAGCTGCGAAAGACTCAAAAGGAATCAGTCCAGAAGTTGAGCAAAGAGGTTGAGAAGATTGCACATGTAAGGGATTTGCCAATGGACTATCTCATAGAGGAGACACTCCTAGTAGCACATGCAGCAGAGCCCGAGGCACCAGGGGCAGCAACCGACCAGTCTAAGGAGCCAACTGCAACATCACACACTGCTGAGGAGCTAATTCAGATGCTCAGCAACCTTGTAGTCCCCCGGTAAGAGGATGTGGAGATCCAGTTAGAGGATACAGAGGGTGGCGATGTTGAGGACCCGATGGAGACAAAGACCACATAGGGAGTTTTCTCTACTCTCTATCCCTTTTCCCTATTCTTATTTGTTATGAGTGTCACACCTCCTTTTTAGCCGCGCCCGCAGGGGCGCAGAGGGAGTTTTTCCAATTAAAGGACAATCGAAACAGGATTTATTTATTTATTTCAGAGTCGCCACTTGGGAGATTTAGGGTGTCCCAAGTCACCAGTTTAATCCTGAATCGAGGAAAAGAATGACTCTGTATTATAGTCCGTGAACCAGAAATCCGGATAAGGAATTTTGTTAACCGAGGAGAAGGTGTTAGGCATTCCCGAGTTCCGTGGTTCTAGCACGGTCGCTCAACTGTCACATTCGGCTTATTTATCTGATTTTAACAATTATGAGCTTATATGCAGGTTTTAACTCTTTACCGATTTTATTATTATTATTATTATTATTATTATTATTATTGTTATTATTTTAACAAAGAATTGCAACATTGTGAGAACGTATCTCGAACCACGTCACATCAATGTACCCGTGGTTATCGACACATTTCGACTCCGTTGAGATTTGGATTTGGGTTACATAAATGTGCACCCGAGTTTAAGAAGGTAATGTTATTTAAAGTACGCGCCTTTGTGAGGGAAATGGCCGTGAAGTTTGCTAAGCGGCCGATCCCGAGTTCTAAGTAATTAATACATACATTTGTGAGGGCCCCGCAATCTGTGCGTTTTATTTTGCGAGGCTCATCTCGTTTATTTTAAAAGGACGATCCTAAAGTGACTACATTTTTTCTATTAAGTTCGTCTCTAAACACAAAATGAAGGTCCCAACCAATTGTTACTTAACTCTATTGTATGATTTTTAAGGATGGTCTTGTGATCGAGCCCGTTTCCTACGACCAGATTTCATGCGTTATTCGGGCCAAGTTCAGCGTTCGACTCTCAGAAGCGGATTCGAGTCTGATTTAACATACACAGGCTATTGCCAATTGCTTTACATGATGAAGCCAAACCCAATATTTCAACTTTTTGAGCAAATGGGCTGCCAACAATCATTATCTACCTACTGTTGACAATATTAAAACCTTCATAGCTAGTGAAACTAACAAGTTTAAACAGGCAGGTTCAATAGAACAAACTCATGCTATCTTCATCTTATCCCACTTATTTAACTAAACAGTTTGACAATAATGGGCATGCTTAACTATTCGGGAAAAGCACAGTTAACTTGGAAGTTTGATTTTTAATTCTATGATACTAAAGTTGGTATTAAACTATTAAATTTACAACTAAGAAAGGCAAATTAATGGTCCAATACAGTCCTTATCAGATAAAAACTCCACAGTCCATATTCTTCATTGAGTTATAAAGATAGACTATACAACTTATCATTTATCTACTAAATTACAGATGCACTAAGTACTCCATGACTCGAGCATTTTCTTTTCACTTTTACATCTCACAGCTACATCACAGTGTGATTCAAAAGTGTACCTGGTAATAGACAATAGAAGAAGAAAAGGAGGATCAGCAGAGCAGTAGCAAACAACAACAACAATAACCAGCAACACAGTAACAGAACAACCCAGTAACAGATTTAAAAAAAAACAGCAGAATTCCAGCAACACCCAATGAAACAGTAGCAAATAACTAATAGCAAACTCAGGAAAAACCAATTGAAACCCCAGAAATACAACCATCAACACCAATGAAACAGTAACAGTACTAGTTCTGATATTCAGCAGTAAAAGAAAAGACCTCTTTTCATTTTCTTAGCTCTCAAACACTGAACTCTTAAATGTTAAAAATCCAGCCTAGACTCTGAAAAAAAACTGAAACAAAACTGATTTCTCTTCTCCAAAAAACCCTAGCCCTTAACTCTGTCCAGACCCCTATTTTATACCAAACACTGACCTTGCCCCCCTCTCAAAAGCACTAAGGCAGAATCCTCCCACTAATTCTGCCCATGATCTTCTTTTAATTCCACTAGAGTATGTCTTTTCCTTATTTAATGTTCAAACAGGCATGAGACACATATTTTAATCAATCCCTTTTAAGCCTTCCCCTACCATTATGTTTTGTTCCCCATTAGCACTAAACAAATGCATTAGTTTAGTGTTAATTAAGTGCTTTACTGACAGCCCACTTAGCAAGACCATTTTGCCAAACTTTTAAATCCCAAAACTACCCCTGAAATTACTGTGATTTACTGTCCTAGTCCAATTCCCTGGACCTCATCTATAACTAATCTCCTTAATCAAATAACTAAGCTGATTCCTAATTGATCACCAAACTACAGCAGCTATAACTAATTTAATTCAAATTCACCTAGCAGTTCGAACTTAGAACTCAGATTAGATCAACTAGCAGACTGATGTAAAACTGCTAAGATGCACAGGTATATGGGAACAACTGACTGCATTCACAATTCCAAACCAAACCTAGACAAAAATGAATGAAATATTGTAATGTCACAAATTCATATGCAACAAACTGATTGGCAACAGAGAGGAAAGAATCAAACATAACATAATAAGACAATTTGAACCAACAGTAATATCAAACGATCGTACAATCACTCACTGAACTTGCCTAAACCGAGATACTCAACAATGTAAAGAAGAAAACTAATCCAGAGGGAAAACAAACAGACAGGGGTTCGAGCGGTTCCAACCAAATCCAATTAACTATAAAATCCAATTAATACAGTGACGAAAATTTGGACTGGAAAAAGGTCCGAAAGAGGGAGGAAGAAGTAATTGACAATCACAGCAATGAAATTAGGCAAACACAAACAGCAATCAAAAAGGAAAAAGGAAAAAGGGGAAATACCTCAGAAACTACAGGCTAAAATCCAATCCGTTCCAATCAAAACTTCGACTTGAGGTTTGAAGCCGAAACGGACCTTAATCGAGTGTTCTCGACTGAGAACACACGACTAAGATCGGCTACGACCTCAATTTTCTTTTGGATCGATTCCTAGGTTTTGTTCTTCTAGGGCTCGTTCAGTCGAATTTAGGATTCGTCCAGTTCCGGCTTGATTTGAGCAAGACTAACATGGGATTTGGGACGAGGGGGGTCTAGTGGCCAATGGGTGTAGGTTTGGGATGGCTTAGGTTTGGCGCCGCCACCAGGGGATCTTGTGGTGGCGCTAGGGTTCTTGGCTCAAAATCGATATTCGAGTGACTAGGACTAGGTTCGAAGGAAGGGGAGGGTGGATTTGGAGAGAAGAGGTCAGGGTGGAGCTGTGGTGTGAAGCTGGAGGCGTTTGGGTGAACTAGGGTTAGGGGTCAGTTCTTCAATCTAAGATTCGAAGAACTCGGGGATGATTCGAAGGCGATGGAGTGGGGATTCGGAAAGAGGATGGTGAGGGGGGTTCTATGGTGTAATTTTGGGGTTGTTTGGACCACCGGAACCACCGTGAGGCGATTTCCGGTGGGCGGAGGGCGGTGGTTGAAGGCGGCGGGTGTTGGGGCCTGTCTCTAGGTTAGAGACGAAGGCGAAGGGGGAGGGTATGGCTTAGGGGGCGGGGTATGGTTTAGGAATATATAGTGGGGTGGGGATTTGATCTTGGCCGTTGGATCATTCACGATCAACGGCCTTGATCACTTCACTAAGGAGGAACGGTGTCGTTTGGAGTAGTATTGGGGCGGTCCAGGTATTAGAGTGAGCGGGTCGGGCTGGAGACGGGTTATGGGAGGGGAATCTTGGACCGTTGGATTGGATGATTGAACGGTCGAGATTGATTTGCCGATGAAACGGCGTCGTTTGGTATGGTCTCTTGGACCGGCCGGTTGGGCCTGGACATGGGGTGTGACATTGGGCCTGAACCTTTCCTTTTTAAAACTGGCCCAGTCCGATTTTTACCCTTCTTCTCTTGTTTTTTTTTTATTTTCTTTTTAATTCCTAATTACCAAAAATTCCAAAATAAATTGTAAAGCCAAAATTAACTTAGAAAGATACTAATTAACCCTCAATGATAATTATCACACAAAATTAAATACAAAGATAATCACACAATTTTGATATTAAACGCCAAAAAATGCAGAGTACATATTTTTGTGATTTTCATTCTCGCAAATCCAAATTTAATTAATTCCTAATTGTAAAATAAAATCCTAAATGCACATTCAACACATATTTTTGTATTTTTCTTAATTAAAGTAGAAATAAACATGCACACACAAAAATACAAATAAATCACAAACAACACAAAACCATTTTATTCTGAATTTTTGGGAGTAGTTCTCGTAGGGCAAAAATCACGTGCTCACAGCTGCCCCTCTTTGTCCGGAAACACGAAGAGTTTCCGTACAAAGATAAAGTGAGCGGATACGAGCGATTTTTGCCCGTTCGGCTACTCCGTGTGAAGCATTTTTTTTGAAAGATTTGTCCGAACCTCTGCTTCAAAGGTTTCCTACATATCCCTGGCTAAAAGGGAATCAGGTCAATGTAGTTCGGGAATTTTCGGTAGCTGGGACTACCATGAAGCTGTGGTTTTGTTGCCACTGTTATTGTTGCTGCTGCTATCTGCTTACTGACCTCCTTATTACACTATGCTAAAAGAAAACAAGAAGTTAGACTAAACTAGGAATAATAAAATCTTATCTAGATCTTCAAACTTGCTCTTGTTACCTTGCTTTCTTGTTGGCTTGTGTTTCCTCTGATGTTTCTTTCTTTCTTGTGAAATTTGAATTATTTCTCCTTCGACACGTGAATCATCTTTCTTTGACCATTGTTGCCTCTCTTTTGACTTCTGCACTTGAGTTTATGCTGGGGTTTTTTGTTGTAACCCTTCGCTCTCCGGGCGGGCTCCTAACTTCCACTGCGACTTAAAAGATAATACCTCCATTCTCTAGGCGGGCTCCTGACTTCGTCTACAACTTGAAATGATAACAACCTCCATTCTCCAGGCGGGCTCCTGACTTCCAACACAACTTAAAAATATAACACCTCCATTCTCCAGGCGGGCTCCTGACTTCAACAATGACTTAAAAAGATAATACCTCCATTCTCCAGGCGGGCTCCTGACTTCCAACACAACTTAAAAATATAACACCTCCATTCTCCAGGCAGGCTCCTGACTTCAACGACGACTTAAAAATATAACACCTCCATTCTCCAGGCGGGCTCCTGACTTCAATAACTTCTTACAATGTAACACCTCCGTTCTCCAGGCGGGCTCCTGACTTCTACTACGACTTAAAAATATAACACCTCCATTCTCCAGGCGGGCTCCTGACTTCAACTACCTCTTAAAAATATAATACCTCCATTCTCCAGGCGGGCTCCTAACTTCAATTATGACTTAAAAAGATAATACCTCCATTCTCCAGGCGGGCTCCTGACTTCAACAACTTCTTAAAACATAACACCTCCATTCTCCTGGCGGGCTCCTAACTTCAACTACTTTTTTTTTTAAAAATATAACACCTCCATTCTCCAGGCGGGCTCCTGACTTCAACTACTTCTTAAAATGTGTTCTATTGCCGTTGTTCCTTCCTGCCTCCTCAACCATTTTCCTTCTAACTTGAATCATCTTCTTTGAGAACTGCGTCCCTCAAAACTGGTGTTTCATTCCTCTGAAAACTGCTGGGGATAACACCGTTGTTTCATTAAAAAATATGTTATTCTCCTCCTTCAAAGACTACTTCCCTTAAAGCTGGTATTTTCCTTCCTCTGAAACTACTTTCCTTAAGACTTCTGTTATTGTCCTCCCGAAATTGCTTTCTTTAAAACTTGTTTTGCCTTCTCCCGAAAACTGCTGGGGATACCGCTTTTCAACAAACTTGTGTTAGACTTCCAGAAAATTTTCGAAATGAAAGAAAATTTTCTGCCCCAGTTTGACAATCTTTCTTATGGCATGTCTTTCCATTATCAATAACATTTCCTGTCCCTGCTTCAAATCAAAGAAAATTTGTTAGTTTAAAATGTGGGGGACGTTCCTACTGGGGATGGTTTTCCCTTTTTCTTTTTCCCATGCTCTGCGTTGTTCGACCATCTTGAAACTTGGCCGATAACTTTCGACCTTCTTGATGCTTCTGTTATTTGCCAACTTCTCAACCGTTGTTTTCCACTTTTACTCCATACTTTCCATGACATCTTAGAGCAATCCATCATTTGGTCTTATAATGACGTCTTTCTTGTCCCGTCACATTATCTTCGGCCTGTCTTATCCCCATTTACCTTGACCCATGTTGGCGACTGGTAGTTGGCTTTGAAAAATCCTTCTTAAAAACAAACTACTGTTGAAAAATCTTTAACCAAAAGAAATGAAAGATGATGACTTCAAAAGATAGAAAGAAAAATCTTCCTAAAGAATTGTTTGAAGAGAAGAAAAGGACAAGGACTTATCTGAATGATATAACCGATCTCAATGATCATGTCGTGCGTTTCGGATTAATCAACCCAGTCTATTATCACTCAATCTTTCTGATGGCCTTACTTTGCATCTCAAAAAGGTCCCGCAACCCAACTCTTTTGCCGAATCAACATCTTTGCTCTGCTTGATGCCTTGACGGATCATTTCTGTCAATCTTACCTCATTTGTCCCCTTTCAATTCCTCGTCGCCTTATAGTGCCCTTCGAGGAGTTTTCACTAATAAGACTCTCTCGTTTCTCTCAACTCTCGTTGCCTTATGGTGCCTGTGAAGGTTTTCACCAGTAAGACTCTCTCATTTTATTTCTTTCAACTTCCGTCACCTTATGGTGCCTGTGAAGGTTTTCACCAATAAGACTCTCATTTTATTTCTTTTCAGCTGGGGATTGGGGTGTTACTGATAAGATTCTCTCATTTCATTTCTTTTCTGCTGGGGATTCTCTCATTTCATTTCTTTTCTGCTGGGGACTAGAGTGTTACTCCAGGCTTCCATTTACCCGACTTGGCACTTCTCGAATACTGATCGGGAGGTCTTTTGGACATCAATATGGGTTTCTGGTGTATGACTAAAGAAAAAAATTTAAAATAATTTTGATGGGTAAAACATTACAACTCTTGGAATCAATTTTCTTTCCCAAAATTATAAACACAACTTTTGGCCCAGGTTTTCTTGCTTGGGGATTTTTTGATTCTTATTACGCTATGACCGAGCCGTGAGGCGCCTACGTATCCTTTTTGAGGAATCAGGTCGAACGTAGTTCCCCATTCCTTTGTTTTTCTTGTGACTTTTCTTTTGTCTTTATTATCATTATTTTTTCCTTTTTCCATTTTCATTACTGATTCCAAAAGAGGGGTATGAAAGAATAAATAAGTCTCAAAAGGGGAAGCAAAGGTTGAAGTGTTTGGATGGAAGAACAAATTGCCTTCGTCATTTCATTCTCCGATATCATGCCAAATACAAACCAATAACAATTATAATTAAAAGAAATCATACATAATATCTCTTAACTGCGTCAGAATTGATAGCCATGTCGATGCATTTTCCTTCGATATCTGTTAAACATAAAGCACCATTGGACAACACTCTGGTCACAATGAATGGCCCTTGCCAATTCGGGGCGAACTTGCCTTGTGCCTCAACCTGATGTGGAAGGATGAATTTCAGCACTTGCTGGCCCACTTCAAACCTCCGAGGACGCACCTTTTTGTTGTATGCTCTTGCCATTATCTTTTGATATAACTGGCCATGACACACATCTGCCAATCTTTTTTCATCAATCAAGTTCAACTGTTCCAAACGAGTTCTGACCCACTCATCATCATCAATCTCAGCTTCAGCGACAATCCGAAGGGACGAGATTTCAACTTCCGCAGGTATTACGGCTTCAGTTCCATATACTAACAAATAAGAAGTTGCCCCTACTGAAGTACGGATAATAGTGCGATAACCCAGCAATGCATATGGTAATTTTTCGTGCCATTGCCTCGAACCTTCTACCATTTTCCGAAGTATCTTCTTTATGTTTTTGTTGGCTGCCTCAACTGATCGGTTCGCCTTGGGACGATATGGGGTGGAATTGCGGTATGTAATCTTAAACTGTTGACATACCTCTTTCATCAAATTGCTGTTAAGATTAGCACCATTATCCGTGATAATCACCTTTGGGATTCCAAATCGACAGATGATATTTGAGTGAACAAAATCGACCACTGCTTTCTTGGTCACAGACTTAAAAGTTTTGGCCTCAACCCATTTGGTGAAATAATCAATGGCTACCAGAATAAACCTATGCCCGTTGGATGCTGCTGGCTCAATTGGTCCAATGATATCCATGCCCCAAGCGACGAAGGGCCATGATGCCGACATTGTGTGTAATTCCGATGGCGGAGAATGAATCAAATCTCCGTGTATCTGGCACTGATGACATTTGCGCACAAAAACAATACAATCTCGCTCCATGGTGAGCCAATAATAACCTGCTCGGAGAATTTTCTTCGCCAACACATATCCGCTCATATGTGGTCCGCAGACTCCTGAATGTACTTCGGACATGACAGCCAAAGCTTGTCTAGCATCTATGCATCTTAACAATCCCAGGTCTGGTGTTCTTTTATACATAACTCCTCCACTCAAGAAAAATCCACTTGCCAACCGTCGAATTGTTCTCTTTTGATCCCCCGTGGCTTGCACTAGGTATATCCCCATTCTGATGTATTCCTTGATATCGTGAAACCATGGTTCGCCATCCAGTTCTTCTTCAATCATGTTACAATAAGCATGCTGATCTCGGACTTTAATATGCAAAGGATCGACATAAGCTTTGTCCGGATGGTGCAACATTGATGCTAGGGTAGCCAAAGCATCGGCGACCTCATTATGGACCCTTGGAATATGCCTGAACTCCACTGATCTAAATCGTTGGCAAAGATCATGTAAGCATTGTCGGTATGGTATGAGCTTCAGATCTCGCGTTTCCCATTCTCCTTGAATTTGATGTACCAGAAGGTCCGAGTCTCCCAAGACCAAGACTTCCTGGACATCCATGTCTGCAGCTAACCTTAAACCCAAAATACATGCTTCGTACTTAGCCATATTGTTGGTACAATAAAACCGAAGCTGAGCCGTAACAAGATAGTGATGCCCTGTTTCAGAAATAAGCACAGCTCCTATTCCAACTCCTTTCATGTTAGCAGCCCCATCAAAGAAAAGTTTCCAGTTTGGTTTTTCGGCCTGTTCTAGTTCATAAATATGCATCACCTCTTCGTCAGGAAAATAAGTCCTCAGTGGCTCATACTCTTCATCAACCGGGTTCTCGGCCAAATGATCGGCCAATGCTTGGGCTTTCATCGCAGTCTGAGTCACATAGATTATGTCAAACTCTGTAAGCAAAATCTGCCATTTTGCATGTCTTCCTGTCGGCATAGGCTTTTGAAAGATATACTTCAATGATCCAAGCGTGAAATGAGGTAAGTAGTGTAGGATGGCAAATAATGTTTCAATTTCTGTGCCACCCAAGTTAGGGTGCAACATGTCCTTTCCAGGTGAGTGTACTTAACCTCATAAGCTGTGAACTTTTTGCTAAGATAATAGATGGCTTGTTCTTTCCTGCCGGTGACGTCATGCTGCCCCAGTACACAACCAAATGAATTTTCCAAGACTGTCAAGTAAAGAATCAAAGGTCTCTTTGGTTCTGGTAGAACCAGCACAGGTGGGTTTGTCAAGTAACCTTTTATCTTATCAAACATTTCTTGACACTCATCAGTCCACTTGATCGCAGCGTCCTTCCTCAACAACTTGAAAATAGGCTCACAAGTTGTCGTGAGCTGAACAATAAACCTCCTGATGTAGTTCAGCCTTCCTAACAGACTCATCACTTTAGTCTTGTTCCTCGGAGGGGGCAAATCTTGTTGGCTTTGATCTTTGATGGGTCCAACTCGATGCCTCGCCGACTGACTATGAATCCTAACAGCTTTCCGGATGGAACACCAAATGCACACTTGGCGGGGTTAAGCTTGAGGTTGTACCTGCGAAGCCTCTGGAAGAATTTCCTGAAATCCTCAATGTGGTCGGCCTGATGCTTTGATTTTATGATCACATCATCTACGTATACCTCAATCTCCTTATGTATCATATCATGAAATACAATAGTCATCGCTCTCATATAAGTTGCCCCAGCATTCTTCAACCCAAATGGCATTACTCGGTAGCAATAAGTTCCCCACGGCGTGATGAAGGCCGTCTTTTCTACATCTTCTTCATCCATTAGAATCTGATGATACCCGGCATAGCAATCCACAAAAGATCCAATCTCGCACTTGGCACAATTATCGATCAAAATGTGGATATTAGGTAGTGGGAAGTTATCCTTCGGACTTGCTTTGTTGAGATTGTGGTAATCGACGCATACTCTGATCTTGCCGTCCTTCTTCGGTACAGGCACGACATTAGCCAACCAGACAGGATATCGAGTAACCCGAATAACCTTTGCATCCAACTGCTTGGTAACTTCTTCTTTAATCTTCACACTCATATCAGTCTTGAATTTCCTCAACTTATGCTTGACGGGTGGGAACGCTGGATCAGTGGGGAATTTGTGGACCACAAAATCAGTGCTCAAACCCGGCATGTCATCATATGACCACGGAAAAACATCTTTGTACTCGATGAGTGCTTTGATTAACTTCTCCCGAATTTTTGGCTTGAGGTGGACACTTATTTTAGTCTCTCGGACGTCGTCTGTGTCCCCTAAATTGACGGCTTCTGTGTCATTCAAATTGGGTTTGGGTTTTTCTTCGAAGTGAATTAACTCCTTACTAATTTCTTCGAAGGCTTCATCCTCATCATCATATTGTGATTCGTAATCGCAATCTACTTCTTGAACTATCATTTCAGAATCAGATTGATTTTTAAGACTGGGCTGAGGATTCCTTATGCACGCCATGTCATTAAGACCAGTATAAAGAGAACTGTACAGAAAAAGAAATGAAGAAAACAAAATTAAAATAAAATAAGGAATAAAGAAGAAACTTTTTTATTTTATTGAATTACGGGATAACAAGGTTTCACACTTTGATGAACACAACAAAAATAAAAGAAATCTGGACTACAACCCTGGAATAATCCAGAAAACAGGAAGGAAAATCAGAGCCAACTACCAAGACTCCCTCCGAATGGGAAAAGGAGTAGCCATCCAATTGTTGACTTTTGCCTTTGGCCCCACAAACTGCACATCCGCCTTCCTGGACCCCTCCCCATTCCTGGACCCCTCCCCATATTTCGGTGAATAATCTTTCAAAATCTTCATTTAAGTTTCCATCTGCACCAATCAATGGCCCTGTAACCTTGGACAGCAATTGCTTTTTGATGCTCGACCTGACAAAAGATCTGGACAGGCGCGGGATTGGCTTGGGAAGGACCCAGACTCTTTTCTTCAACTTGCGGGCCCATCTCACATCCGCCACCATCGGCTTGAACCCCAGCCCAAAGGTATCCAGATTTTTGGGCAAAGAAACCGGTTGAACAATACCCTGAAGATCAGCCCTAAACCTTTGCCCGACACAAACTCATTTTTCAACATCTCCGAGGCTACCATGACAGTTGCAGCTGCTATTTTGGGAAGTGGGAAGCTTTCACCCTCGGGAACTTTGTCCACTGAAACCGTATAGAAGACCTGGTAAACCCAGGGCCCCTTGTCATTGTCAGCCTCTATGAAGGGTACGATGGCATCACTTACGGCGCTTGCATTGTCTTCCCCATGTACTACGATCTCTTGCCTATCCCACTCGAATTTGACCATCTGATGTAATGTAGAAGGCACTGCTTTGGCGGCGTGGATCCAGGGTCGCCCCAACAGAAGATTATATGACACTGCCACGTCTAACACTTGAAACTCCATGGTGAACTCGACCGACCCAATTGTTAATTCAAGTACGATGTCACCCACTGTGTCTGTACCACCTTGATCACAGCGGACTCGACCTGAGGAAGAGTGGGCCCTAATACTTTTACCCAATAGCGGTATCAGGGTCAAGTTTTCACAGGAAACTTCAATTTGGAGTTGCGTGTTTGTATAGTCTAGGACTATGTTTTAGCTCCTAATTGATCTTCTAACATTTTTGGTTTTCTTTTGATTAATAGCTACAATTTATCAACTACAATTGTAAAGCTAAGTTATGCTAAAATTATGATTCTAAGTTGTATGCAATATAGAGAAAGGCACTAGGGCCGTGGCATGTACCTAGGTGGTCAACTAACGGGTAGAGATTCCTAATGCAAGAATGATGACTATGGGACTTATGCTATAACCATTGCACTTTTGCACTCACTCTCACACCTCTCGGTAGAGAGAGTGATTTTGCCCAATTGACTCTCTCGAGACCAATTGGGTAGGCCAATTTGCCCAAGCAACTTATGGTTCAAGTTGGGTAATTACTCTCTCGAGGTTTAACCCGTTAATTGGGACTACCATTCTCATGGGTCCATCCCAATTCCTTGTTAGAATTAATCTTGGGGTCATAGACTCTCTTTCTCAAGAAGAGTCAAGACTCACTAAGCTAGACTTAGTGTTTGCAACCACCAAATCTTAATAAAAACATAAGATTAATTCAAATAACAAATACCCAACATCATTCATGCACTAAACAATCACACTCATTAATTACCCACATTAGGGTTGAGCCACAACCCTAGCTAATGGGTTCAGCTAGCCATAATAGGAACAGAAATTGAAGAAATAATAGATGAAATTGACATAACAATTAACTACAATGTTAATATACTCAAATCCACGTTAATACTAGAAGAGATTGCCCAAAATAGGCTAAAATCATGAAATCCCAAGTTCAGCTGCTCTATGCTCTCAAAACAGATCTAAAAAAACCGCTGCTAAAAAGTAAAATGTTCTATTTATACTACACAGGAAAAACCGGACAAAAATACCCCTGAGGGTCTGGCGCGGACCGCGCACAAATGACACGCGGTCGCGTGAACTTCATCCACGCGGACCACACTGATTAGGTGCGTGGCCGCGTGGGCTTTTGCCTTGAACAATTTAGTCTCTGATACTCTTAGGCGCGGACCGCGTGAAAAGGGGCGCGGACCGCGTAGCTTGACTTGAAGATATCATGGCCTCTGAACTTTCCTGCGCGGCCGCGTGGCAGAACAGTGCGGACGGCGCAGGTTGAACTTGAAGATGTCCAGCTTCTGAACTCTCCTACGCGGTCGCGTGACAAAACAGTGCGGACCGCGCAGGTCCTTTTGATCCCCCCTTTCAGTTGTCTTTTGACACTTGGCAGATTTCACTCCTTTTTGAGCCGATCTTTAGTATTTGTCATCTTGTCGCTCAAACCTACAATCGAGCGCAACTTGTAAGCATTTTGGGACTAATTTCTGGCAGTTAATGCACAAAGCTTAGGTAAGAATGGGTATAAAACATGTAGAAATCACAGTTATCAACTCCCCCAAACTTAAACCTTTGCTTGTCCTCAAGCAAATAAAATGAGACCTACCCCTCAATGGACAACACTCGAGAAATTCCTGTTTATCCTAAAATAACTTCAACAAGCCTCAATTGGGACTAACAATTGCCCTCAATGCGAATGCATCATTAACACATTTAAACTTTGCAAACTTGTGGATCAAGTGCGACGCAAGAGCATCAAGAGTTGACACATTTCATCAAGGAACCTTTCTCAATTTCTTTGGTCATTGTGGAACCCAAACTCACACATCCTCGACTTTCCTGAGTGAACCTCACCTTTTAGAGTATTCGCACACAAACCGAGGTGAATGGACTTCTCTCTTATCTCTCACAAAGAAAAGGCCCTAAGTCCGGCTCTAAGTACCATATGCTTGCCCCTTATGTAAGTATCCACTAATGTAGGCTTCCCTCAACTCAAGATCATATAGGGCTTTTGAGGAGTCATTGTGAAGGCTTTGGGTAAAGGTAGGACGTGTTTTTGTTCAAATCTTCCCTCAAGCACTTCTTTTGATTTATTTTGGCACACTTTCTTGACTCAATTGAGTAATTCACTTCTCTCAAGGGGTTGGAGAGATGCATTGTCACTCTTTCTTTTGCAATTCAAATCCTTTCTCCTTTTTTTTTATGGATTTCCTATTTTTGTTCTTATTCATTTTTGTCTTTCTTTTTGTCTTTTTCTCTTCTTCATTGCCTTCCTTTTCTTTTGTTTTTGCGCCTTTTTACCACATTGATGCCTTTCTTGTCTCTCCCCCCCAAACTTAGACATTTGCCAATTACTCAAGGGAAAATTTGGGTGCCAAGAGAGGGTTTCGTTAAGAACGGGTATAGGCTTGTAGCTTGGTTCATGAACGAAAAAAGTTTAAGGCTCAAAAGGGTTGAACTAGGGATTATTTCATTGGTAGGTCATGGAAATTGTTCAAATTTTGCATTTTAGATCAAGGAGAGCCTATAATCACGTCTCAAGGCAAGTTCCACCTATTATTTTGCCTCAACAAACATTCAGGGCAAGTTCTAGACCATCGGCTCGGTACTTGGGCTCACAATTCGAATTCTCACTACACACACTCAAGGATTGCCTATGACGGAGTCGAGGGCCCACAACGACCTTAGATATGATTCAAGCACACAATGGCCCAAAATGACCACATGATGATTGTTTGGTCAACACAAGAATCTCAAGGCCACAACTTTCACCATCCTACACACAACATAGTGTCTTTGACCATAGGATCAAAGGCAAATGTGCTAGGCCCAAGTGAAGCTTTGCCTGAGGTACCCTTAACTACAAAAACTTTAAAATCAAAAAGAAAAATCAAAAACGGACTCAAACTCTTAAGAAGGTTGTCACGCCATCTATCATTGGGAAGAGCCACCCGGTTCGCACAACCTCTACCCTTGGAAAGAACCGTGGCATTAAGAAAACCAAGGGCTTGTTGCAAACGCCAAAACAAGACAAAAAGGCTCCGAGCCTAACTTTGCAACTAAGATGAAGAATTTTAACGAGAAATAGAAAAACAAAATGAAAACCGAATGAATATGTACAAAAGGGGAGTAGAATATACAACCAGGGGGGAATGAATATATACATCGAATCTAAAGAGCATCTGGAATGAACAGTTATATACAAACCATCTACCAATTACTAATGTCAACAAGCTAAATGTAAAGATAATATGTACAATAATCCAGCAGTTAATCAAAATAGTAGGCCACAACCCCACGAATAAAAGCTAGCATTGTCCCCAATGCTAACTACCAGATAAAACAACAAAAATCAGCAAAGGATATAGAGCGGCCCCTCAAGCCTCATCAAACTGGTCCCCAGCCTGCTGCTGCTGTGCTGCTGGGACAGGTGTCTGCTCCTGATCCGGCTCATCAGCTGGTGGAACTGAAGAGGGCTCAACATCTGCATTACTAGACGGGCCCACCTGAGTTGGAGCCACCTCGATCACTATTCCCTCTATGCTAGGGAGCTTTCTCTTCTTCCTTGGCCTATCCTCCTCTGCCTGTGGTTGCATTGCTGCTGGCTCTCCAGCTGGATCTCCAAATAGTAAGTCGAGTGGCATCTGATCCGCTAGCAGCTTGTCCACATCCACTCTCAACTGTGAAATTGACTCCTTGGAAGCTTTCTGCTTCCTTAGCTTCTTGTACTCCCGAGCCAACTTTTCCAACGCCTTTCCATGTGCCCTAACCGCCTTAGTCAAGGCATCCTGCATCGCCATCATCTTTTCCTGGTTGGCCAGGATCTTCTTCAATGCATCCTCAATGGAGGAGGGAATATCAACAGTAGCTGGTGCTCCCTGTGCCTGCACAACAGTGGTCAAAATAGACAACTTGGATGTCGCAACTGACATCCAGTTGTTCAAACTGGCAAGGGAGTGAGTGAGCTGGTTGGCAGTGAATCGGTGAGTCTTTGATAAAGGAATCACCGGATCAGCTGCGACAGATGGATCAGCTGTGGAGGAAGGGCCTGGGGGCAGTGCCTCATCAGTAGTGGGTTCATGGGGCTGCTCAGTAGCAACTGACTCTTCAGACTGGCCAGGTGCGGAGGGGGTGGAAGCTTGAGTCTTTTTGCCTCTCTTTGGGTTGTCCGGACCCAACTGATCATACCACGAGTAGGGGGCCACTGGAGGTACCGTAACATCATATCTTTTCTTCTTCACTTTCAACTCTCTGAAGTAAAGGGAAAGTGTGTTCGGAAAATGGTAGTTTGTTTTTGTCTCATTACCGACAGTAGAAATCACTCTCGACATTATATTACCTATATTCAGAGGGAAACCCGCCATGATAGATGCTACCAAGATAGCCCGAGGAAGGGGAACGGAGTGATCGTGTGTAGACGGGTCAAGTCGACTACACACGAAGGTCAACCACCCTTTTGCTTCAAAGTTGAGGGTGTTCCGAAAAATCTTTTCCTGTGCCTTCAACCACACAGGAACTGTACCTGGAGCTGCTAAATGCTCGGCCAACCACGGACGAACCTCCTCTTTCATTGCCAGCTTCTCAAGATACTGAGACTCATCCTCTTCTTCAAACCCCAAGAAGTCATTCAGCGACTTCCCATCAAATATCACGATCTTGTCCCTCACTTTTGTTGCTTTGGAGTCCCGAATTGTGTGGTGGACATTGCAATAAAACTCCTTCACCATGTGCTCGTTTGCAATTTCAAGTCGCTCTTTGAAGAATCCCCACCCCTCTCTAGTGCGGAATTGTGCTTGCACATGAGGGTTGAGTGGGACAAGATCGGCATCTATGAACCGCCTTTCCGGAATCAACTTTCTCTTGGGCCACCATTCCCTGAATTTGTGGAAAGCGACCTCACTGACAAACCTATCTTCCCATGCCCCCGGTCGCCTGGTCCTCTCTATGCCTCCAACCTGTGGTGCACCTCCTTCGGCATATCCTCCACTTTCCCCTGATAGTGAAGCTGTGGGAGAGGTGGAGTAAGTGTTCTCATTTGCTTTTTCTGCTCCGGACTCATCAGACGAGTCCGAGATGACATTTACCGGCCTTTTGGAAGTGGCTACATCAGCACGACCAGGAGATAGGGAATCTCGTAGCTGAAAAGATGTGGACATGTGTGTGGGGGCAGACTCTAAAGTGACACTCCTCGAAGGTACATATTCACTCCCCGTGGAGTGAGCTGCAGCTCTATCAGCTTCCCGGGTTTGAGGATTCAACTTTACAATTCTTTTTCCTTTTCCCCCACGGGAGGAACCACCTCTCCCTGGTGGTATTTGTTTGCCCGCTCGTTTTTTAGCCACTTGCTTTTGAACCATTGTCTGCAAGGAATACGTGTCTAACATTGTTAGTAGAAGCACATAATATGAAATAAACATTTCAGTTGAATGCACAGTTGCAGACACAGTTACACAGACAGAAGGGCGCGGACCGCAACAAAAGGCACGCGGTCCGCGCAGTATACTGATACCCACACATGTTTCTCTGAATAAGCCGATGCGGTCCACACTGTTTTGGACCGCGGTCGCGTGGCGTTAGCGCAGATCGCATAGAACTGGCACGCGAATCGCGTTGAGAAGGTTCGTCCTTGCACACAAGGGCCACGCGGACCGCGCAAGAATGCTGCGCGGTCGCGTAGGGCAAATATAACTGAGCCGGGATATTCTACCATTAAGTCCCATTTTTGTTCACAATTTGAGTCCTAAGTGTCCCTACTCAATTAATTAACATGCATTTATGCCCCATGATTCAACCAAAACAATAAAAATCTAAACTAACAGTTAACTAAGAAGAAAAAGGACGAAAATAAGAAGTTATACTAGTAGGGAGTGATTAAAAGAAACAAAAATTAGGCTATGAATGAAATAAACAAGAGTTGTTATCAGGGAGTAATGAGAAATCAACTAACTGAGCAGGAGATGCGGATGTACAGTGAAAATTAAAGCTCCAGATGAAAATTTGCGAAAAGGTTCAAATGAGGCCCAAGACTTCTATTTATAGAAAAACCCTGGGAACTCACAACTTACCTACCAGCGCGGCCGCGCGAAAATGGCCGCGGTCCGCGCTGGTTTTCATTCCTTCACATTTGACTGCTCAGCCCATGCGGACCGCACTATTTTGGTGCGCGGCTGCGTGGAAGTTATCAGAAACTTGGTGATTTCAGCTTTACCCACGCGGACCACACTGCTTTGGACCGCGGTCGGGTATGAATTTTATCAGAGAGCATGCCATTTTAAGTTTCCACACGCAGATCGCACAGCAAGGGACGCGGACCGCGTTGAATCTTTTGAGAATGAACTTTCAGCTGCTCAAGCCCATGCGGACCGCACTGCTTTGGGGCACGGCCGCGTAGGCCATTTTCAGGGACTGACCATTTTTTGCACTTTTGCCCTGCACTGGTGCAACATTATTCCCTGCAACACTTCATAAATTATCACCTCAAAAATCTTATTCTACAACAGAAAAACAAAGAAAAGGAAAAGACATGGGTTGCCTCCCAAGAAGCGCCTAATTTAATGTCGCGGCACGACGCATGTGACCATCACAGTCATTTCAAATGAATGCGTGCCACCACGTGGCTGTCATCATTCTTTCCCAAATAGTGCTTGACACGATGACTATTGACTCGGAAAACTTCACCATTTTTATTTTTGAGATCAATGGAACCAAAAGGAGTTACACCAACCACTTCAAAAGGGCCGCTCCACTTAGACTTCAGCTTGCCCGGAAATAACCTCAACCGGGAATTGAAAAGAAGAACCATGTCACCAACTTTGAATTCCTTCCCTCGGGCATACTTATCATGAAGGTACTTCATTTTGTCCTTATACAAGGATGAGCTAGAGTAAGCATGAAACCTAAACTTATCAAGTTCATTCAATTGCTCAACCCGGAGATTTGCAGCTACATCCCATTCTAAGTTCAACTTTTTCAGAGCCCACACAGCCTTATGTTCCAATTCTACCGGAAGATGACAAGCCTTCCCAAACACCAAACGATACGACGACATACCAATCGGAGTTTTGAAAGCTGTACGATAAGCCCAAAGAGCATCATCCAATTTCTTCGACCAGTCGGTCCTATTTGCATTGACAGTCTTGGACAAAATACTCTTGATCTCACGGTTGGACACTTCGACTTGGACACTCGCTTGAGGATGATAAGGAGTGGTCACCTTGTGATTTACCCTATACTTGGCTAGCAAAGAGTCAAAAGCCCAGTTGCAAAAATGAGAACCCCCGTCACTGATGATAGCACGTGAAGTGCCAAACCTCGTGAAGATACTCTTTTTCAAGAACGCCACCACACTTCGAGCTTCATTATTTGGCAAAGCTATGGCCTCAACACATTTCGACACATAATCAACAACTACCAAGATGTAAGTGTTGCCACAAGAACTTACGAATGGTCCCATAAAGTCTATCCCCCAAATATCAAAAATGTCAACCTCTAGAATCGTGTTAAGGGGCATCTCATCTCTCTTCGAAATCCCTCCGGCACGTTGGCATTCATCACATTTTTTCACAAAGTCACCGGCATCCTTGAACAACGAAGGCCAATAGAAACTACAGCTCAACACTTTAGACGCCGTCCTCGCCCCGCCATGATGGCCACCATAGGGCGAAGAGTGACAAGCTTCCACAATACTCAATTGCTCTTCTTCGGAAACACACCGGCGAATTACACCATCGGTGCAAATTTTGAAAAGATACGGCTCATCCCAATAGTAGTCCAAGCAATCCCGCTTGAGCTTCTTCCTTTGGTTAGAAGAGAGCTCATACGGAACCACACCGGTAACAAGATAATTGGCAATGTCGGCAAACCATGGCATGTCTAGCATTGAAACCGAGAGGAGTTGTTCATCCGGAAAAGCATCATTTATCTCAAGGCCGTCCAAAGGCCTCCCTTCTTCCTCCAATCAAGACAAGTGGTCCGCCACTTGATTTTCACTACCCTTTCTATCAACAATCTCCAAATCAAATTCTTGAAGAAGAAGCACCCATCTCATTAACCTTGCTTTAGAATCTTTCTTCGTCATCAAATACCTAAGGGCGGTGTGATCGGTATGAATAATCACTTTGGCCCCCATAAGGTATGGGAGAAACTTCTCCATGGCAAAAACAATGGCAAGCAATTCCTTCTCGGTGACCGTGTAGTTCCTTTGAGCTTCATTCATTGTCTTACTTGCGTAGTACACCGGATGGAACATTTTGTTGATTCTTTGGCCCAAGATCGCCCCCACCGCAACATCACTAGCGTCGCACATGAGCTCAAAGGGCAAGCTCCAATTTGGTGCAGTAATGATAGGGGTAGTCGTCAACTTTTGCTTTAGAAGCTCGAAAGCCTCCATACATTTCTCATCGAACACAAATTTGGCATCTTTCTCTAGCAATTTACACAACGGGTTAACTACCTTAGAGAAGTCTTTGATGAATCTTCGGTAGAAACCCGCGTGACCAAGAAAGCTCCTCACCCCTTTGACAGAAGTAGGGGGAGGGAGCCTTGAGATAACCTCAATTTTCGCCTTATCAACCTCAATCCCTCTTTTTGAAATTTTGTGACCCAACACAATTCCTTCTTCTACCATAAAATGGCATTTCTCCCAATTGAGAACCAAGTTTGTGTCTTCGCATCGGGCCAACACACAATCCAAGTTTTACAAGCAATCACCAAATGAGTCCCCAACTACACTAAAATCATCCATGAAGACCTCCAAAATGTCCTCCACCATGTCGGTGAAGATTGCCATCATACATCGTTGGAAGGTCGCCGGTGCATTGCATAATCCAAATGGCATTCGAGAGAAGGCGAATGTGCCATAAGGACATGTGAAGGTTGTCTTTTCTTGGTCTTCCGGGGCAATGAGAATTTGGTTATAGCCTGAATACCCATCCAGAAAACAATAGAAAGCCCAGCCTGCAAGACGATCAAGCATTTGGTCCAAGAACGACAATGGGAAATGATCCTTTCTAGTCACCTTGTTCAACTTCCGGTAGTCCATGCATACCCTCCAACCCGTCACCGTACGAGTCGGAATAAGTTCATTGTTGTCATTGGTCACCACCGTCATTCCTCCCTTCTTTGGCACACATTGTACCGGAGAAGTCCACGAACTGTCAGAAATTAGATACACCATACCGGCGTCAAGACACTTGATGACTTCCTTTTTAACCACCTCTTGCATGGCCTCATTGAGTCTCCTTTGATGTTCAAGAGACGACCGAGCATCCTCCTCCAATATTATCTTGTGCATGCAAAACGCGGGGCTAATACCCCGAATATTCGCCAAGGTCCATCCAATCGCCCACTTGCGCTTTTGAAGAACCGCCAAAGTGGCATCAACCTGCATGTTAGTCAAGCAAGAAGAAAGAATAACCGGCAAAGTGAAATTAGGACCAAAAAATTCATACCTGAGGTGAGGAGGAAGTGGTTTCAACTCCAACACCGGTGGCTCCTCAATAGATGGCTTGGTGGGAGGAGTTTTGCGATTTTCAAGATCAAGAGATAACTTCCTCGGTTCATAAGAATACGAGCCCATGCCATGTAATGCGTTCACACACTCCACCCTTCTAGCATTATCATCAACATCAATGTTCAATAGCATGGCCTCAAGTGGGTCCTCAACATTTTCCATTGTGCTTGTGTCATCCATTATCACCGCCGTGACAATGTCAACAAACGAGCACACCTCGATGCTATTTGGTTGCCTCATTGATTTGCATACGTGGAACACCACCTTTTCATCACCAACACGGAAGGTCAATTCTCCTGCTTCCACATCAACCAAGGCCTTCCCGTAGCTAGGAAGGGCCTCCCAAGAATAATAGGCACCTCGAAATCCACTTCGCAATCCAAAATTACAAAATCAGCCGACAATATGAACTTATCAACACGAACAAGGACATCATCAATAATTCCCAAAGGCTGCTTCATTGACCGGTCCACCATTTGAAGCCTCATAGAAGTTGGACGAGGTTGTCCGATTCCCAAGGTCTTGAAGACCGAATATGGCATTAAATTGATACTTGCCCCCAAGTCACAGAGGGCTTTTGCAAAGTCGGCACTTCCAATGGTACATGGGATAGTGAATGCGCCGGGATCCTCAAGTTTTGGAGCCATGCACAATTGCGCTCACTTGATGGGTCATCTTGATTGTCTCACACTCCATTGATCTCTTTTTTGTAACCAAATCTTTCATGAACTTTGCGTATCCCGGCATTTGCTCAAGTGCCTCCACCAAAGGCACGTTGATAGTCAAACTCTTCATCATTTCAATGAATTTCTTAAATTGGTTGTCACCCTTTTGCTTGGCCAACCGTTGAGGATAGGGCAGGGGAGGTCTAGGTAAGGGTGCCTTGGCTTTGGGTATATCAATGACGTGTTCCCTAGACGGGTTCACAGCCTCTTGAGTCTCCTCCTCACCTTCATCAATTTCAATTCTCACATCATCATTTGCACTTGGTTCAACAACATCCTCAACTACCAACGGGATCTCATCATTTTGCAACTCATCTTCATCCACCGTAACTTGGTTTCCTCTTGAGGCATGCACATTACCGCCTCTTCCACTTCGCGTTGTCACTGCCATCACATGATTATTGTGCCCACCCTTGGGGTTTACTACCGTATCACTTGGTAGAGCACCCTTTGGGCGAGTATTTAAAGATTGAGAGATTTGGCCTAATTGCACTTCCAAGTTCCGGATAGATGTGTTATGCGAAGCTAATTGGGCCTCGGAATCTTGACTCTTTTTCATCATTTGCTCGAACATGCTCTCTATTCGACCCATGTCATTGCCCGACGAAACTCGACCCTTGAGATTGAAACGGAGGCGGGTTATTGGGTTGTTGATACATTGGGGGCCTTTGAAAGCCTTGCCCCCTATTACCTTGTCCACTATTGTTGTTCCAATTGTTGTTCCCGTTCCAATTACCTTGATTCCCCGAATTATTGTTCCCCCAATTGCCTCCTTGATTGTTGTTGTAATTCCAATTACCACCTTGTTGATTGCCCCAATTTCCTTGGCTCTCCATTGTTGATTCCCTTGATTACCTCTATTCCCTTGGTAGTTGTTGACATATTGGACTTCCTCACTTTGGTCATCAAAACCTTCGTTCGAATATCCACCATCATCATTGTTGTTGTCATATTGTTCACAATTACTTTGAGGTTGTTGTCCTCTTTGCCTCCTTTTCAACATAGCAACCCCTTCCATTGCGTTGACTTGGCGCGAGTTTTGGACTTGTTGCAATTGCACCTTTGCCAATTGATTCATAGTTGTTGTTAGCTCAGCTATAGCTTGACCATGATCGTGCAATTCCTTGTGCAAATGGATGACTGTAGGGTCATCTTGGGGCACGTTTGCTCGGCTTTGCCATGTCGAAGAGGTATCGGCCATTTCATCCAGTAAATCACATGCCTCTTGGTAAGAAAGTTTCATAAAATTCCCTCCGGCCAATTGGTTCACAATGCATTGATTTGTGGTGTTGATGCCCCGATAAAAGGTTTGTTGCATCATAGCCTCGGTCATGTCGTTATTAGGGCACTCTTTCACCATTGTTCTATATCTTTCCCATATCTCATGCAAAGGTTCCGTTGGCTCTTGCTTGAAAGCTAGAATTTCATCCCGAAGAGCTGCCATATGACTTGGAGAGAAGAACTTGGCAATAAATTTGTCCGCCAATTCATCCCATGTTGTAATAGAATGATTGGGGAGCCTTTCTAACCAATCCAATGCTTTACCCCGAAGAGAAAACGGGAAAAGCCTCAATCTCAACGCATCCTCGGACACGTTTGTCTGCTTGCTACCCCAACATGTATCCACGAACCCCTTCAAGTGCTTGTAGGCATTTTGATCGGAGGCACCCGTGAAATAACCTCTTTGCTCGAGCAAGGTCAGCATAACATTTGTGATTTGAAAGTTCCCCGCCCAGATTCGGGGAGGAACAATAGCATTGGCGTATCCTTGATTTGGTAGAACTCTGGGAGCCACTCTCGGCGGTTGCCGAGGAGGGTCTGGAATGTTGATGTTCTCATTTGCATTTATATTGACATGTCGGCCTCTCCGTGGAAGTTGAGGTAAGACCTGATCTTGTTCTAGATCTTCTACCTCCTCCCCCGCTATCACATTGCCGAGAGGGTCATTTGCATTAAGAGCCATTGTACCTGATTGATCGGCACACACCAAGTTAGTAAATAAGAAGGAAAGAGAAGCAAAACACAATACTAGCTACACAAATAGTCAATACCGTAAAGCTCCCCGGCAACGACGGCAAAAAGTGATCGCAGCGGACTTGACCTGAGGAAGAGTGGGCACTAATACTTTTACCCAATAGCGGTATCGGGGTCAATTTTCCACAGGGAACTTCAATTTGGAGTTGCGTGTTTGTATAGTCTAGGACTATGTTTTAGCTCCTAATTGATCTTCTAACATTTTTGGTTTTCTTTTGATTAATAGCTACAATTTATCAACTACAATTGTAAAGCTAAGTTATGCTAAAATTATGATTCTAAGTTGTATGCAATATAGAGAAAGGCACTAGGGCCGTGGCATGTACCTAGGTGGTCAACTAACGGGTAGAGATTCCTAATGCAAGAATGATGACTATGGGACTTATGCTATAACCATTGCACTTTTGCACTCACTCTCACACCTCTCGGTAGAGAGAGTGATTTTGCCCAATTGACTCTCTCGAGACCAATTGGGTAGGCCAATTTGCCCAAGCAACTTATGGTTCAAGTTGGGTAATTACTCTCTCGAGGTTTAACCCGTTAATTGGGACTACCATTCTCATGGGTCCATCCCAATTCCTTGTTAGAATTAATCTTGGGGTCATAGACTCTCTTTCTCAAGAAGAGTCAAGACTCACTAAGCTAGACTTAGTGTTTGCAACCACCAAATCTTAATGAAAACATAAGATTAATTCAAATAACAAATACCCAACATCATTCATGCACTAAACAATCACACCCATTAATTACCCACACTAGGGTTGAGCCACAACCCTAGCTAATGGGTTCAGCTAGCCATAATAGGAACAGAAATTGAAGAAATAATAGATGAAATTGACATAACAGTTAACTACAATGTTAATATACTCAAATCCATGTTAATACTAGAAGAGATTGCCCAAAATAGGCTAAAATCATGAAATCCCAAGTTCAGCTGCTCTATGCTCTCAAAACAGATCTAAAAAAACTGCTGCTAAAAAGTAAAATGTTCTATTTATACTACACAGGAAAAACCGGACAAAAATACCCCTGAGGGTCTGGCGCGGACCGGGCATAAATGACGCGCGGTCGCATGAACTTCATCAACGTGGACCGCACTGATTAGGTGCACGGCCGCGTGGGCTTTTGCCTTGAACGATTTAGTCTCTGATACTCTTAGGCGCGGACCGCGTGAAAAGGGGCGCGGACCGCGTAGCTTGACTTGAAGATATCATGGCCTCTGAACTTTCCTGCGCGGCCGCGTGGTAGAACAGTGCAGACCGCGCAGGTTGAACTTGAAGATGTCCAGCTTCTGAACTCTCCTGCGCGGTTGCGTGACAAAACAGTGCGGACCGTGCAGGTCCTTTTGATCCCCCCTTTCAGTTGTCTTTTGACACTTGGCAGATTTCACTCCTTTTTGAGCCGATCTTTAGTATTTGTCATCTTGTCGCTCAAACCTGCAATCAAGCGCAACTTGTAAGCATTTTGGGACTAATTTCTGGCAGTTAATGCACAAAGCTTAGGTAAGAATGGGTATAAAACATGTAGAAATCACAGTTATCACACCTCCATCAAACCCTCGAACATAGAGGTTGTTCTTGTGAATTCTGTCACCATCAACCTTCAGTTTGTTCAACGTGGTCAAAGGATAGATATTGATACTAGACCCATTATCAATCAGTACTCGAGTGACTACCGAGTCTTCACACTTCACGGTCAAATAGAGGGCTCTATTATGTTCTGTACCCTCCACAGGCAACTCATCGTCTGAAAAAGTGACCATGTTGACCTCGAAAATCTTGTTTGCTATTTTCTCCAGATGGTTCACAGAGATCTTATCTGGAACATGGGCTTCGTTCAGAATTTTCATCAATGCCCGGCGGTGCTCATATGAGTGGATCAACAAGGATAACAATGAGATCTGTGCCGGGGTTATCCTCAACTGCTCCATAATGGAGTAATCTTGCGCCTTCATTTTCTTTAAAAATTCTTCTACCTCTTCCTTGGTAACTGGATTCTTTGTCGCTACTGGATTGGCCCTTCTTAACTCTGCGGGAGCAAAACACCTTCCCGAATGAGTTACACCTTGGGCTTCACACACTTCTCCTTTGACTTCTTTCCCTTTGTAAATCACCGTCACCCGTTCATAATTCCAAGGAACAGCCTTGCTGTTGATCACTGGAAGCTGAGTTACCGATTTTATAATAACAGGCTCTGTGCGAGCACCCTTCACGACCACAACATGTTTACTTGCAACCCCTGGTACTACCACTTTAGCTTTCTCGGGTTTCACTGCAACAAGGCTCGACGACCCTCTCTCGGCTACCACAGCTGGCTTATCATCTACCCCTCTTAGCTGGACCACTGATTTCCCACTGGTTACTTTTTCCTTTGAGCTGGTTTCGCTCGAACGGATCATCATTACCGTCTGTGAGGGCTTTCTGGGCTCCCCCTCTCTGTGTATCAACTCAATCATGTGTGTCTCAGGGTGAGCTGGCAGTGGATTCTGATTAATATTTGGTGCTTCTGGGGCTTCAACCTCGATCCGATAAGTATCGATAAGCTCTTGCACAGCTATTTTCAGCTTCCAACATTTCTCTGTATCATGCCCTGGGGCCCCTGAACAGTACTTACAACTCACCGAATGGTCAAGATTTCTAGGAGGAGGATTTGGTATTTTAGGCTCAATTGGATTCAACATGCCCAACTGCCTCAATCTGTGGAAAAGACTGGTATATGATTCCCCCAGTGGAGTGAAAGTCTTTTGCTTCTGTGACCTCTCATTCTTGAGGGTTGGGTTTGGTCGAAAACCTATCTCGGGGGGATTTTTGTAGGCCCTTGGGGGTGGATATGTGTTTTGTGGAGCTGTGTATGGATTTTGTGGAGCCGGCGCGCGCCATTGTGCGTGTGCCGGGGTTTGGGTATAGGCTTGTGCATGATGGACGGAAAAATGGGGATCTGGCTATGGGTAGTAGTGCTGTGGAGGGATATATGAAGTGTGGGGGTAATTTTGGTGGTAGGGTCGTGATTGGCTATAGTAAGGTGGCGGGCCTCTAGATCCGAACCAGGCTCCGGACTCAACAGTCGTGACATCTTCTTTCTTCTTTTTCCCGAGCACACCCCCAGTGCCGCTTTGAATGGCCTGGGTGGTTGCCTTGATCGCTGAATAACTCATGATTTTTTTGGACTTAAGCCCCTCCTCGACCATGCCTCCCATTTTTACAACCTCATTAAAAGATTTGCCAATTGCGGACACCAGATGACCAAAGTAGGTTGGCTCCAAAGCCTGCAAAAAGTAATCAACCATCTTGCTCTCTTTCATTGGGGGATCCACCCTTGCTGCTTGCTCCCTCCACCGGAAACCACATTCTCTAAAGCTTTCACTGTGTTTCTTCTCTAGTTTAGTCAAAGATAGTCGGTCTGGAATGATCTCAAGATTATACTGAAAGTGACAAGCGAATCCTTGTACCAGATCATCCCATGTGTAACATCTTCCGTGATCTTGGCGGGTGTACCACTCCAATGCTGCTCCGCTCAAACTCTGACTGAAGTAAGCCATTAGCAATTCATCCTTTCCTCCGGCTCCCCTCATCTTACTGCAAAAACCTCTCAGATGAGCCACCGGATCACCGTGTCCATTG
Organism: Nicotiana sylvestris; assembly: GCF_000393655.2. Taxonomy (NCBI): domain Eukaryota; kingdom Viridiplantae; phylum Streptophyta; class Magnoliopsida; order Solanales; family Solanaceae; genus Nicotiana; species Nicotiana sylvestris. The sequence goes on from NC_091068.1 coordinate 108,292,114, forward strand.
TACAAGTCGAATTTGGGCATTTTGAACCCTGCCGGTAGTTGTACATTTGGGAATAAACACAGATCTTTGTAAGCCACGCTTACTTGACCTCCTAGCCCTCTCATATCCCTGAAGGATTGTTCTATGCTTTTCATTTTTCTGAACATCTCTTCCTGTTTAGGATTTCTGGCCGGTTTTTCTGCTTTTCCTGGTAGGTCAGAATGTGGATCATGTGGATAGGCTTCAGGCGCTTTGAAGGTAAGCTCCGCGGGATAATACTGGTTGTCCTGCGCTTGGAACACAGGTTCACTCGGGGATTTATGGAGTGCAGCTGGTGGAGATGACACAAAGACAGAGGTGGTTGGCGGAGGAGGGTATGGAATTGATTTTGGTGGTGGAGCTTGTGGCGTATGAGAAGTAGTGCCATGGTAGTGCTGATAAATGGGAAAACCTGGATCGGTGGCGGGATGATCCTGAAACTGAGCTAATGGTGGGAAAAAAACAGGGTTAGCAGGGTAAGCTGGCGGTGATTGCCCTTTGGACCAGGCCTGGTACATTTCGGCCATCTGTTGCTTAAGCTTGAGCATCTCCTCTTTCATTTTATGGATGTCCGACTCCTCTACCTCAACACTAGTGTCGACATCTGGGATAGACATGATTTCCGGTATTGGTCCCTTCGATCTGGTTTGGTAATGATAATGTGCCAGTATCCTCTAAATAAACTAACTGCTTGAATTCTCTGAAATTCAACAAACTTGTTAGTTTTTAGAGTTTAACACATATGCAATTACACGTTGGGATGCAATGCACCTATGCGATTAACCATTTTCTATCATGCATTTGCTTCGGTTGCGTGCGTCATTCCGGCCTCTCATAATTGTGCCCCTTCTTTTAAGCTTCCTTTATCCTGTCCTTCTTTATTTATCTTTCATTTTCCCCTTTTCTTTTTAGTGGTGGTCGAATCCTATAAAGATTGCCTACGTATCATGTCCCCGCATGAATCAGACCGTGTGTAGTTCTGTCCGAGTGCCGAAAATAAAGACACCATTTTTGGATTTTTCAATCTTCATTAGCAAAACGTTTTATTACAAGGCAAAACATTTTTGAAAGGAAACTGACAGGCTTGATATAGACTACAGACTTTATGCAAAAAGGGAAATACAAATTCCAACGGACAATAGACTCTGAAGACAAGGAAAATACAGACTCAAACTATGAATGTCTCAAAGTTTTGAATTTTGGCGCCCGCGAGGCGTCGTTCGGCCTCGCCGCGAGCTTTGGTGCAAGTCCCCTTTGTAGATCTTTCAAATCTTCCATGATCTGGTGGACATAAATCATTATTGAAGCAAAGAAGGTGGTACGGGACATATCCTCACAAGCTAGGCACGTTATGGTGATGTAGTGCCCGATATCGTCGATTCTTCCCTTGATTTTGTCCCTTTCCATAAACAATCGCTCTATTTGTTGATTCCGCGTCCCCAACACTTGAGCGTTGTAAAAGAGTTGATCCTGAAACTCATTTATCTGTTTCTTCATTCGGGCCATCAGATCATAGTAGCGCTTCCTATCTGTTCTGGCATCTCGGGCTTGCCTGAAGATCCGCTCTTCGTAGTCCCTCTTCATTTGTTGCATGAACCGTACTTGCTCTTCTGTCTTCTTTATCCATTTCACCTGGATTCTCGCTAGACCAGCTTTAGATTTTTCCAGGTCTTCTTGATACTCGAGGACTTTCTTCTTTAGACCGTTTATGAGCCTTTTCTCAGCCCGGCTTCTCTCCTGGCTTCTGGTAGCTATTTTCATTTCCTGGATTTGAGTTTTGAGGACCTCGTTTTCCTGAGCTAGTTTTCTCCTTTCTCCCTCATCTGTAGCGCTATGCAAATCTTTCTCAAATTTCAAATCCATAACTTGCTTTTCCAACTTGCCTATTGTCACCCTGTACTCGTGTTTTTTAGCCAACCAATCCCACTGTTCTTGCGATGCCTTGAAGAACTCCTGGAGATGGGGTCTTAGCCGGCCTTTCGTGCTCAAGTTCTCTCTTGTACCAAGCAAGGTATCCTGGTGCCACTTCGCCTTTGGCCCGATCCTGCACGCAGGTATCTGCTTTTAAATATTGGCATTCACTCCAGATCTGAAGGACTCTTGCTTCAGGAAACTGTCCATCAGTGCTAATCTCAATTACTTGAGTACTAAGATCTTCCTCATGTGGCACTGTTTGGTATCTCCCAAGTTGTCTCAAAACCCGATATGGCGAGTAGAGCTAAATGCTCTTGAGCCCCATCAATAGAAAGTGGGTCCTAGTTGCAGGCATATATATGACCTCATCAACGGGCAACCATCCTAGCGTCTACTATATTTGGCTGGCGGTGAGGGTCCGAAAGAATGATGTCCACGCCGTAACTCCCTCGGGTAGACTGACCCCCTTGATTCTTGTGTGGAATTCTTCTATGCAAGTTTTCTTCGAGGCACCATAACTCAAGAGCTGGGAACGGTGGCAGAGATGCTCAGTCATCCATATTTGTAGCAACAAGTTACACCCCTCGAAAAAGTTCCCTCTGGCTTTGCAGGCTGTGAGAGCTCGGAAGATATCAGATACTATCATAGGTGCAAGAGTGCTTTCATTTTGAGTGAGCAAGGTACTGACGACCCCAACTATTTTCAAATCAATGTTTCTGTCTTTCCTTGGAAACACCAAAAGGCCCAAAAAGGTTATCATAAAAGCCACTTGTCTATGCTCATCCCATTTCTGACGGTTACTTTTGCTGCATAACTTGTTACTCGGATTGTTGAATCCTCCGACATGACCGTATCTGTCGTATATGAAGCGCGGATTACAAAAACCCGCGGCCAAATCTGGGTTATGGACCGTCCTGGGTATCTTTAATGAATCTAAAAACCGATGCATGGTGACAACTCTTGGAGCAACCAGGTATTTTTGCCTTATCGGAACTTCAGCATTTCCGATGTACCCAGCTATTTCCTCCAAAGTCGGGGTGAGTTAAAAATCGGGGAAGTGGAAGACATTGTGTGTCGGGTCCCAGCAGGTGACCAAAGCTCTTATGATATCCCCCCGAGGCTGGATTTTCAATAAACCCGTAAGACCTTTTAGATATTTCTTGACCTCATCTCGCCCCTTACCACCTAAATCATCCCACCATAGCCGCAACTCGAAAGGGATTTTAGTCATTATTGAAAAAGGTTCATTTTGCATCGTGCTCATCCTGCACATTTATTAAGGTGATTAAGAAATAAAATTCATTTGACTCAACAAATTGACTATTTTTAATTTTTCACAGATTAAAAGGAAGATCCGGTTCCGAACACGGCCTTTCAGCACTTCGAGAACAAAGATTTTAAGGCTGGCTTAGTCAACCGGTCAAAAATCCAAACATGACTAAAAGTGGCCGTTTATGCAAAGTCAGCCTTCCGGCGTCCCTTTTGGGAACATTCGGCTATTTTTGCCAAAAACGGCATTACTCGATTGACTCTTTTCTTTTTCTTTCAAATTGAAATAAAAGACTCGATTGAAAACACGGCCTTTCAGCGCTTCCGGGAGGAAGATTTAAGGCTGTGCCCGCAAACCATTTAAAATGACTCAGGGTGGCTGTTCTTGTGAAAATAGCCTTCCGGTGCCCTTTTGGGGACATTCGGCTTTTTTAAGCAAGAATGGCGTCACCCGACTTATTTATGACAAAAATTTGACATTTTTGTAAAAGGGAGGTTGGACCCCATGAGGGTTGCCTACGTATCCCGCACCCAGTGAGAATCAAACCGGCGTAGTTCGGGACGATAAAACAAATTTCTTTTGAAAAAAAGACTCTTTTCATTGGCAAATAAAACTATTTTTCATAAACAAAACCTATTTTTTTTTCATTTTCTCAAAAATTCGACAGAGTTTCGACACTATTTGGACATTGGTTTTTTTCAAAACAGGCGATTAACTCTCTTTAACCCTCATCCTGCTATTTCTCTTTCCTCAAAACATTCAAAAGTCGGTCAACATGCAAGTCCGAAGCAAATAAATGCGCGGAAAACAAATAAGATGCATCAGGATGGTCTTTTTCATTTCAGGTTGCTAGTCCTAGACGGACCCAACCCCTGTGTTGAGTCCCCTAAGTCAAATGCAACATGATGCAAATAATCGTTCCTACTAGGGATCCGGCATGAAGTCACATTATTATAGGTTCAAAGCCCAGGTATTTGTTATAGACTGTGTACCCGAGCGGACAACTCGAGTCGAGGAGGGGGCAACGTACCGGGGACCCGCGAGATCGTCCGGCTTTGTAACTTGTCCAGCCTCTTTCTTATTTCAGGGTATGACACTAACAGAATAGGGGGTCTCAACCAGTAAGCACATCCCCGGAGGTAAGAAGAGAAGGGTTTCAGCACAGTTTATATACAGTTCAGAAATGCGTAGTGCTCTTAATTGCACTTCCAATCATAGTTGTTCAGTTGTTACTTCTAATTTTTATACTAAAAAGATACTAAATTAAGCTAAGAGTGAATACTTGTAAGGTTTTCTAAATGATTAACGAGGCACTAGGGAAGTGACTTTCTCCTAGGTGAATACTTGACGGGATCTAAAGCCTAAGGCAAAGATGTTATGTTGAGGATTACGATATAGCCAATGCATGGAATTACTCACTCTATACCTCTCGGTAGCTTGAGTGACTTTGCCAAAATTGACTTTCTCAAGACCAATTGGGTGTCAAAATTGTGCAAGCAATATAGGCTCAAGTCGGGTATTACTATCTCTAGGTTTAACCCTTTAATTGGGGCTATCAATCTCTTGATTACACCCCAATTCCTTGTTGGATTGATTTTTCTAGACTCAAGCTCTCTTTCTCAAGAAGAGCCCAAGTCAAATAAGCACAAATTAGTGTTTGCAATCACTAATTCAACATGAAAAAACACAAATCAGTCCAAATATCAAACACCCATAAACATCTAAGCCTTAAATCAAAAGACCCATCAAATAACCACGCTAGGGTTGAGCCAGAACCCTAGCTAATGGGTTTAGCTACTCATAATAATGGAAGAAAACAGAGAAATAGATGAAGAATAACCCATATAATTTAATTACAAACTAAGATAATGAAGATTCAGTGTTAAATTAGCTAAAAATTACTCAAAATAGAATAAAACAGCCGTTCACGTGCTTCGAAGTCTAATAGATTACAAAAGGTGCCCTAAAAATGTGAAAAGAAAGTATTTATACTATGCCAAATTTTCTGGACAAAAATACCCCTGACGAGGTACTACGGTCCGCATAAAATGCACCGCGGACCGCGATGACGCTTTTTGGCTTGACTATTCACTCTCTGAATCTGGCCACCGCGGGCCGCATAAAATGCACCGCGGCCGCGGTGGCTTCAACTGCGGTCCGCACAAAAAGGACCGCGGACCGCATTGGCTTTTATCTTTAACCTCCCAACTCTCTGAACCCCCCTCTCCACGGATCGCAGAAAATGGATTGCGGCCACAAAGAGGCTACTACGACCGCAAGAAATCCTCTGCGGACTGCATTGCCTTAGGCTCCAAAAGTGCACCTCTCTGAATCTCCTCACTATGGACCGCACTAAATGGCTTGCGGTCGCGGTGGGTCTGTTGTAGCTGTGCTTTGACTTGTTCTTGGTACTTGTGCATGTTTCACTCCTTTTTGAGCTGGTTTTGACTCATTGTCACTTTTTTGACCAAACCCTGCAGACAAGTACAATATGAAAACCTTTGGGACTATTTGTATACATTTTTAATCCAAAACTCGAGTAAAAAGGAGTGTAAAAAGATCTAGAATCCCTAGTTATCAACTCCCCCAAACTTAAGCTTTTGCTTGTCCTCAAGCAAACAAAATAATTCCCACCTCCTTAGGGATAAATCCAAGAAAATTCAGCTGACCTAAAGTAACCCCATCTAGCATTAATTGGGACTAACAATTGCCCTCAAATCAAATGAGTCATTAACAACACTCAACCTTTCAAACACCATGGTTTTAGTGCGACACAAGAACATCAAGAATTGACTCAACCCATCAAGGAAACTCTTTCTACTACCTTGGTCATTGTGGAACCCAAACTCATACTCCTCACTCTCCTTTAAGCAAACCTCACTTTTAGATTGTAGCACTTAGAATGAGAATTGTGGAAAATACACTCATCTCTCTCAAAGAAAGGTCACAAGTCTGGCTCTAAGTACCATAAGCTTTCCCTTTATGTGAGTCACCACTAATGTAAGCTTCATTCAACTCAAGATCATATAGGGCTTTTGTGAAAATATAGTGAAGGCTTTTGGTTCAGGGTAGGAAATATTCAGTCTAAGTAGGTTCTATCTTACCTTAAGCACTTCATTTGCTTCATTTTGGCACACATTCTCTTGACTTTTTGAGTCATTAACTTCTTTCTTAGGGGTTAGAGACACACACTATCACTCTTTCTTGTTCATTTCAAACATTTTTCTCCTTTCTCAACTTTCCACACCTTTCATCTCTTTACTTTTATTGGTTCCCTTCATTTGTTTTTCTACATTGATCATTCTTTTTTACTTTTTGATTTTCTTTCTTTTTCATTGCCTTTCCTTTTCTTTATTTTGTACCTTTTACCACTTTGTTGCATTCCTCGTCTCTCCCCACAAACTTATGCTTTTACCTTGTGCTAAGGAAAGATCGGGTGCCAAGAGAGGGTCTTTTTAGAACGGATAAAGGCTTGTATCATGGTCTTTGAAAGAAAAAGGTCTATGGCTCAAAAGGGTTGACTAGGAATATTATCATTGGTAGGCTATGGATGTTTTCAAGATAACATTCGGATCAAGGAGAGCTTATAATCACTTCTCAAGTCAAATTACACTTAGGATTTCGCCTAGATAAACATTCATGGCAAGTTCTAGACTAATGGCACGAGACTTGGACTTGCAATTCAAATTCTCACCACACTAGCTATAGGATTGCCAAAGAGACAGAGTCGGGGCCCCACAACAACCTTAGCTAATATTTGAGCAACACGAATGGTCTTGAAAAACCACTTGATGATTATCGGCCAACACAAGAGTCTTAAGGTCACAACTTTCACCATCCTATACACAACAATTTGTTTTTGACCATAAGATCAAAGGCAAATGTGCTAGGCCCAAGTGAAGCTTTGTTTGTGGCACCATTACTCACTAACTACTATTTACAGAAAAATAAAATGAAAACAGACTCAAACCCTTAAGAAGGTTGTCATGCCATCCATCATCGGGAAGAGCCACCCGGTTCACACAAATTCCACCTTTGGAAAGAAAATTGTATCATATTTACAACACCAAATCATCCAAATAGGGCTACCCCCTAAAATGAAATCTAGCATTGTCCTCAATGCTAGCTAACCAAAAATAGATCAAAATAAGAAAGAGAGTAAAGAAAACTCCCTATTGGCCCTCCGTCTGCATAGGATTATGAGCTTAGGTCCCTGGGTCCTCGGACTGCTCGGGAACCTGTGACTGGATCCCTATAGCCTGTGTCTGTACTGGGACCTAAGCCTGCACTAGGTCCTGGGCCTACACTGGGACCTGGGGCTGGCTCGAGGAATCATCCTGGGGGTCTGCTAACTCAATCACTGCATTATTAGCTCGGGGAATCACCCTCTTTCTCTTTGCTGGCCTCTCCAACTCCTGCTCCGTCTCAGGCTGGGCTGCTGGATCTGGGTCATGCAATAGCATCTTCAAGGATAAGTGATCAGCGGCCTTCATCTTCTCCACCTCTACCCTCAGCTTATTCACAGACTCCTTTGATGCTAGAGTCTTTCTTAGCTTCTTTGTTTCCTTTGTGAGCTCCTTCAATGCTTTCCCATATGTACCGACAGCCTCCAATATCAACTGCTGGTTCTCTAAGAGCTTCTTCTAGTTGTCCAGAAGCTCCTTGAGAGTGTCCTCTACTAACCGTGGGACCTGTGGCTGAGGGGGTACAGACTGGGCTGCCACCGAGGTAGAAAGTACAGACAACTTATAAGTGGCTGCCTGCATCCAATTGTTGATACTGGCAAGGGTCTGGCTTAAACGGTGGGCAGTCAATGGGTAGGCTAAAGATGAGGGGATATTTGGGGCAGTGGCAGTAGAGGGTCCTGGGGCCATATCTGGGGTAGTTGAAGGAGGCTGAGTAAGAGCTACTACTACTACTGGCTCTTCAGACTGGCCAGTAGAAGCAGTGGATTTGCCTTTTAGGATCTTTGTCTTTGGGGTTGTCATCACCCTATAGTCTATACCAGGAAAAAAGTGCCTTTGCTTTCACCTTCACACCGAATCTTCTTTTTTCTACATTCTGATCTTTAAAGTACATAGTCAGGAAATGTGGGAAGGGGTATGATCTATCACCTTTATTTACCACCCGTGTGATTACCCTGGACATAATATTCTTGATGTTGATCGGGTACCCCGCCATGATAGAAGCTACCAAAATTGCCCGGGAGATAGGAAGAGAGTTCTCATGAATGGTGGGGTCTAGCCTGCTGCAAACAAATGTCTCCCACCCTTTTGCCTCGAAGTTCAGGGTTCTCCTCAAAATTTTGACTCCCGCTGTCAGCCATGCGGGGGTGGTACCTGGGATTGCCAGGTACTCTGCTAACCATGAACGGGCATCCTCCCCTAATGCTACCTTTTCTAAGTATAATGTTTCATCCTCCTCCAGAAAGTCCAGGTAGTCATTGATTGTTTTTCCATCAAACTTTACTTTCAAATTTCGCACCTTAGTCACTGTAGTGCCCTTTTTGATGTGGGCAACATTATTGTAAAACCCCTTCACCAAGTGCTCATTTGCATCCTCAACATTGCCTATGAAATAATCCCAGACCAGCCACTCTCTGAATTGCCTCTACACATTTGGGTTGTGAGGCAGCAAATCCTTGTCAATGAATCGCCGTTCAAGTATCAACTTCCTCTTGGGCCACCATTCTCTGAACTTGTGGTATGCTAATTCACTAACAAACCTATCTTGACAAGCTTCTGGTTTTCTGGTTCTAGCCACCCCTCCTACTTGGGGCTCACCCCCTCCTTCTTCTTCTTCTGTGGGATCCTCACCGGGTGTTAAAGCTATAGGTGAGTTAGAAGAAACATCATCACCGCTCTCAGCTGAGCCCTCAGACGACTCCGAAGAAATTGCAACTGAAACTTGAGCAGTAGGAGTGCCCAGAGGTGTATCTCTCAATCTTTGCCTTTCCGTAGAGTCAGGAACATACTCCGACACTGACTCGGAGTCAGATGCCTCCCGGGAGGGCAAATACTCAATTCCCAAATGGGAAGCAGCTCTATCCGCAGCCCTTATAGACCTTTGGTGTCCTTAATTGCTTGTCGGACTTGTGGGGTCAATCTGATCATGCCTCGTCCCCTACCCCGGGAGGACTCTCCTTTGCCTTTCTATTTATCACCTCCGCCTCGTGATTTCACCATTATCTGCAAGGAAAATTCATTCAGTTATTATTAACCTCTCACCTTTCGATTATGATTGCAGATAATTGACAATGTAAAGCAGAACTGCAGATTGCGGACAACATAAAATTCAGTGCGGCCATAAAAGGACCACCGCAGACAGCACAAAATGGTACCGCGGTCTGCTATGAGGTGGGGGTCAAACTACCAACTCTCTGATAAAGGCCACCGTGGACCGTAAGAATTGTAGTGCGGCCGCGGTAAGGCACCGTGGACCGTATAAAATCCACCGTGGTTGCGGTCCTCAAACCTTTAATCTCTGAAGTTTTACCACTGCGGTTCGCATAAAATGCCATCATAGACCGCAGAGAGGAAACGCGGACCACGAAAAATCCACTGCGTACCACAGTGAACCTCATTTAGCAACACCAACCTAGGGTTACAGATTTTTCTCATTTTGAGCCTAAATGCACATATTATGAGCCCACTAGGTAGTTAATCATTGTGTTTAACTAATTAACCCTACTTTAACAGTGTTATGTAACCCTAAGTTATCAATTAAATGAAAAAGGGAAGAACAAGACGTAGAACTAATCAATTAAAAGAAAATAAAACACAATTAAAGACTAAGAAAAGATTAAAAGTACCAGTAATGAGATGCAACATAGATGAATGAGAATCATAGGTTAAAATCGTGCAGTTAGGGTTAAGGATGAACAATACTTTTTACTATTTGGAAAGCAAATGAGCAAAAAGTTTTAAATGAAGGCCTCAGGTCCTATTTATAGAAAAAGGACCTGGGACCCACTGTACCTGCCCACCGTGGACCGCACAAAATGGCACCGCGATCCGCGGTACTCAAAAGTCTGAAGCACTGAGGAGGTAACCACTGTGGACCGCAAGAAATGCCTGCGGCCGCAGTGGGCACTACGGACCGCAAGAAAGGCAATCGGCCACGGTGACAACTTTAGAGAGCATTCACTTTTTTCCAATCAACAGTGCGGACTGCAATGAAATTTTGCCCCTGCAACAAGGCCATTGCGGCCGCGAAAAATGCATTGCGGCAACAGTCCAAACTTCAGAGAGTGCATCATTTTTCCAGTTTAGTTCCTGCACTGCATCAAACCAATCCTACACACATCTCACAACTAGTTAGACCCAAAGCAAATCCTATACTACAAAGAAAATCAAAGAAAAACAAAAAGAAAGACACATGGGTTGCCTCCCAAGAAGAGCCTGATTTAACGTCGTGGAACGATGCAGGTTACCATCAAATCACTTTAGATGGAGCAGTGCCACCACGTGGCTATCATCAATCTTGCCCAGGTAGTGCTTGACCCTGTGCCCATTAACTCTGAAAACATCCCTATTTTTGTTCTTCAAGTCAAGTGCACCAAACAGAGTCACAAACACCACTTCAAAAGGTCCACTCCTTTCGACTTAAGCTTTCCTGGAAACAGACGTAACCGAGAATTGAACAAGAGAACCAAATCACCCACTTTGAACTCCTTGTATGAGCATACTTATCATGAAGGTACTTTATCTTGTCCTTAAACAAGGACGAACTGGAGTAGGCATGGAATCGAAATTCATCAAGTTCATTAAGCTGCTCCACACGAAGATTTGCTGCCACATCCCATTCAAGATTCAGCTTCCTCAAAGCCCACATGGCCTTGTGCTCTAACTCAACCGGTAGATGGAAAGCTTTCCCAAACACCAACCGGTACGGAGACATACCAATCAGAGTTTTGTAAGCAGTTCTATAAGCCCATAGAGCATCATCCAATTTCTTTGACCAATCGGTCCTATTTGCATTGACCGTCTTTGACAATATACTCTTGACTTCCCTGTTTGAGACTTCAACTTGGCCACTCGCCTGAGGATGATAAGGAGTAGAAACTCTGTGATTGACACCATACTTTGCAAGCAAAGTGTCAAAAGCTCGATTACAAAAATGAGACCCCCCATGACTTATGATTGCTCGAGGAGTGCCAAACCTAGTAAAAATGCTCTTTTTGAGAAATGCAACAACACTCTGGGCCTCATTGTTGGGCAAAGCCACGGCTTCAACCCACTTTAAAACATAGTCAATTGCCACTAGAATGTATGTGTTCCCACACGAACTAAAAAATGGGCCCATGAAATCAATGCCCCATACATCAAAAATATCAACTTCAAGAATGGTATTGAGAGGCATCTCATATTTCTTCGAAATTCAACCCGCTCTTTGACATTCGTTGCATCTCTTCACAAGTTCACTTGCATCTTTGTACAAAGTTGGCCAGAAAAACCCACAACTAAGAACCTTCGAGGCGGTCCTCGCCCCACCGTGATGACCACCATAAGGTGAGGAATGACAAGCCTCTAAGATACTCAATTGCTCCTCCTCCGGAACACTCATTCGGATCACACCATCCGTGCAGATCTTGAACAAGTACGGCTTATCCCAATAGAAATCCAAACTATCCTGTTTGAGCTTCTTTCTTTGGTTAGAAGAGATCTCATACGGGATTATACCAGTCACAAGGAAATTAGCGACGTCCGCAAACCACGACATACTATTCACCGATACAGAAAGGATTTGCTCGTTGAGAAATGAATCATTGTTCTTTAGGCCATCACGAGGCCTCCCCTCCTCCTCCAAGCGGGACAAGTGGTCCGCCATTTGGTTTTCACTACCCTTCCGGTCCACAATCTCCAAATCAAACTCTTGAAGTAACAAGACCCATCGCATCAGCCTAGCTTTGGAATCCTACTTCATTATCAAGTACCGGAGTACGGCATGATCGGTATGAACTATGACCTTGGCACCCATGAAATACAACCGAAATTTCTCCATTGCGAACACAATAGCCAAAAGCTCTTTCTCAGTCACAGTGTAGTTCACTTGAGCATCATTCATTGTTTTGCTCGCATAGTACACCACCAGATGAAATATTTTGTTCACTCTTTGGCCCAAGACATCCCCAACCGCAACATCACTCACATCACACATAAGTTCGAAAGGCAAGCTCCAATTGGGTGCGGTAATAATAGGAGTGGTGGTCAACTTGTGCTTGAGAAGTTCAAAGGCTTGCATACATCCCTCATTGAACACGAACTTGGCATCTTTTTCCAATAGCTTGCATAAGGGATTCACTACCTTCGAAAAGTCTTTGATAAATCTCTGGTAGAACCCCGCATGCCCAAAAAAACTTCTAACTCCCTTGACTGAAGTAGGGGGAGGGAGCCTTGAAATCACATCTATTTTTTCTTTGTCCACCTCTATACCATGCTTTGAAATTTTATGCCCAAGAACTATGCCCTCCTCAACCATGAAGTGACATTTCTCCCAATTAAGCACACGATTAGTTTCTTCACAACGGGCCAACACTCTATCAAGATTTTTCAAGCATTCATCAAATGAGTCACCCATAACACTAAAGTTGTCCATGAACACCTCCAAAATGTCCTCTACCATATCGTTAAAATTGGCCATCATACACCGCTGGAATGTAGCCGATGCATTACACAATCTGAATGGCATCCTAGAAAAGGCAAAGGTACCATATGGACAAGTAAATGTGGTCTTCTCCTGATCTTCCGAAGCAATCAAAATTTGGTTGTACCTAGAATACCCATCCAAGAAATAGTAGAAGGTACGCCCAGTAAGTCGATCTAACATCTGATCAAGAAAAGGCAATGGAAAGTGATCCTTGCGGGTCACTTTATTCAACTTGCGGTAATCCATGCACATCCTCCACCCAGTGACAGTCCTGGTAGGAATCAACTCATTTTGTGCATTGGTAACAACGGTCATGCCACCCTTCGTTGATACACATTGCACCGGCGAAGTCCAAGAGCTATCAGAGATGGGGTACACAACCCCGACATCCAACCACTTGATCACCTCCTTTTTCACAACTTCTTGCATTGCCTCGTTCAACCTCCTCTGATGTTCCAAGTAAGGCTTTGCATCATCTTCCAAAATAATCTTGTGCATACAAAAGGTGGGGCTTATCCCCCGAATATCAGCTCATGTCCATCCAATTGCCTTCTTCCGCTTTTGGAGCACCGGTAATGTGGCATCAACCTGCATGTTAGTAAGACAAGAGGAAAGAATAACTGGCAAAGTTGAACTAGGGCCTAAGAATTCACACCTGAGGTGTGGAGGCAACGACTTCAACTCTAACACCGGAGGTTCCTCGATTGAAATTTTTGTGGGTGGAGTCTTCCTATTCTCAAGATCCAAAGAGAGTTTCCTAGGCTCATAAGAGTAAGAGCCCATTCCATGTAAAGCATTGACACACTCCACTCGGCCTTCATCCTCATTTACATCAAGATTCAACAATACCGCCTCTAGAGGGTCCTCCACATTGATCATTGCACTAGTATCATCAACTATCACTGCCATGACAAGGTCCACAAAAGAGCACACTTAGAACTGTTGGGCTGCTTAATTGACTTGCACACATGAAAGACCACTTTCTCATTACCCACCCGGAAGAGAGTTCCCCTGCTTCCACATCAACTAAGGCCTTCCCAGTAGCTAGGAAAGGACTACCCAATATGATTGGAACCTCATAATCTACCTCACAATCCAAGATCACAAAATCAACTGGCAAGATAAATTTGTCCACCCGGACAAGAACATCATCAATAATACCCAATAGTCTCTTCAAAGTTCTATCCGCCATTTGCAATCTCATGGAAGTCGGCCTCGGTTGCCCAATATCCAAAGTCTTGAAAATGAGTAGGGCATCAAGTTGATACTTGCCCCCAAATCACATAGAGCTTTTGTAAAGTCTGCACTCCCAATGGTGCAAGGAATGGTGAAAGCACCGGGGTCTTCTAGTTTCGGGGCCATAGAGTGAACTATTGCACTAACTTGGTGGGTCATCTTGATAGTTTAACAATCCATAGATCTTTTCTTTTTCACCAAGTCTTTCAAGAGTTTAGCATAACCCGGCATTTGCTCTAGAGCCTACACCAAAGGCACATTGATGGATAAGCTCTTCATCATGTCAATGAACTTCTTAAACTGATTCTCATTTTTCTGCTTCGCGAGTCTTTGAGGATAAGGTGGAGGTGGCCTTGGCAAAGGAGCCTTAGCATTAGGCACAACCATTTCCGGCATGTCTATTACGTGTTCCCTAGACGGGTTCACGTCATTCTGAGTTTCCACCTAGGCATCTTGGATATCAATCCTCACTTCCTCATTCACATTCTCATCAATCACATTTTCAACCACCAAAGGGATCTCATCCTCTTGCAACTCAACTTCATCACTCAAAATTTCTTTTTGCTTGGAGGCATTCACATAACCACCTCGTCCACTTCTTGTAGTTACCGCCATAACATGCCCGGAATTGTTCCCACCCTTCAGGTTAACTACCGTATCACTAGGTAGAGCCCCTTTAGGAAGAGTAATCAAGGATTATGAGATTTGGCCTAATTGAACCTCCAAGTTTCTGATTGAATATTGTGGGAAGCCAACTGAGCATCAAAGTCCGCATTCTTTTTCATCATCTGTTCAAACATCATTTCAATTCTCCCCATTTCATTGTTGGAAGAACTAGGACCTTGGGATGGAAATGGTGGTGGATTATTCGGTTGTTGATACATTGGGGGCCTTTGAAAGCCTTGCCCCCGATTTCCTTGGTTGCCATTGTTCCAACCACCTTGATTGTTGTTTCCACCCCAGTTGTTGTTGTTGCCATTCCAATTACCCTGATTGTTCTAGTTGCCCCAATTGGAATTTTGGTTGTTGTTGATTGCCCCAATTGCCTTGGAGTCTCTATTGTTGTTGGTTGGAAGAATTGCCCCTTTGGCCCTGATAATTGTTCACATATTGCACTTCTTCATTCTGCTCATCATAACCATCATCTTGGAACCCACACCACACCATTACACCACTACAACATCTTGGAACCCACATCTTAGCTCCCCGACAACAACGCCAAAAAGTGATCAGTGCCAACCCTACACCACTACAAAATGGTGAGAGCGGTCGAAACAGCTTTTACCTGAGATGGTCGGGATTGAATCTACAGGGAGCTAGAATTGGGAATTGGATTCCTATCTAAACTAGAAATGCGTAGTGCTCTTAATTGCACTTCCAATCATAGTTGTTCAGTTGTTACTTCTAATTTTTATACTAATAAGATACTAAATTAAGCTAAGAGTGAATGCTTGTAAGGTTTTCTAAATGATTAATGAGGCACTAGGGAAGTGACTTTCTCCTAGGTGAATACTTGACAAAATCTAAAGCCTAAGGCAAAGATGTTATGTTGAGGATTACGATATAGCCAATGGACGGAATTACTCACTCTATACCTCTCGGTAGCTTGAGTGACTTTGCCCAAATTGACTTTCTTAAGACCAATTGAGTGTCAAAATTGTGCAAGCAATATAGGTTCAAGTCGGGTATTACTATCTCTAGGTTTAACCCTTTAATTGGGGCTATCAATCTCTTGATTACACCCCAATTCCTTATTGGACTGATTTTTCTAGACTCAAGCTCTTTTTCTCAAGAAGAGCCCAAGTCAAATAGGCACAAATTAGTGTTTGCAACCATTAATTCTACATGGAAAAACACAAATAAGTCCAAATATCAAATACCCATAAACATCTAAGCCTTAAATCAAAAGACCCATCAAATACCCACACTAGGGTTGAGCCACAACCCTAGCTAATGGGTCTAGCTACTCATAATAATGGAAGAAAACAGAGAAATAGATGAAGAATAACCCATATAATTTAATTACAAACTAAGATAATGAAGATTCAGTGTTAAAGTAGCTACAAATTACTCAAAATGGAATAAAACAGTCGTTCATGTGCTTTGGAGTCTAACCGATTACAAAAGATGCCCTAAAAATGTGAAAAGAAAGTATTTATACTAGGCTGAATTTTTTGGACAAAAATAACCCTGAAGAGGTACTGCGGTCCGCATAAAATACACCGCGGACCGCGATGAGGCTTCTTGGCTTGACTATTCACTCTCTGAATCTGGCCACCGCGGGCTGCATAAAATACACCGCGGCCGTGGTGGCTTCAACTGCGGTCCGCACAAAAAGGACCGCGGACCGCATTGGCTTTTATCTTTAAACTCCCAACTCTCTGAACCCCCCTCTCTGTGGACTGCACAAAATGGATTGCGGCCACGAAGAGGCTACTGCAACCACAAGAAATCCTCCGCGGACCGCGTTGCCTTAGGCTCCAAAAGTGCACCTCTCTGAATCTCCTCACTGCGGATCGTACTAAATGGCTTGCGGCCGCGGTGGGTCTGTTGCAGCTGTGCTTTGACTTGTTCTTGGTACTTGTGCATGTTTCACTCCTTTTTAGTTGGTTTTGACTAATTGTTACCTTTTTGACCAAACCCTGCAAACAAGTACAACATGTAAGCATTTGGGACTATTTGTATACATTCTTAATCCAAAACTCGAGTAAAAAGGAGTGTAAAAAGAGCTAGAATCCCTAGTTATCACTAGTTCGGGTCGACAATTCATACTTCCCGCAAATTTTGTGATACTTGACTGTGAGGTTGGCTACGAGGTGCCAATCATATTGGGGAGACCTTTCCTAGCTACAGGGAAGGCCTTAGTTGATGTGGAAGCTAGAGAGCTCACCTTCCGGTTGGGCGATGAAAACATTGTGTTCCATATTTGCAAGTCAATGAGGTAGCCTAATAGCAACGAAGTGTGTTCGTTTGTGGATCTTGTGACCGAAGTAATTGTTGATGACATAAGTGATGTGATGCATGTTGAAGACCTATTAGAAGCTGTGTTATTGAATCATGATGAGGATGAGAAGGAAGGCTTGGTAGAATGTGTCAATGCTTTATAAGGAATGGGTTCATATACATATGAGCCCCGAAAACTTTCCTTGGACTTCAAGAACCGGTAGACTCTACCAACAAAACCTTCAATCGAGGAGCCTCCCACATTGGAGTTGAAGCCCATGACTTCACACCTCAGGTATGAGTTCTTAGGCCTTTGTTCGACTTTACCTGTTATTCTTTCCTCGTGCTTAACTAACGTGCAGGTACATTCCACCCTTGCTGTGCTCCAAAGGAGGAAGAAGGCAATAGGTTGGACATTGGCGGATATTCGGGGTATAAGCCCCGCCTTTTGCATGCACAAAATCATATTGCAGGAGGATGCCAAACCCTCCGTGAAACATCAAAGAAGTTTGAATGAGGCCATCTAAGAGGTAGTCAAGAAAGAGATCATTTAGTGGTTGGATGCTGGGGTTGTCTACCCCATTTCTAATAGTTCATGGACTTTACCGACACAATGTGTCCCAAAGAAGGGGTCATGACTGTGATACAAATGACAACAAAGAGTTGATCCCCATAAGAACTATCACCGGTTGGAGAGTATTCATGGAATATAGGAAACTCAACAAAGGGACTCAGAAAGACCATTTTCTGCTTCCATTTCTTGATCAGATGTTGGATAGGCTAGCCGGACGTGCTTATTATTGCTTCTTGGATGGGTATTCTGGATATAACCAGATTCTTATTGCATCTGAAGACCAAGAAAAGATCACCTTCACTTGTCCGTATCGCACATTTGCATTCTCAAGGATGCCATTTGGTTTATGTAATGCACCAGCTACTTTTCAATGGTGTATGATGGCAATATTCACAGATATGGTAGAGGACTTCCTCAAGGTTTTCATGGATGATTTCTCTGTTGTGGGAGATTCGTTTGAAGAGTGTTTGGATAATCTTGATAAGGTATTAGCACGTTGTGAAGAGACCAACTTGGTGCTTAAATGGGAGAAGTGTCACTTTATGGTCGATGGGGGCATTGTCCTCGGCCACAAGATCCCCAAGAATGGTATTGATGTGGATAAAGCAAAATTTGAAGTGATATCAAAACTCCCTCCTCCTACTTCCGTCAAAGGAGTGAGGAGTTTTCTAGGTCACACGGGGTTTTACCATCGGTTCATCAAGGATTTCTCAAAGGTTGTGAACCCCTTGTGGAAGTTGTTGGAAAAATATGCCAAATTTGTGTTCAATGTGATTGTATGAATTCATTTGAGCAACTCAAGTATAGGTTGACTACCACTCCCATCATTACCGCACCAAATTGTAGCGTACCATTTGAGCTCATGTGTGATGCTAGCGATGTGGCGGTAGGAGCGGTGTTGGGGTGAATAATCAACTAGATATTCCATCCGGTCTGCTATGCTAGTAAAACCATGAACGATGCCCAAGTCAACTATGCAGTGACCGAGAAAGAACTCTTAGCCATTGTCTTTGTTATGAAAAAGTTCTGCCCGTATCTCATGGGTACCAAAGTGATTGTTCACACCGATCACGCGGCACTTCGTTATTTGATGAGTAAAAAGAACCCAAAGGCTAGATTGATGCGGTGGGTACTTCTTCTACAAGAATTTGATCTTGAAATCATAGACCGAAAAGGGAGTGAGAATCAAGTGGCGGACCACTTTTCCCGATTGGAAGAGGAGGGGAGGCCCCATGGTGGCCTTGATATCAATGATTCGTTTCCAGATGAACAACTCCTCTCCATGTCTTTTGACCAGGATGCCTTGGTTCACCGATGTGGCTAACTATCTTGTGAGCGGAATTATCCCGAATGAGTTCTCTTCAAACCAAAGGAAGAAGCTTAAACGAGACTACTTGTATTATTATTAGAACGAGCCATATCTTTTCAAAATTTGCACTAATGGTGTTATCCAGAGATGTGTTCCAGAAGAAGAGCAATTGGGTATTCTTGAAGCTTTCCATTCTTTTCCCTATGGTGGTTACCATGGTGGGGCGAGAACTGCTACAAAGGTCATAAGCTATGGATTCTATTGGCCTACTTTGTACAAAGACGCTAGCGAGCTTGTTAAACGGTGTGATGATTTTCAAAGGGCCGGTGGGATTTCCAAGAAGAACGAGATGCCTCTCACCACCATCCTTGAGATTGATATTTTCGATGTGTGGGGCATCGATATTATGGGTCCATTTGTGAGTTTGTGTGGGAACACCTATATTCTTGTTGCTGTGGATTACACTCCCAAATGGGTTGAAGTTGTGGCTTTGCCCAACAATGAAGCACGGAGTGTGGTGGATTTCTTGAAGAAAAACACATTCATAAGGTTCGGCACCCCAGGAGCCATCACTAGTAATGGGGGTTCTCATTTTTGCAATAAAGCTTTCAACACTTTACTCTCCAAGTATGGTGTCACTCACAAAGTGTCAAACCCTTATCACCCCTAGGAAAATGGACAGGTTGAAGTCTCCAACAGGGAGATCAAGAGTATTCTATCCAAGACTGTCAATGCAAATCGGACTTATTGGTCAAGGAAACTTGACGATGCTCTATGGGCCTGTAGAACAGCTTATAAGACTCCAATTGGTATGTCTCCTTATCGGTTGTTATTCGAGAAAGCATGTCACCTCCCGGTGGAATTAGAGCATAAGGCCATGTGGGCGTTGAAGAAATTAAACCTTGAGTGGGACGTAGCTGCCAATCTTTGGGTGGAGCAATTGAATGAACATGATGAGTTCCGATTCCATGCTTACTCTAGTTCATCCTTGTATAAGGACAAGATGAAGTAACTACATGGTAAGTATATCTGGAACAAAGAATTCAAAGAAGGTGACCATGTTATTCTATTCAACTCTCGTTATGGATGTTTCCGGGAAAGCTAAAGTCAAAGTGGAGTGGTCCTTTTGAAGTGGTACATGTGACTCCTTTTGGTGCTCTAGATTTGAAAAACAAGAATGGTGAGATCTGTAGAGTCAATGGGCACCGGTTGAAGTACTACCTTGGAATTATTGATGATAGCCACGTTGTGGCATTGCTCCATTTCAAATTAACAATGGTAACATGTGTAGTGTCGCGACATTAAATCAGGCACTTCTTTGGATGCAACCCATATATTTTTCTTTCTTTTGATTTTCTTCTTTGATTAGGCATTGTTTTGGATTAATTGGTTGTGAAGTGTATGTAAGAATTGGTTGTGCAGTGTAGGAAATTGACAAAGAAAAAATTTGCTAAGAGGTGAAATTGTGCGGACTGCGCCAAAATTATGTGGACCGCACAAGCACTTTGCGGCCGCACAATTATGTATGCGGTCGTACAGCTAGAATGGGGAAAATGCCAACTCACTGAAGTTTGGCCTGACAAAATCCCTTAAGAGTTTGCGGTCGTGCCCAAATTTTCGCGAACCGCACAAATTATGCGGTCGCAACCATTTTTATGCGAACCGCGCCAATGAATCTGATGCTGAGCTACAAAAAGTAAAGAGTGACCACACCAAAATTGTGATGCCACACTCAGGTAAGTCGGTGGGTCACTGGGTTCAGAGTATAAATAGGACTTCTTGAAAGTACTCACACTTTACGCATTCTAACCTCTCAAGCAAGCCTAAAGCACAGTGCACTTCCTTGTTTTCAATCTCATATTTTACTTACCAAGTGTTGATTTCCTACTACATTTCACTACTGGTATGTTCATTTCAGTGAATTAATTTCATATTTTTCTTTTCTTTTCTCTTTGTTTTAGTTTTCTTCTTTATCTAGGGTTAGGTTCACGCCAAATATGTCACATTGATGCTTAACTCTTGCTTAGAAACATATGGGTAGTGTTTGAATGCATAATGGGGGTTGGGGTTAGTAGCTTTTATTGTCTATTTTCCATAAATCTTGCCTAATTAGTGAAAACCCTAGTATTAATCGTACCTCAGTACCGATATGATTTGAATTTCAAGGCCGTACACATTTTTGTGTGGTTTGCGATAGGGTATACGGCCGCATACAAAAATTGTGCGGTCCGCAATACCCCAGTTTCAAGGCACTTTTAATTGCTTAGATTGTGCGGCCGCACTCAATTTTTTGCGGTTCGCGATTGGGTTTTCACGTCCGCACCCAATTTTGTGCGGTCCGCGCAGTTGAACTTCAGATACCCAACAAAGTGTTTATGCAGCGGAACTCAAAATCGTACGGTCCGCGATGAGCATTCTGGAGCCGTATTCAATTTTGTGCGGTCTGCGATGGGCAGTCTGTAGCCGCACTCACTTTTGTGCAGTCTTCGCTGCCCTGTTCAAAGAAGCAATACCTTTCTTTTCAACTGTAATTCAATTACACAGGTTGAACCCCAATTCTAACTAACTTTCACTACTTGTGTGTTGCATACAATGGTGCGTTTACGTGGTCGAGGTGATACTTCAAAAGGGAGGGCAGAACCCTCCCGAGACGAGGGCAAAGGTAAAAGCAGCCTGCCTCTAGCACTTCAACGAGTTAACAGCAAGAAAGCAATGTCAATAGAGTCATGGACACTTCTGAGACCATTGAGTATGTCTCCTCTGGGGAAGCTTCTGAAGGAAACTCAGTGCAAGCACAACTGGAAGTCTAGTCCCCGTAAATCCCCAAACAATTCCCGAAGAGATTTCATTTGGTTGATGAGTCCTCCTCCTCTAAGGGTTCATCTAAGGGTTTGGAAGAGGGTAGTGAAGATTTTTAACCCTCTTCCGCACATTCTCCCCCAGCTTCAATCAATTTAAATGATGATGATGAAGTCCCGGATGACGGGAGAGGGGGTGATACAATTGTGGTAGGCCTGGCTAGATCAAGGAAGCCGGAGGTGTTGGCTGATAGGTTTGTTAGTGAGAAGGCGTATGCCAAGTTTCGGGAATGGTGGACCCAAAGGTCGCTCACTCTTGAGCGACAGTTCATAACCAAAGACCTAAGCAAGCACAATCCGAATGTCCTAAATCACTTCATAGAAAAAAAATGATGGAAATGGTTCACCGGCCATCCGCAAAATGTCAATGAATACCTCGTAAAGGAATTTTATGCCAATGTTGCCCACATAAAAAGGATACAAAGGTGACAAAGGTCCGAAACCTGAAAATTCGGTTTTATGGCCAAGCATTGAACAGATAAGTAGGGTTTGAAGAGGTTGAGGCAGTGCAATACTTGGAGAATCTAGCCTTGGGTGAGGCAGTTCGCCCATAGCTAGCTGAGATACTTGCTATTCCGGGGACAACACTTGTATGGCTCACAGCAGGAGCGCCAATTGTCAGAACCACCCTTAACTTTGAAGCAAAAGGGTGGCAAACATTCGTGTGCAGCCGTCTTAACCTATGCCAGCATGAGAATGTCCTTCCACTTTCCCGGGCAGTATTGGTAGATTCCATCACGGCAGGCTATCCTATTAATGTGGGGAACTTGATGTCCTACAACATCTCCAATGCAGTCCAGAAAGAAGGAAGATCGTATCCCTACCCCAACTTCCTCACTGAGTATTTCAAAGATCAAAGGGTAGAGCCGAGACATTTCGATGTGGAGGTGAAGGCTAAAAAACCTTTCTCATGGTATCACCTCCAAGGAACGGACGACCCTAAATTCAAGGGTAAAGCCACTACCTCCACTGGCCAGTCTGAAGAGCAGGGGTAGTGGCCACTGGGTTAGTTGTCAAGCCCTCCACAATAGGTGGTACTTCTACCAGAGCAACAGCCATGCCTCTTCCATCTTCCGAACCATCTGTCTCAGTGCCACTGTCAATGCCTTCATCTTCCACTTACCCTCAGACTGAACTGAGGGTTTCCTAAACACTATCCAATCTCAACAACTGGATACAAGTAGCTACCACAAAGTTATCTGCCATATCCAATGCAGTGGCATCACAGTCTTCAGCCTCAATAGTGCTTCAAGTACCTCCATCAGTGGAGGACTCATTGAAGAAGATTCTGGACAACCAGAAGAAGATCCGAGAGACTCTTGATACACATGGGAAGATAGTCAATGATTTTGGGAAGCAGGTGAAAAAGCTGCGAAAAACTCAAAAGGAGTCGATCGAGAAGTTGAGCAAAGAGGTTGAGAAGATTTCATATGTAGGGGATTTGCCAATAGACCTTCTGATAGAGGAGACAGTCCCAGCAGCACATACAGCAGAGCCCGAGGAACCAGGGGCAGCAACCGGCCAGTCTGAGGAGCCAGCTGCAACATCACATACTGCTGAGGAGCTAATTTAGATGCTCAGCACTCCCGTAGTCCCCCAGTTAGAGGATCTGGAGATCCAGTTAGAGGATACGGAGGGTGCTGATGTTGAGGACTCGATGCTGACAGAGACCACATAGGTATTTTTCTCTTCTATCTACCCATTTCCCTGTTCTTATTTATTATGAGCATTGAGGACAATGTCATTTTTCATTTGGGGGTGGTCCATTTTGATTTGATGTCATTTGGTATGTAATAACCATTACATTATTTTTTTTTATCTTTATTTATATTTATTTTCACTTGTGGTATGTATATATTTTTTATTTTCACTTTTGGTATGTATATATTTTTACCATTTGATGTAATTATTCATTTCCATTTATGTATATATTCGCTTTACCTCAAATTTATATATATATTCAGTTTAATTTTCGTAGTTTACTTCATAACTTCTTCCGTTATTTTCCCTTAGTAGCATAGCTTCTTATTTACTTTAGTAGCTTCTTTTTAATCTGTTAGCTTCTTTTTAAGTTTTATTTTGACAATAAGCCTTTGGTTTTCTTAATGCCGCGGTTCTTTCCAAAGGTGGATATTGTGTGAACCGGGTGGTTCTTTCCAACGATGGATGGCGTGACAACCTTCTTAAGGGATTGAGTCCGTTTTCTTTATGTTTTGGTATATATGGTAGTAATGAATAAAAGTGTCTCAAGTAGGCTTCACTTGATGCTAACACATTTACCTTCGACCATATGGTTAGAAACAAGTTGATTGGCAAATAATAGCTCTAGTTGTGACCTTTAAACTCTTGTGTTGACTAAAACAATCATCGAGTGGTTTCTTGGAGCCATTTGTGATGTTTAATCTTAGCTAGGGTTGTTGTGGGCCCTCGATTCTGTTCTCTTTAACAATCCAGCAGCTTGAGAGGTGAGGTATTTAATTGCAAGTCCAAGTTCCGTGCTAATAAGTCTAGAACTTGCCCTGGATGTTTGTCGAGGCGAAATTCTAAGTGTAGCTCGACTTGAGAAATGATTGTAGGCTTTCCTTGATACAATTTGAAACTTGAAAGCTTCCGTAGCCAACCAATGTGATATCCCTAGCCAACCCCTTTGAGTCGAAGCCCTTTTTCTTTCAATAACCACGTTACAAGCTTTTATCTGTTCTATAATGACCCTCTCTTGGCAACCGATCTTTCCTTGGCATTCTTGATAAACAATTGGCAAAAACATAAGTTTGGGGAAGAGACAAGGAATGTGAAAGTGATAAAAGGTACAAAGAACAAAAAAATTGAAGAAAAGGGAAGGCAAAGAAAAGGAAGAAATGCCAAAAAACAATATGTCAAAAAGAAAGTGAAAGTCGAAGGGATTCAAAGAAAGCAATGATGAAAGGCATGAAATGATTAGAAAAGGAAAAAAATGATTGTCATAAGCAAGAAAGAGTGACAATATGTCTCTCTAATTCCCATAAGGAATAAGAAAATGACTCAAAGAGTCAAGAAAGTATGAGCCGAAAATAGAAAATGGAGTGCTGAAGGAAAAATGAAACCATCATAGTCCGATAAGTCCTACCTTGATTCAAAAGCCTTCATTACATTCCCGCAAAAGCCCTATATGATTTCAAGTTGAGCGAGCTTACATTAGTGGTGATTTACATAAGGGGCAAGCCTATGGTATTTAGAGCCGGACTTGTGACATTCTTTTGAGAGAGATGAGCATACTTCTTCACAATCCTTGTTTTGAGTGTTACATTCTAAAGTGAGATTTGCTCATGGAGAGTAGAGCGGGAGGAGTTTGGGTTCCACAATGACCTATGTGATAGAGCGAGCTTCCTTAATGAATTAAGTCAACTCTTGATGCTCTAGTATCACAATAGAACTATGGTACTCAAAAGGTTATGACATAGTGTTGTTGATAATTTATTTATGTTGAGGGTAATTGTTAGTCCCAATTGATGCATGATTGATTCACCTTAGGCAAGCTGAAATATCCTTTTTTTCTAGTGGAAGCGGGAATTGCCTTATTGCTTGAGGACAAGCAAAAGCTTAAGTTTGGGGGAGTTGATAAGTAGGGATTTTAATCGATTATTTGCTCTCTTTTACTTGTGTTTTAGGCCAAAAATGCTTGAAGGTATTCCCAGAAACTAATGAAATATGCTTGCTTGCAAGAATTATTCAAAATGAGCCAAAGGAACCTTAATCAACTTACAAAGGAGTCAAAAGTTGAACAAAAACCAAGGCTGGGAAAAGAGTTCTAAAGCACGGACCGCACAAATATTGTGTGGCCTCGAGCATAATTACGTGGTCCGCATAAGAGAGATTCAGAGAGTGTGATTTTTGGGCTAAAAGATGAGCACGAACCGCACCAGAAATATGCGGCCGTGAAAGTCCCTGTGCGGCCGCGATTGAAATTACATGGACCACGATGACTGAGGTTCAGAGAGCTTACAATTTGAGCAAAAGAGAGAAGTGCGGTCCGCATTAGAATTGTGCGGCCGCTATCGAAATTATGGTCTGCGAAAGCTCAGCTCAACCCAGATCCAAAATTGAAGAACACGGACCACACTCAGAATTGTGCGGTCGCGAAAGCAAGAGTGCGGCCGCACTCAGAATTATGCGGCCGCACAACCTCCGTAGGGATATTTTTGTCAGATATTTTCATCTTATTATATATAGAACTTTTTGTCATTTTTAGGTCAAGTTATGTTTTGTATGAGCACGTGAGACGGCTGAGTTTTATATTTTTGGAAATTTTATACTAGATTCATCTTTTAACATTAGATTTCATCCGTTAATCTAGTATTATAAATTTTATCTTCATTTCATCTTTAATTTCTATTATTTTCATGAGTAGCTAAACCCATATCTAGGGTTGTGACCCAACCCTAGTGTGGGTATTTAATGAGTATTTGATTTTAGGGCTTGAATGTGAATGAGTTAGTGATATTTAGCCTAGTTCTTGCTAGAACTATAGAATTAATGGTTATAAACATTGGTTCATGCCGTTATGACTTAGTCTCTACTTGAGAAAGAGGGACTAAGTCTAGGATAACTAGGCTAACAAGGAATTGGGGTGAACTCAAGAAGTTGATAGCCCCAATTAAAGGGTTAAACCTAAAGATAGTAATACCTGACTTGAGCTAATATCACTTGATTTGTATGAATACCCATTTGGACTTGAGAAAGTCAAATTGGGCAAAATCAATCAAACTACCGAGAGGTATAGAGTGAGTAACCATGTGTGATAGCTATATTACGACCCCAACTAATCAAGCCTGCCCTAGATTCTTGCTACCCGTTAGATATCCACCTAGGTAGAAGTCACGACCCTAGTCTCTTTAACCATTTGAAAATCAACAATAAAAATATTGTCCTTAGTTTTAATCATTTCAATCTTTAGAGTAAAGTTAGACGTAAAAATCAAACCCAAATTGTGGAAGTGTAATTAGACTCAAAGCCCGCATCTAGCTTAGATATAAACCTAATTCCAATTATTAACTCCCTGTGGATTCGATCCCGACCTAGTTGGGTTAAAACTACATCGACCACCCTCGCTACTCAATAGTAGTGTAGGCTTGGATCCGATTAGGTACTCCGTTTCCCGGGGCGACTACGTGCTCTTTCTCCTCATGAAGACCAAGGCTGGTATCTGTGTGAGTGGGCACTGCTTGAGAGTTCAACATGTTGATTCCTGAAATCAAAGACACTTACGAGAACAAGCGTAAAAGCAGTGTGTGTTATGAGGATTAATACTAGGCAATCACTATTATACTTAGCCCTACGGTGGATGCCATACTGTTTACCCTACAAATTGGATAACAATTAAGCTTATAATGCGGTTTTAAGGATATGTGATTTCACCTAACACCAATTGATAAACGTAAAGATAAGTGATGGAAATTGATAATAATATAAAGCAAACCAACGTTTGGACAGAGCCCTCGAGCTTGAGTACCCCCGAGCTAGTTATGCAAGAACAGTTAAAATGCAACAAGTTGATAAACAAGAGAATGTGAATTAAAAAGAGAATATTGTATTTCTTTGATCTGTGTGAATGTAAGGTGGTACAAGATGATTAGGACCCCTTTATATAGTAGAGGAATCTTATTTAAGATACAATTCTAACTATGAAAGTAAATCTCATAATTGACTAGATAACCGCCCTTGATTTGATCTGTTCCGAGATTTATGCCATGATCTCCGGCCAGTCACGGATATCTCGCATTTCCATTATTACGCTTTGCTCGAAGTCTGTCACATTTGGTCTTGGTCGTTGTTGGCCTCGGTATCGACAGGCAGCTCGATCCTCGGACTCGATGCCTCGTCTTCGTGCTCTGGTTTGATTCATTACGAGGCTATCCCTCGATGTAGTTCCCTTGTCTCAATTAAATAGCATAATCGGATAGTCCCGGTTTTAACCGTATACAATATGTTTTTATGGTTAAGCTAAATATTATGTAGTTTGATGTAAAGTTCTCGGTGCACCCACTTATCCCAAAAAAAAATAAATTAATTGACTCTTTAAATTTGAACATTGTCGACGAGATTTTTGACTGTGCCACTGAATATATGTATACCAGCACTAAATGGTAATAAAAAAAGGTAGGTGGTGTCAAATAAGTAAAGTATGGGGGTAGGGAACAAAGGCAAACAAATGGGACCAAATAAATAAATTCAGAAATCTCAGTAGAAGTGGTGGATTCTGAAACTCCCCTGGAGTTACAAGATGTGCAACTTTCGATAGAGACTGATGAATTTACACCAATGACAAGCCACAGGTGTTTGGACCCTCAAAATAATTATTGTACTTTGGTCTTTATGGAAAAGAACAATATCTTACCATCATAGGTTTTAGTAGATTCAATTTCTTTTGGCATTTATCAAATTTCTAATGAAAACGATAGGAAAAAAGTAATTTTATGGAGGTTTCTTTTTCCCTTTTTTCTTTTTGTGGGGGAGGTATGTGAATGTGTAGAAGCATGATTCTTTACTCCATTATATTATTCCCTCCGCTCTAAATTATATAAACTTATTTTCTTAAGTTTCATTAAAAAAATAGAAATAATTTAATTTAAATTTTTTATTTTACTCTTAATAAAAAAAATTATAACCACATAAATATTATGACATAGTTTAAACCACAAGTTTGAAACTTTCATAATTGTACAAATTTTTTTAATCATATTTAAGACAATAAGTACAAAAGATTTTGGGGAAAGTACAAAGACAGAATGGTTCTTCACTGAAGCTGTTTCTTTGTCTAGACAAGTTAGAGCTTCTTTGAAGTTTGATCAAGACGGTATCCCGAATTTAGTTAGGTTCAGTCCAACGAAAAATATTTTTGCTGTTAATGATGCTAGTTTTTATTGTGTTAAGTTGAGAGTTATTGATACCTACTTGTTTGTAGTATCATGTTATGTTATTTTATACATCTCAATGCATAGGAAGGAATTCTCCATTTCTTGGCCAACCCTTTCTGAATAATTACACACAAGATTGAAATCTATCAACCTTCGTTTTGTAATCGAGGCTAATGTTTATATCCGCCTTTGTGTAATTTTTGTTTACCTGGAATATACAAGTTGGAGTCATGTTGATGGGCCTTTTTAGAAAGGGAAAAAAAGTACAAAATATATTTTTTTGATATCTTAAACTTTGTGCGCAATTAAATAAAATCTCAAACTAAAATACCAGATTTTTTAAAAAAAACCTTTTCTTGAGGGTGCACATAAAGGAAAAAATACAGTTCTCTTTTCCTTTCCTGTCATCGAAAACTTTCTTTCTTTTTCCAATGTTTTCCTCTCTTTGTTGATTTCTTTTTTTGTGTTAAACATGGATCTTTCAGGGTTTCTTTGTAAAGTTATTATACTCAGCAATTTCAGTCACTTTTCCAAAGGCCTTTAATTTACGAGAGTAGCTTTTAACATTTTCATAGTACTAGTATTTTGGCTGTAGTTTGGTCTTTCTTTGTTATTAGGAAAGAGTTACTTGTGTACTTGAGTAATGATCACATATTTATTAGTACTATTCGAGTCGAATTTTTCGGTATCAACTCACAGTATTTTCTTTTTCTTTTGCTTTGAGGATGCAATGCGACGATAAAAATATCTTTATTCTTAATTAACGATTTCAAACTCAAACTTTTGAGAGAAAAAAATCGTGAAACAAAAAATGTTTTATCCCTTACAACATATCTATATATCTGAATAAGGTTGCCAATATGCGTAGACTGCTAAAATTTATTAATAGAGTATTGAAACTTTTTTAAAGAAAATTAAGCGTGTGTTTGGTACGAAGGAAAACATTTTCCAATTTTCCCATGTTTGGTTGGCTTAAATGTTTTGGAAAATATTTTCCTTATGAACTCATTTTCCTCCAATTGGAGAAAAATGTTTTCCTTATCAAGAGAAGGGAAAACATTTTCCAAAACTCTTTCTCAACCTTCCCCACCCTCACCAACCCACCCCACTCCCTCTCCAAAAAAAGGCTTTTTTTTCTTTTCAAATTTCAGTTTTTCCGTTACCACCCACCCTACTATCCCTCCACCCCACCCTCCACCCCCCTTTTTTTACAATTTTAAATTTTTATTTTTTCGTTTTACTGTACCACCCCCCACCCACGTCTCCTCCCCGCCCCCTCCCCACCCGGGCAACAAAAAAAGTTCTTTTGTAATTTAAATTTCTGTTTTTTTTTTCGTTTTACTGCGTCCACCCCCTCCCCCTCCGGGAAAAAAATATTTTTTAAATATATTTTTCAGTTTTAATTTTATTATTTATCGGTTTAAAGACTCAAAATTTTACAAGTTCCAAAATTATGAGTTTGGAGGTTTATGTGTTTGGAAGTTTACGGGTTTAGAAATTATAAAGTTTACGGGTTCGAAATTCCGCGCTTTTGAAAGTTTAGCGGTCCGAAAGTTTATGAAATTTGTGGGTCCGGAAGGTTGTTGGTTTGAAAGTTTATGTCTTCATGTTTATTATATCTAAATTATTTATGAATACTCTTGAGAAGTCATTTTCCTTAATTTGGTACCAAACACCGGAAAATGAATAAGATTACTACTTGTTTTCCAAGAAAACATTTTCACGGAAAACATTTTCCGTTATACCAAACACATCCTAAGAGTATAACTTCTCCCCCCCCCCCTCAGACTTTGCAATCACTTAGTGCATTATACTTTATTTACCATTTAGGTACATATTTAAGAAAAATAATGATTCATCGTTTCTTTAATTCCAATTCCCATTTCGAAAAGTTTCTTTAATCTTGTTTACCGTGAAAATGATAACAACAATTGAATTTGATTTTGTAGTTCTAAAAATATGTGATCTATTTTTATGTTAGTTGTTAAGCAATTGATACTAAGTGGAAGGTTAGAAGGTAAGATTATAGCTTAAGAACGATATGGTAATCGAATCGAACAGCTGGAGGTCGGGGCCTCGAGCTAGCTTATTTGGGGCCTCGGGGTCCAGTTGAGTGACCGGCTTGGAGCGATTGAGGGAGGAATAACAATTATGATAGCTATGTCGGCGACTCTTTATGAACAATGATAAGCAATGAATGAAGAACAATAAATAGAACAATATAAATATAAGCAATAAATGGGAGTAATGAGAGCAAGAGAGAATGTTTTTTGTGTATTTAGTATTGAGCATTAGGTGCCTACAAAATGACAAGGATCCCCTTTATATATGAGGGGGAATCTCAACATAGTACAAATGCATTCATTGCAAAGTAAGGTAGCTGGCACAGCTACCTTGTAATATGGTGCAGCCTGGTACTGTTCTTGCAGGTGACGCCAGTCTGGACCACATGTCTAGGGAACTTCCCGCTTACCCTCGATAACCACTGACTCGTGTTGCGTCGAGGCCGAGTACGAAGAGCCTTCGAGGTCGAAACCTCGAGTTGCATCCCCGGATCTTCGGGGCCTTTTTGAGGCTAAGGGAGAGACGCAATGATCGCGAAATCGTGCCTCATGATTTCACCTGTATACAGATAGTGCCCGCGTTTCTTAGAATTAAATGATAAGAAACAACCTTGAATTCCTGACCATCTAGTACTTCCGTAACAACGACAATCATATCTTGCCAAATGATTGACACGATAAAGTAGGCTGCCAAAAGGTCGCGTACACACAGCTTTGAAAGCCTTCGTATTGATTACAACAGCTGGCTGTCTTTTGGCCTCCTTCAACGTGCATGCTGGGCCTCTATAAATGCCTCTTCTCTCGTTCTTTATAACTCACTGTACCACTAAGCCCTCAAAAAGGTTCCTTCTACCTTCACTTTTGTTCTTTCTTCGAAACACAATTTCTCTTTCTCCTCTGAAATCTTTTAGGAATGGCGAAAACTTCCGCCTCTACTTCTCAGGAGAACGTAACCTCCTCTCTTCACTTCCACCTAAAGGCAAAGCAGCAGTGCCTCCTCGTGTTGAGGAATACGTTCCAGGATCTTTTGCAACGGCCTCCGATTTCAAGGTCGAGAAACCTTCTTCGAAGCCGAGGCGTCGTGAGCCTGTGTCTCAGTATATTAGCTCAATAACAGACGTTGAAAGGGTGAGGACTGATTGCCACTGGGGGATGCGGTGCTTGTGGATATCCCTTCTCGGGAGGAGGATATAACGACATACAAAACTGATTTTCTTAGTATGTATACTTACCCATTTACCCTTGGACCGGTGGGGCCATCCTTGCCTCCGATAGACCCCGTGATTCTCGACTTCTGCCAATGGTATCAAGTGACCCTCGGCCAAGTTCACCCTTCGTTCTGGCGCATTGTCTACATGATCAGGTACTATGTGAACATGATTGAGGGGATGCCCTTCACCCTCGATCACCTGATCAGGACGTACAACCCCCGTCTCTTCCGTGGGGGCCTGATTAAGCTCCACTGCCGAGCTTCAAGGGCCCTTTTTGCTTGTATCGAAGAAGTTGGGAACTGGGGATGGATAAGCTGTTTCATCCGAGTTAGGACTTTGGACCTGATCCCGGTAGAAAGGATGTTGCTCCCCGAAAGGTGGAACATGGAATGTAAGTAGATACATTATCTAGCATCTCCTTGCTTCTTTTTAGGTACATTTTTTCACACGCTTAATTTCTTCTACTAATGCAGCCGTAGCAATTTACCCCGGCACGGTCACGGACCTCTCGGGCTGGGTCGGCCGGCTAGACTCGATTTTCCCATATGCTGAGCGAGTGTGGCGTGATCTTTCCCAAGCTCGATGGGAAGCCAAGGATCATGGTGAGCCTTTACTCCTGCTGCAGTCATACCTTCTAACTAGAATCGCTACTGATAGCATCTTCACTTCCTGTGCTTACCTCTTGCATTCATGTAGGTCTGGAGGATTGGTTTCTTTGACGAAGGAGACACCGCCTGATAGAGAGGATACCTCGAGAAGAAGGGAACAAAAGGCAAAGGGAATCGTCGAATGAGCCTTCGGAATCCAAGAAGACCAAGGTGGAAGAAACTAAGGCCTACCCAACAGCTTTAACTTCAAAAGCAGCGGGAAGTCCCGAGCTGAAGGCGATGGGAAAAATAATTTATCGATAGCGTCCGAGGGAGGAGAAAACCCGGTCGACCCTTACGCCGTGAAGACGGAGGCTCTCGAGTCGGAGCTTGATGTCGTCGTGGTCCAACTTCGGCCTGGAGAGGCTACTGAGGGAGCATTGGATGATGTACCTGAGTCGGCTGGTAGCCAAAATACCCCTTGAGCTGAGACGCATTCGGTAGGCGGTTCGGCGGAACCTAGTTCTGAAACCCTACAAGGGCAAAAGATAGCCCCGATTGATCCAGTTGGTGCTATTGTCGTGAGTGATTCCCCTTAGGGAACGACCTTACCTCCTAATGGAACGCAAGATGCCCAGAATGAAGAACTTTTCGATGTGGGGGTGCCCATCGGAGGCAGATATGCATTTGAAATGCCTTTAGCTGCTCCCAAGGGAATTCCCAAGCTCAATGCTTCACTCGTCTTTAGCGAGATGAACAGGCTTTGTGAGCAGGTAGTTTTCGTAAATCCTGCCTGTCGTCCTGATCTTTGTCTTTCTAACTTGTCTTTTTCATGGCTTCAGGACAGGGCACTTTATAATCAGACTTTCGCCTGGTTTCAGGCCGAGGTGACCCGTCACGAGCGTGAGAAGACTCATCTTGTTGAACAGGTTACCTAGTTTCCGTTTGCTATTGTCTGAATGTTTGCCAGATCCCAGCATTTTGACACCTTTGCTTTGATTCGTGCAGTTTAAGAAGGAAGGTGCCCTACTGAGAGAGGAGCTCCGAGCCAGAGATTCTGAAGTTCTCGAACTCAAACAACACGTGAGAGAGATAACCCCTGAGAGGGATACCCTCCAGGAACATGTGGCCTTAATCGGGCACCAGCTTCATGATGCGAGGGCGGGTAGTGACAAGTATAGAAGTCTCCATTCTAAGTTAGTTGCTGCACTATACGGGATCAAAACTGAAGCTGAGGCGCTTATATCTTTAAACAAAAAGGATGTCGTTGTAACAAACGCTCAAATCGGGAGAGTGCCTAAGGAGGCAGAATTGAAATTGACTCGAGCTGTGGAGCATGCTCGGTTAGAATCTCGGAGGCGGACTCTCGAGGACATACACGCGGGGGATATCAATTTGTCTACCGAGATAGAGAGGGTGAAGACCCTAAAGAAGAAAGTTGCTGTCCTATTTGCTTTTGAAGGTGCACCGTGTAGTGGCTTAGGAGACGATGAGAATGAAGGCGAAATCCCCAGAGGGTAAGAGGCCGTTGAAGGTCCTGGGGCTGTAGCCAGAACCATTGGGGCACAATTTCCGGCGGAGCCGTCAAAGATGTAGGCTCGATGATAGATTAGGGTTCTGTTTGGCTCCTTCCTTGTAAGTTTTTTTTAAAAAATCCTTATAAACGTACCTCTGTGAGTAATATGTATAAAAGGCTTTCCGTTTTTTATCACTTCTTTTCTCCTTTGCCTTTTGGGAATAATGTATGATGTTTTTGATAATCGATTCGAGATCTTAGACCTTGGGTTAGACCCTCAGGTTTTTGCTATTGTTGAACGACTCGTAATGGTCGAAGGTCAGTCTCCGAGTGTTCTCGGGTTAGACCTGGCTCTTATATGTTGGGTCGGTGTGACTTTTGATTTTAGTGCTGGCGACAGTGGCTCTTACGCGTTTGGTCGGTGCGACTTTTGATTTTAGTGCTGACGACATTGGCTCTTACGTGTTTAGTCAGTGCGACCTTCGATTTTAGTGCTGGCGACAGTGGCTCTTACGCATTTGGTCGGTGTGACCTTCTAGTGTAAGCCGACATTTGAGCTCTTATGCTTTTGCCCTTAGGCATATTTAGTTAACTGATTTGGGTTCAATCTCCGAATCGGGTTTTGACTCGAGCTCATTCGACCCTTAAGTTTTTGAATTTAAAGTTGGCCCTTCGGCTCTTACGCGT
The DNA here is from genome assembly GCF_000393655.2 of Nicotiana sylvestris. Classification (NCBI taxonomy): domain Eukaryota; kingdom Viridiplantae; phylum Streptophyta; class Magnoliopsida; order Solanales; family Solanaceae; genus Nicotiana; species Nicotiana sylvestris. Next base: position 108,326,841 of record NC_091068.1, read on the forward strand.
TGGGTCCATACGACCTCTTGTATGGGCTGGTGATAGTGGCTCTTACGCATTGGGTCGGTACGACCTCTTATATGGGATTTATTTTTCCCTTGTTAAGGACTTTTTGAAATTGTGTTTGCCTCGCTCTTCGATGGTTCGCTAGAAAGCTCGATTGTGAGTCGTTATATGGCGATGATCGAGCACCTCGGGAGGTTTGGCTTGGTGGCTGAGTATCTCGAAGCATGTAGTTTGGAGCTTACATGGTCGAAGCTCTTTTGCCTATGTCGAGGGTAGCTTGTTTAACCGTTTTTTTTTGAAGTATTTTCGAAGTAATTGAAGGCCTGTGATTTTATAGTGACGGTCGGGCGTCTGCAAGTTGCGTTAGTTTGCTGGTACAACCTTGTGACTGTAGTCATTTGTGTTTGGCCGGAGCCTTTCAGTCCCCGAGTGAAGTAGTCTCGGCGTCGATATCGAGGGTATGCATTTTTAGGGGTCTTACAAGTTCGATATATAGCCGTAACTTTAAGATCGGGTTTATGCCTTTAGTAAGGTCTTACAAGTTTTACATGCTTTTGAGGTCTTACAGTTTTGGCTACTTGGTACAAGTATGGTTCATGACTTGCTTGAGGTCTTGCAGATATTATTGTTACCTTATATAGGTCTTACGAGACCGAGACTGCCCGCACGTGGTCTTGTGGCCTCGGGTTTTGACAAGTCGATCGGGGTGGCGATTGGTGGCAGTCCCCGAGTCATCAAGGGTATTTTGGCTCGGGAGCCATTACTTGTAAACTTGGTATTGCCTCATTGAGAGCTTACGATTTCGGAGTTTCCGACCCAGATGTCACGTGGTCTTGAGTTTTCGACGCCAGTCCCTGAGTGTTCGGGACGTTTTTGGCTCTGGAGCGATTTTGTGATTTTGATGTTGCCTCATTGAGGGATTATGAGTTTAAAGTTCCGACCTGGGGGTCACATTGTTTCGTGTTGTTGACGTGTTCGGGATGTTTTTGATAGAGTAGCCATTTTTTTGCAAAAATACCGAGATTCTTTGAAACGCGAAATGCTTTGATGGAGGGAAAAATGTTCTTTGATTACTTGGTTCAACTATACACGTTTTTGCTATTACGGGCTCAGTTGTTTTATACGGACACGGTTCTTTAGACCATTTGGCGCGGTATATTATTTTCCTATCGAGACCCTATTTTGCACATCTTGGTTTCTCCGAGTAGGTGAATTTTCGGGGAGATGCCCCCCAGTATTCGAGGTTGATTGCAATAGAAGCCTCGAATACATGTGGAGTCTTCCTTAGGTAGCACATGGATGTTGCCTCGTTAAAAACGTTGCTGGTAAAACCCTTTTCGGGATAAAAACCCAGTCGAAGGAAAAGAATGCAACGTATGCTTTGGAACCTTAAGGTCTTCAAGCCGGATGGTGTTTCGGAACCTTCCATCGGATCTTAACAGTAGTATCATTTCAACATTAATATGTTCTAATTGCTTGGAAGTTGTTCGCCTTCCATGGTACCGAGCTGTAGGACCCTTTTCTGATTACTCCGAGGACGCGGTACGGTCCTTCCCAATTTTGGCCCAGCTTCCTTAGGAACAAGTCCCCGACTCTGAGGTGTCAGAGGTTTATTCTCCTATTATAATACCTTTCGATCCTTTGTTTTGGGCGTCCATTCGGACCAGTGAGGCTTCTCGCTTTCATCTAATAGTTCGAGGGCCGTAGTCATGGCCTCGTTATTCGAACTCTCGGTGGTGTGTCGGAATCTGGCGCTTGGCTCTCCGACCTTTACTGGTATCAAAGCCTCGGCACCGTATACTAGAGAGAAGGGTGTTTTGCTTGTGCTTGATTTTGGAGTTGTTCGGTATGCCCATAGCACTTCAGGCAATATTTCTCTCCACCTTCCCTTGGCGCTTTCCAACTTCTTTTTTAAGTTTTAAATGATGGTTTTATTTGTAGACTCGGCCTGACCATTTGCACACGGGTGGTAGGGCGTCGACAAGATTCTCTTGATTTTGTGATCCTCGAGAAACTGTGTTACTTTGCTTCTGATGAACTGCCTCCCATTATCGCATGTTATCTCGGAAGGAATCCTGAATTGGCACATAATGTGGTCCCAGATGAAGTCAGTGACTTCTTTTTCTCTTATCTTCTCGAAGGCCTGCGCTTCCACCCATTTTGAGAAATAGTCAGTCATAAATAAAATAAATTTAGCTTTACCTGGTGCCGTTAGTAGAGGTCCGACGAAGTCTATTCCCCATTTCATAAACGACCACGGAGATATGACTGAACGTAGCTGTTCACCGGGTTGGTGAATCATAGGAGCAAGTCTCTGGCATTTGTCGCACTTTCGAACGAATTCCTTGGTGTCTTTTTCCATATTGTCCCAGTAGTAGCCTACCCTGATCACCTTTCGGACTAAGGAATTGGTGCCGGAGTGGTTTCCGCAAGTACCCTCGTTAATTTCTCGGAGTACATAATCTGTGTCTCCCGGCTCCAAACATACTGCTAGGGGGCCATCGAAAGTTCTTCTGTACAAAGTCTCGTTTTCGTCGAGCGAGAATCGGGCTGCTTTGGTTCGCAGGGCCCTCGATTCCTTGGGATCTATAGGTAGTTTCCCATCTTTCAAATAGTCAATATATTTGTTTCTCTAATCCCATGTTAGGCTAGTGGAATTAATCTCGACATGACCTTCCTCGACCACTGACTTGGATAGCTGAACAATAGCCTCGGGGAGTAGGTCATCTTCTTCAATAGATGACCCTAGGTTTGCGAGGGCATCGACCTCGCTGTTTTGGTTTCGAGGTATGTGGACCAGAGTCCATTCTTTGAAACGACGTAATGTGACTTGGATTTTGTCCAAGTATCTTTGCATCCTGTCTTCTCGGACCTTATAACTCCCATTTACCTGATTTACTACCAGAAGTGAATCGCATTTTGCTTCGATCATCTCAGCTTCCAGGCTTTTGGCTAGTTCCAGACCTGCAATCATAGCCTTATAGTCAATCTTGCAGTTTTTATAGATTGCTTGATTATGCCACCCCGTAGGTGGCTTCAGGACTATACCGAGTCCGGATCCTCTCACGTTCGTGGCGTCATCAGTGAATAGGGTCCACACCCCGGAAGATGTGACCAATTTTAGTAAAAGTTCCTTTTCTACCTCGGGCACGAGGGAGGGAAAGAAGTCGGCCACGAAGTCCGCCAGAATCTGGGACTTGATGGTCGTTCGGGGTTGATACTCGATATCATACCCCCCGAGTTCGATGGCCCATTTGACCAATCGGCCCGATAGTTCGGGCTTATGCAATATGCTTCGGAGAGGGTACGTTGTTAAAATGCAAGTACGGTGGCATTGAAAATATGGTTTCAATTTTTGCGATGCGCTTATTAACGCAAGAGCTAACTTTTCTAGGTGCGGATACCTGGTTTCGACATCACCTAGGGTCCGACTTACATGATAAACAGGGAATTGCGTACCTTGCTCTTCTCGAACTAGCACACCGCTTACCGTTATCTTGGATACGGCCAGGTATAAATACATCGTTTCATCCTCTTTTGGTGTGTGGAGCAAAGGTGGACTAGTCAGATATTGCTTCAATTCCTCTAAGGCGTGTTGGCATTCTGGAGTTCATTCGAAGTTATTTTTCTTTTTGAGTAAAGAGAAGAAATGATGACTCATGTCTGATGATCTTGATATAAATCTGCCCAGAGCCGCTCTCTGCCCTGTCAGGTGTTGCACGGCCTTTACATTATTTATCGCCATGATTTCTTCGATGACCTTGATTTTGTCGGGGTTTATCTTGATCCCCCTGTTCAACACCATGAAGCCTAAGAATTTGCCCGAACCCACTCCGAAGGCACATTTCTCGGGATTAAGCTGATGTTGTAACTTCTGAGGATGTCGAATGTTTCTTGCAAATGAGTCAAATGGTCCTCTGCCCTCAGGGACTTAACTAGCATGTCATCAATATAAACCTTCATGGATTTGCCTATTTGATGCTCGAACATTTTATTAACTAAACGTTGGTACGTAGCCCCTGCGTTCTTCAGCCCGAAGGGCATTACATTGTAACAATAGGTACCATACTTCATGATAAATGAAGTCTTTTCCCTATCTTCAGGGTTCCTCTGAATTTGATTATACCCCGAGTAGGCGTCAAAAAAGATGAGCGTCTCATGGCCGGACGTGGCGTCGATCAGACGATCGATGTTAGGCAATGGGAACGAATCCTTGGGGCATGCCTTATTTAAGTCTTTATAATCTACGCACATTCTTAGCTTATTTCCCTTTTTCGGCACCACCACTATGTTGGCCAGCCATTCAGGGTACTTTACCTCTCTAATAGACCCTATTTTAAGGAGTTTTGTTACCTCGTCCTTGATGAATGCGTGTTTTACTTCGGACTGGGGTCTTCTTTTTTGCTTCACCGGTTTAAACCTGGGGTTGACGCTTAGTCGGTGGGTGGTTATTTCTGGCGGGATTCCTGTCATATCTAAGTGGGACTAAGCGAAACAATCGATGTTATTAATAAGGAATTGAATGAGTTTTTTCCTAAGTTCGGGGGTTAATCCCGTTCCCAAGTATACCTTCCGATCTGGGAGATGCTCGATCAAAACAGCTTGCTCCAGCTCTTCAATTGTCGATTTCGTTGCATCCGACTCTTCGGGGGCAACGAAAGTTCGAGGAGCGAGGAAATATTCTTCATCACCCTCGGGGGTCTGTATGATTCCAGACTCATCCGAGGTAGAGTGTATAGGATTCGACACCTCCTAGTAAAGCGCGAGCATTTCTTTTGCCGCACGATGTTCTCCATATACGGTTGTTATATCATCCTTTGTTGGAAACTTCATCATCTGGTGTAGAGTTGATGGTACTGCCCTCATGTTGTGTATCCACGGCCTGCCAAGCAATACATTGTACCTCATATCACCACCGCTGACGTGGAACCTAGTGTTCTGAACTGTACCAGATATGTCAACCGAGAGGGCGATCTCCCCTTTCGTTACTTCGCCGGCCATGTTGAAGCCGTGGAGGACCCGGGGGGTGGGTACGATCTGATCGAGCAACCCAAAATGTTCTACTACCTTTGACCTGATTATATTGGCCGAGCTGTCTGGATCCACGAGCACTCGTTTAATTCGAATGTTACTTAAAAGAAATGAAATTACCAGTGCGTCGTTATGTGGTTGCGTCAAGGTCTCGAGATCTTCCTCGCTGAATGCGAGGGTGTTTTCGGTAATGCGGTTTCGGATCGGCCCTTCTATTACAGCGGATATTTTTATCCGTTTGATCACGGGTCCTTGGGGAATGTTGGTCCCCCCGATGATCATATGAACGACATGCTGAGGAGTCTCTCTTTTTGCCCAGGTTGGATTTTTCCGAGCTTCCCGCTGAACCTCTCGACGTGCTCCCTTGTTAATGTGAGGATCAATGTTAACGTATTGGGCGCCGCATGACGTCGTACCCTCTAGGATCGATTCCGGTGTACTCTCAGGGTTTTGTGGTGGCCCACCCATACCTGGAATATTCATACCGCCTTTTTCATAGTTTAGGCTGTTATTTTCAGGTACATTTACCGGTTCAGGCATCTTGACCTAAAATCAAAGATTTTGGACAAGAAAAAGTGTGAAAGGTAACTTGCGTTATGTAGTTAAACCAGCAAGAAAATAATCACTATTATTTTTAGCCACGGTAGGCGCCAAACTGTTTACGGTAAAAATGGTAACAACAATTAAATTTGATGTGGTTCTAAAAATATGTGATCTATTTTTATGCTAGTTGTTAGGCAATGGATACTAAGTGGAAGGTTAGAAGGTAAGATTATAGCTTAAGAACGATGTGGTAATCGAACCGAACAGCTGGAGGTCGGGGCCTCGAGCTTGCTTATTCGGGACCTCGGGGTCCAGTTGAGTGACCGGCTTGGAGCGATCGAGGGAGGAATAACAGTTATGATAGCTACGGCGGCGGCTCTTTATGATCAATGATAAGCAATGCATGAAGAACAATAAATAGAACACTATAAATATAAGCAATAAATGGGAGTAATGAGAGCAAGAGAGAATTTTTTTTTCTGTATTTAGTATTGAGCATTAAGTTCCTACAAAATGACAAGGATCCCCTTTATATATGAGGGAGAATCTCAACATAGTACAAATGCATTCATTGCAAAGTAAGGTAGCTGGCACAACAACCTAGTAATTTGGTGCAGCCTGGTACTGTTCTTGCAGGTGACGCCAGTCTGGACCACATGTCTAGGGAACTTCCCGCTTACCCTCGATAACCACTGACTCGTGCTGCGTCGAGGTCGAGTGCGAAGAGCCTTCGAGGTCAAAACCTCGAGCTGCACCCCCGGATCTTCGGGGCCTTTTTAAGGCTAAGGGAGAGACGCAATGATCGCTAAATCGTGCCTTCCGATTTCACCCGTATACAAATCTAAAGTGCTATAATAAAAAGTGAACTCCCCGCTTCAATTTATCAAAATTTATTTGATATTTTTTCTGGAAAAGTTTAGTCAGAGAAACATATAGTCAAACGGCAATGATTAGTAATTTAGTATCGCAGCTAATAAAAAGAAGATTATTGCGTATAGTTAAAAACATCTTAATCAGCTTCTAAAATCGTTGTTAAAAATGTTGTCCTTCTGGAATCTTCTTCATATTCCAGGTAAACGCCATCATTTGCTTATCTTGTCATTGAAATAAAAGAACAAAAAAAACACTTATAAGTATAGTTAGACATTACGCGTTGTATCAGTCGAAATTCAAGTGGAATGTGAGGTTAAACAAAATAGTAGGAAGATAATTAACGACTAACTCCATAACAGTAGAGGTGGTTTTTTTTTTCTTTAATTATAATGTCCATGTCAGCTTGTGCATACCTCAATTAGTTCTGCGGGTGTCAATACGATATGAGATGGATGCAACAAATGAGCATCAAAAAGCAGCTTTTAGAGACTTCTTATCAACTAAGAGATTTGTTGTATTTGAATCATATATGCTTTGTTACGATTAGTGGCGGCAAACGGGTAGGTTGAGTCGAATATGGACGGTTAACAACGAGTAATGTAAAAACCGGATAAATTATCTGATCCGACCCATATTAATACAGATAGAAAATGAGTAAACCGGCGGATATATAATATGGATATCTATATTATCCATAACTTCTTGAATATGATCATATTTGGGAGAATTTCTAATTTTTTAAACTTGAGAAACCCCCAATTTGAGTCTTTGCAAATATAAAAGTTAAATCATTGGTTATCCATTGATTATCTGTTAGTTATCTATTTTTTAAGTGGATAATATGGATCTTATCCATATTTGACTATTTTTAAAAAGTTCATTATCCAACCCATTTTTAGTGGATAATATGAAAGACTAAATGTCTTTTTTGCTCATTTTGCCACCACTAATTACGATCACCCAAATTCCCTAGGTCGAGAAATAATAGCACGAGGAAATGGCCAAATTAAGTGAATTCTCGTAACGAGTTGAATGTTAATTAACTTGTGCCTTTGTAGCTTAAGAAAACAAAGATTCATAACATTACCAAAAATCATAAATCCCATAGAAGAGTAAAGAGTAAAGAGTTTGCATATAAATATGCATGATTCATAAAAATATCCCATTAGACACTCGAAAGTGGAGTAAATATGAGGAATAAAATAAGACAAAATTTGCAATTGAACAATAAATTTCATTTGATTCTTGAAACGAAAATACGACATCAAATAGAAAAATATAATACAAGAGTGAATCATCTTTAATTACAGAGAGAGAGAAAGAGAGCCAGAGAGAACATAAAGTACGTAGAACATTTTCTCCTCCTTTTTCACTGGCTTAATATTTCTGATTGTTTCATTCAACCACTGGACATCACCACCTCTGCCACTGATTCATCTGAAGACTGAAAATTGCAAAAACATGTATCAATCTCTCACGACCACACGATTAAGAAATTAAAAGATCACCAGTAAATAATATTGAAATATATTCAATTTTTTAATTTAAATTATTGACTATTAAATTAAAGAAAATGAATGGCCACCGATATAAAAATGTGGTTTAGTGGACAATAAAATGAGATTAAATCATAGAAGATCATAGTCCAAATTTCGCTAAGAAAAAAAATAAAAAATAAACGTACCTTTCATCATTAAATTTTTGGAGGCTATTTGCTCACAATGTTTAAATCAAATCAAGTAGTGCAATTACAAAATTAATTGCAACTAACTGTATTTGCTCTCAATGTTAAAATATTAGGAGATTTCTTTGACCAATTTCAATTTTGATGGATAAAAAATAAGGAAAATAATACTGTATAGCTGCTCTAAAAATAATAGCAAAACAAATAATATATTTTCTGTACATATATACATACTAAACTTACACAAATTTTATACGCTTTTTTCGGACTAGAAATTAAAAAAAAGGGTAGTTTATGAGATAATCTAGGTGTCCACAAATTAACTGAACAAAATAAAAAGATTTTGTAATTACCGTTATATTTCAGCTCGTTGAGAGGGGCTCCTCCAAAAGCCAGCACCATAAAACTTGTCCCACATTTCCTTCTCCAATTCAAGCGCATCCTTATCAGATTCTAGGTTTCCGCCGCCGACCACCGCAATGGGGCTAGAAATAGGATAACTATGAATTAGCTCAATTTCATCACAGCTACAGTGTCCTTTCGACGGCAAAAGTCCTTTTTTCGTCAACCGATTTCTACGTTTTTTCCTCAAAGCCTTACGACAAAGTCCAGCAGGTACCTTATATACAGCCAAAACCAACAAATTCACAATCCCACAAGGACAGCAACAAGCCACCGCCGCACATTCCGCCGTCGCACCGCCGGCAACCTCCGCTAACCGAGCCTTTCGAACACCGCCGCCGCGTGATGACGAGGAATCTTGGCTAGATAAAAGAGGTTGTCTTTTGTCTAATGATAATAATGGTGGTGAACGTATAATAATTGGTCTCGTCATATCATGCACTAAAATTGTTGAAGAAGAAGAGATTTTAATTTTCTCAATTTTTTGTACAACTTTTTGAGTTGTTACGAATTGAGATGATTTCAAAAGGCAGAGGTATCGGAGGGGGAAAGAAGTTTTTTTTGGGGGAAATATGCCCCCTCTCCGAAATGATTGGAGATTTTTTTTACTAAAGAGATGGGAATATAATGAGTATATTTTTTTGGAGATTGGTGAATTTTGGGTTATAAAAAGGTTTATTGGTGCCTATCTGTTTTGCTATTTGTTTTTCTTTGGTTTTGAGTGATCCAAGAAAATATACTAATGGTTTAGGGTAAATGCTGAAAATGGTGTTTGAGGTGTGATAATATAGTGGATGGGAGAAAAAGAAGGTTTGTCCTATAGGGGTCCGAGGAAGTAGGGATGAGTTTTAAAGAATCTACTAAGGGGTACTTTTTGGCTTAAATTTAAGGGGGAATAACTTTTTTTTATATGAATAGCGACTAATAATTAAACCTGCTTTGAAAATATTTTTATTGTAAGGGGTCTATTGAAAACAATTTTTCTATCTCAAACGAGTTAGGACTAAGGTTTGTGTATACTCTATCCAGTTATATCACGACTGAATATGTTTTGTTGAACAAGCGACTAATTTGTAGGAAGTACGTAAGTTTTATTGCGAGTGGGAATTTAGGTTATATAAGGGGACAAGGATACGGTGAGGCAGTTAAATAGAGTCATAGAGGTAGGACAAGATAAGGGTATATTTTGAGATTATACACGGGACATGAGATCGTGAACTTGGATTTGGGTTTACCTTTTTTTTTTTTTCTTTCTTTTTTCTTTTTTCTTTCGGTTGTTGTTGTTGGTATATTTAGATTTTGGCTAACTTTGTGTTAGTGCCCTCCCGCTCTCCTCTTTCTGTCTCTCAAAAGTTTGAGGGTTAGACATGAATCAAGAATGGAAAATAGTTATTCGCGCACAATGCTTAGATCAAATCAAGTAATTCAATTATTAAATAAAATATATAGCATCATTTAATTATGGTTAAAAGAAAAAAAATTATGCATAGCAAATGTTTTGTATTTATTTGTTTGATGTAAATAGCAGGTGTAGATAATTTTTTTGGTTAAAAATATTAGTAATAAATTATAGAGTTGGCTTGGACGAATGCCTACTATTTATAGTTAGAAGGAGAGCTTAATTTTTTAAAATAAAGTTGAAGGGGGAATTAATTATCACCTTATAATTTCATAAAAATGAAAAGTAAAATGCTGAATGATAATATAGTTTATAATGATATGGGCATAATTCTATATATCTCAAAGTTTGAGCATCACTGGAAAATATTAACCGAGATGAGTTTTTTTTTCCCAAGGAAGATGAGTTTTCTATTTCATGCAAAAAAATGAATGGGACATTGTTTCCTTACTTCAAAATATTAGAGGAGTTAAATAGAATTTATACTTGTTTTAAGAAGAATTTTACAATTTAATTTTGTAAACAAGATTAGATAATGGATCAGAAAAGTTGTTGCCGTCTTAATAATAGTGAAGAATGATTAATTTCTGTTAGTTGAGGTCAACTGAAGAATAATGTGGACCAGTGAAGAACCAGAAAAAGAGATTGAGAGATTAGAAAAGTTCTGTAATACTATAAATGTTTGCCAACGAAAAAAAGGAAAAGGTAAAACTTATTCCTAATGATGATGATGATGCTAGTTTATGATTTTATCCAAGTGAAAAAAATACTTACATCTTAAATTGTTAATGAATTTTGACCATATATTAGAATAGAGATTGTTAAACTCTAACTGAGAATGTTAAACATTGTGAAATAAGGACATTGTGGTAGGCTCTTGAGTGCTTAAATTGCAAGGAATTTTATACTAGTTTTAAAATGAAATGAATCCAAATGTAGTAGAACTTATAGGCCTTTCGTACAATCGATCCTAAATAATTTAAGATTAGGAATATAATTGATTGGTTGATTAATTTTAAGTAAAACCACATTAAACTCTATGATCTCACCAATAAAAAAGAAAATAAATCATTTGTGTTCGTCCATGTGCAACGTTCACGACAAGATGATTAGGCAAAACTTTTAAATTTTAACCTTGAAGTTTCGTCCGTTGAGCAAGAGGGAACAAAGGATTTGCCCATAGGACAAAAGAGAGACAAAAATTCAAGACCACGCCTTATATGTTACTATATTTCTGCAATTGTTTGCACAATATTCTGTACTGGGACTTCAAATTTTCTAATCCAAATTCTGCTCATTGAGTTAGGCAGTATAAAATAGCTCGAATTTACATAGGTATCCGCTTTTATATGTATTTAAAATATGATCGATTTTTTCAGAATAGTTAGGTCCCATTTGTCCATAAAAAAATTTCAAAAATAAAATAAATAAATAAATAAATAATGTGTTTGTCCGTAAAATTTTGTAAATTTTTGAAAATTTTCCGAAAAATGAGTTTTTTAAAAATCAAAAAGTGATTTTGACGATTTTTTCAAAATTTTTCTTTCCCCACTCACAAAATTGCAACATTTTTTCAACTAAAATGTACGTTCATACATAATTTCGAATTTCAAATACTATTTTTTAACTCAACTCAAAAATACTGTACTTTTTTACAAAAATTACAATTTTTATATCCAAGCGCCTAATAACTTTAGGCTGAATAAGGCAAACTTCAGACCATCGCTTCTCCTCCTCCTCCTTCTTGGTAACTGTTTGGGCCGTGAAAGGAAGGCAAAAGGGAAAGATACTTCATCCTTGTCTTTAACAAAATATTTAAGAATCTTACGTACTCTTATCTTACGACTTGCATTATCTCTCAACAAAATTCTACAAGACTTATCATTTTCACATAATTATTTGAAGTCTGAAGTTAGGTTTTGGCAATTTAAATTTCAGCTTCGAAGGACTGAATTCTGAGTCTTCAGACCTGAGCCTGATGTTCGATTCCGAGGTAGTTAAAATTTAAATATATTGTAAATTTGAACTATGTTTTAAATAGCAATACTCCAAGTGGCTATTTGTGCACTTGCCCCATAAAAGAGTTGCCATGTATTTGGCCCATTGCCTCCACATATGTTCACATCTTCGAAATGAATTTTTTCGTTCCTATACAGATTTGAAGCTTATATATTAAAATTGTCCTAATTTTGTATAGGGATTTTTTTATTCCTATACACTATTGGAAACTTTATTATCTTAAATGTCCATGTTTAGTTAATCACCCGGCATAAATAAGTTTTATTTACAAAATATATACAATCCACCTTAAAAGGCTCCCAATCCATTATCTATTTTTATCCATAAAGTTTACTGTTAGCTCCAATTGGTAATAGGCCAAATATTACCATTTACTTTGAAAGTAAGTATGCACTAACTAAATGTTTAAATCTGAATCATATGTATTTTAACAATTAAAAATTATCCTTTTATATGCAATTGGTGACATAGTTGATTAAGTAATTCATTAAGTATATCGTAATTGAAAACAAGATTTGAAGACGGTATTGAGCTGTTTAACATTAACTTTAGCCTAATATTGAACAGCTTAAATAAACGACAACCTTCATGAAAAATCCAATTAGGTTATGTAATGCTTAAGTTGAGATCAGAAGCCTTTCTTGAAGATATTCACAGTTGTCTAAAGAAATTTTCACCATTCAATGTTAGGATCAGAAGAAGAAATGTATGATTTCAAGGCAAGAAGAGCAGATTCATCATGCTAATATTGGGAAATGTAATTGTAGTCCATTATTCTAGGGACACATTTTGCACTCGGTAGATATGAACTGGAAATACCGGTTTTCTATAAGGAAAAAAAAAAAAACCAAAAAAAAAAAACAAATTCCTGGAATTAGTTTTGAACACGTCTGCTTAAGCGAAATAAAATAGAAATAATCGATACAGATTTGGTGAATTCAATCATCACGTAATAGTTAAGTACCATAAATACAAATTTTATACAAAAGTTATACAATATGTCTTTTATATTTTGTATCTGATTTATATATAGGAAAAATAAATTTCATACAACTAATTATATATTATACAATTTATCTACAACTTATCTACAATTTTCATATATTATTTCTACTTAATTATATACAACTACAACATCGTACAATGTAACGACCCGACCGGTCATTTTGAGCTCTAGCGCGTCGTTCAACAGTTTGAGGCCATAAGCAGCTTCACTTCAGGTATTATGACTTATACGCATGGTCGGAATTGAATTCCGGGAAGTTCAGAGTTGATTTGGAAAGAGAATTCTCATTCCGGAAGCTTTAAGTTGAAAAAATTGACTAAGATTGGATTTTTGAGTAAACGATCTCGGAATCGGGATTCGAAGGTTCCAGCAGGTTCGTATGATGATTTCGGACTTGGGCGTATGTCCAGATCGGGTTTTGGAAGACCCGAAAATGTTTCGGCACCTATTGTGGAAGTTAGCATTTTTGAAAGAATTTCATAAGTTTGGGTTGAAGTGCATTTCAGTATTATCAATGTATGTTTGGGATTCCGAGTGTAGGAAGAGCTCTGTATGGTAAGTCTGGTGTTGGGAGCACGATCAGAAGTGAATTCAGAGGTCCGTGGGTCATTTTGGAGTCATTTGGCTAAAAATAGAAATTTGAAAGTTTTTGAGGAGTTTGACCGAAAGTGGACCTTTTGATATCGGGGTTGGAATCCAATTTCGGAAGTTGGAGTAGGTCTGTAATATGGAATGTGACTTGTGTGCAAAATTTGAGATCAATCGGATGTGATTTGATAGGTTTCGACATCGAATGTAGAAGTTTGAAGTTCTAAAGTTCATTAAACTTGAATTGGGGTGTGATTCATGATTTCAATGTTGTTTGATGTGATTTGAGGCCTAGAGCAGGTCCATGTTATGTTATGTGACTGGTTTGTGTGATTGGACGGGGACCGAGAGCCTCGGGTGTATTTCGGGGTGGTTTTGGATCATTTCGGGTTGTTTTGCAATAGCTGTTGCTGGTGTTTGGTGTTGTTCTTCACGTTCGCGAGGATCCTCACATGTTCGCGAAGAAGGATAGGGACTTTGTTCTTCGCGTTCGCGAAGAGATCCTCGCGTTCGCGAAGAAGGAAATCTCTGTTGCATAGGTCTGACTTCAGAGGCTCATATCTTGCCATCTATAAGGAATTTGGAGATGATCCAAAAATAAAAGTTGTAGTTCTTTGTGTCTAGTTTTCAAAAAAGTAAACCATTAGTATTTGGATTTGTGTACTAAAAGTTATGGCTGGTAAATTACAGGCTGTCCGGGAAGATGAAGAAGAAATTTGTGTTGCATAGGGCTGACTTTGGCAGCTTATATCTCAAAATCTATAAGAAATTGGGAGATGAACAAAACATAAAAGTTGTAGATCTTAGTGTCTAGTTTTCAAAACATTAAACCATTTGTCATTTGGAGTTTTGTACAAAAATTTATGGTTATTACACTAGAGGTTGTGTGAGAAGAGTTTGGAAAATTATTTTTGGGAATTTTCTTCTTCGCGAATGTGATGGGGGTCTCGCGAACACGAAGAAGAGTCATCTGGGCAGTGTATAAGTGTGAAGAAATGGGTTTGGCTCATTTCATATTATTTCCTCCATGGGAGCTGACCTAGGAGCAATTTTGGAGCTCCATTTTCATCATCCATGTCAAGGTAAGTGATTTCCACTTATTGCAAGTTAATTACTTGGATTATATCTAGATCTTAACATGGAAAATCATGTAAATTACTAGAAATTTTGTGATTTTGAAGAAAACCTAAGAAATTTGTATTCTTGAATTTTGACCACGATTTTGGACATGAAATTGAGAGCCAATTATATATTTGAGTTCGTGAGGTTGTGGGTAAACTTTATCTTCGAAAATTTTTGGAATTTGGGCACATGGTCCCGAGGGAAATTTTGTTAATTTTCAAGCGGAGTTGGAATTTTATATAAATTGAATTGTTATAAGTATTAGGGTGTATTTTCATTGGTTTGCCCATTATTTGGCTAGTTTTGGAGCGTTGGGGCATTGGTTTGAGTTGTCGGAAGGGGCTTGGAAGCCGGTTATTGGACTTCGGAGCGAGGTAACTCTCCTTTCTAACCTTGTAAAAGAGAATTATCCCCATAGGTGAAATAATTGGTTATGTGCTCCTATTTGTGGGGCTACGTACGCACGAGGTGACGAGAGTAGGTGCGTAACTACTATTATGTTTAAGTTCGGGTAGTCTAGGACCCAAAAGCATGCTATACCTGAAATATTTGTAATCTTATTAATAACTGAAATTGCCTAAATCATATCGAATTAGTAAAAGAATTTCTAAAAAGGGTTAAACCTCATTTTCTTAAATCGTTAAAAGAGAATTGACTTTTCCTTGGATAAATGTTTCTTGATGAATTCTTAATTGACTGTTTGATCGTGTGTATCTATGAGTACCTATGTCACACGTATGATTCGCGAGCGGGGTAACTCTATTATTTATATTTGACCGCGTCGCACGTATGATTCACGAGCGGGGTAATAGATGCATCTATGGTTCGCGCCATTCGACCCTCTGGCAGTGCACAGTTTAAATATTTGTTGGATCGGGTCGTACGACCTCGGCATGATTTGCGCATGCTTGTAATGCTTGCTTGAGATTTACAAATTGATATTGCCTCCCTGGTCTTAGATAAATTGATAAATAATGGAATATGAATTTGGAGACTTCTAAATATAAAAAGGAATGTTTACTTCTTTCTTGACTTACTTGAGTTTACTGCCATTTTTAATTAATCCATGATTATTCGCATTATTAATATATTATTATTGGACCACTAGTAAGTGTCGAAGTCGACCTCTCGTCTCTACTTCTTCGAGGTTAGACGGGATACTTACTGGGTACACGTTGTTTTGTACTCATACTACACTTGCTGTGCATTTTTGTTGCACAAACACATGTATGTCTAGTTGCCTAGTTGGGCGCAGCGGCATGGTTGATACGGAGACTTAGGTGAGCTGCACCTCTCGAGACGACCCGCAACCAGCAGAGTCTCCTTCAGAGTATTGTATTTTATTTTTTTCTGTCCAATTTGTATTCCGCACAGTTGTTGTATTACATTATTTCCTAGAAACTGCTCATGCACTTGTGACACCGGGTTATGGGATGATTATGGTATATTCTGTATTAACTTCTAAACATTCTTTTATTTATTTTGTAAATATTATCTTTTACTAGCCAAATTGAAGAAAAATTATAGTTTTCACAATTATTTAAACGAGAATTTAATTAAGTATTTATGGTTGGCTTGCCAGACAACGGTGTCCGGCGCCATCACGACCCTTAGTGGATTTTGGGTCGTGACAACATGGTATTAGAGCACTAGGTTCACTTAGGTCTCACGAGTCATGAGCAAGTCTAGTAGAGTCTTGCGGATCGTTACGGAGACGTCTGTACTTATCTTCGAGAGGCTACAAGGATGTTAGGAGCACTTCCCTTATTGACTCCTCATCATGCGGTTGATTCCTTTGAGGCTTATGCCTTTTTTTTATTTCCTACTCAATCTTATGCGACGTGAAGTGTTTTCTATATCGATCGAGAATTGAGAAATTTTAATGGTACTACAGATATGATACATGATGTTCCTCCCTGCATGTTTGATTAGGCTATTGTCGTTGCCTTGTGGAAGGTCGTTCTATCGTTTCTACTCAGTATCAGTATTACCTAAGGTTTGAGATTTGGCATTAATTGTTATGACGATTCGTGCGTTGCTATCGCACAATATTGGTGTAAAGGTAGGATGCTTGTCTATGCGTTGAAGAAGTGAATGACTTGGAAGGATGTTTACTCAATGCAAGATTCAGAGATTCAGAATTTTATTTCCAGCGGAGGAGAGGCAATCGGGCTATGAATGTTCAAGTTTGGTTTGATGGATTGACAAGACTTGGTATTTTCGAGCGTGGTGGAATTTTCATCTGTGATATGGTGTCATTGTCCTTGTTGAATACATTAAGTTCGCTGGTGTTATGGTTTTCTTCAATTCGCCTTTGGGGCAGAGTAGCATATGGGTTCTGTGGTAGGATGACTACACTCGTTGAGAAAAGTTTAGAGTGATTTGGGATTCATGGTGGACAGTGACTAGGTCTATGAGCTTAATTTGAAATATTGGCTAGCATAACGGCAAGAGATTTGATATGACGGAAATGAGCTACTTGATATGAAGAAGGATACAACATAACTTTGAATTGAAAAATATTGTCGCACATTTAGTTGATATCCACGAGGAGTGAATGGACTTGTGCAGCCGGTGAATGAACATAGGCTCAAGTGGGTTTTCTCCTATGAGCAGGTCAGCGGTCGCGTGGTTGGTGAAGCTCATGCGAAGGATTTTACTAGCTATCCGGTAAGAGGTCTAATATATGAATGTTGCTAGAAATTCAGAGTGTTCATGAAATGCTAATAGAAGGATTTCGAGGAATTTGGCGGTTTAATTATGCAAGGTCATGTCAATAAGAGATAAAGAATCTTGGTGGGTTCCAAAGTTGTGTAATAGTGGCTTCAAGCTAAGTGGGAGAGTCCCACCGCCTATGGTTGGATTGCTTGGTCGCCTATTTGTGAGATTTCTAGTTATCAGCATATTGATGGGTTACTGCGACTAAGGAAAGAGAACATCAGAGGTAATTTGAGCAAAGGAATTGAAGAATGTGTTCTATAATTGGCATCATCGATTCATGTTCAAGCTTAGGAAATACTCAGGAATTATGCTTCGCGTGGAAGTAAGTTGCAAGGAAGGTTATTCGGCCGAATGCTTCTTTGAGAGGGTGGTCATGTGCTAGCGGAGCCTTGCAGTTGATTATATTCGGGACCAAGTTAGAGTGGGTAACTCTCAATAACGGTCCTAGTGGGTTCAAAGGTTAAGGTGTGGTGCCTAAGGGTTTCGAGTCCATAGTATGGTTGACTACTGAGCATTTGCAGCAGATTATGATAAGGAGCTTGGAGTGTTCTGTTTTATCTTCGGTCTGCGGTATAAATTGAGAGGAATGGGAAAAAATGACTTCGGATTCATAGAGAAATTATCATAATGGGTGTACCATTTGAGGATGCGAATATGCGCATAAGGAGGGCATGAGATGGTTCGTGGGAATTGAGACAACGTGGTCTCATGAAATAAGGTCACTCAGGATGAGTGCGGATTTGTGTTCGTGATGTTTTGAATGGGGCTACTAATATTCCTAAGTCAAGCCCAGAGTAAATTGGAAGAAGTAAAATCAGTCAACAATGGTTGAATTAGTATAATGGTGGCAATGATTAGTTCCTTCAGCGTGTTAAGTTATACACATGATTACAGTAATACGTGCGAGGTTTGACGGTCACCGTAATTGATTTTATTTGGAGGATTTCGAGTATTATGTCCTATTATGGCAAATGGATCCCGGAAGTGTTATGGTGGTTTAGATCACTACTTGAGGTTCGTATTTTCTACGAATATGAGAATTTAGTCACGGGTTGTAATGGTTCCCTTGAAATGAGTTAAGTAAAAGGCTTCTATATGATGAAATGTTTACCCTATTAGTGGTTTAGGAGTTATAATGAAATTCTTGTACTCTTGCGCATTGTCATAATTAAGTGTCGTGAGTAGCGTGAGATTTGGAAGTTTAGAATCAAGGTTGCGGTTCGGTGTTGACAAAGAGGTCACGGGCTCGGATGAGCAGGAATTTTTTTAGATGTTTAGAGTAAGCTGGTAATATCTTCAACGTCACCTGAGATCAGTGTCATGAGTAAGGGGTTTTGTGTATTGACTTGCGGATCATTGATTCGCTTTGCAACATTTGTATGGCCGGTGGTATGGATGTGCATACTTGTTACCTGGTGCAGTAGGCCATGGGAGCATATCCTACGGAAAGATTGTATAAGTATGACGTGTAGTCACTTAATTGATTGAGGATTTAAACCAAGTATGGAGATTGTGGTACTATCGATAATTGAGAATTTTTGCCTGAAGGGCACTCGGTTCATTTGGTTGTGGAATGTGGAATGTGGAAGGTTGTTCTTGTGTATTATGGGAAAATGGGGGTTATTATGGACCCAGGAAAGATTATTGGCCTAGTTTGGTACGATCAGAAACGGCTTGAGGTCTATAAATGGATTTAAATATGAATATGGGCTCTATATCAGGCCGGATGTGTTCATTTCAGCATAACACTCCTTATGGAGGAGTATTTGGACGTTGGGTGTTATTTCATCATCGGCTATTTTAGGTAATGCTATATTGTGTCGTGTGAGTTGCGAAATGGCTTGATAAATTTCTTGTGTGTTGAGGTTCCGCGTAGTGATGGTGTTATGTGAGCAGGATGGCTCTTGAGATTCAGATCATATATCGCACTTCAGTTGTGCTTGGGTTTTGTAGCTTATGGCTCTATTTGTCTCCCGATGGATGGTATTATGCACTTAGCGTGCTTGTGGCCGATATTCGGTATTTTGTAGTAATGAGCGATTTTTCTCGGTGTGTATCTTCTTATGTGAATTTTATGTGTGGATCGGGTGGCACGCCGCCTCGGGTATGTTGTTTGGATCGGGTTGCACGTCGCGACAGTGTGATGTTGAGTACTATTCTCTATATCTATTCTTGTGTGTTTTGTTTCCCATTTTCTGAGGAAAGTTCATATTAGTTGCGTGAGTTAAGTAGTCCCTTCCAGAGTTTGTTTTCCTTATGTATCACGTTCGATCTTGTGGCCTATTGGCATTGTGGCATCATATGGGACTTTTGATCATTACCAGAGTGGCTTATTGTTTGAGCAGTTCGTACTGGGTGAGACAAGATTATTGGATCTAGGATCAATGCAGTTGGATTATATGAAGTATATTAAAGAGCAAGGATCATTTTTTGTTTCAAAATGAGGTAATGGTTCTTGTCAGAAGTATAGACTCAATGATTTGTTGACTCGACAGTTGGTTATGAATTTCTACACATCTCTCTCCGTTGTGGCAGTATTGCGAGAGTTGGAACAAGACTTATATATATATATATATATATATATATATATCATGAGGTGCATTGTGAGCATCAGATTTGGGGAATGTCAGTTATTATGATCAAGGAATGTTATTATGGTCCTATGAATGATGTGGTGCATAGTGAGAATTCAGCAAAGGCATGCAGTCATGTTCTGGTATCTCGTGTAGTGATTGATACGGTGTTCATATATTGGAAGAAGCCCTGGCAAAGAATTCCGGATGTTGGAATGGGCTCTAATCTTATTTGCTTGAATAAAAGGGAATATCTTCAGAATTGATCGAGCTAATGTGCTCAACTTGGTTGTAGTAGCACGGGTAGGTGCACGATGTGTTAAACAATGATTTCGGACAACTCCAACGCAGTTCTTAGCACGTTCTAGCGCGTAGTTTAGCAGTTTGAGGCCATAAGCAACTTCACCTCAGGTATTATGACTTGTACGCATGGTCGGAATTGAATTTTGGGAAGTTCGAAGTTGATTTGGAAAGAGAATTCTCATTTCGGAAGCTTTAAGTTGAAAGAATTAACTAAGATTGGATTTTTGAGTAAACGACCTCGGAATCAGGATTCTAAGATTCCAGCAGGTTCGTATGATGATTTCGAACTTGGGCGTATGTCCGGATCGAGTTTTTGAAGACCCGGGAATGTTTCGGCCCCTATTGTGGAAGTTAGCATTTTTGGATGAATTTCATAAGTTTGGGTTGAAGTGCATTTCAGTGTTATCAATGTCTGTTTGGGATTTCGAGTCTGGGAATAGCTTCGTATGGTGATTCTGGTGTTGGAAGCGCGATCGGAAGTGAATTCGGAGGCCCGTGGGTCATTTGGCTAAAGATAGAAATTTGAAAGTTTTTGAGGAGTTTGACCGGAAGTGGACTTTTTGATATCGGGGTCGGAATACAATTTCGGAAGTTGGAGTAGGTCCGTAATATGGAATGTGACTTGTGTGCAAAATTTGAGATCAATTGGATGTGATTTGATAGGTTTCGGCATCGAATGTAGAAGTTTGAAGTTCTGAAGTTAATTAAACTTGAATTGGGGTGCGATTAATGATTTCAATGTTGTTTTATGTGATTTGAGGCCTTGAGCAAGTCCATGTTATGTTATGGGACTGGTTTGTGTTATTGGACGAGTCCCCAGGGGCCTCGAGTGTGTTTCGGATCATTTCGGGCTATTTTGCAATAGCTGTTGCTGGTGTCTGGTATTGTTCTTCGCGTTTGCGAAGAAGGATAGGGACTCTGTTCTTCGAGTTCGCGAAGAAGGAAATCTGTGTTGCACAGGTCTGATTTCGGAGGCTCATATCTCGCAATCTATAAGGAATTTGGAGATGATCCAAAAATAAAAGTTGGCCCTTTGTGTCTAGTTTTCAGAAAAGTAAACCATTTAGCATTTGGATTTGTGTACCAAAAGTTATGGCTAGTACACTACAGGCTGTACCAAAAGAAGTTTGTGTTGCACAGGGCTGATTTTGGAAGCTTATATCGCAAAATCTATAAGGAATGGGGAGATGACCAAAACATAAAAGTTGTAGATCTTGGTGTCTAGTTTTCAAAACATTAAAACATTTGTCATTTCGAGTTTTGTACAAAATGTTATGGCCATTATACTATAGGCTGTGTGAGAAGAGTTTGAAAAATAGTTTTTGGGAATTTTCTTCTTCGCGAACGCGATGGGGGTCTCGCGAACGCGAAAAAAGAGTCATCTGAGCAGTGTATAAGTGTGAAGAAATGAGTTTGGCTCATTTCATCTCATTTCCTCCATGGCAGCCGACCTAGGAGTGATTTTGGAGCTCCATTTTCATCATCCATGTCAAGGTAAGTGATTTCCACTTATTGCAAGTTAATTACTTGGATTATATCTAGATCTTAACATGGAAAATCATGTAAATTAGTAGAAATTTTGGGATTTTGAAGAAAACCAAGGAAATTTGTATTTTTGGATTTTGACTACGATTTTGGACATGAAATGAGAGCCAATTATATATTAGTGTTCGTGAAGTTGTGGGTAAACTTTATCTTCGAAAAATTTCGAAATCTGGGCACGTGGGCCCGTGGGCGATTTTGTCAACTTTTCGAGCGGAGTTGGAATTTTATATAAATTGAATTGTTATGAGTATTAGGGTGTATTTTCATTGGTTTGCCCATTATTTGGCTAGCTTTGGAGCTTTGGGGCATCGGTTTGAGTTTTCGGAAGGGGCTTGGAAGCTGGTTATTGGACTTCAGAGCGAGGTAAGTCTCCTTTCTAACCTTGTAAGAGGGAATTGTAAATGTGCTCCTATTTGTGGGGCTATGTGCTCCTATTTGTGGGGCTATGTACGCACGAGATGACGAGAGTCCGTGCGTAGCTACTATTATGTTTATGTCCGGGTAGTCTAGGACCCAAAAGCATGCTATACCTGAAATATTTGTAATCTTATTAACAACTAAAATTGCCTAAATCATATCGAATTAGTAAAAGAATTTCTAAAAAGGGTTAAACCTCATTTTCTTAAATCGTTAAAAGAGATTGACTTTTCCTTGGATAAATGTTTTTTGATGAATTCTTAATTGACTGTTTGAATGTATGTATCTATGAGTACATGCGTCGCACGTATGATTCGCGAGCGGGGTAAAACTATTATTTATATTTGAACGCGTCGCACATATGATTAATGAGCGGGGTAATAGGTGCATCTATGATTCGCGCCATTCGACCCTCTGGCAGTGCATAATTTAAATATTTGTTGGATCTGGCCGTACGACCTCGACACGATTTGCGCATGCTCGTAATGCTTGCTTGAGATTTACAAATTGATATTGCCTCCCTGGTTTGAGATAAATTGATAAATAATGGATTATGAATTTGGAGACTTCTAAATATAAAAAGGAATGTTTACTTGTTTCTTGACTTACTTGAGTTTACTGCCGTTTTTAATAAATCCATGATTATTCGCATTATTAATATATTATTATTGGACCACAAGTAAGTGTCAAAGTTGACCTCTCGTCTCTACTTCTTCATGGTTAGACAAGATACTTACTGGGTACACGTTGTTTTTGTACTCATACTACACTTGCCGCATTTTTGTTGCACATGCACATGTATGTCTAGTGGCCTAGTTGGGCGCAACGGCATGGTTGATACGGAGACTTAGGTGAGCTGCACCTCTCGAGACGACCCGCAACCAGCAGAGTCTCCTTCAAAGTATTGTACTGTATTTTCTTTTCTGTCCAATTTGTATTCCGGACAGTTGTTGTATTACATTATTCCTAAAAACTGCTCATGCACTTTTGACATCGGGTTCTGGGATGATTATGGGGTATTCTGTATTAACTTCTAAATATTCTTTTATTTATTTTGTAAAGATTATCTTTTACTAGCCAAATTGAAGAAAAATCATAGTTTTCACAATTATTTAAACGAGAATTTAATTAAGTATTTATGTTTGGCTTGCCAGACAGCGATGTCCGGCGCCATCACGACCCTTAGTGGATTTTGGGTCGTGACATACAACTTTAATACAAATTTTATACAAAATTTATACAATGTGTCTTTTGTTTATTTTGTATCTGATTTATACATAGTAAAAATAAATTTTATACAACTAATTATATATTATACAATTTATCTATAACTAACTAATTATATATTATACAACTTATCTACAATTTTCGTACAATATTTCTACTCAGTTATATACAACTACAATATCATATAACTTAAATATAATTTTTATACAATATTGTTCAACTTTCATACAATAGTTAAATAAATAAAAGAAAATTATATAAACAACATAATATATATATATATATATATACAACATAATACAATTTTTCTACAATTTCGTAAAAAAGTATAATGTATATCATGTCTTCTTCTTCTTCTTCTTCTTCGAGTTTCAATATGAAATTCAGCCAAAATCAAGTCTAATATTCACCAAAACACCCTAAAAATTGAGATATAAACTCCAAACCATATTCTCAATTGTTTGCAGCAACACCCAATCCAAACAAATAATGGTTTTTGAAAAACCAAATTCGAATTCGAAGCTTCAAAGTTTTTTAATGGTTGTTCTCTTTTTCTTTGCTTTACATTACTGAAATTAGAGATTGAGATATAGATAGTGACGTAGAGAAAATCTCAATTCTTTGCAACAACACCCAATTCAAACAAATAATATTTTTCGAAAACCCAAATTCGAATTAAAGGGAAACAAACGAAACAAAAAGCTAAACTTTTTGTCTGACTTCGAATGTGTAGGTGACTAGCTAGATTGTGCAAAATATTGCAGTGAACTTACAAAACGTTGAACAACTAATAAATATTTTTGTTGACTGATCTTCGAACCATCAGTTAATGAACCATCAGTTTTGTTTAAATTGATTCAAAACTTCAAAGCTTTTTAATGGTTATCAATGGTGGAATTGTTGCTCTCTTGTGCAAAGATACGTGGAGGAGTGGGGTGGGATGTGGCGAGAGAAACATGGGGGGAGTGGAAGATACATTAGAGTGATTTTAGGGCACTAATTATTATTATTACTTTCCTTAAAATGTACATAAATGGTAATTGGATATATAAAATGTAATTATAGTAAAACTTGAGTCGGGATGGTAATATAGTTTCATATAATGTATAGAAATGTAAAAATTCCTTTTATATATTACCCGCCCTAAATAAGGTTTGATTACACTTTATATACAATATTTATTAGTGCCTTAAATTAGGGGATTCAATTATACTCTTTTCTTTTTTTCTCTCCTTTCCTTTTTCCTCTTTCCATTCTTTCCATGAACAATCTATTATTAGTGTCTTAAATTATGAGAGTTGGTTACACCCTTTTGAAATATTGTAGGATCCTGTGATGTTGTAGTCCATTCGGCTAAACAAATGGCGAGTCGCCATGAAAGAGTTTGTCTTGAAACATCTTCTAATAAATCAACTGACATCAAATTCATCGACCAAACTGCTTCTCAACCTGCTTGGGACCAAGGTTTTACTCGAAAGGCAAGAACATCGAGGAAAGAAATATTCAACTAAAGACGATGTTTTTTTAACTTTTAAAAATTGGAGAGAAAGAGGTTCCTAAAATATTTGATACAAATTTGATACATCTATAATAATATATTAATTAAAAATAAATTTTATACAACTTATTTTATAGTATACAACTTATTTATAACTTATCTACAACTTTCATACATCATTTTTAACCAGTTAAATACAACTACAACATCATAAAAATTTTCATACAAATTTTATACAATATGTCTTTTTGTATGTATTTTGTCTATGATTTATATATATTTCGTATGTGGTGTGCTCTTCTTCCTCTTTGAAATTTCAATCAAAACTTCCTCTGTTAATATAATTTTGATACATATCAACAACTTTATGTAAATAGATAGTATTTATAACTTAAAAACAAATTTTATACAATGATTCATACATACTATAACTTAAAAATAGTATTTATAACTTTATCTATTTTTTTAGCGCCAAAAAAAATATAGATAGTATTAATAACTTAAAAACAAATTTCATACAATGATTCATACATTATACAACTGATAACAACACGATAGAGGATTCAAGAATTACTAAAGAAAAATAAGAAAATCAAGAAACGTACGGAAGCTATATTTTGGAAACAAGTCCCTAGGAAAGTAATTCCAATAATCTTAGGAAAAGAAAAACAAAACCTTAACTACCTAGGAAAGCATCAAATATGTCCTAACAAACTAGGAAACAAAATAAGGGACTTTGACTCCTTCTCCTATGTTTTGGCCGCCCCTCCCTAAGCTGACTTGGGCACCAAGTTGGCTCCTTTGTGAGTTTATTTAGGCACCTACTCTTGGACTTGGACATGGACCATGAAATGAGTGTAGCACTTAGCTAAATCCTCTCCATAATTCTTGAGCTCTTCTTCCACCATTAGCGTCTTCTTGATCTCCCATTAAAGCCCAACAACCTTGTCTTGCTTCTCCTTAGCTTGAGACCTTGTGAATGGCTTTCTTGGTGCTTCTAAGGCTTTATCCTTGTCCGTGGAGCTGTGATGACTCAAAAGATCATCACTTATTTTACAAGTAAATTCTGTGTCCCGAGGCCATAACACCTCCTTTTTATCTCACCTCGATTTGCGTGCACAGTCCGGGTGTGCATCCGGAAAGACGTTATGTGAAAATATGTGAAAATGATAAATTTTGCTTTTAAAATGAATTTAAGTTGACTTTGGTCAACATTTTGGGTAAACGAACCTGGACCCGTGATTCGACGGTCCTAGAGGGTCCGTAGGAAAATACGGGATTTAGGCGTATGACCGGAATTGAATTTCGAGGTCCCAAGCCCGAGAAATGAATTTTTAAAGAAAATTATTTTCTAGAATATATAAGAGTTTTTGGAAATGAAAGATGTTTGAAGTTGATGGTATCGGGCCCGTAATTTGGTTCCGGAGCCCGGTACAACTTTGAAATAATAATTAGGTTGAATCTGTAAAATTTGGTAAAGATCGAAATTGGTTTGGTATAAAACGGACTTAAAGTTGAGAAATTGGAAATTTTGGTATTCTTGAATGATTTCATGAATTTGGGGTTTAATTCATAGTTGTTGATGTTATTTTGATGATTTGATTGTACGAGCAAGTTCGTATGATGTTTTTGGGTTGGTGTGCATGTTTGGGTTGGTGCCCCGAGGGCTCGGTTGAGTTTTGGATAGGCCACGGAGTGGAATTGAACTTAGGAGGTTGCAGGTTTTCAGCTGGTATGTGTTGCAAGCCCTGAACTCGCAATTACGAGGTCAGGTGTCGCAATTTCGAGCCGCTTGGGAATTGCGAGGGTCACTTCGCAATTGCAAAGTATGCCCTGGCCACCCTTTCTCGCAATTGCGAGCAATTCTTCGCAAATGTGAATAACCCAGATATCCCCAGCTGTTGCAAATGTGACATCCCCTTCGCAAATGCGAGTTCGCAATTACGAACATCGGATCGCAAATGCAAAGATAGCAGGTTCCTTAAGGGTTCGCAATTGCAAACCCTGGTCGCAATTGCGATATCTGCAACCTACTAAATCACAACTTAGACACATTTTTCTGCATTTTTCAAACCTTTTCAAGACCTAAACACCTTTGGGCGATTTTTCAAAGACAACTACTCTTCCAAATCGATTGTAAGTCACTTCAATACTCGTTTTCATGGGGGAAATTGGGTGTTTTGGGTAGAACTTAGGTTTTTTAAAATTTTGGAGATTTGGACCTCAATTTGAGGTCCGATTTCAAAACAAATTATATATTTGGGTTCGTAGATGAATGGATAATCAGGTTTTGGTTCGAACCTCAGGTTTTGACCATGTGGGCCCGGGGTCGATTTTTTGACTTTTTGGGAAAATCATTGGAAAACTTATTTTCATGCATTAGAATTGATTCATTTAGCATTTATTGATATAGTTAAGTAACTTGTGGCTATATACAAGCGAATTGGTGGTGGAAACAAGAGGTAAAGCGGTAGTTGAGGCTTGAATTGTGTTCGTGGCATCGAGGTAAGTGTTTGGTCTAACCTTAGCTTGAGGGATTAGGAGTTGTGTCTTATTTGCTATGTGTTAATTGTGGAGTACAAAGTATATACTTGGTGACGAGTATCTATACGTCGGTGTCAAGCATGCACATGAGTCTCGTATTGTAATTGTTGTGACTCCGTGTTGATTTGTTCATGCTTAATATGTTGATTATCATTGTTGGTTCCCTTGACGGGGTGTTATTGTTTATGATATTGTCTCCCTTGTCGGGATGTTATTGTTATGACATTGTCTCATTTGCCGGGATGTTATTGTTTACGATATTGTCTCCCTTGCTGGGATGTTGTTGTTATACTCCTGTTCCCTTACCGGGATTCTTTTATGATTGATGTTGATTTGTAAATGGGATCGGATTACACACCTGCAACAAGATATATGAAATGGGAGCGGGTGGCACGCCACCACGGTGATATTTGAAATGGGATCGGGTTGCACGCCTGCAACAAGATATATGAAATGGGATCGGGTTGCATGCCTGCAACAAGGTGTATAAAATGGGAGCGGGTGGCACACCGCCACTATGATATTTGAAATGGGATCGGGTTGCATGCCTGCAACAAGATGTATAAAATGGAATCGGGTTGCACGCCTACAACAAGAAAGAAATGAAAGTGAATACTGTGTTTGTTTCTCTTATTCTTGTTGGCAATTGAATTTTGGATTCTTTACATTCATTTTTTGTTATTCTGTTGTTATCTAATACTCCCGGCAACATACTTTCCCCCTCCCATCTTTAACTGTAAATATCTGCTTTTATTTTTCCACTGTATATGATTTAATTATACATGTTTATTTGGTAGTCTGGTCCTAGCCTCGTCACTACTTCGCCGAGGTTAGGCTAGGCACTTACCGGCACATGGGGTCGGTTGTGCTGATACTACACTCTGAACTGTGTGCAGATCCCGGAGTTGTAGCTTTTGGACCGCAGTAAGGGTGCTGTCTTCAGTCCATTCAGGCGACCCGAGGTAGTCCTGTAGGCATCCGTAGGCCCTGGAGTCTCCTTTTATCTTTCTATACTGTTTCTTCTATGTATTTTTTAAATAGCTTGTATTTATCTTTCAGACCTCTGTTTGTAGTATTCGTAGATAGTTCGTGGCTTTGTGACACCAAATTCTGGGTAGTGTTGTATATCGGATTCATGTAGCAATGTTTGGTTAAACTATTAAGTTCTTCTCCCGCATTTATAGTTATTTAATTTATTCCGCTGTTTGATCATCTATTATGTTGAGCTTTTGAAAAAGGCTTAATAAAAAGGGTAATGAATTTAAAACACTCGGCTTGCCTAGCTTCCACGAGTAGGCGCCATCACGACTCCTGAGGGTGGGAAATCTGGGTCGTGACAAGTTGGTATTTGAGCTCTAGGTTACTTAGGTCTCACAATTCACAGACAAGCTTAGTAGAGTCTAAGGGATCAGTACGAAGACATATGTATTTATCCCCAGAGGCTACAGAGTTAGGAAAAAACTTCACATCTATTCTTTCCTGTCATGCGGTTTAGTTTCTCAATGCTAATTGATTTCTACTCTGTACTTTCGCAGATGGAGAGAACACGCGCTTCCCCATCCACTGATCAGCAGCCCGAACCCCCAACAGTAGCTCCCACGAGGGGCAGAGGGCGAGGCCGAGGCTGAGGTAGGGGCAGAGCTCAACCCAGAGCAGCAGCACCAACGGCGGAGCCTCAGGTTGAGTTTGATGATGAGGTTCCGGCCCAGGCAGTTCTGGTGGGTCCAGCTCAGGTCCCATAGGGGTTCATTGCTACCCCAGTACTCCAGGATGCTCTAGTCCGTCTAGTGGGGCTTATGGAAAGTGTCACCTGGGCAGGCTTGCTTCCTGTAGCACCAGCCGTCTCTCAGGCTGGAGGAGAAGCCAAGACTCCTGCTACCCGCACTCCGGAGTAGATTGTTCCCCAGTTTCAGACTCCAGCAGCTCAACCAGTTAGAGCAGTTTAGCCGGGTGTGGTAGCTCAATTCGGTGATGGAGCAGCTATGTCTACTGATGCCTTGTGGAGATTGAATATGTTTACCAAGCTCTTCACTACCACTTTCAGCGGTGCATCTTCTGAGGATCCCCACGATTATTTGGACAGTTGTCATGAGGTTCTCAGGAACATAGGGATAGTGGAGACCAATGGAGTCAACTTTGCTGCTTTTCACTTATCTGGATCCGGCAAGACTTGATGGAGAGATTATTGTTTGGCTAGACCAGTTGGGTCACCAGCTTTGACTTGGGATCAGTTTTCTCTAGCAGGGTTCTATGGCTGTTACTCAGTACGAGACCAAATTTATTGACTTGGCCCGTCATGCTCTTTTTATACTTCCTACTGAGAGAGATAGATAGTGATGGGGTTCATTGTGGGACTCATTTAGCCTATTCGATTGCAGATGGCTAAGGAGACGGGGAGTGAGATTTCATTTCAGGATACAGCTAGGAGAGTTGAGATGGTTCTATCATGGGGGGGGGGGTGGTGGTCAGGGGCCAGACAAGAGACCTCGTCATTCTGGTAGGTTCAGTGGTGCCTCGTTTGGAGGAAGGTATTATTTTGGTAGGGGCCATCATCCCAGGCCATTTCATTCAGCACTTCAGGCTTTTCACGGTGCCCTAGGTAGTCGTGGTTCTCACATGCAATATTCTGATCAGCAGTCCTATAGTGCATCACCAGCTCCTATCAGTGCACCTCCGCTTCAAAGTTTTCAGGGTCGTTAGCCCCATCAGCTGAGGGCTTGTTTTACTTGTGGTGACACGAGGCATATCGCTAGATTTTGCCCTCGAGCACCAAGTAGTTCTTAGCACCAGGGTTCCCGTGCCATGGTTCAGGCACCGAGTGTTCCACCACCCGCTCAGCCAGCTATAGGTGGAGGTAGGGGTACTAGAGGTGTAGATAGAGGTATTAGAGGTGGAGGCTAGCTAGCAGGAGGTTGTTTCAGAGATGTAGTTCATAGTGGTGGGGCCTAGCCCCGATGTTATGCTCTTCCAGCTAGTCCTGAGGCTGAGGCTTCCGATGCAGTTATCACAGGTACTGTTCTGGTTTGTAGTAGAGATGCTTCAGTTCTATTTGATCTAGGGTCTATATACTTCTATGTGTCATCTTATTTTGCATCGTATCTGGTCATGCCTAGTGATTCTTTGAGTGCTCCTGTATATGTGTCTACATCGTGGGTGATTCTATTGTGGTAGATCGTGTCCATCATTCATGTATAGTTGTGATTAGGGGTCTTGAAACTCGAGTAGATTTGTTACTTTTGGACATAGTTGATTTTGATGTCATATTGGGGATGAACTGGTTATCACCTTACCACGCTATCTTGGACTGTCATGCCAAGACTGTGACCTTAGCCTTGCCAAGGTTGCCTCGTTTAGAGTGGAGATGGACTCCTGGTCATTCTACTCGTAGGGTTATCTCATATATGAAGGCTCGGCGTATGGCCGAGAAGGGGTGTTTGGCTTATTTGGCATATGTTCGTGATTGTAGTGCTGAGGTTCCTTCTATTGATTCTGTGCCTGTAGTTCGTGAATTTCCTGAGGTATTTCCTTCAGACCTACCGGGTATGCCACCCGATAAGGATATTGACTTATGCATTGATTTGGCTCCGGGCACTCATCCCATTTCTATTCCGTCGTATCGTATGGCCCCGCCTAAGTTGAAAGAATTGAAGGAGCAGTTGCAAGACTTGCTTGATAAAGGCTTTATTAGACCTAGTGTCTTTCCTTGGGGTGCGCTAGTGTTGTTTGTTAAGAAGAAGGATGGATCGATGAGGATGTGTATAGATTACTAGCAGTTGAACAAGGTTACAATCAAGAATAAGTATCCATTGCCGAGGATTGATGATTTGTTTGATCAGCTTCAGGGTGCCAAGGTATTTTGAAGATTGACTTGAGATCTAGCTACCATCAGTTGAGGATTCGGGCATCTGATGTCCCTAAGACAGCTTCCGCACTCGATAAGGGCGTTATGAGTTCTTGGTGATGTTATTTGGGTTGACAAATGCCCCAGCAGCTTTTATGGATTTGATGAACTGAGTGTTCAAGCCTTACTTGGATTTGTTCGTGATAGTCTTAATTGATGATATTTTGATCTATTCCCGCAGCCGGGAGGAGCATGAGCAGCATCTGAGGGTGGTTTTTCAAACTTTGAGAGATAGTCAGTTGTATGCTAAGTTTTCGAAGTGTGAGTTCTGGTTGAGTTTGGTTGCATTCTTGGGTCATGTTGTATCAGCAGAGGGTATTCAGGTAGATCTGAATAAGATAAAGGCAGTCAAGAACTGTCCTAGACTTGCATCAGCTATATAGATCCAGAGTTTCTTGGGTTTGGCAGGCTATTACCGTCGGCTTGTGGAGGGGTTTTCATCTATTGCAGCCCCGATGACCAGGTTGACCCAGAAGGGTGCCCAGTTCAGGTGGTCGGACGAGTGTGAGGTGAGCTTTCAGAAGCTTAAGACAACTTTGACTATGGTTCCAGTGTTGGTTTTGCCCACAGGTTCAGGGCCATATACAGTTTATTGTGATGCATCTCGTATTGGACTTGGTGCGGTGTTGATGTAGGATGGCAAGGTCATTGCTTATGCTTCACGGTAGTTGAAGATTCATGATAAGAATTATCCACTTCATGATTTGGAGTTAGCAGCCATTGTTCACACATTGAAAATTTGGAGGCATTATCTGTATGGCGTGTCATGTGAGGTGTTCACGGATCACAAGAGTTTGCAATACTTGTTCAAGTTGAAAGAGCTAAATTTGAGGCAGAGAAGGTGGTTGGAGCTATTGAAAGACTATGATATCACCATCTTATACAACCCAGGAAAGGCCAATGTAGTGGTTGATGCTTTGAGTAGAAAGTCATCCAGTATGGGTAGTCTTGCATATATTCCGATCGGTAAGAGACCGCTTGCTTCAGGCTTTGGCCAATCAGTTCGTGAGGTTGGATGTTTCTGAGCCCAGCCGTATATTAGCTTGCACAATCACTCAATCTTCTTTATTAGAGCATATCCGAGATCGAAAGTATGATGATCCTCATTTGTGTATCCTTAGGGACACGGTGCAACACGGTGGTGCCAAGTAGGTTACATTAGGAGATCATGGAGTTTTGAGGCTGCAGAGTCGAGTTTGTGTGCCTAATGTGGATGGACTCCAAGAGTTGATTTTAGAGGAGGCCTATAGTTCCTGGTACTCTGTTCATCTAGGCCGCTAAGATGTATTAGGATTTGCGGCAACATTATTGGTGAAGGAGGATGAAGAAGGATATTGTTGCATATGTGGCAAGGTGTTTGAATTGTCAGCATTTAAAGTACGAGCATCAGAGACCTGGTGGTTTGTTCCAGAAGATCGATATTCCTGAGTGGAAGTAGGAGCGTATCACTATTGACTTCGTTGTTGGACTCCCATAGACTCAGAGGAATTTCGATGCAGTGTGGGTTATTGTTTATAGGATGAGCAAGTCAGCACATTTTATTCCTGTGGCAGTCTCCTACTCTTCCGAGAGGTTAGTTGAGATCTATATCTGGGAGATTGTTCGTCTTCATGGTGTGCCCGTGTCTATCATTTCGGACCGAGGTACGTAGTTTACCTCACATTTCTGGAGAGTAGTCCAGCATGAGTTGGGCACATGGGTTGAGTTGAGCACATCATTTCATCCTCAAATGGAAGGGCAGTCCGAGCGTACTATTCATATTTTGGAGGATATGCTCCGAGCTTGTGTCATTGACTTTGGAGGCTCGTGGGATTAGTTCTTGCCTTTAACGGAGTTTGCCTACAACAACAGTTACCAGTCGAGCATCCAGATGGCTCCTTATGAAGCTTTATATGGTAGGCAGTGTCGGTCGCCAGTTGGATGGTTTGAGCCGGGAGAGGCTCGGTTGTTGGGTACGGATCTAGTACAGGATGCCTTGTACAAGGTAAGGATTATTCAAGATAGGCTTCGTACAGCTTAGTCCAGGCCAAAGAGTTATGCCGACCGTAAGGTTCGTGATGTGGCATTCATGGTCGGCGAGCGGGTATTGCTTTGGGTGTCGCCTATGAAGGGCGTGATGAGATTTGGGAAGAGGGGCAAGCTTAGCCCTAGGTTCATTGGTCCTTTTCAGATTCTTGATCGAGTGGGAGAAGTGGCTTACAAACTTGCGTTGCCGCCGAGCTTATCAGCCGTGCATCTAGTGCTTCATGTGTCCATGCTTCGGAATTATCACGGCGATCCATCCCACGTGTTAGACTTCAGCACTGTCCAGTTGGACAAGGACTTGTCCTATGAGGAGGAGCCGATAGCTATTCAAGACCGGTAGGTTCGTTAGTTGAGATCGAAGAGTTACCCTTCTGTTCGTGTTCAGTGGAGAGGTCAGCCTGTTGAGGCAGCAACCTGGGAGTCCGAGTCCGATATGCGGAGCCGATATCCCCATCTTTTCTCCGACACATTCCTTCTTATGTCTGTTCGAGGACGAACGGTTGTTTTAGAGGTGGAGAATGTGATGACCTTGGGTCATCACTTGTTTTACAAGTAAATTCTGTGTCCCGAGGCCTTAAAACCTCTTTTTTGTCTTACCTCAATTTGCGTGCGCAGTCTAGGCGTGCATCCGGAAAGCCATTATGTGAAAATCTGTGATAATGATAAATTTTGCTTTTAAAATAAATTTAAGTTGACTTTGGTCAACATTTTGGGTAAACGGACCCGGACCCGTGATTCGACGGTCCCGGAGGGTCCGTAGCAAAATATGGGACTTGAGCGTATGCCCGAAATTGAATTTCGAGATCCCAAGCCCGAGAAATGAATTTTTAAAGAAAATTATTTTCTGGAATATATAAGAGTTTTTGGAAATGAAAGATGTTTGAAATTGATGGTATTGGGCATGTATTTTAGTTCCGGAGCATGGTACAAGTTTGAAATAATAATTAGGTTGAATCTGTAAAATTTGGTAAAGATCGGAATTGGTTTGGTATAAAACGGACTTATAGTTGAGAAATTGGAAATTTTGGTGTTCTTGAATGATTTCATGAATTTGGGGTTTAATTCATAGTTGTTGATGTTATTTTGATGATTTCATTGTACGAGCAAGTCTGCATGATGTTTTTATTTTGGTGTGCATGTTTGGTTTGGAGCCCCGGGGCTCGGGTGAGTTTTGGATAGGCCACAGAGTGGAATAGAACTTAGGAAGTTGCAGGTTTTCAGCTGGTATGTGTTGCAGGCCCTGATCTCGCAATTGCGGGTCCAGGTGTCGCAATTGCGAGCCTATCAGGATTGGGAATTGCGAGGGACACTTCGCAATTGTGAAGTATGCCCTAGTCAGCCTTCTCGCAATTGCGAGCAATTCTTCGCAAATGCGAATAACCCAGATATCCCCAGTTGTCGCAAATGCAACATCCCTTTCGCAAATGCGAGTTCGCAATTGCGAACATCGGATCGCAAATGCGAAGATAGCAGGTTCCTTTAGGGTTCGCAATTGCGATATCTACAACCTGCTAAATCATAACTTAGACGCATTTTTCTGCATTTTTCAAACCTTTTCAAGACCTAAACACCTTTGGGCAATTTTTCAAAGACAACTACTCTTCCAAATCGGTTGTAAGTCATTTCTAACTCGTTTTCATTAATCTTTAACATCTTTTCACATGATTTCAACTCAAAATCATGGGTTTTCATGGGGAAAATTGGGTGTTTTGGATAGAACTTAGGTTTTTCAAAATTTGGGGATTTGGACCTCGATTTGAGGTCCGATTTCAAAACAAATTATATATTTGGGTTTGTGGGTGAATGGGTAATCGGGTTTTGGTTCGAACCTCGGGTTTTGGCCATGTGGGCCGGGGGTCAATTTTTTGACTTTTTGGGGAAATCATTGGAAAACTTATTTTCATGTATTAGAATTGATTCATTTAGCATTTATTGATATAGTTAAGTAATTTGTGGCTAGATACAAGCGAATTGGTAGTGGAAACAAGAGGTAAAGCGGTAGTTGAGGCTTGAATTTTGTTCGTGGCATCGAGATAAGTGTTTGGTCTAACCTTAGCTTGAGGGATTAGGAGTTGTGCCTTATTTGCTATGTGTTAATTGTGGAGTACGACATATAGGCATGGTGATAAGTATCTATACGTCGGTGTCAAGCATGCTCGTGAGTCTTATATTGTAATTGTTGTGACTCCGTTGTGATTTGTTCATGCTTAATATGTTGATTATCATTGTTGGTTCCCTTTCCAGGATGTTATTGTTTATGATATTGTCTCCCTTGCCGGGATGTTATTGTTATGATATTGTCTCCCTTGCCGGGATGTTATTGTTTACGATATTGTCTCCCTTACCGGTATGTTGTTGTTATACTCTTTTTCCCTTGCCGAGATTCTTTTATGATTGATGTTGATTTGTAAATGGGATCGGGTTGCACGTCTGCAACAAGATATATGAAATGGGAGCTGGTGGCACACCGCCATGGTGATATTTGAAATGGGATCGGGTTGCACGCCTGCAACAAGATATATGAAATGGGATTGGGTTGCAAGCCTGCAATAAGGTATATGAAATGGGAGCGGGTGGCACGCCGCCATGATGATATTTGAAATGGGATCGGGTTGCACGCCTGCAACAAGATATATGAAATGGGATCGGGTTGCATGCCTGCAACAAGAAATAAATGAAATGAATACTTGTTTGTTCCTCTTATTCTTGTTGGCAATTGAATTTTGGATTCTTTACATTCCTCTTTCGGTATTCTGTTGTTATCTGATACTCCCCGCAGCATACTTTTCCCCTCCCATCTTTAACTGTAAATATCTGCTTTTATTTTTCCGTTGTATATGATTTAACTACACAGGTTTATTTGGTAGTCTGGTCCTAGCCTCATCACTACTTTGCCGAGGTTAGGCTAGGCACTTACCAGCATATATGGTCGGTTGTGCTGATACTAAACTCTGCACTGTGTGCAGATCCCGGAGCCGTAGCTTTTGGACCGCAGTAAGGGTGTTGTCTTTAGTCTATTCAGGCAACCCAAAGTAGTCCTGCAGGCGTCCGCATGCCTTGGCGTCTTCTTTTATATTTCTATACTGTTTCTTCTATGTATTTCTGAAAAAGCTTGTATTTATCTTTTAGACCTCTGTTTGTAGTATTCGTAGATAGTCCGTGACTTGTGACATTCTGGGTAGTGTTGTATATCGGATTCATGTAGCAATGTTTGGTTAAACAATTAAGTTCGTCTTTCGCATTTCTAGTTATTTAATTTATTCCGATATTTGATCATCTATTGTGTTTAACTGTTGAAAAAGGCTTAATAAAATGGGTAATGAATTTATAACACTCGGCTTGCCTATCTTCCACGAGTAGGTGCCATCACAACTCCCAGGGTGGGAAATCTGGGTCATGACATATCATTCCCCTCCTCTTGAAAAGAATTCGTACTCGAATTTGAACCTACATCAAACAAGGATAAGTCCGCAATATTGAAAGTAGCACTTACTTGAAACTTACCTGGAAGGTCCAATTTGTAAGCATTATCTCCAATCCTTTCAAATACTTTAAATGGCCCATCTCCTCTAGGGTTTAATTTTGTCTTCCTTTTTTAAGGAAATCTCTCCTTTCTCATATGAACCCAAACCAAATCACCCAGCTCGAAGATAACTGGTTTTCGACCTTTATTTCTTCGTAAAGCTATTTGCTCATTCCTTCTTTCAATTGCAAGTCTCGTATGCTCATGAATAGTCTTCATCAAATTAGCTTTCTTTTTTCCCATCAAGACTAACCATCTCTTTAGTAGGCAAAGGCAATAAGTCAAGGGGTGTAAGGGGGTTAAAGCCATAAAACTTCAAAAGGAGAATAACCAGTAGATGAATGAATAGTTCGATTGTAAGCAAATTCTACCATAGGCAAGTGATCCTTCCAAGAAGTTAATTTTCCTTTTAGAATAGCCCTTAATATATTTTCTAAGGTTCTATTTACTACCTCAGTTTGTTCATCAGTTTGTGGATAACATGAAGTAGAAAAAACCAATCTTGTTCCCAATTTTCCACAAAGCACATGCCAAAAGTGGCTGAGAAACTTAGCATCCCTATCGCTAACAATAGTTCGAGGTATACCATGCAATTTAACAACTTCTCTAGCAAATAAATCAGCAACATGAGAAGCATCATTAGTCTTTAAACAAGGAATAAAACGAGCTATTTTTTAGAACCTATCTACCACAACAAAGATGCTATCCTTACCATACCTTGTTCTAGGCAGTCCTAACACAAAGTCCATAGAAATATCAATCCAAGGTGAAATAGGCACAGGTAATGGTGTGTATAAACCATGTGGCAATACTTTAGATTTAGCTTGTTTGCATTGAAGGCATTAAGCACAAAATCTTTCTACATTTTTTCTCATATTAGGCTAAAAGAAATTTTTAGCAAGGATGTCAAGTGTTTTAGGTACACCAAAGTATCCCATAAGCCCCCCACAATGTGCTTCCCTCACAAAAACTTCTCGCAAAGAACAATTAGGGACACAAAGCTTATTCTCTTTAAAAAGAAACTCATCTTTTATATTATACTTCTCAAAAGACCCATTTAAACATGCCGAAAATGCTACATCAAAATCAAAATCATCAACATATAAATCCTTAATATGATCAAATCCCATCAATTTAGAAGTAAGAGTAGAAACAAGAGCATACCTTCTTGCAAGCGCATCAACAACTATATTGTCTTTACCTTACTTGTATCTAATCACATAAGGAAATGTCTCAATGAATTCAATTCATTTGGCATGTCTTCTACTCAATTTACCTTGGCTTTTTAAAGTATCTTAAAAACTAATGGTCAATTTTTATCACAAATTCTTTTGGCCACAAATAATGCTGTCATATAGCAAGAGCCTTTACCTTGCATACAATTCTTTATCATAAGCAGAATAATTCAATGTATCCCCATTCAACTTCTCACTAAAATAAGCTATTGGTTTATAATCTTGCATTAAAACAGCCCCAATACCTCTACCAGATGCATCACATTCAATTTCAAAAGACTTATTAAAATCAGGTGATTATAACAAAGGAGCAGAACACAATTTATCCTTCAAAATATTACGTATGCTCTTGTTCTTTTCCCCAATTAAAGACCTTATCCTTCTTAATGACTTCAGTTAAAGGTGCAACAATTGAACTAAATTCTCTAACAAATCTCCTATAAAAGCTAGCAAGATCATGAAAACTTCTAACTTCAGTAATGCTATTAGGTGTAGGCCAATCTTTAATCGCTTTGATTTTATCTTCATCTACTTCAACACCTCTAGAACTCACAACAAAACCCAAAAAAACTACCTTATCTACACAAAAAGTACACTTGGATAGATTTGCATACAATTGTTGCTCCCTAAGCACATTACAAACTTGTTTCAAATGTTCGACATGCTCTTCTAAAGATTTAGAAAAGACCAAAATATCATCAAAATAAACGACTACAAATATTTCATGAAAATCCTTAAAGATATGGTTCATTAACCTCATCAATGTACTAGGTGCATTAGTTAACCCGAACGTCATCACTAACTAATCCATATTTAGTTTTAAAGGCAGTTTTCCACTCATCTCCAGGATTCATTCTAATTTGGTGATATCCACTCTTCAAATCAATATCAGAGAATATTTGAGACCCATGCAATTGGTCAAGCATATCATCTAAACGAGGAATAGGATGACGATACTTTACCGTTATTTTATTGATGGCATGGCAGTCCACGCACATCCTCCAAGTGTCATCCTTCTTTGGCACCAAAAGCACGGGCACAGAACAGGGATTCATGCTTTCTCTTACAAATCCCTTATTAAGCAGCTCCTCTATTTTTTCCTTGCAATTCTTTTGTTTCTTCGGGATTGCTCCTATAAGCAGGCCTATTAGGAATTTGTGATCCTAGAACAAAATCAATTTGATGCTCTATTCCTCCTAAAGGTGGTAAACCTTTAGGAAGATCCCCAGGAAAAACATCTTCAAAATCCTGCAAAAGTTTAGAAATAACACTAGGCAAAGAGGATGTTAGTAAATCATTATTAAGCAGAACTTCCTTATAAGTGAGCAAGATAATAGGCAGCCCCTCTTTTTTTTGCAATTAAACACTCTTTGGCTTTTGCAAGGCTCACTTTTTTTTAGCCTCTTTCCTCTCATCAATGCTTTCTTTTTTTTCACTCTTCCCCACCTTTTCCTTTCTCTCATTGCTGCCCTCTCTCTCCTCACACCACACTTCATATTTTCCCTCTTTTTCTTTCCCTTTAGTCTCTCGTTTTGATCCCTCCCCATGTTTCCCCATTGATTCTTTAATCTTTTTTTGATCTCCATACACTTGGGAAGGAGTTAAAGGCGCAATAATGTACTTCTTGCCATTATGCTCAAGAGAGTATCTATTTTTCCTCCCATCATGAAAAGCACCCCTATCATACTGCCACGGGCGCCCCAACAAGATGTGACAAGCTTGCATGAGTACTATATCACATAGAACTTCGTCAACGTACCTTCTAATCTTAAAGGAGACCATGAATTGTTTATTCACCTTGACCTTTCCACTATCATTGAACCATTGCAACCTATAAGGTCTAGGGTACTTCGTCCATTCCAACCATAACCTTTCCACCAAATATGCACTCACAACATTAGCACAACTCCCATTATCAATTATCATAGAACAAATTTTATCTTTAATCCCACACCGGGTATGGAATATGTTTTCCCTTTGTTCTTCGTTAGAGTGACCCAAATTAATATGCATAAGCCTCCTAACCACAAAATACCCACTATCAATGTACTCCATCTCTTCTCCTTCTTCATTCTCTATAAAGTTTTATTCTTGTTCTTTACTTGGTTCACTTTTTTCACTCTCATATCCCCCATCCTCTTTGATTAGAATGTTTCTTCTACTTGGGCATTCATAAACCTTATGCCCTCTCCCTCGACACTTGAGACATTGAATAAAAGAAGTACAACTTAAAGTTTTAGGCATAAAAGTCTTACCCCCATCCTTGGATTCCAATTTGCTCCTTCCCTTGTCTTCATGTAATTTAAGAGTAGGTGTCTCCTCGGATTTCGTCCATTACTTTTTGGAATAGTAGTTGGCCGAATTCTCCATGAGCTAGATTGATGTCTCCTTTTGTTTTGTCTTTCTGCCTTTACAACTAATTCAACTAACTCATCTAAAGTTACATATTGTTGTAATTCGACTACATCAGCTATTTCCTTATTTAAACCATTTAAAAACCTAGCCGTTGTAGCCTTCTCTTCCTCCATATAATTATCTTGGATCATAGCCATATCCATACCTTTAAAGTACTCATCTACAGACAAGGACCCGTGCCTCAACATTTGAAGACATTGTTGTAGATCTCTTTGAAAGTGTGATGGTACAAATCTCTTCCTCATTACCCTCTTTATCTCAGCCCACGTAGCAACAAGTGCTTGTCCTTCTTGCAATCTGTCCCTATGTGACGACCCGACCAGTCGTCTCATGAGTTGCCGCTCAGTTTTCCCCATTTCTACTTCTTATTACTTTGTCTATCGGTTGTATATGTGATCGGGCTGGTCGTCTCGGGTTTGGAAATGATTTGGTAAGGTTTGAGACACTTAGTCTCTTTTGAGGAAGCTTACGTTGGAAAAGTGAACTGGATGTTGACTTATGTGTTAGAGGACTCGAATGTGAGTTCGGATAGTTTCGAGAGGTGATTTGGGACTTAGGAGCGTGATCGAAATAAGTTTTGGAGGTCCGGAGTAGATTTAGGCTTGAATTGGCGAAATTGGATTTTTGGCGATTTTTGTTGATAGGTAAGATTTTGATATAGGGGTCGGAATGTAATTCCAAGAGTTGAAGTAGTTATGTTGTGTCATTTGGGATGTGTGTGAAAAAATTTAGGTCATTCGGACGTGGTTTGGTTGGGTTTTTGATCAAAAGCGTAATTTAGAAGATTTTGGAATTCTTAGGCTTGAATCCGATGCGAATTTGGTGTTTCGATGTTGCTTTGAGCATTCCGAAGGTTGGAACAAGTTTGAATGAGGTTATGGGATATGTTGGCATGTTTGGTTGAGGTCCCGAGGGCCTTGGGTGAGTTTCGGGTGGTCAATCGGACCATTTCATGTTTTGGAAAAGTGCATAAATTTGCTGCTCAGTGTTGCAGACAAATGACCTTCGCGTTCGCGAGAGGGGAGCCACGATCGCGAAGGGTTAGTTGAGGAGGAAGAGATTTTAGCCTTTGCGTTCGTGAGGAAGGCTCCGTATTCGTGAAGGGTTGGATTATTGTGCATCACGTTCACGAGGGAGGCTCCGCGTTCGTGTAGAGGAAATTGGTTAACTGGGTTTGAGGTCGAGTTGTTCATCGCGTTCGCGAGAGAGGGAGTGCGTTCGCGAAGAGTTGTCTGAGGAACTATCACGTTTGCGATGGGCAGGTCGCGATCGCGAAGAGGACATTTTTGGTCAAAGTCGATTTGTGCTTCACGAACGCGAGGCATTGACCGCGTTCGCGAAGAAGGAAATGAGGCCTGGGCAGAATGTTTAAATAGTCGTCTTGTCCGCGATTTTGGGGTTTATTTCCACCATTTTTGAGAGATTTTGGAGCTTTTTAAAGAGGATTGAAGAGGGGTTGAAGGGGAAACACTTGGAGGTAAGATTCATGGACTTAATACTCGATTCTAATGTGAAATCTACCTAATTAATCATGGAAATTAAGCCTAAAATTAAAGAACTAAGGCTTGAAATTGGAGACCTAGAAATTGAGATTTGAGGGGTTGTCTGTGGTTGGATTTTGATGCTTTTGGTATGAATGAACTCGGGGAGTGATAAGGAATCCATTGATGTGATTTTTACCAGAATCCGAGACGTGAGCCCAGGGGTCAGGTTTTGGTAATTTCGAGATTTATGTTGTAAATTGAATATTTTCGCTTGGACTTCGTTCCCTTAGCATATTTTGACGTCGTGGTTCTGATTTTGGAAAGATTCGACGTAAGTAGAGGCCGATTCGAGGGGCAAAGGCATCGCGGGCTAGAGTTTGGACCGGATTGAGGTGAGTAATGATTGTAAATGATGTCCTGAGGGTATAAAACCCCAGATTGTACATCGTTGTGCTATATTGAGGTGACACACATGCTTGATGACGAGCGTGGGGCCGTGCACTGTTAGGGATTGTGACTTAGTCCGTCCCGAATGACTATTTTACCGCGTATTTGACTGAAATCTATTTGCTATCATCATGTTTTGGGCGGAATGCCATATTTGGGACTCGTGCCAACTATTTGAACCCTTAGGGGATTTTTATTGATAATTCCTCACTGTTTTGACTTTATACTTGAACTTAGTCATGCCATATTCTACTGTTTTTCATAACTTAGCCATGTTTACTCTGCTTTAACACTTAAATGATCTTTTAAATAATATTTTGGGCTGAGAATCATGGTTTACTATTGCCCGAGTGGCTTATGAGGATTTTGACTGAGTAAGGCCGATGGCCTATGTTGTGAGGAAACACCTGATTATGGTTATGAGGCTGAGAGCCTGAGATTTGTACGCCACGAGGTAGCCTGTTGATATGAGGCTGAGAGCATAGTGATGATGCCACAAGATGGCTTGATATTGTGCTTGGGTCATAAGGGCCCCTCCAGGAGTCTGCACACCCCTAGTGAGCGCCCCATTGTGATGTGAGATATAGCCCAAGGGGCTGGTATTGTTCCTGAGATATTGCCCGATGGGCGAATTTGTTGATACTTTGCCCGAGGGGCGATTCTTTATGTGTTTATTTTTCCTAATTGCCTGTCATTTACTTGCTTAATTATTAAAAAGGCATTTTTGATGTTTAAACCGAACTAAAGTGATTTTATGTATCTTCACTGATTCACTGTTTTTACTGGTTTTGACTACTTCATTATAGCCTGCAATGTGCCTTACGTGATTTCATATTCTCAGTCTTTATTTATGATTATTACTCATTGAGTTGGAGTACTCACTTTACTCCCTGCACCCCCTGTGCAGATTCAGGCGTTGCTGATCCTGCTAGCGAGAGTTGAGAGCTCCCGGCTGACTTCGGAGTTCACGAGGTAGCTGCTTGGCGTCCGCACTCTTGTGCTTCTCCCCCTTATCTCATTTCTTTTCCCTTATTAGTGACTTTGTAATAGCTTTGTATACTTTTTAGACTTGTGTTAGAATTGATAGATGCTCATGACTAGTGACACCCCGGTGTCAGGCTGTGTTGGATTTATTTTCCGCAAAC
Source organism: Nicotiana sylvestris (assembly GCF_000393655.2). Lineage (NCBI taxonomy): Eukaryota > Viridiplantae > Streptophyta > Magnoliopsida > Solanales > Solanaceae > Nicotiana > Nicotiana sylvestris. The sequence continues at coordinate 108,370,508 of NC_091068.1, forward strand.
TGTACTATTAACTGCTTACTTTGGGATTATTTATTACGTTTTAGAATTAGTGGCGCCATCACGAACGGGTTCGGATTTAGGGCCGTGACACCCTAGAAAGCATTTTCCACCAGATTGTTGCATAGTCAAAAAACTCAACAGCAGCAAGTTTAACCTTTTTACCCTCTGAATAGTTGTGGCAGTCAAAGATGGCTTCCACGTTTCTCTCCCAATCAAGGTACAAGTCTGGATCCCTTGTTCCCTTGAAAGATGGCATCTTCATCTTTATACTACTTATATTATCATCTTCTAGTCTTCCTCTTTGTCCCCTCCTTTCTCTTCCTACCCTATCAAAATCAATACCATTATTAAAATCATCGATAGGGTTTTCTTGATTTACAATGGGAACGGGTACATTTCTCCTAGCTTGGGGTCTAGCATTATTTCCCCTCCTAAGTTCAGCTATTGTAATATTTTGCTCAACAATGATGTCCCTCATGTTGGCCCAAGAACAGGTGAAGTTTTAAAGATTGACAAAAGAGCTCAATCATGGACCAGGTCCATCTTGTGAAGCACAGTCATAATCACCTTTGCATGTGAGATGCACGTGAAGGAGAAGCAATATCTCCTGATTTGATCGAAAAGGTTGCATATTGGATAAGGAGAGAAAAACTCCTTACATGAAGAGAACACAATATAGGAAGAAGATAGTGTTAGAGTTTTAGATCACCTTGAAATCTTCTACGATAGAAGAGTAGCATTTGAATCCTAGTCAATCTCTGATTACTAACCTATTAAATATCAATGTTGTTCTCTTTTACATGTAATGCACATAAGCAGAAGTTAAACTTAAATTGAGAGCAAAAGAGCAAGGCGATTTTGCAAGAAATTTATGTGTGATTTGAGTGTGCAATCCTAAAGCTTCTTGAACGAGATAGAAGAACCAGTTCCATATGTCTATCTTTTATTCTAGTTCAATTGTAGTAGGTGATTTTACATTGTACCTTTCAGCTTTCATAGAAGCAATTGTATAAGGTATTTAGAGTGTTCAAGTTAGAGTTAACTTGAAGTTGTCGCAACAGTTGAGGCTGTGTGCCACAACGAGATTAGAGTTAATCCTTAGGTTTTCAAAGAGTTTTGTAAATGCTGTTTTGGCTCAGTGATTTTAGTGGAAGTTTGGGAAAATCCTACTGAGTAGTAGCTCATGGTTTTTTCACCTTTTGAGCCAAGTGTTTTTCACGAAAAAATCTCTGTGTTCTTTATTTTCTTTATTTATTATTCCGCAAACAGTAGCAGTTGGAACACCTAGAAGAACCAGGTTCTTCTATAGTTCAGTTAAACAAAAATTGGTACCACACAAATCACCCCCCTCTTGTGTGGTATTGACCTTTAAAACATCAATTGGTATCAGAGCGGGTTATCCTTGAAGAGGTTAACACCTTAAGAAAAGATCAAGATGAGTGCACCACCTGAAAACTGGGAAGGGCAATCCACTACTAGACCTCCACTCTTTAATGGTCAGTACTATTCTTGGTGGAAGAACAGGATGAGAGATCATATCATAGGAGAAGACTATGAACTCTGGGGCATAGTCACTGATGGTCCCCTGGCGACTACAAAGAAGAATGCTGAAGGAGTAGACGTGCCAAAGATAAGAGCTGACTGCACTGCTGAAGACTTGAAGAAATAGGAGAAAAGAAATAGGAGAAGAATGCCAAGGCCAAGAAATGGCTTGTGTGTGGACTGGGTCCAGACGAGTACAGTAGGATACAAAGTTGTACCACTGCTAAGGAGATATGGGACACTTTACAAGTGGCTCATGAAGGAACTCCTTAATTAAAGAGATCAAGAGGAACACTGCTATACTCTTAATATAAGAATTTCACTATTAAAGAAGGAGAAACTATCTAGGAGATGTACACAAGGTTCACAACACTAACAAGTGAACTTAAATCTATGGTTGCTGCTTGGGGAGAAACATTAGATGAGGATTCAGAAGATGAAGCTGGAGATGAACAAGCACTTATGGCCATCGGAGAATCAGATGATGAACAAGAGGTAAGTGTCCTTCATCTCAAAGACAAGATTAAATTTCTGTCTAAAGAAAGGTTGTCTAAACTATTGCTGGACTTCATCGATGAGTCTGCGATAATTAACAATAAGAAGGAAGAGTTGTCTAGGGAGTGTGTGATCTTAAAAGCCAAGTGCAAAAATCTAGAATCTCGGGCTAATGAGAGTGACAGTAAAAATACTGAGTTGAAGAACCAGGTTCTTGAACTTGACACCAGTGTCCTAGAACTTAGGTCTGAAAATTTAAAACTAAAATTAGGAACATGTAAGAAGAAAGCTGATCATACACATCTCACCTTAGAAGAAAACCTAGAAAAAATAAAAGATGAGTTGTACAGGAAAGATGAGCAGATAAGAGTCTTAAAAGAAGACCTAAGGAAGGTAAAACATGAACTAGATAGAACTTGCAAACGAAATAAGGCTTCTGATGCACTATCCTGGCTACAAGAATATCACAGTAGCAACAAGAGAGGACTTGGCTATGGGGCACAAGAACCTAAGTGGGACCCCAAAAGCAAGTACCTCACTCTTCCTAAAAATAAAATCTGCACACACTGTGGCAAGACTAGTCATTACAAAAATGAATGTAATGCAAAAGAAAAGGCCAGTCAAAAGAACAAAGCTTTTGTTCAAGAGAAAAATAGGTTGCCTAGGTGGGCTAAAAGGAATTTGATTTACCCTTTTGCCTATAGAAAGGGACCCAAACTAGTTTGGGTTCCTAAGACTAACCCCCTGATTTCTTTTTGCAGGCCCAAGTGAAGGGAAGTAGCCAAATATGGTACATGGATAGTGGCTGCTCAAAATATATGACTGGAAGCAAGAACCAGTTCCTTTCACTTGAGGACTTAAAAGGAGGTAATGTCTCCTTTGGAAATAGGAAGAAAGGTGAGATTATTGGGGTTGGAAAGGTAGGTAAGACAAACTCACACTCCATTGAGAATGTCTACTTGATAGATGGCTTGAAATATAGCCTAATCAGTGTATCACAATTGTGTGACAGAGGTAACCTTGTAGCATTTACCTCTACCAAATGCTTTGTGATTAACCTTACCACTGACAAGATTGTTTTGCAGGGAAAAAGAGTTAACAATATTTACATTGTAGATTTTTCCACTCTTTCAAAAAAAGAACTCACTTGCTTAAGTGTGTTGGACAATGATCCCCTCCTGTGGCACAAAAGACTTGGTCATGCAAGTCTGAATCAACTCAACAAATTAGTCTCCAAGGATTTGGTGATAGGGTTACCTAACATCAAGTGCAATGAAGACAAAGTTTGTGAGGCCTATGCAAGGGGGAAGCATGTAAGATCATCCTTTAAAAGCAAGAAAATGGTAAGCACAACCAGGACGTTGGAACTGGTTCATATGGATCTCTGTGGTCCAATGAGAACATTGAGCAGAGGTGGTAAGAAATATGTGATGGTACTTGTTGATGATTATTATAGGTTTACCTGGGTACTATTCTTAACATCTAAGGATGAAGCATTTGACATGTTTGCTGCCTTTGTTAGAAAAACTCAGAAACAACTAGGTAATCAACTTGCATCCATTAGGGCTGATCATGGAACTGAATTTGAAAATGCTAAGTTTGCTGAATTTGTGATGAGCATGGTATAGATCATAGCTTCTCTGCCCTAGGACTCATCAACAAAATGGAGTAGTTGAAAGAAAGAATAGGACTCTTGAAGATATGGGTAGGACTATGCTTCTTTCTAGTAAACTGTCCCATAGCTTCTGGGCAGAGGCTGTAAACACTGCATGTTATATCATAAATAGATGCATGACTAGATCACTTGTAAAGAAGACTCCCTATGAGTTACTTAAAGGGAGAAAATCAAATATATCCCATCTTAGGGCATTTGGATTCAAGTGCTTTGTGCACAATAATGGAAAGGACTCCCTAGGTAAGTTTGATCCCAGAAGTGATGAGGGGGCATTCTTGAGATATTCTTCACATAGAAAAGCATATAAAGTGTTCAATAAAAGAACTTTGTGTGTAGAAGAAAGTGTACATGTAGTGTTTGATGAAACTAACATTCTTTCTAAGAGGCAGGAACATGAAGATGAAGCTATTGGGCTAGTAAAAGATCTGAGTGAAGTCTCAGCTCAAGCTAAAGTGGCACCAAAAGAAGGAACATGTGATGGAACATATTCTTCCATCCAGGGCAACTTGACAGGGGGAACTGATTAAAGAGGAACTGAAGCCAATTCCCTAAAAGAACTTGTTCATGACCCTGTTCCTCAGCAACAAAATATGGGAGAAACATCAAGCAGAAATCAGTTGGTTGTGAAACCTCACAAGTATCAAAGTTCTCATCCCATTGAGAACATAATTACTGATCCATCCTCTGGAGTTAAAACTAGATCACAATTAAAGAATCTGTGTGCTTTTGATGATTTCCTATCTCTTATTGAACCTAAAAATGTTGTTGAGGCTTTGCAGGATGCAGATTGGGTAAATGTAATGCAAGATGAACTCAATCAGTTCGAGAGAAGTCAAGTTTGGCATCTAGTTCCAAGACCCAAGGACAGATCAGTAATTGGCACAAAATGGGTCTTCAAAAACAAGCTTGATGAAGATGGAGCAGTTACAAGAAACAAGGCAAGACTGGTGGTCCAAGGTTACAGCCAAGAGGAGGGTATAGATTATGATGAGGCTTTTGCTCCAGTTGCAAGACTGGAGGAAATAAGACTCCTCATAGCCTTTGCAGCACACATGGAATTCACTCTTCATCAGATGGATGTCAAAAGTGCCTTCCTGAATGGCTACCTAAAAAAAGAAGTGTTTGTTAAACAACCTCCAGGGTTTGAGAGCAGGGAATGTCCTGAACATGTGTACAAATTAGACAAGGCTCTATATGGACTCAAGCAGGCTCCTAGAGCATGGTATGAACAATTGTCCAAATTCTTCCTTGAACATGGCTACAAAAGAGGTAAAATTGACAGTACTCTATTCTTGAGGGAAAAAGGTAAGGATCTTCTTGTATTACAAATATACGTTGATGACATAATATTTAGGGCAACCACTGACAAACTAAGTAAGGATTTTGCCAAATTAATGGGGAGTGAGTTTGAAATGAGTATGATGGGTGAGCTTAACTTTTTCTTCGGCTTACAGATCAAACAAAACCCAAATGGAACCATGATCCATCAGCAAAAATATGCAAAAGAGTTTATCAAAAGGTTTAAAATGGATGATTTAAAGGAAATAGACACCCAAATTGCAACTGCCACTAAATTAGACATAGATGAACCTGGTTCATCTGTTGATCAGAAGTTGTATAGGAGTATGATTGGTTCACTTTTGTATCTTACTGTCAGTAGACCTGACATAGTTTTCAGTGTAGGGCTTTGTGCTCGCTTTTAGGATAATCCAAAGGAATCTCACTTGACTGCTGTCAAGAAGGTCTTTGGTACCCTAAAGGTAGTAATTTCAATCTAGTAGGGTATACTGATGCTGACTATGCAGGTTTCCTTGTGGATAGAAAGAGCACCTCAGGTATGGCTCATTTTCTTGGTTCATGTCTTGTATCATGGGCTACTAAAAAGAAGAATTTAGTGGCCTTATCCACTACTGAGGCTGAATATGTTGTTGCTGCCTCTTGTTGTGCTCAATTGATGTGGATCAAACAACAACTGATAGATTTTGTCATTGAAGGTGGTTGTATTCATATCTTCTGTGATAACACTAGTGCTATAAGTATGACAAAGAACCCTATTCATCATAAGAGGACTAAGCACATAGATGTTAGACACCACTTCTTAAGAGATAACTATGAGAAAGGATTGATCTCCATAGAATTCTGTGCTACTGATAAACAAATCGTTGACATCTTCACTAAAGCTCTAAGTAGAGAAAACTTTGGGAGGAACAGGTTGGAATTAGGTATGATTACGATCACCTAATAGGACCAGCTCAGAATGCACAATGAAAAAAAAACTAAAAAAATTGAATGAAAAAAAAATTATTTTTTTGGCTAAGAAATCTGAACGTGTAAATATCTAGATTAATCTTTACTCAGCTTCATGCTGTAATTAGTATACTCTCGTGACATGTGTTAATATGACTCACTGATCTCTTACACAATTTTCTATATTATGGTAAATTGAGGCATGGTCAAGAGAATTCTAAATGAAGAACCTGGTTCATCAGTATGGGTTCATCTGAAAGCTAAGGTATGTTTTCTATACTCTGCACAATTAGAAATATAAATATTTAAATCATGAGAAGATGTCCTACAATTGTTCAACTCCTTAGAAAATTCTATCTATTAGCTTTGAACCGGTTCCGTCAGCCTTAGAACTCTAAACCACAAATATTGCCTAAAATCTAGGGAAGCCTAACCGTCCATTCAAACCTGAAATTTTAGGTTGATTAGACCTCTAATTGGCTACTACTAAGGCTGTCGTTATACATTAAATGTGTATTTCTTTTTAAATACACATCATTACCTCCTTCCATCTCCATAGTTCTAAACCGTCAAAAATCCTTCTTCACTTCCACTTGCTTTCTTCTCCAAAACTCTAACTCACCAATTCTCCCAAGAAACCAGCGATCATGACAAACCCACAAGACAATCCTGTAACTCCTCCACCACCCACTCCCTCTAATTCATCTACCCCTCCTCCACCTAGTACATCTCCCAAACCCAGGTTGAGAAGGGTGAAAATGCTTGCTCGAAAAACAGTAGCGTCTGGGGCTCTCTCAAAGAAATTAAATGAGAAATTGAAGGCAAGCCAGGTCCAAGACTCTGACTCCAACTCTGATTCTGAGTCATATAAATCCGCTAGTGAGGGGGAAGGACCTGGGTCTTCTAACTCTGAGAAGACTCAAGAATCCCCTTCTAAGGTAAGTTCTTCTTTGACTGAAAATCTAGAAACTAGGTTTCTTCTGGTTGGGTATATCAGGGATGTAGAATTACCTGAGTTACGAAGGAGTGGAGGTAAAACAAATCTGGAAAAGAAAAAGAGAGAGAGGGTGTATGTGGTGAAGAGAGGGAAAATGGGAAAAGAGTGGTTCATCATTCACCCACTGCTGATTTGTCTGTGCAAGCTATCTGTGGGGTTGAACAAGAAAATGTAGATGAGAGTGGCAAGAAGTCAGGGTAAAGTGGATCTGGTGAGGCTGGTGAAGGGTTAGTTAATCTAAGTATACAAGGAGATGAACCTAGTTCATCTACTGAAGAGACCCTAGCAGACCTGTTGAAAAAGGTTGGGGCAAGTTATGATCCAAAGAAACGAAGAACTCCCACACCAAAATCCCCAGTGCTCCTAAACCCTCCAAGAAAAGAAAGGATTTATCCCCAACAACTACTGAAATTTCATTGCCAAAGGGAAGAGCTACAAGAAGTAGGGTGAAGCAGAGTGAGAGTGATCTCTAAAAGGCTCTTGCTGAGAGTAAGAAGAAAAGGATGGCTAAAGGAAAAAGGGAAGGTTTCAGAGTCCTCAGAGGCTGTGGAGGTTGAGGATATGGAACAAGTCCATTAGGAGGAAGTTCAAACAGTGGAGGCTCAGACCCCCAAGCCCAAAAAGCCCAAGACTTCTTCCAAGAAGTCTCCCTCTGTGTCTGAGGATGCTAAACCTTTATTAGCCAAGAGGACAAGGTCTGCAGTGAAAAGTAAACAAGAATTTCTGAAGATGAGTAATGGAGTAGAGAAGAAGAAGAAGAAGAAGAAGAATAAGATGATGAGTCTGATGGTGAATAAGACAAGCTTGCCATGTTTGGCAAAAGAAAGATTTTGAAGGGTAGATTGCTAAAAAACCTGGTGGAACCAGGAATGATGAGACTGGTGGATGCCTTAGCTGCTCAGGGGTGGAAGGACATGGTCCTCAGATGGATGGTAGGCTAGCCAGGAATGAGATCATTGAGTTTATGGCAAATGCAGAGGTTAAGGATGGCAAGGTTAGCAGCCTGGTGAAAGGAGTTCAAGTGTCCTTTGATGCAGAAAAACTAGAAGAGATCCTTGATATACCCTCTGAAGGGTTTGATGCCTATACAAGGCAAAGGTGGCCTTGTCTGGACTCCCTTCCTACTGCCCTTGAAATTACCAGGAGGTTCTGTGACGCTGAAGATGTGAATGAGGTTAGGGCTGTTCAAAAAAGTGAAATGAGGCCACAACATAAGGTCTTGTTTGAATTTGTCAACAAATGCTTATTGCCTAGACAAGAGAGAAGGCATATTGCAAATTATATGGACCTAGTTCTTATGGAGTGTCTGGAAAGTGGAAGGCAAATTAATTGGCCTGCCTTCATCATTAAGCTGCTGGACAGGGTCATCAATGGCTCCAAGTTTCATGCTACCCCCATGGCTTTATTCTGACTACGATTCTGGATAGGTGCAATGTGCCTCTGAAGAAATGGGAAATGGCCTCAAGCAAGGATCACTTTGGCATTAACACTCTGATTGCTTGTGACTATTTAGTCAGTGCCATCCCAAATGAACATGGTTCATCCAAGAAGACTCCTATAAACAGTAAAGTCAAGGCTCTTGTTCAGGAATGTGAAGCCAAGGATGTTGAGATAGCTAGGCTCATGTGGCAGAGGTGGAATCTGAGAGGGATGCTCTCAGAACTGAGCTTACCAAGGAAAAGGAGAAGAATGATGGAATTCTTCATAATATGCTGAATCTTCTCCAAGCCCAAAACCAACCCTCTAGCTCCTCCAAGCCTTAGGAATTCTAGCCTTTGTCTCCTGAATCTATCCAGTACCTTCAGTGACCCGGATTAGGGATTCTATCTTTTTTTACTCATGTTTTAAATGTTTTTTTTGCTCTCTGGTTATGGATTGTGGTAGCAACATATCCTCTATCAATGATATCTACTGTTTTTGCTCTTGTTCAATGTTAATCTTTCCTTGATAGTTTAAATATGTTTGATTGATTACTGATGATTAAACCATGATTGCACTTGCAGTTGCCCCAGTGGCCATGACTACTTATTAAAATCTGGGAATCACACTTTGTATGCAACTTTTCGATGATGCCAAAAGGGGGAAGAGATATTGTGCTTTACACATTCTGAATAAGTGATATTTATAACCTAATTAACCTGGTCCTTGATGATAAGTGAATTTTCTAAACTTTGTATTGATGGTTGAGCTGAGTTCTTACAGGATCCAAGTAAGTAAAAATCACAGAGTTTGTCATCATCAAAAAGGGGGAATTTGTTAGCCCAAGAATAGGTGAAGTTTTGAAGATTGACAAAAGAACTCAGACATGGACCAGGTCCATCTTGTGAAGCACAATTATGATCACCTTTGCATGTGAGATGCACGTGAAGGAGAAGCAATATCTCCTGATCTGATCAAAAAGGTTGCATATTGGATGGAGAGAAAGACTCATTACATGAAGAGAACACAATATAGGAAGAAGATAGTGTTAGAGTTTTAGATCACCTTGAAATCTTCTACGATAGAAGAGTAGCATTTGAATCCTAATCAATCTATGATTACTAACCTATTAAATGTCAGTGTTGTTCTCTTTTACAGGTAATTCACATAAGCAGAAGTTAAACTTAAATTGAGAGCAAAAGAGCAAGGTGATTTTGCAAGCAATTTATGTGTGATTTGAGTGTGCAATCTTGAAGCTACTTGAACGAGATAGTACCAGTTCCATATGTCTATCTTTTATTCTAGTTCAATTGTAGCAAGTGATTTTACATTGTACCTTCCAGCTTTCATAGAAGTAATTGTATTAGGTATTTAGGGTGTTCAAGTTAGAGTTAACTTGAAGTTGTCGCAATAGTTGAAGCTGTGTGCCACAATGGGATTAGAGTTAATCCTTAGGTTTACAAAGAGTTCTGTAAATGCTGTTTTGGCTCAGTAATTTTAGTGGAAGTTTGTGTAAATCCTACTGAGTAGTAGGTCGTAATTTTTTCACCTTTTGAGCCAGGTGTTTTCCACGAATTTTTTTTTGTGTTCTTTATTTTCTTTATTTATTATTCCGCAAACAGTAGTAGTTGGAACACCTAGAAGAACCAGGTTCTTCTATAGTTCAGTTAAAAGAAAATTGGGTACCAGACAAATCACTCCCCTCTTGTGTGGTATTGACGTTTAAAACATCACCTCATCTCTTGGAATTGCAACTTTCAAATTGTTGGTGCATAGCTCGCAAGGTGAGATCATTCCTTCCTTTGATTTCGGCTTCTTGAAGAAGCTTTTGTTCATCATCACTACATGTACGAGACATCCTGAACAAAGCAATATATATCTCTCAATTTGGCTTTTCCCTCTGATGTTCTCACCACTCTTGCCTTTTTCCACTCAATGCAACTCTTGGTCGTTAATCTTTAAATTTATTAATAAACCTTACTAGTCACAACCCTTAGTGATAAGAATATGGAGTTAGAAAAAGAAAGAAAAGTGAATGACCAAACCTAGGAAGAATAGGAATTGGTTAGTAGAAAAAAAAAGGAAAGAATGTTAGGAAACCCAAAACCCACAAGAATAAGGAAAGATGTTTCCTTAATCTTCAAGAACAAGGATCACCTCTTCATGTTTCCTTTCTTGACTTGGAAACCAAATAATACTTGAATTCTAAAAATAATAATGAGCAATAACACTTTTTTTATTGGGGGGATGGGGTTGATTTTCATTTTTTTTGTTCTGGTTTTTGTTGCTCTGATACCATTTGATAACAACACGATAGGGGATTCAAGAATTACTAAAGAAAATCAAGAAACATGCAGAAGCTAAAAGAAAATAATGAAATGAAAAGGACGGAAAATTAAAGATAGATTGAATTCAAGAAAGGGTTTCTTGAATTCAAGAAGTCTATTCTTGAAATTGAATTCTAACAACAACAATTAGCTAACAAAGAACTAATCGCCTTTGGTAGAGAATTAAAAACAAGAGATAGATTGTGAAACCCGACCCTTTAGAATAACAAGAACAACAATAAGCCTAAACTTATCACCTTTCTTGAATACCTAGAAGTGATCTAAGATTTCAAAAGAGTTTAATCTTACCACCTTAAGTTGAGTTTTGAAGGTTGAAGAATAAATTCAAGAGTAGCCACACACAAGAGTGCAAGAAAAATCTCACAATTTTTATTGATAATAGTCTGAATATAAAAGCAAAGAAGATACCCCTTTATATAGGGAATGGGTCACGAAATTCTACTTAAAAAAACAAGGAAATAAAGTCCTAAACTACTTTGGACAACAAGTCCAACTACCATAGGAAAAGGTAAAACTCTAGGAAACAAAAACCAAGTCAATCTTGGAAAGTAATTCCAATAATCTTAGGAAAAGAAAAACAAAACCTTAACTACCTAGGAAAACATCAAATATGTCCTAACAAACTAGGAAACAAAATAAGGGACCTTGACTCCTTTTCCTATGTTTTGGCCGCCCCTCCCTGAGCTGACTTCGGCACCAAGTTGGCTCCTTTGTGAGTTGATTTAGGCGCTAATTTAGGCCCTCCTTGACTGGTGCTTGGACCACAATCTACCTCCTCTTGGACTTGGACTTGGACCATGAAATGAGTATAGCACTTAGCTAAATCCTCTCCATAATTCTTGAGCTCTTTTTCCACCATTAACGCCTTCTTGATAGCTTTGTGAAATGAGTGTAGCACTTAGCTAAATCCTATTTTTCAACTTTCATACAACATTCAAATAGAAAAAAATATATAACTACAACAGAATAAAACTTAAATACAAATTACATACAACTATAATACAACTTTAACACAATTTTGTATGTCATGTATTCTTATTCTTCTTCTTCGAGTTTCAATTTGAATTCAGCCAAAATCAAGTATAATCTTCACCAAACACCCTCAAAATTAAGATATAAACTTCAAATAATATTCTCAATTGTTTGCAACAACACCTACTCCAATCAAATAATATTTTTTGAAAAACAAAATTCGAATTCAAAGTTCCAAATCTTTTTAATGACTGTCAATAGTAGAGAGCTAAATACCTTCAAAATTTATTGACTGGCAATTTCAATTCGAACACCAATTGTGCAACATAAAAGAAAATTGCTAAGTTAAAACTCTATAGTAAAACGATTGAAATCCATTGATGAATTCCATTAAAACTCTATAGAATCTAAAAGGATAAAAAGCAGAGAACATGGAAGGAAGAAAAATTGGGGAAATAATAGAGAAGGAGAGAGAGAGACGGAGTAGGTATAAAGGGATGTGGATATAACTGATATTCCCTATTCAATTCTTAAAATAAAGAGATACTCATTAATACTAATCTATACTATATTAAAAGTGGGAAGACCTTATGTTAAAAGTTAAATTACCTATTTACCCTTTAAAAAAATTAATTATCCTAAATTTAAAAAAAAAAAGGAAGAAACTAACGCCTACCATATAAGGCAATGTTTCAAACCATTATGAAGCCTTATAACAAAAGAAGGCAACGGTTCATTAATGCACTCAACAATTACCTTCTATTTTAATATGTGTATCAAGAAGCAGGGACTGTGATGATGTTGGATTTCCACCAAATTCTCACAACGAGAAAGAAGTGCAAAAAGAGGAGAGAGAGACAACACAAGAGTTAGAACTTGAATCTAAAGGCCTACAAAAAATTCTTCACATTTCTCTCTATATAGGATTGTGGGAGTACAAAAAGGTAATAGGAGTACCACCAATTGAGTTTCTGGCAGGAGTATAAAAAGATAATAAGAGTACCACCAATACAGTTTCATAAATTCTTGCAATGTACCCGTTCTAATTTTAACGTTGTTTGTTAATAAACCATTTCAACTTTTTTTTCAAGTTAATCTTCTCGCTCAGTATCTCTCATCTCTAGTGTGGTTATCTGAAAGATTAACATTACAAAATTACATATATTCATCTATTTATTAAATGAAGTGACAGAACGAAGATATGAATGATGTGACAAAGCGAATATCTTCAAACGTGTCAAATGACATGGTTTTTCTGGCTCAAATGATGTTCTTCCTTGCCGTTGTTCGGAGAGATTGGAGTAGTTTGACGAAAATAAATACAGGTTTTTCGCTGAACTTATAACTTATTTTTATATTAATATGTACCATTCGTTATTTATGAAATTTATTCTGTACAAGTGTTATGGCAGATATTTATTATGTTATAATTTTAAAATATATTAATTTGCAGGCATGTGATGACTAGAAAAAACATATGGTTATAAATTAATTTCATTTTTTTCTTTTGCCAAATAAAAATGATTAATTAATACGCAATTTGTAAGCACGCATAAAATATTATGGATGATTAATTTCAAGGTTGAAAGATATAAATTAAGCTTAAATTAATATTTAAAAATATTCTTGAGATCATGTAAAAAATAAAGTTTACATAAATATTATTTACCAATTAATGACATGTTATCATAAATCTGAAGTCTCTTGAGAGAAGCATAACATATTAATAATTTATGTATTACGCTGGACAACAAAATATATGAACATTTAAAATTTGTGATATATATACTGGTCATTAAAAGCTCTTGAATTTTAGTCTTATTTTTTTAAATAAGTCTCATTTAGTTAAATGGGATGAAAGAAGAAATTACCTTACCGTGTTAAACTAATGTGAAGAAAGGACCATGGTAACTAGAGGAAGATATAAAGCTCTAAGCATTTATTGAAGAAAAAGAAATTGATACTTTTAAATAGTACATAAAATAAAATATATTGAACCATACCCCTAATGTAATCATTTAATTGATTACCTAATTTTTAATAGGTAGATAAAGGATGACTCATTACATATAGGTGTATATGATGAAATTGCAATTGTTTGCATGACATATACTTTAAAACATGAATAGTGAGGCTTAAACTAACGCAGAAAAGAGAAATCACCCTTGAGAAGATAATTATGCCAAGCCAATTGATATTAGTATTGATGAAGGATATGAAAAATATCAAAATGTCTAGAAGAACAGATTTAGAGTCCGTCGAAGAGTATATTTGTTTGACGTTAATTTATTCATAAAGGATCTTAACATTATATGAGAATGCTAGCTTTTGGTATATTTAAATTTATTATTTAAAATTAAAATATATATATATATATATATATATATAATTCACATGCAACGCACGTGTAGAGAGACTAGTTTGTATATAATTGGCGAATTGTATATCAACTTGTACTTAAATTAAAACTTAAATAGTGAGGGTAAATAAATTTCTAATGTATTATATATAGGTAAAAATCTCTTTTCTTAAATGTACTAATGTGAATTTATTATTATTATTATTTTGAATTTTTTGTTATTAAATAACGAGATCCGTTCTCCAAACAAGTGCCATATATCCCATAATTATACGCCACACCAAACAAATGCACATATCAGCAGCTCCACACAGTTGACTCCCTTTCTCTCTTTCTCTGATTTTCCACTTTTACCTAACCCTTTATTTTTCATAATTTTACGGTGTGAATTTACGATTTATACGGCCCCTCATTTTTCTCTAAGATACAACTAACATTTAGGGGGTAAAGTAGATTCAGAATCCCAAATAAAATAAAAGGACTTGCTATATTGTTTGATGAGAGTTACGAGAATAGTCAATGCCACAGATATTGGCATTCGACAGAAAATGAAAATAAAAACTTGTTGACAATTCATTGTCTATTTGACAGATCCATTCCATTTAAATGCAAGTTTACTGTTCCATTATTCCATCTAATTACATGAACTTCTCTCATTATATCCTCATTTTCCAACTCAAGAAAATGTTTGCATTTGTAGTTTTTCATGAAAGTTTCCTTTGATTTTTGCCCCCAAAATATTCGATAAGCAAAAAAAAAGAAGAAAGAAAACCATAATTTGAAAGAGGAAAAAAAAAGGTCAATGGAGAAATCTTTGGGATCTGCATTTGTGGCTGTTTTTGCAGTTTCAGGAAGTGTGATCCTTCTTGCAATGAGAGTGCATAAACACCTTCTTTCTGATTTCATGAACAAGCTGCAGGAACTTGAAATAGGTATTTTAACCTCTCTCCCTAAATTTAGGAGCTTGTGATATTTAGATTTGAAAATTTTGAGAAAGTTGATTTTAACACAAATAGCCGGTCAGATTCACTATATAATTTTTTAGCAGGTATACATTGATTATACAAATTATACACAGTTATACATATGTGATACATGAATTACACATATATTATACATCCGCCGACTATTTTTAGTTTAAGCCATTAGATGAACGACAAATTATTCTTGTCATTTGGATTTGTCAAAATAACAATCTTTATTATCCCTCTTTATAAAGCTTTCTTCCTCCTATATATAAAACAAACTTACTTACACTAAGTATTTGCCCCTATCCAATTCTTAAATATTTTTCTACTTATTACCTTAATTAGATCAATTTTACGAAATGTAAATTATCAAAAAGAAGTTTTGCCAAATGAGATAGCAGATCTAGCTATGTACAAAGAAGTTGACTTTTAGATGATGCAAAGATTTACGGTATCTTTTTGTTCTTATTTTTATTTGTCCATATTCTAAGATTTCTGGTTCAAACCTCTTATCTAAGATTTTGATAGTTTTGATCATACTTGGTCTTATACTCTTATGTTCAAATCTCGTTATGAACTCGAATTACTTTCTTGCCTAAAAGAAGGGGAAATTAAATAAATAACAAAGTCTATATTTTAAAATATATATATATATATATATATATATATATATAATATCGCGGAGGGGGAGGAAAAGGGAATGCTATATTACTGATGATGTTTGAACCTCCAACTGCGGAAGACAGGAAGTTCACCAAGTTTGCTAGGCCGAAACAAAATCTATTTAAATACGGATTCACGACGTAGAAAGAATAATAGCACTAACCATTTATTTGGTGATATTTACCTTGGTGTGATCAGATAAAGGTCAAGCAAAGAAGAAGGTTATCTTCTCCAATAAAGTTGTGGAATTGGGCTCTGAAAACAAAGATGGTCATATTTCAAGGAAGCATAGGATTAATTATGGAGAATCATCTGATGATGAGAGCTTGGAATCCATGCCTTTGAATTGGCAAGCTCTTTACAAAGGTATCCTCCTTAATAAGACCCTTAGAGGTTATAATTAACTACGTAATATTTATTTATTATCTCCTTTCAATTTTGTACAGTAATTATTATATTCTTGATGATCGATCATGGTGATTTTGTAGTTATATTTGCAAAAAAGAAATGATACTGCTTTTTGTTAAATTTCATTTTTATTTGCATAACATATTGACTGAATAAAGATTTGGGATCAAAGGAGATTTTTTTCTATTACATTCTTGCGTTTATTATTATTGTTGTTATAGTTATCATTTTATGTTGTGTTGTTATAATTATGAGTCAAAGTGAAATGTAACTTGATCTATCATTAACACGGTACAAGTTTTACTAATAGTACTCCCATTTTTCCTAATTTTATTACATAGAAGACAGGGTAAGAGACTATTCCAACGAAAAATATAAAAAAATATTGCAAGAGAAAAAGCCAAGGACTATCAATTAAGAAGTCATTTTGTTTATGTTTCGTTATCACCAAAATGGAAAAAAATTGATTTCTTCCATTATGTGTAGAAGTCAGTTTCCGTCAAACTATCTTGCCTTTTTATATTATTTGCTTCTACGAATACATATGGTTTATCATTAGGCTTAATATTCAAAAAAATTCATTATAACACTCTCGGATTACTAAAAATATTATTATATTTCTAATATATTTCACTTACCAATTAAACATTCGAAAGCATGTGTCGTGGAAGATAACTTACGTCATACTAAACACACTAATTAACTTAACAACAATTACATGTTTATATACTCGCAACAAAATTCGAGTGAAGAAAATAATTGGAATTACGAAACATATGTAGGCAATTAGTTCCTTAATAAATGTGAGAATACAACTAGTACCCATTGATCTTGTCTTTAATGTGATTATAATATAATTATCTCTTTCTTTTTCGTTCAATGGCAAAAGTATCACATCAAGAAAAGTTTGATAGCACTTTAGACTTATTTTGAAGCTCTTATTCCTGTCTTCTTTGATTTGAGGGCTAAACTAATATAATCATCCAATAGATGATGACACAAATTGTCGTGTGATATTTGATCTTCAAAGAAATAGATTCCAACAATGCTTAAGTTTGATCTTGAGGAAAAAGTTTTATTAATATATTCTCCCTTGCTAGAGTGGCCCTTCCTTTTATCTTTCATAAACAGAGGGTCTATCGGAAATAGTTTTTCTGTCTTTCTTAAATGTAAGGGTAAGATCTACGTATATATAATTACCCTTCCTAGACCCACATTTATGAAACTACACTGGGTTTATTGTTGTTTGTTATTATTCTCCCTGCTAGAGCGCTTTAAATTGATGCCGTTTAATCTCACTTCAAATCGAAAAGATGTCCTGATTTCTTTGTTCTTGAAAACAACCTATATATACAGTTGAAGAAAAGTTAGTAGTGCGGTAAATAAGGTCCTCCACTCCTTTGCTCAATTTGATTGACTCATTTGATTTATTAACCAATCAAATTGGATTTCTAAGGTAATTTGATAGGATCATGTTTGATTGGTTGAAAAATGTCATTGAAATTTTAGTCTACGAATTGAGTAATAAACTACCAGTCTATGTTCTGATTAAACGATTTAGCACAAGTTTGTGTGGGAGTTCAACCCATTGAAATTGTCATACAACACACACAAAAGCAAACATATTTACAACAGCGTTGTTAGAGAAAATGGGGCATTGCCTAATGTTTCTTATGCGGTCCACTGTGATATAACTTATAAGTGGAGCGTTGCACTATCGAACTCATCTGAGCTCAGTATTTTTTTGCGAAACATACAAAAAAATCACTAAAAAGTAACAATAATATATCTGAACGCATAATTTAAAAAACGTAATGGGTTCAATGTTAAAATATTAAAATTTGAATCAAAAAAGTTGCCTCTAAATGTAAGGTCGATAAAATCGTTCTAAATTAGACAAATATACTTACATTGGAATATATGATAAAAATAATCATAGACGTTTTTATGTCTTGAATTTGAATTGATTCTATGAATGACCACAGATATGGATCCAATATCAGGTTCACCAGTTCCATTTTCACCCAAACTATACACATATCAGGCCAAAATTTTACATCAGAAAAAAGTCTGAAATGTTCAAAAGTTCTATTACCATTTCAGATCAGAATACATACAGTTTCATTCTCAATCTTATTAATCATATTCAAACCAAAAAAAAACATAAATAAATTGAAATATATTTTTGACAAGAGCTTGCAAACATATCAAAATGTTTTGTATCAGTTGCTAGTACAAAGATATTCCAATTTTCTGAATTCAAATTGGAAAATAATAAGTCTAGCTAACAAGTGTAGTTGTAATTTAAGCTATGAGACGAGAGGGTAATCAATGATTAAGCAACATAACTAAGCTATTTTCAAGCAGGTCAACTTACACAAACGAGATCACACAAATCAAATCCAGATCCATCAAAATAAAAAGAAAAATCTACAATAAAAGGCAAATATCTCTGTTTTTTTCCAAATATAAACGCTGTACATTCAACATACTTGTATTACTCTACGAACCGACCCGCCGGAATTGCGTGTTGCCGCGGTGTAAGGATTTGGAAGCAGAAGGTGGCGATGGAGGTAAAAAAGTTTCCGGTTCGTCGACTCATCTGCGACCGGTCCAAATCGGGCAGGTTCGTAGCGGCGCCGCCGTGTTAGGCGGTGAAGTAGAAGATAGGTTGAAGAAGAAGGTAGAGGAAGATGAAGCAAGTGCTTGACGCTGTTAAGAACACCAATCCGTACAGAGTTCGAACCGCCATTGAAGAAGATTCTGGATTTGATAGGAAAGAGATTTGAGATTTGAGATTTAGATCTGGAAAGTAGTGGTGGGGAAGTTCTAATTTTAAAGAGAGACTGTAAAAGTTTCGTGATTTGAGATTTGAATGTGAAAAGGACTTAATGAGGGAAAATGGATAGGGCTATAGCAATAATAATTTGAAAAAAGAAAAAGAAAAAAAGAAGATAAGGTTAAAGGTCTATATAGCAATTATAATTAATGTATTAATTTCTTAATTGGATCGTCTAAGAGTTCTATATAATAGTACTTCAATATTTCAAGTATTCCGTTTGATGTCTCTTTTTTTAATTAAAAAAATAGTTTTACATTTTGACAGATGAGAAATATTTACTTAAATATTTTCAAGGATATTCAATAAAATTAAAAGGATATAGAGATTTACTTACCAAGATTTTCTTTTTTGTAGAATTAGTTTTGAACTTGTTATGTCACTTCTATGATTGTTAAGACATTCTTTTGGTATATTTATATCAAATAATTTGAGAATTTATTACGAGTTAACTAATTTCATGTTAAGGGGATTGTTGCATGTCAAATAGCTCGAGAATTAATGATATATTAATCAAATTTACATTTGTATCAACCTATCAAATATATTGAGAATTGCTACAAATTAATGATTGGCAATCTTTTTATCCATGTTCGTGAGCGCACCCAATCACATCTCGGAAATAAGGAAGACACCAATTTGAAGTCACTTCACACGTGGCTCGTCAAGATTAAGCAAAGATTTGAAGTGGCCACGAGAATTGGATATTACTCGCTCTTTTTTTTTTTTTTTTTTTTTTTTGGGTTTTCTCTCTTTTTTGCTTTTGGCTCTAAAAGACGAAGGTGTAAATAATACTCCAATTTAGTTGCTGAATCTCCACGCTACTTTTGTTGACCATGAAGTTATACTACTACTTCATTTAGTAGCATTTAACTGGACTAGCCAATTTCTTTATCCCGGAGTTGCGTGTCTCTATCTCTGTGTGTGTTCGTGTTCTTATTTGTAATTTATTTAAAATGTTTAACATCACATGAATGGACAAGGGAGTAGGGTGGGCCACATGCCATCTTCACCCCCACCCTCCCAAATCTCCCCAACAAAATTTTCAAAAAAAATATTTTTTGGTAATATTGTTCCTTTTAAATGATATAAGTATTATTTATGGATTGACTTTATAGCCTTAGACAAGGTCGATGAAGAAGGTGAATGATTCCGGAATTTGTTTGAAGATATTCTATTTTGGCCCAAATCGTAGACACCTATATACATATTGCGATGGTCAAGCAACAATATGAAGAACTGTGAGCGTTATATATAACAGAAAGATGCTTTTTCCCCTTCACACCTTATTAAAAACCCAACATTAACATATATTTTCTTGGTTGTATGTTCCGAGCTGAAAGCGTGGATTTTGATGTAGTTCGATCTTAAAATACTAAATTCTATTGAACTGCAAAAATTATTAGACTCGTCACTACAAGGAACGAACTATATCACTGTTTGGTCGTGGTCGAAGGCGACTCCACAACCTTAGAGTCTTCAGAAGAGGCAGATCCAAGTTAGCTGCCATGGATCGAAAGGTTGAGCTCGAGGAAGATGACATGCAAAAGAATGCAACACTTAGAGGATGAGAGAAAACAGAATCTATTATTGAGAAGAAAATGATACAACTGTATATCTGTACATGAGTGTACTGTGTATTTATAAAGCTACAGTATAACTACCTTCTAACACTGTGCTAACTAACTTACTTCTAACTACAACCTACAGTTACATTTCTAACTATAGTTAACTTATCAGCTTGGTTCTTTAACTTTAGTCAACATTCCCCCTCAAGTTGATGGTTGATATGCATTCTTCACTCATAGCTTGTTCAGTAAATGATCATGTTGAAACTTCCCCAAGTTCTTTGTCAGTAAATCTTCTAGCTGATATTTCCTATGCATACTCTGTCTTTAGCAGTCCTTGACATATTTTCTCCCTAACAAAATAATAATCAATATCAATATATTTGGTCCTTTCATGGAAGATAGGATTAGCAGCTATTTGTACAGCAGCCTTGCTATCACATATCAGACTTATAGATTGTTGAATTCTAATTCCAAGTTCCTTGAACAACCCTACCATCCAAGTGACTTTTGCTGCACATGAAGCCATACTTCTGAACTCAACCTCAGTTGAACTTTTGGACACGGTCTTTCGTTTCTTTAACTTCCAAAATACCAGTGCATTTTCAAATTTGACCAAGTACCCAGTAACTGATCTCCTTGACTTTATACATGATCCCAAATCAGAATCATAGTAGGCAGCCAGCTTGTCTGTACTTTCTGCGGGCATAAGTAACCTCAAGCCTGGTACTTCTTTGATATATCTCACTCCTATAAGAGCAACTTTCATGTATGACACCTTAGAAAAGTGCATATACTTATTTAAAACCTGAACTACAAAGGCAATATCAGGTCTTGCCATGGTGAGATATAACAATCTTCCCACAAGTCTCTAGTAGCAACTAGGATTCTTAAGTTCCTAATCACCTTCTTGTTTGCAGTTCAGAATACATTTTTCATACTTTGTAGATGTGAGTTTTTTATTCAACTCTAATGGTGTACCAGAAGGCTTTGCTCCACCCAAGCCTGCTTCAGATATCAACTCCAGTGCATACTTTCTTTGACAAATAAGGATCCTTTCTTTGATCTAGCAAATTCAATTCACAGAAAGAATTTCAACTCTTCTAAGTCTTTCATATTGAACTTCTTCTACAACTCTATTCTGGTGTCACAAAGTAGCTAATCATTATTCCCTGTGATCAACAGGTCATCTACATACACAAGGATGATAACTGTGTCACTATGAATAATGAATAATCATAGTGACTCTTTTAAGCCCCATCTGCAGCAATACCTCTGTTAACTTCATATTCAACTGCCTTAGTGTTTGTTTAAGACCATATAAGGACTTGTGGAGTTTGCAGACCTTCCTAGTCCCCCCCTGTCTAGAAAACCCCAGTGGAATATGCATGTATACCTCTTCAACCAATTCACCATTAAGGAATGAATTATGAACATTTATTTGGTAAATCATCCAGTGTTGGGAGGTAGCAAGAGCTACAATGGACCTAACTATCACCATTTTGGCTATAGGGGAGAAGGTTTTACTGTAGTCTAGCGCTTCCTTTTGACTGTAGCCTTTGGCTACAAGTCTGGCCGTGTATCTTTCAACCTCTCTTAAAGCCTTGTACTTGATTTTGAAGATCCACCTGCACCCTATTGGTGTATTTCCCGGGGGCAGACCAACTATGCTCCAGGTTTTGTTTTCCTCTAAGGCTGCAATCTCCAGCTTCATAGCTTCTACTCACTGAGGTTCGATTAGTAGCTGCCTCACTGAATGACTGAGGCTAATAACAGGCTGAATAAGCTGACAGGACCTGACTGTATGAGGGATTAATGTGAGAATAACTCACATAAACTGAGATAGGATAAGAGCACCTAGTAGCTTTTGACTGGACCACATAATCTTGCATTCATAAGGGAGGCTTCTGGGCCTGTAGGATTTTCTAACCTGATCAGGTACAACACCAGGTGAGTTAACTACTACAATAGGTTCTGTAGCATCAATAGCTTTTGTGGTATCAAAGTGAGCCTCAGCATGAGTATCAACAGGTGTTGCATTATCTGGGAGATCACCAACAGGATTTGTAGGACTTGTAGAATAGTCTGGTGTGTGGTGAGGAGCAGCAACATGAGAAAGAGGAAGATCCCCCTCAGATGTAATATCAGTTTCATGTGGAGGAACATCAGCACCAGGAGAAGAATCTGTGGAAGATAATCTGGGATCTATACTAATTGGTCGGAGCAGATCCAGTATATGAAAGATACTGCTACTAGGAGATAACATATGCTTGAAAGGAAAGATTTCCTCCTGAAAAATAATATTTCTATTAACAAATAGAGACTTAGAGTTCAAGTCATGCAGAACATAACCCTTTTGAGATGAAGAATAGCATCGGAAGACACCAGGGATGGCTCTTGGTGAAAACTTGTCAATAATTCTTGGACATCCCGCATAACATAGACAACCAAAGATCTTTAAGTGTTGCAGTGAAGGAGAATGTAAGTAAAGCAACTCAAATGGTGATTTGTACCCAAGTGTTCTAGAGGGCAGCCTGTTAATGAAGTAGACTGTCGTGGTGACACATTCACCCCAAAACATTAGAGGAACAACAGCCTGAAACATGAGAGATCTGACCATGTCTAAGATAGTTCTGTGCTTCCTCTCAACAATTCCATTTTGTTGAGGGGGGTAGACATATGTACTTTGATAAAAGATACCAAGATTGGAGAGCAACTGTTTAAACTCATGAATGAAAAACCCACTACCATTATCAGTCCTTAAGACTTTTATTGAATCTAAAAACATGTTCTTTATTTGAGTTAGAAAGTCTCTTAGTACAACTATAACTTCTGACATGAAGTTGAGCAGAAAATAAAAGTGTATTTGGTATAGTCATCGACTACTGTGACAAAGTACCTCTTACCACTATGAGAGGGAACTCTATATGGCCCCCAGATATAACAATGAACTAAGTCAAATGCAGATTGAGACACTGATGTACTTAAAGGAAAAGACAATCTAGATTGTTAAGCAACTGAGCATACATGATAGTGATGAGTTCCTGTTCTTAAGGTACTAAGAGCATCTAACTTCCTTATTACATCAATAGGAGCATATTCTAATCTCATATGCCATACTACTTTAGAATCAAGTAAGTGGGTTGTGTGAGCACACTTATTTTCTGGTGTTGTTGCAGAATACTGTGATGATCCTCCTTGAAGTATGTACAAACCATGCTCCTCCTTACCAATTCCCTTCACTTGACTACTATAAAGATCCTGAAAAATGCAGAAGTCAGGGAAGAATGCAACCATGCATTGAAGTTCTTTGGTGAGTTGAGACACTGAGAGCAAGTTGTATCTAAAGTCTAGAATGTATAGCACATTAGAGATATTGTTAGTTCTAAGTACTGAGGAGGTTCTTTTATGTGATACAGATACTGTTGGGTTTTTTATCCTTAATGTAGCTTAAAAGAGGGTGAATGAGAAATGGAGGGAAAATAAAAATTTTAAGTTTCCCTCCTTGACAAAGGGACATTGTCCCATATTGGAAGAGGAAAGGGTTTTTGATGGGTATATATACAATTGCTCTTCTTCTAGCTCTTAAAGAGTTAAGAAGAAGGCAAGTCTCGCGCCGTCATCGTTGTCGCTCGCTCGACTCGACTTCGGATTCAGATTTAGATTTGGATTTGGTTAAATGATCGATTGATTGATTAATTTTTTGGACCAAATTTATTTGTTAATAGTAAATATTAACGTAATATTATTAAATATCTGTTTTTTTGTAAACGGGAAATTAATAAATCTAACGGAAAGTTAAGTGTCCGATTTTTGTTTTTTGTTTTCCGTTTTCCGTTTTTGTAACGAAAAATTAAGTTTCCTCCGTGTTATGAATTCCCAATTTATTGTTGCATAAATAGTCATTTACGTTATGGCCGTTTTACGTAAACAAACCTTCTGAAGAGTTGCACCTCTTCAATTTGAGCTCAACATATTTGTAACGACCCGACTCGTTGTTTTGCCTTTTCGAACCCCGTTCCCTTAAATAAAACTTCCCGCACTTGATTTAACTAATTTATGACCTGCGGGGATGGTGGGTTCGGGATTTGGAAGAGTTTGGAGTGAAATATGCCCATTTGATTCCTTAGGATTTTCTTAAAAGGCTAAGTTTGACTTTGGTCAAAATTTTGAGCAAACGGACTCGGATTCATGATTTGACGGTTCTTGAGGGTCCGTAGGAAAATATAGGACCTGGGCGTATGCCCGTAATCGAATTCCGAGGTCCCTAGCCCGAGTAATGAATTTTTATCAGAAATTGTTAATCTGAAGTTTTAAAGATTTAAATAAACTAATTAATGATTGATTCCATGGGTATCGGGCTCGTATGTTGGTTTTGGAGTCTGGTACAAGTCCGATATATCATTTAAGACTTGCCCGCAAAATTTGGTGTCAATCCGAGCAGTTTTAGGGCGTTTCGGCTCGTTAGAGGAAAATTAAGAACTTGAAGTTCATAAGTTTGATTCATCTGGTTTTAGGGGGTGACTCTTAGATTTAGCGTTGTTTTGGGTGTTCCGAAGGTTCGAGTAGGTCTGTCTCGTGATTTTAGACTAGTCGGTATGTTCGGGCGGGGCCCGGGAGCCCTGAGCGTCAAACGGACGAGGCTCGAGTGAAGTTGAGAATTTGGAGAAGTGCTGAAGCATTTGCTTTTGTCATAACCGTACCTGCGGTTGGTCGACCGCAGGTGCGAGACCACAGAAGCGGTCGTAGCCTCGCAGATATGGCCCAGAGCTGGCCAAGCCAAACCGCAGAAGCGGCTTCGCAGATGCGGCTTCAAGACCGCAGAAGCGGTCTCAGCC
Organism: Nicotiana sylvestris; assembly: GCF_000393655.2. Taxonomy (NCBI): domain Eukaryota; kingdom Viridiplantae; phylum Streptophyta; class Magnoliopsida; order Solanales; family Solanaceae; genus Nicotiana; species Nicotiana sylvestris. Next base: position 108,395,846 of record NC_091068.1, read on the forward strand.
CTTTTAGCCAATTCCGCAGATGTGGTCACCTATCGCAGATGCGGAAACTGCTGAAGCAGTGAGCTTCATTTAAGTCGAGCTCCATCTATTTTTAACCATTTGGCACTTGGGCATTGAGAGATTTTGGAGCTCTTGAGAATCGATTTCCACATAGCATCGTAAGGTAAGTTCGTCCCCCTTAATTCTAAGTTTAGCACTCGAGTTTTGGGTAGATTAACACCTAATATTTGGAGAAATCAAGGGATTAGAGCTAGACCTAGGGTTTTAATAAAACTTAAATTTTACCACGAAATTGGTTATGAAATGGATTATAAATCATATATTACTGATCCTTAGGTTATATAGAACAACTTTCTTCGGAAAATTTTGGAATTCGGGCACGTGGGCCCGGGGTCGGATTTTAGGAAACTTGTATTAATGGTTGGGAAATGGCTTAAATAGCTAGAATTCGATCTTGTGAGCTTATATTGACTAGTTCCTACCTAATTTAACTAGTTTTGGATCACTCGGCTCTGAATTGAGGGTTTAGGCTCGTTTTTTGTATTGGAAGTCTACTTTGGAGCGAGGTGAGTCTCCTTTCTAACTTTGTAAGAGGAAATTGTCCCCATAGGTGTAATAATTGAATTAATTGCCATTATATGCGGTGGCTACGTACGCACTAGGTGACGAAAGTCCGTGCGTAGCTACTATTATGTTAAGTCCGGGTAGTCTAGGACCCAAAAACATGCTCTTTGTGATATTCTTGTAACTTGATGATAAATTCAGATTCGTATAAATTATGTTGATTAAGGTAAATGAGATAAATTCAGATTCGTATAAATTATGTTGATTAAGGTAAATGAGACTAGTAAGAGGAACCTTATCTGCTTGGTCTTTTAAAAGAGAATTTGAATATTCCTATGAATAACTACTCCTCAAGTATACATTCTTGTCTTCTTGTTGATGAGTTTATTATATTTGATCGCGTCGCACGTGTGATTCGTGAGAAGGGTAATAGATGCATCTATGGTTCGAGCCGTTCTACCCTCGGCAGTGCACGATTTACTTTTATGTTGGATCAGGCCATACGTCCCTCAGTATTATTTGCACATGTTTTATTTAGTATTTTCTGTGGACCGAACTTCATATATGCCTTGAAACGTAAATGGATGCCCATGATATTATCTGGAGAAAGAACTGTTCTTCCTTGCCATAAAATGTTAATTAATTGTGCTATCCATGCTTATTATAAATTCCTTTCTCATATTATTTGACCCTAGTAAGTATCAAGTCGACCTCTCGTCTCTACTTCTTCGAGATTAGACGGGATACTTACTGGGTACATATTATTTATGTACTCATACTATACTTCTGTACTTAATTGTACAGGATCTGAGGCAGGTGTCTCTAGCTATTAGTCTGGTGCGCATACCTGAGCGAATTTTGAGACTTCTACGGTGAGATGCTCCCCTTCCCATGCCGTTCAACAGCCTGAAGGAGTCTCTCTTATGTATTTTTGCTGTCTATTCTGTTTCGGACAGTAGAATAGTGTGATTCTTTTGTATATTCTAATAGTTGCCCACAGCTTGTGACACCAGGTTTTGGCACACACATTAGTAGACTATTATTTTTGATTGTATAATTACTAATGAATATTTCATATTATCACCAGCTTTTAATTGCAGATTAAGGGAAATGTTGTAACTGTTTTTGGTAAGTAAAATAAGAATTTACTAATACTTCCGCGTGGCTTGCCTGACAACGGTGTTGGGCGCCATCATGACCTATTATGGAATATGGGTCGTGACAACATGGTGTCAGAGCACTAGGTTCACGTAGGTCTCACAAGTCATGGGCAAACCTAATAGAGTCTTGCGGATCGGTACGAAGACGTCTGTATTTATCTTCGAGAGGCTATAGGGTGTTAGGAAAAATTACTCTTTATTCATTTCCTATCGTGCAGTGGTTGTTATGCTAATTTTCCCTATTCTATTCTCTCACAGACAGTGAGGACATGCACGACTGATATTCTAAACCCGGACAGAGGTGCTCCCCCTATTGCTAGAGGCCGAGGCAAAGGAGAGGGAGAGGGCATCGGCCCGAGGTAGGGGATGAGGGCATCCCAGAGTTATCCCAGTAGTACCACCAACAGATCCCGTGGGAGATCCTATCATCGAGGAGCAGGGCGAGGTGCCCGTAGCTGAGCCTACCCCGACGGACTTTATGACAACACCGGGATTCCAAGAGGTCATGGGCCGTATACTGCGGTTCATAGATTCTATGACTCAGGTTGGTTTATTTCCAGCAGGTCCAACTACATCACAGGCAGGAGGGGGAGCACAGACCCCTACTACTTAGGCTCTTGGACACGCAGCTGCAGTGTATCAGACTCCGGGTGCACTACCCGCAGATGGGGCCCAGCCAATTGCTGCAGTGGCGCCCCAGCCCAAACCAGCTGCGGATGGTGACCCGCAAAAGTTGTTGGACAGATGGACCAGCATTCACCCTCCTATCTTTAGGGGTGAGCGTCATGAGGATGCTCAGGACTTTATAGATAAGTGCAGGGACAGACTGCACAACATGAGGATATTGGAGTCGCATGGGGTTGACTTCACTACTTTTCAGCTAGAGGGCAGGGCCCGTAGATCATGGCAGTCTTATGTTCTTGGCAGGCCAGCAGGTTCCCCTACCCTTACTTGGGGTCAGTTCACACGGTTATTCTTGGATAGGTATATCCTACCCTCTGAGAGGGAAGAGCTGTGGTATCAGTTTGAGTATCTTGAGCAGGGTCAGATGTCTGTGACCAATTATGAGGCGAGGTTTTCTGAGTTGTCTCACCATGCACTCATGATACTTCCCACAGATGCAGAGAGAGTGCAGAGATTTGTTGGGGGGTTACACCCCGGTATTCGAGCTAGCATGGCCCTAGAGGTGGAGATGGGTACTGAGTATCATCTAGTGGTAGAGATTGCTCGCATGATTGAGGGGTATCGCCAGAGGGGTAGTGAGAAGATTCATCAAGACAAGAGGGCCCGATTTTCGGGAGAGTTCAGAGGCGTCCCAGTTAGGGGTAGAGATCACTTCGGGAGGGGTCAGCCCAGCAAATCCCCATGTTTAGCACCACTACCCCCCTCCCTGAGGTTCTCCAGAGAGACCTTATTTCAGTGCGATGCCGGAGAGTTCATATCGCCCACCAATTATTTAGGGTTCCTCCGGCGGGTATTCTGGTCATTAGGATTCTTCCAGTGCTCACTTTAGTGTCATGCCAGAGAGTTCATATCGCCCACCAGCCATCCAGGGTTCCTCTAGTGGGTATTCGGGTTAGCAGGCTCAGACTTTAGGGCAGTAGGCTATGGTATCGAGAGTGTGCTACGAGTGTGGAGATCCGGGTCACATGAAAAGGACCTGCACCAGACTTCGGAGCAAGATAATGCAGCAGGGTCAGCAACCTATGATTTTAGCATCGGCTGCCCCGCCACCTAGAGGTGGAGGGCAGACTGGCAAGGATCGTCCTAGAGGTGGAGGCCAGGTAGGGAGAGGTCAGCCAGCTATTGCTCAGTCAAGTGGAGGCTAGCCAGTCGGCGCTCCAGCCAGATTCTACGCCCTTCCAGCCAGTCGGCGCTCCAGCCAGATTCTACGCCCTTCCAGCCAGAACAGATGCATTGGCCTCAGATGCCGTCATCACAGGTATTATTTCCATCGGTAGTAAAGATGCTTCGGTATTATTTGATCCAGGGTCTACTTATTCATATGTATTATCTCTGTTTGCTTGTTTTCTGGTTATTTTCCCTGAGCCGTTGGGCACTCCTATTTATGTGTCTACTCCTGTGGGTGATTCTGTGGTTGTAGATCAGATCTACAGGTCCTGTATGGTCACATTATGTGGTTTTGAGACTAGATCGGATCTTCTGTTACTTGACATGATCGACTTTGAGGTCATCCTAGGCATGGATTGGTTATCTCCATATCACGCCGTCTTAGATTGCCATGCCAAGACTGTTTCATTTGCGATGCCAGGGTTACCGAGGTTGGAGTGGAAGGGTTCCATAGTTGATACATCTAGTCAGGTTATCTCTTTTCTGAAGGCTCGGCAAATGGTCGAGAAGGGGTGCTTGGCATATTTGGCTTACGTTCGGGATACCACCGCAGAGACTCTGATGATCAATTCAGTTCTGGTGCTTCGAGAGTTCCTGATGTGTTTCCTTCTAATCTTCTTGGCATGCCACCGGATCGTGATATTGATTTCTGTAATGATTTGGCTCCAGGCACCCAGCCTATATCTATTCCACCATACCGTATGGCTCCTAAAGAGTTGAAGGATTTGAAGGAGCAGCTTGAGGAGTTGTTAGCGAAGGGGTTTGTTAGGCCTAGTGTATCACCTTGGGGTGCACCAGTATTATTTGTGAAGAAGAAGGATGGGACTATGCGGATGTGCATTGATTACCGCCAGTTGAACAAAATCACCATCAAGAAAAAGTATCCATTGCCTCACATCGATGATTTGTTTGACCAGTTACAGGGTGCTAGAGTGTTCTCTAAGATCGACTTGAGGTCGGGTTACCATCAGTTGAAGATTCGGGACTCAGATGTTCCAAAGACTATATTCCGGACTAGATATGGCCATTATGAGTTTCTGGTGATGTCCTTTGGTTTGACTAATGCCCCAACAACATTTATGGACTTGATAAACTGGGTGTTCATGCCTTATATTGATTCCTTTGTCATCATCTTCATTGACGACATCTTGATATAGTCACGTAGCCTGGGTGAGCACGAGCAACATTTGAGAGTGGTGCTTCAGACCTTGCGAGAGCAGAAGCTATTGATCACTGCCAACTCGACGCTACACTAAGGTAGGAAGAGCAGGTCGCAATAGCTTTTACCCGATATGAGGGTTGGGATCGATTTCCTCAGGGAGGTAGTAGTGGAGTTGGATTGTTTGTCTAGCCTAGAGATGTGTTTGTACTCCTAATGTCACTTCAAACATTTTTGGGTTTTCGAATTATAACTATTTTTTATAAAACTATTGATTAACACTAAATTATGCTACGAGAATATTGTTAAGTTGTATCTAATGGGAAGAAGGGCACTAGGGTCGTGACACCACCTAGGTGGCTAATTGACGGGTAGATGTTACTAAGGTTCGATTGATATAATTAGGGCTTATGCTATAACCGTTGCACAATTTTACCCACTCTCACACCTCTCGATAGAGAAAGTAGTTTTGCCCAATTGACTCCCTCGAGACCATATGAGTAGGTAAATTAGAACAAGCAACTAGGGTTCAAGTAGGGTAATTACTCTCTCGAGGTTTAACCCGTTAATTGGGACTATCATTTTTCATGAGTCCATCCCAATTCCTTGTTGGGTCAATTTTGGGGTCATAGACTCTCTTTCTCAAGAAGAGTTAAACCCACAAAGCTTGAGTCAGTATTTGCAACCACCAATTCTAGATTAAAACATAAAATCAATCCAAATAGCAAACACCCATAGTCAATCTAACATTAGATGGCAACACCCATCAATTACCCACACTAGGGTTGAGCCACAGCTCTAGCTGATGGGTTTTGCTACTCATGCTTGAAGAAGAAAATAAAGAAATAGATGAAGAACAAGGCATATTAATTAAATGCTAATGTAAATACAAAGAATCTATTGTTAATTTGAAGCTAAGATGCCAAAATGGCTACAAATGATGTTCCCACGAGCGCAGCTGAACTCTGATATATCTGATTACCTAAAAAATGGTAAAATGTTCTATTTATACTAGGTTGGAAAAACTGGACAAAAATACCCCTGCGGGGTCAGTGCAGGCCGCATTAAATGGACCGCGGCTGCATTGGGCTCACTTCTGCTTCTCTGAACTTGGACTCTGCGGACCGAGTAGAATGGACCGCGGCCGCAGAGGGAGCTGGCGCGGTCCGCGCAATCATGACCGCGGACCGCATGTCATTGGCTATGCAAACTTTCATCTCTCTGACTCTCATGACCGCGGACCGCACAAAAGAGTAGTGCGGCCGTGGAGCCTCTACCGCGGACCACGAGATATGTACCGCGACCGCACTTCTTCTAGTCTGGTTTACCAACTCTCTGAACCACCTAGTGCAGCCGCACTCCTGTTTGCGCGGTCCGCACTGGGCCATTTTTTTCTTAGATGTCTTGGCCTTTGATACTTGAGCAGGTTTCACTCCTTCTTGAGCCGATCCTTGACGTTTCGTCACTTCGTCGATCAAACCTGCAATCAAGCACAACTTGTGAGCCTTTTAGGACTATTTTGTAACAATATATGATCAAAGCATAGGCAAGTAGGGGCATAAAATATGTTAAAATCCTAACTTATCAACTCCCCCAAACTTAAACCTTTGCTTGTCCTCAAGCAAATAAAATAAGACCCACCCCTTAAAGGAAAATCGAAGTAATTCCAGCTGTCCTAAAGTAACCTCAACAAGCATCAATTGGGACTAACAATTGCCCTCAATACGAATGGATCATTAACAAAATTTAAACTTTGAAAAACTATGGATCAAGTGTGACACAAGAGCATCAAGAATTGACTCATTACATCAAAGAACTCTCTCAATTACTTTGGTCGTTGTGGAACCCAAACTTACACATCCTCAACTCTCCCTAAGCAACCCTCACCTTTTAGAGTATAAGCACGCAAACCAAGGTTAATGGGAATTCACTTGTCTCTCTCAAGGAAAGGTCACAAGTCCGGCTCTAAGTACCATATGCTTGACCCTCATGTAAGTATCCACTAATGCGAGCATCATCCAACTCAAGATCATATAGGGCTTTTGTGGAGTCAATGTGAAGGCTTTTGGTTCAGGGTAGGAAAAGTTGTTGGTCTATATGGGTTCCATCTTCCCTTAAGCACTTCATTTGATTCATTTTGGCACAATTCTCTTTGACTCTTTGAGTATTTCACTTCTTTTCAAGGGGTTAGAGAGATACATTGTCACTCTTTCTTATGCAATTCAAAGCATTTCTCCTTTTTTACTTTTTCCACACCTTTTTCACTTTTGTTTTACTTGAATCCCGTTTTATTCTTTGCACATTGGGCTTTCTTTTTGTCTTTTTTTTTTCATTGCCTTCCTTTCCTTTTGATTTTGTACCTTTTATCACTTTGTTTCCTTCCTCGTCTCTCCCCTAAAACTTAGACTTTTACCATTACTCAAGGGACGATTTGGGTGCCAAGAGAGGGTATAATTTAGAACGGGTATAGGCTTGTAGCATTGGTTCTTGAAAGAAAAAGGTTTAAGGCTCAAAAGGGTTAGCTAGGGATTATATCATTGGTAGGCTATGGAATTGTTAGACTATTATTTGGATCAAGGAAAGCCTATAATTATTTCTCAAGTCGAATTTTCACTCAAAAGTTTGCCTCAACAACATTCAGGGCAAGTTCTAGACCATTGGCTCGGGACATGGACTCACAGTTAGATTTCTCACCATACACACTCAAGGATTGCTAAAGACATAAAGTCGGGGGCCCACAACAACCTTAGACACGATTAAGCACACAATAGTCCCGAAAGACCACATGATGTTTGTTTGGTCAAAACAAGATTCTCAAGGTCACTACTTTCACCATCCTAAACACAACCACTTGTCTTTGACCATGGGATCAAGGGCAAATGTGTCAGGCCCAAGTGAAGCTTTGCTTGAGGTACCCTTAACTATAAACTACTAAAAACAAAAGAAAAATCAAAAATGGACTCAAACCCTTAAGAAGGTTGTCACGCCATCTATCATCGGGAAGAGCCACCCGGTTCGCACAATACTCCACCCTTGGAAAGAACCGTGGCATTAAGAAAACCAAGGGCTTATCGAAAGTGCCAAAAACGAAACAACAAGGCTGCGAGCCTATCTACTAAGCTAAAAATGAAAAATTTGTACGAAAATAGAAAATAGAATAAATATTTACAATAGGGGATTAGAATATACAACGGAGAACGAATATATACAAAAATGTCACTTTATATACAGACCAAAGAAAAGATAAAAAGTGCGATAAAAGTAACTAAATGTAAAGTTATATACAGACCAAATAGAAAATCAATAGAAACATAAACTAAGTCAATTAATATATACAATCATCCGAATAAAAGGTAGGGCGCACCCCTACAAATGAAAGCTGGCATTGTCCCCAATGCCAACTAACAAATAAGCATCAAAAAATCAAGATGAAAGGATATAGGAGCTCCCTAAGCCTCGTCTATATGCATGGGCACATGAGTGGTTCCCGGGTCCTCTGTATATACGGGAACCTCAGACTGGTTCCCGATCTCCTGCTGCTCAGCTGCTGGGACTGGGGCCTGGACCTGTACGGGCTGAATATCAGGAACATCCTGTGGCTGACTGGAGGAAGCCTCCGGTGGGTCCGCCAACTGGATGATCGCCTCATCTGCACTAGGGAGCTTCCTCTTCTTTTTTGGAAGCTGTTGTATCTACTCTTGCTGTGGCTCTACTACTGGCGCTGTTGCTGGGGCTGGATCCTCGAATAGCAAGTCTAAAGGCAACTGGTCTGCCTTCAGTTTGTCAACTTCCTCCCTCAGCGCCTTCATAGACTCCTTGGAAGCCCGTGTTTTGCGCAGCTTCTTGTGCTCCCTGGAAAGCTCCTTTAGGGCCTTGCCATGAGAATCCACTGCCTTAGCCAAGGTAGCCTAAGAATCAATGATCTTTTGTTGATTGGCAAGAATCTCCTTAAGTGAATCCTCAATAGACTGGGGCACCTACACTGGCTGTGGTGCCGACTGAGATGCAATAGTAGAAGACAAGGTGGACAACTTGGATGACACAGTCGCCATCCAGTTGTTCAAGCTATGAAGTGTCTGGATCAACTGGTGGGCGGTGATAGGATGGGCCCGGGAAGATGGAATCCCCGGGCCAGCTGAAGTAGAGGGACCAACAGTAGTGGAAGGTCTGGTAGGCATGTCAGCAACTGTGGAGGTAGGCTCAGTGGAGGGCTCTACCACAACCGGCTCTTCAAACTTTTCGGTTGGGGCAGAAGCAGGTGACTTGTAATTTTTGTCCTTGGGGTTGTCTGACCCCTTCAAGCTGTACCATAAAAATGGAGCCATAAGTTTGACCTTGATGTCAAAAGGTCTCTTCTCCACCTCCAGGTCCCAGAAATACATAGTGAGGGTGCTGGGAAAAGGGTAATTTCAGTCGTGCTCAACCTCCACTGCAGAAAAGACGCGGGACATCACATTGCCCACGTTGATAGGATATCTCGCCATAATAGAAGCAACCAGAACAGCCCGGGCTAGTGGAATAGTCTGATCATGGGTAGTGGGGTCGAGGTGAGCGCACACAAAAGTCACCACCCTCTAGCCTCAAAGTTAAAGGTTCTCCGAAGTATTTTGGCCCCTGCTTGCAACCACTCTGGAACCGTACCCGGGATTGCCAGGTATGAAGCTAACAATGGATGAACCTCCTCGCCCATTGCCAACTTTTCATTGTAAAGGGACTCATCTTCATCATTGAACCCCTGGTATTCATTTACTGCCTTCCCGGTAAATACCACATTTTTGTTTCGCACTTTGGTCACCTTAGTGCCCTTCAAGATATGGGCCACATTGCTATAAAACTCCTTGACCATGTGCTCATTCGCCTTCACACAATTATCTTTAAAGAACTCCCAACCCACTCGAGCTCGAAACTGTCTATGTACATTGGGGTGTAGGGGTAGAAGGTCTTTGTCAATGAAACTTCGAGAATCAACTTTCGTGCCGACCACCATTCCCTAAACTTGTGGAACGCCACCTGGCTGACGAATCTATCTTCCTAAACAACGGGATTTCTAGTCTGGTCAACACCCCCAACCTCACACCACCCCCTGGTAACTCCTCATCTCCCTCATCACCTCTAGCACCCAAGGGAGTTTTTCCAATTAAAGGACAATCGAAACGGGATTTGTTTATTTATTTCAGAGTCGCCACTTGGGAGATTTAGGGTGTCCCAAGTCACCAATTTAATCCCGAATCGAGGAAAAGAATGACTCTGTATTACAGTCCGCGAACCAGAAATCCGGATAAGGAATTCTGTTAACCCGGGAGAAGGTGTTAGGCATTCCCGAGTTCCGTGGTTCTAGCACGGTCGCTCAACTGTCATATTCGGCTTGTTTATCTGATTTTATACAATTATGAGCTAATGTGCAAGTTTTAACTTTTAACCGCTTTCGTCATTATTTATATATTTTTTCAAGAATTGCAACATCATGGAAATACATCTCCAACCACGTCACATCAATGCACCCGTGGTTGTTGGCACATTTCAACTCTGTTGAGATTTGGATTTGGGTCACATAAATGTGCACCCGAGTTTTAAGAAAATTAAATTATTAAAAGGCGTGCCTAAAGCGACTAGCGTATCATTTACTTTGGGTAGGGCCGTGAAATTTTGCTAAACGGTCCATCCCGAAGTCTAAGCAATTTTAAAGCAAATATTTACCGAGGGCCCCACAATTTTGTATTTTTATTCGGTGAGGCTCATCTCATTCTTATTTTTTAAAGGAATTTGCAACGTCATGGACATGCATCTCGGATCACGTCACAATCAATGTACCCGTGATCGGTCCAACTTTATTTACATGCTTACAAGTTAGTTATTAGTCGAGTTCCGAATATGATTTGCAAAATCCGAACATGAGCGCGTATATGGGCAGTCATTTAGATATTACGGGCCCAGGCCCAATGTGCATAACGCGATACTCGGCCTGGGCCACCCTTATTCCAATTGGTCCTATTCAACTTATTTGGTATGTGCTTAACATTCATAAGGGGAAAGGCTAACATGCAATGTACAACTTACCTTAATCAAACCATATTTTTACCAACTAAAAAAAAACTGCCATTTGTTTAAGGAAGTAACTATTGGATACCTAACATGCTTCTTGACAATAATGATGAACTTAACAGAACATGGCTACTGCAACATTAATCCTTTTTTATTATAAGCAAAAACATAGAGTTTTCCAACTAAATGATATGTATAAAAGTGCAGTTACACCACAGCTGATTTCATGGTTCTAGTAGAGAAAGTACATTATCATACATACAACTAATGTTCAGTATATTTCTAAAATGAATTCAAAATAACTTCAACTCTTTGTATTCATGCTTCAAATTTCAGCCTACATTGACCAATGTATCCGTTGTGTACCTGGTATAGGAAAGCAAAAGAAGAAGAGGAATGATCAGCAGAGCAGTATGCAACAACACAGCAACACAGGCAGTCGACAGCCCCAAACCAGTAACAACAATAGAGACAGCCCAATAACAGACCAAAACTCAGCAACAACTTAAGAGAAAGCCCAGCAGAAATTTCAGAAAACCCAACAACAACAACCAGTGCTAACAATAACCAATAAACAGTGCAAATTTTTAAGTACTAAACAGAACTCCAGCAGAATCAGTGAACAAAGAAAAACCCAGAAGACCCAATAAACAGCACCAGCTACAGTCCTGATGTTCAATAGTGCAACAGAAAAGACCTCTTTTATCTCTCAAGCTACTCTTTTAGCTTTGGAAAATTAGCTCAACTTTCAGCCTATTTCTGACTTGTGAAGGTTCAGAAAAACAGCAGCTGAAAGCTTTTCAAATTCTGAAATCTTAGTGTTCAGCCTTAATTTCTGATTTTCTAACCTCTTAACCTCTGATGTCCAACCCCTTTCTCTACCCTAAAAGAGCCTATTTATAGGCAAAATACAGGTAGGCCCCAGGCTGCCTCGTTCCCACCAACCCTCAACTCTGCCCATACCCCTTTATTTCCCATTACCATGTGTTTTGTGCCCCAAATGGTATGGGCAGCTGACAATCTTCAATTACCCCCATGCTATCAAGTTTTGTTCCCCACTATTGTATTAGTTTAATCCTATTTCAGTACCCTACCGTCATACCACTTAAACTAACAATTTCTGATCTTTTCATACCCCCAAACTACCCCTGTTAGCCCCTGGTTATTACTGTTTTACCCTACTTCAACAGCAGGAAATTTTGAACTTCTGAAAGTTCAAATTCAAGCTGCCCTAAACTGAGTTCTAGATATTATATTGCAGCTACAAACCATTCACAGATAATGTCAAACAATCAGCTAAACGACAATGATTCGATCAATCATATGAAGCTATACGAATCAGAATATTTGCACATTCAGTCCTATGAAACTAATCGACGACATTTATCTAATCGACTATATTAATCATAACATAGAACAATCAGTCGATTAAATGAACAACACGAACAGGGCATCAACTGCCTTCAACAACTTTGCACGACACAGGGAATCTATATGAATTATCTATTCGACGATATTAATCAAATTGAAATATGTATATCACCATACGTATTCAACCATAAACAGAAGAGTAATTGACCAAATAAAAAGGTCTTACGAAGATGGAGGAAATTGAAAGAAAAATATCAGAAACATCATCCAAACTAACTAAACATGCTAACAAACATAAACACCATTCAAACAAGAACAAAAAAGGAAAAGAGAACTTACTCTGGAAGCTCAACAACAAACGACCCAAGCTTGAACCAGACTCGATCATTTGAGGTCGAACGAACTTTAATCGAAGTGTTCTCAACCGAGAACACTTCGATTAAGGTCTATTAGACCCCAACCCTCCATTTAAACTGGCCGGATTCCAAAGTTCTTGTGTTCTAGGGATCGAACAGTCCGATTTGGGGCTTGAGGATTTGTGGATAGATTCGGACCAAACCAAGCTTGGTTTGGTCACGAGTGAGGGCAGGGTAATGGCTGGTATGAATCCGGGGTGGGTTGGTGTAGATCAGGGTTTTGCTCGAACCTTCAAATGAAGATTCGAGACGATGGGGAATGATTCGAACCCAACAGTTTGCAGATCCGTGTTCAGGGTGGTTGGGTGCATCAGGGGTGTTACTTTGGTGGTCACCGGCATCATTGCCGCCGGCTTCACGGTGAGAGTGTATGGGGGTGGCTAGGTTTGGCAAGGGGTGTTAGGTTAGTCTCTTGAGAGAGACGATGGAAAGGGGGGGGGTGTTCGGATAAGGGGCGTGGGGTGTGATGAGGGGCTTATATACGGAGGGGGGAAATGGAACCTGGCTGTTGGATCAGGTGAAATCGAGGGCCAGGATCCCTTTACTTAAAGGGAACGGTGTCGTTCCACTTAAAAGGAGGTCGGGCTGGTCCGGGGTAAAATGGGTCGGGCATATGGGGATGGCTTGAGGCCGTTGGATGGGATTGGGTTAACGGTTGAGATCAGATGGCCCTTTACGGCGTCGTTTAGGTAAGTGAATGGCCTGATCTGGGCCGTTCATTTGAATCAATCAATGGCTCAGAATGGGGATGCTAATACGGCGTCGTTCCACCGTCTGTAAGACCGGGTCGATGTGGACTGGGTCAGCCATAGATTGGGCCTGATCTGCTTGGGTTGAACATGAGCCCAAAATCCGAGTTTCTCTTCAATTTTGAATTCTTTTTCTTTTTCTATTTTTAACTAACAATTAATAAAATTCTAAAAATAACTTGTAAAACCAAAATTATCCTACAACACTATTAAACTTTAACAACAATTATCACACAAGGTTAAATATTTAGCTAATTAAAATAAAATTACACAGCGGCACACACAAATGACAAAAATGCAACAAAACTGCATATTTTGTAATTTTCTTTCTTTTTCCATAAAACATGACTCAATTAATTCCAAGACGTACAATTAAATCTTGGATGTGCATGCAACATGTATTTTTTGTATTTTTTAATTAATTTCATCAAAGGTAAACATTTACGGACAAAAATAATTACCAAAATGTCACGCAAATTCTCAAAATTGTACACAGATGAAATTTGTTTAATTTTTTGATTTCTTTTGGAGTAGTTTTCCGTGAAGCAAAAATCACGTGCTCACACCCACTACCTGCCGCTGAGCCCTCAGACAACCCAGAAGAAATGTTGATTGAGGCTCGAGCATCGGGGGAAGATAGGGGAGTGTCTCTATGTATGGCGTTCTCCGGATATGGGATGTATAGAGGGACTGAATCTGAAGAGATCTACCAGGAGGGCTCGTACTTACTCCCTGAGTTGTCAAGGGCTCTATCAGCCGCTTTGATTGCTTTCCTCATGTCATTTATGTTTTGTCTAGCCTGGGGAGTGAGTTTTACCATCTGTTGCTTCCCTCTTCGGGAGGAATTACCTCGGCCGGGTTGTTTGGCACCTTTACCTCGTTGTTTGACCATTATCTGTAAGCATACACATCTAACATGGTTAGTATCAGCACAGGCAGTGAAACAAGTCTTGAAATTGAATTGCTGACAGCAGATTAAATGTTGCAGAAACAGTTGCAGAACTTGGCACTGCGGCCCGCACAAACAGGAGTACGACCGCACTTGGGGCACCGCGGACCGCGCAAAGGCGACCGCGGTCCGCATTGGGACAAGGCCCTGGACAACATATCTCTAATTCTCCCTACCGCGGCCCGTACAAAAAGTAGTGCAGCCGCATTGGGGCACCGTGGACCGCATAAAAGCAACCGCAGTCCGCACTGAGGTGAGGTCTGTAACACCACCTCTCTGAATCCAACCATCGCGGCCCGCACAAAAAAGCACCGCGGTCGCGGTGGGCCAGCGCGGACCGCATAAAGTGCAATGCGGTCGCGCTGGGCATTGGTTCAATTTCTGTCACTTGGGCACCGCGGTCCGCGCAAAATGGCAATGCGGACCGCGTCAGGGCACCGCGGTCCGCGGAGAGTATATTGCAAAAGCACTAAGTTAGGGTTTACAACTTTTGCAATTTGTTCAAGTTTTCACCTACTTTGTCCCTACTCAAATTACCTAATCATTATGCAAATTAAGCACCCCAGAACTAATACTTAAATTAACCTAAGCTAACAAAAATACAGAAAACAGGGCGAAAAAGAAGTTACAGGCTAATTGTAATAAAATAAAAACAAAATTTATCAAGTAAATGCACAAGGACTGAGTGAAACATTACCAGATGAGAAGATGGAATTTAATTAGTCAATCTTAAGCAAGAATCACGATCAAGAGAGGCTATGAACAGTACTTTTATGTCTCTGAGTGTTAAAAGTTCGAAAAAGGTAAATAGTGACCTGTGGGATCTATTTATAGAAAAGCAATGGGACCCAGCCTTACCTACCAGCGCGGCCACACAAAACCGACAGCGGACCGCGCTGGGATTGTTCAAATGAAGCTTGAGTAGGCAACCTCCGCGGTTCGCACAAAACAGACCGCGGTCGCGGAGGTCCACCGCGGACCGCACTAAATGGAATGCGGCCGCGGTGGCAAACTTCAGAGAGCACCACTTTTGACCATCACCAGTGCGGACCGCACAAAGTGCAATGCGGCTGCACTGGCTATCTTCAGAGACTGTTCAACTTTTTTCAAACTATTTTGCACTGCATCAACTTAATCCCTGCAACATCTCACTATCAGTTAGCTCAAAAATCAAACCTACACTACCAAGAAAACACAGAAAATAACAAAAAGAAAAAGACATGGGTTGCCTCCCAAGCAGCGCCTGATTTAACGTCGCGGCATGACGCATGTTACCAGCACATCACTTTAGATGGAGAAGTGCCACCACGTGGCTATCATCAAATTTCCCAAGATAATGCTTGACCCGATGTCCATTGACTCTGAATACTTCACCATTCTTGTTCTTTAGATCAAGAGCACCAAAAGGGGTTGCGAACACAACTTCAAAAGGCCTACTCCACTTTGACTTGAGCTTACCCGGAAATAGACGTAACCGGGAATTGAAAAGAGAACCATATCTCCAAGCTTGAACTCCTTACCCCGAGCATATTTGTCGTGAAGGTACTTCATTTTGTCCTTATACAAGGATGAGCTGGAGTAGGCATGGAATCTAAACTCATCGAGCTCATTAAGCTGTTCAACCCGAAGATTTGCTGCAATATCCCATTCTAAGTTCAACTTCCTCAAGGCCCACATGGCCTTGTGCTCTAATTCCACCGGAAGATGGCAAGCTTTCCCAAACACTAACCGATACGGAGACATACCAATCGGAGTTTTGTAAGCCTTCCAATAAGCCCAAAGAGCGTCATCCAACTTTTTCGACCAATCGGTCCTATTAGCATTGACAGTTTTAGACAAGATACTCTTAATTTCTCTATTGGAGACTTCTACTTGGCCACTAGCTTGAGGATGATAGGGGGTCGAAACCTTATGATTGACACTGTACTTAGAAAGAAACATGTCGAAAGCCTTGTTGCAAAAGTGAGACCCCCCATCACTAATTATAGCACAAGGAGTGCCAAACCTTGTGAAGATGTTCTTTTTAAGAAATGCAACAACACTCCGGGCTTCATTATTAGGCAAAGCCACGGCTTCAACCCACTTTGAGACATAATCAACCGCCACGAAAATGTAAGTATTCCCACCAGAGCTAACAAATGGACCCATGAAATCGATGCTACAAACATCAAAGATATCCACTTCAAGAATCGTATTGAGGCATCTCATCCCTTTTTGAAATTCCACACGCTCTTTGGCACTAATCACATTTCTTCACCAAATCTCCCGCGTCTTTGAACAAGGTGGGCCGATAGAATCCACAAGTAAGAACGTTCGAGGCGGTCCTCACCCCACCATTGTGGCCACCATAGGGTGAAGAATGGCAAGCCTCTAGGATACTCAATTGTGCTTCCTCCAGGACACATCTACGAATCACACCATCCGTGCAAATCTTGAACAAGTATGTCTCATCCCAATATAAATCCAAACTATCCCGCTTGAGCTTCTTCCTTTGGTTAGAAGAGAGCTCACACGGGATTATTCTGGTCACAAGGTAATTGGCAACATCGGCAAACCATGTCATATCCTTCATTGACACCGCAAGGAGTTGTTCGTCGGGAAATGAATCATTGATCTCAAGGCCGTCACAAGGCCTCCCCTCCTCCTATAAACGGGACAAGTGGTCCACCACTTGATTCTCACTACCTTTCCGGTCAATAATTTCTAGATCAAACTCTTGAAGAAGTAACACCCATCTCATCAATATTGCCTTGGAGTCTTTCTTGGTCATCAAATACCTAAGGGCTGCATGATCAGTGTGCACTATAACTTTGGCCCCCATAAGGTAAGGTCGAAACTTTTCCATAGCAAACACAATAGCCAATAATTCTTTCTCAGTGACTGTATAGTTTTTTTGAGCCTCATTCATGGTCTTGCTTGCGTAGTACATCGGATGAAACATCTTGTTGATTCTTTGGCCCAAAACAGCCCCAACCGCAACGTCACTAGCATCACACATGAGCTCGAAAGGTAAGCTCCAATTTTGTACGGTGATGATGGGGGTAGAAGTCAACTTGAGCTTGAGTAGCTCGAATGCTTGCATACAACTCTCATCGAACAAGAACTTTACATCATTCTCGAGCAACTTGCACAAAGGGTATACCACTTTAGAAAAATCCTTTATGAACCTCCTGTAAAAACCCGCGTGCCCAAGCAAACTCCTCACCCCTTTGACAGAAGTAGGGGGAGGGAGCCTCGAAATAACCTCAATCTTGGCCTTATCAACTTCAATTCCTCGCTTCGAGATCTTGTGACCCAACACTATACCTTCTTCTACCATAAAATGGCACTCTTCCCAATTGAGAACAAGGTTGGTGTCTTCACATCGGCTCAACACTCTATCCAAGTTTTCCAAGCACTCCTCAAAAGAATCCCCAACCACGCTGAAGTCATCCATGAAGACCCCAAGATATCCTTCACCATGTTGGTGAAAATAGCCATCATGCAACGTTGGAAGGTCGCCGGAGCATTACACAATCCAAATGGCATTCTAGAGAAAGCGAATGTGCCATAAGGACATGTAAAGGTGGTCTTTTCTTGGTCCTCTGGGGAAATTAGAATTTGATTGTACCCCGAGTAACCATCCAGAAAGCAATAGAAAGCCCGGCCCGCAAGGCAATCAAGCATTTGGTCAAGGAATGGCAATGGGAAATGATCTTTTCTAGTCACCTTGTTCAGCTTTCGGTAATCCATACAAACTCTCCACCCGGTGACCGTTCTAGTAGGAATGAGCTCATTGTTGTCGTTGGTCACCACAGTCATACCACCCTTCTTCAGCACACATTGCACCGAAGAAGTCCACGAACTGTCAAAAATAGGATAAACCACCCCAGCATCTAGCCACTTGATAACCTCTTTCTTCACCATCTCTTGCATCGCGTCATTTAGTCTTATTTGATGCTCCAAGGAAGGCTTTGCATCCTCCTCCAAGATGATTTTGTGCATGCAAAATGCGGGGCTTATTCCCCGAATATCAGCTAGAGTCCATCCGATTGCCTTTTTCCGATTTTGAAGAACCGCTAAGATGGCCTCAACCTGCATGTTAGTAAGGCAAGAAGAAAGAATAATAGGTAAAGTAGAATTTGAACCCAAGAATTCATACCTGAGGTGTGGAGGAAGTGGCTTCAACTACAACACCGGTGGCTCCTCAATCGATGGCTTTGTTGGTGGAGTTTTGCGGTTTTCAAGATCCAAAGATAGCTTCCTAGGCTCATATGAATATGAACCCATACCATGTAATGCATTCACGCACTCCACTCTACTAGCATCATCATTGACATCCATATTAAGAAGAACGGCCTCAAGGGGATCTTCAAAATGGATCATGGAACTTGTGTCATCCACTATCACAGTTGTGACAATGTCCACAAATAAACACACCTCCGTGCTATTGGGTTGTCTCATTGATTTGCAAACATAGAATACCACCTTCTCATCCCCCACTCGGAAAGTCAGCTCGCCCACTTCAACATCAACCAATGACTTCCCCATAGCTAGGAAAGGTCTACCAAGAATAATCGGCACTTCAAAGTCCACCTCACAATCCAATATGACAAAGTCGGCCGGCAATATAAACTTATCCACCCGGACAAGTACATCATCAATTATGCCCAAAGGTCGCTTCATCGATCGATCCGCCATTTGAAGTCTCATTGAGTTAGGTAGAGGTTGTCCAATTCCCAAAGTCTTGAAGATTGAGTACGACAACAAATTTATGCTAGCCCCCAAGTCAAAAAGGGCCTTGGCAAAATCTGCACTTCTGATAGTACAAGGGATAGTAAAAGCTCCGGGTTCCTCAAGCTTGGGTGCCATTAAATGCACTATGGCACTCAATGATGAGTTATTTTAATTGTTTCACACTCCATCGACCTCTTCTTTGTTACCAAATCTTTCATGAACTTAGCATACCTCGGTATTTGATCAAGTGCCTCCACCAAA
Source organism: Nicotiana sylvestris (assembly GCF_000393655.2). Taxonomy (NCBI): domain Eukaryota; kingdom Viridiplantae; phylum Streptophyta; class Magnoliopsida; order Solanales; family Solanaceae; genus Nicotiana; species Nicotiana sylvestris. Next base: position 108,415,084 of record NC_091068.1, read on the forward strand.
GGCACATTGATTGTGAGGCTCTTCATCATGTCAATGAACTTTTTGAATTGATTGTCACTCTTTTGCTTTGCTAACCGTTGAGGATAAGGTGGAGGTGGCCTAGGCAAAGGTGCCTTGGCCTTTGGTACGACCAGCTCGGGCATGTCAATCACATGTTCCCTAGACGGGTTCACAACATCTTGAGTCTCTACCTCGGTTTCATCATCAATATCAATCCGCACATCATTGTTCATATTTTGATTAACCACATCATCAACAATCAAAGGTACATCATCATCCCGCAACTCAACATCTTCATCCATAACTTGCTTTTGCTTTGAGGCATTCACATCACCGCCTCTCCCACTTCTTGTTGTAACCGCCATCACATGATTATTATTCCCACCCTTTGGGTTCACTACCGTATCACTTGGTAGAGCACCTTTGGGACAAGTATTCAACGCTTGAGAGATTTGGCCTAATTGCACCTCCAAGTTCCGGATAGATGTATTATGAGAAGCCAATTGGGCATCGGAATCTTGGTTCTTTTTCATCATTTTCTCAAACATGCTTTCAATTCTTCCCATATCACCTCCAGAAGATCTAGAACCTTGAGAAGAGAAAGGGGGTGGCTTGCTCGGTTGTTGATAAATTGGGGCCTTTGAAAGCCTTGCCCCCGGTTGCCTTAGTTCCCGCTATTGTTCCACCCTCCTTGATTTTTGTTGTTTCTCCAATTATTGTTTTTCCTGTTCCAATTGCCTTGATTGCTACCTTGATTACCCCAATTATTGTTTTGATTGTTGTTGTTCCAATTGCCACCACCTTGTTGTTGGTTGTTGTTATTCCAATTTCCTCCACCTTGTTGTTGATTACCCCAATTTCCTTGAGGTCACCATTGTTGGTTGGAAGAGTTGCTTCTATTACCTTGATAGTTGTGTATATTGAACCTCTTAACTTTGGTCATCATAACACTCATTTGAAAACCTACTACAATCATTGTCATATTGTTCACAATTCCCTTGAGATCCTCTTTGCCTTCTCTTAAGCATAGTGACACCTTCTATTGCGTTGACTTGGGGCGGATTTTGGATTTGTTGCAAATGCGCCTTCGCCAGTTGATTCATAGTTGTTGTACGCTCGGCAATAGCTTGGCCATGATCGTGCAATTCCTTGTGCAAATGGATGACCGTGGGGTCACCTTGGGGCACATTTGCTCGGCTTTGCCATGCCGAAGAGGTGTTGGCCATTTCATCAAGTACATCACATGCCTCTTGGTAAGAAAGTTTCATAAAGTTCCCTTCGGCCAATTGGTTCACAATGCATTGATTCATGGTGTTGATGCCCTGATAAAAAGTTTTTTGAATCATAGCCTCAGTCATGTCGTTATTAGGGCACTCTTTCACCATTGTTCTATATCTTTCCCATATCTCGTGCAAAAGTTCCGTTGGCTCTTGCTTGAAGGCTAGAATTTTATCCCGAAGAGCCGTCATATGACTTGGAGAAAAGAACTTGGCAATAAATTTGTCCGCCAATTCATCCCATGTTGTAATATAATGATTGGGGAGCCTTTCTAACCAATCCAATGCTTTACCTCGAAGAGAGAATGGGAAAAAGCCTCAATCTCAACGCATCCTCGGACACGTTTGTCTGCTTGCTACCCCAGCATGTATCCACGAACCCCTTCAAGTGCTTGTAGGCATTTTAATCGAAGGCGCCCGTGAAATACCCTCTTTGCTCGAGCAAGGTCAACATAACATTTGTGATTTGAAAGTTCTCCGCCCGGATTAGGGGAGGAACAATAGCACTGGCGTATCCTTAATTTGGTAAAACTCTGGGAGCCACTCTCGGCGGTTGCGGAGGAGGGTCTGGAATATTGTTGTTCTCATTTGCATTTATATTGGAATTTCGGCCTCTCTGTGGAACTTGAGGTAAGACCTCATCTTAATCTAGATTCTCTACCTCCTCCCCCACTATCATATTACTGAGAGGGTCATTTGCATTAAGAGCCATTTGTACCTGATTGATCGACACAAACAGAATTAGTAAACAAAAAGGAAAGAGAAGCAAAACACAAAACTAACTAAATAGATAGTCAACACCGTAAGCTCCCTGGCAACGACGCCAAAAATTGATCGCTGCCAACTCGACAGTACACTAAGGTAGGAAGAGCGGGTCGCAATAGCTTTCACCAGATATGAGGGTCGGGATAGATTTCCTCAAGGAGCTGGTAGTGGAGTTGGATTATCTGTCTAGCCTAGAGATGTGTTTGTACTCTTAATGTCACTTCAAACATTTTTGGGTTTTCTAATTATAACTATTTTTATAAAACTATTGATTAACACTAATTATGCTACAAGAATATTGCTAAGTTGTATCTAATGGGAAGAAGGGCACAAGGGTCGTGACACCACCTAGGTGGCTAATTGACGGGTAGATGTTACTAAGGTTCGATTGACATAATTGGGACTTATGCTATAACCGTTGTACAATTTTACTCACTCTCACACCTATCGGTAGAGAAAGTGATTTTGCCCAATTGACTCTCTCGAGACCAAATGGGTAGGCAAATTAGACCAAGCAACTAGGGTCCAAGTAGGGTAATTACTCTCTCAAGGTTTAACCCGTTAATTGGAACTATCATTTTTCATGAGTCCATCCCAATTCCTTGTTGGGTCAATTTTGGGGTCATAGACTCTCTTTCTCAAGAAGAGTTAAAGCCAAACTTTTATATGTATTGCGGTGATGTTCGATCCTTCTGTTATGATGTAACTGTTGATTCCGTTGGTTGCGTTGTGTATTTATTTTTGGACTACGTATGTGGGATTCCGGTAGCCCCCCCTTATTTGTTTACTTTGGGACTACGGGTTAGATTCCCGGGAGATCCCCCTGCACAGTTATATGAAACTACGGGAATGCACCCGATAGATTCCCCCAGTACTGGGTATTTACATTTGGGACTACGGATCGGGACTCTGGTAGATCCCCGCGCATTATGAGTTGGACTACGGGACTGCACCCGGGAGATCCACTGGATGTTTATATTTGGGGTCTACAGGACGGTATCCTGGGAGATCCCCGGTTGTTATCTCTGTGTTGAGCTGTACTCCTTCCGTGATTATTTTGTCTCCGTTGTAATTGTTGTTATCAATTCAAGTGTTTTAATGGTTTAGATTCCTTTACGATTGTGATCCTTTGTGTGAGAATTCATAGTGTTGACAATACCTCGCCCTATTATTTAATATATATTCAATACTTCAAATTTCAACAATTGTTACATTTTTAACTCAATTGATTTCTCAACTAAATTTTCCTTAAATCATTTGAGGTTGTACTTTACTTAAAAAAGGAATTTCTTCTATGTTTTGATTTATTGATTTCTCGTATTAAAGGTATTAATTCATTCGATATTGTACTTTAATTGAAAAGGGTATTTTCTTTATCAAATAATTTCTAAGAATAACTTCATCTTTTCTTGTTGATTTCCTATTTGGGTTGGGAGCTGTACTCTACTTTATGTTAAGTGAATGAGGCTCCTTGAGCATTCTTAATTGTATTGGGTTATGGAACCGATGAACTGAGTAATATGAGGATATTATTGTGCAAAAAGAGACAGAAATATGTGGGTACGAGGTGCCTAAAATATGAAAGTGGGCTGAGACCTATATTATTTATGATTATGAAATGAGGCATCACAAGGTGACCTTTACTCGAAAGAGTTATATTCGAAAGATGCTTACTTGGAAGATACTTATTTGAAGGAAATATATTCGAAATATATTTATTGAAAATCATATTATCTTAGAGATTATTGCTTGAAGGATTTATAGGCGAAAGATATTTATAGTTGAAGGACTTAATTAATTGATTGCACTTGTATACATTATTCATTGAGCAATATTTATGGTGTTTTTGTTGCCTGCTATTTATATCACTAGATGATCATTGTTGCCATCATTGTTATCTGCTTCCTATTATTTTTGTGCGCTATATTGCACAGGTTTATTTGGTAGTCTGGTCCTAGCCTCGTCACTACTTCGCCAAGGTTAGGCTAGGCACTTACCAGCACATGGGGTTGGTTGTGCTGATACTACACTCTGTACTCTTTTGTATAGATCACAGTGCTGTAGACTTCGGACCATAGTGAGATTTGTTGTTTCTTGTTCATCAGGCGACCCGAGGTAGTCCTGCAGGTGTCCGTAGCCCTTGGTGTCTCCTTCTATCTACTATTCCTGTTTCCTTCATGTATTTTCCAGTGATAGTGTTGTATTTATTTCTTCAGACCTTTATTTGTAGTACTCCTAGACAGTCTGTGAAGTTGTGACACCAGTCTTGGATAGATTTGTTATGGATTGGTATTAGCAGTATTATTTAAAACTTTACAATGCAGCCTTCCACTTATTCAATTCTGTTGTTATCTAATTGTTGGCTCTTAACTGTTATCGGATTAAAAATGAAAATAAGGTAAATAGTTCAGTTGGTTGGCTTGGCTAGCTTTTACTAGTAGGCGCCATCACGACTCTCGAGGGCGGGAAATACGGGTCGTGACAAGTTGGTATCAGAGCCCTAGGTTACATAGGTCTCACAATTTCCAGACAAATTTGGTAGAGTCTTGTGGATCGGTACAGAGACGTCTGTACTTATCTTCGAGAGGCTACAGAACTAGTAGGATAACCTCACTTCTTCCATTCCTTATCGTGCGACATTATTCAACTTGAAGCATATAACTTATGTAGTTTTACATCCACTCGTGTATGAAATTGCGCACTCAGTAATAACTATGCACCAACTGTCAGTGGTACCACAAAGGGGTTATAAGGAAGCAAGGATTATTCAATCATTGTTACCACGTGTTGCCAAGATTGAAGATACGGAAGTATTGAGAGATCACCCGGTGAATCATGAATGGGTCAATGGGCCCTAGCGTCTGGTTGACTTATATGAGTTGTGAAGGTTAACATTGTGGATTATCAGATGTTGTAAGCTATGGCTTCATGCCAAGTAAGGGGAGTCCACTATCAACAATCAAATTGCAGGGTCATGTGTTATACCAATTTTGGCCTGAGATGTATTTATGTGGTATTGAAAGTTTTTCCAAAACTTGTATATGATCAAGAGCTGAGATTTGAATGGGATGATGATGAGACTTGAGATATTCCCGTGTCCTTAATAATTCTACATTTCAGTATTAGCGGGGTCATGGAAACATATTCAGTATACTCGTAGTGCTTAAGTTAATCACAACACTCGCGTGGGGAAGTCATATTTGAATGTACCGGTGGCACGGAATTTCCTGCAATGGTTATTTAAGTTATCCGGTACAGACTCAGTATGAGCAGTCGAACTACGGATACGTTGTTATAAAAATGGTGATACTAGGAACATCCTGAGAAATTGTCATAGACTTGGGAGAAATCTGTTCCATCAGAGCACACATGCCACATACTCCATTACAGTTACTACTCTACTTGCACTACCAATTAGGGGTGGAGTCGGGTAGATGGTGCCTAAGAGGTGGAGGCCCGACCTATTGATATATTTGTTATGGTATAGCTGAGGTCGCTACACTAGATGGAAGTACGAACTCGAGTTATCATAAGGGAACAATTTCCTTAACTTGATTCGGTTATGAGTATCGAGGCAAGACCTCATAATATGCTCTACTCATGAGTGAGCTTCGTAATCTTAAATTTACTTATGTGAATACTCCTGTTGGGAGATTATATGGAGATAGCTATGTCTATCATTGTGTGTTAGTCACTAAAAATAGTTGTGATGTGGGTTTTGATGTGATTTTAGGAAAAAAAATTGATTTAAATTGCGAATTTTATTCCCTATAGGTGTGAGGGTTCTTTATATGTTGTGATTTTGTTTAATGGAAACTATTTAGAAGAATAAAGAAAGAAAATGGAAAATTTCAGTTGGCACAATGTGCGTATTACTTATGGTACGGAGTTGAGGACGAGATCCTCGTATTTTTTTTATGACGTAAAATATTTAAACCGGGCTACAAGCTACAGTGGATGTTATATAAGGATGAGGTCCTTGTGGTGAAAAGGTTATGTGTTTAAATTCTCCCTTTGTGAAATAAAAAAAATTGTACTATAGTACTTATAGGGAGTCATGCCTATGAGGCTTATTTGAAAATTCTCATATGAATATCTCTGGGCATAATTTGCCAAATTTGTATTTCAACTATTGAGTTTATCCTACAAGGTGAGTGCCGAGGTGGCGTTAAATTGTGAATCGTTAAATTGGATAAGTAATTATGAGGTCTTCATGCTACGTTGTTAGTAAAGTGAAATCTTGAAACAAGAATTTGTTAACATGAAGCTAATTGGCGATTTTGTAATCGATGATGAACAACGATTAAGACCAGAGACATGGTTATGGGCATATATATGATCTGTTTCAGGTCCAGATGTCATTATGATAAAGCAATACTTGTAATGCGGAGATTAGTGTTTTCAATATATACATTGTGGTGTTTTGTTGAGCTGTGGATGTGTTGTTATGAGTTATTTTGGTGTTACTCTGACAGGTGGATAGTCCCAATTACAGGGGAAACTGTGCCGAAATTTCTGAAAAATTTGGGAGTTAGAAAAATTTCAGACACTGAGATATGCGAAGAAAGAGATAAGTTATGTTGTGTATTTGAGGACGAATAACCCTAAGTGGGGGAGAATGTATTCGCTATTAAAAGTTGTTGTGTGTTGACATGAGAATAATACCGTGTGTTGATGTGAAAAATTTGGACCATTTTGAAAATGTTTGGAGAGTAAGAAATTTGTTCTTAAAGTTTACAAATATGGATAAATGAAACAATCTCAACTAAGATGGTGTTGTCGGGTGTATGCCGAATGCGGTAACGTGAGATCAACCGAGAGTATAGGTGTAAAAGTAAAATCATCAATTTGGCAACCTCAGAATAATTCTTAGTACGTTCGAGGACAAACGTTTGTTTAAGAGGTGGAGAATGTAATGACACGACCTGTTGTTTTAAGAATTTACACCCCGATCCCCTATAAACTGCATTCCCGTGTTTGTTTCTGCTATTGCGAGTTGCCGAGAGGAATTATTTGGAGTTTCGGAGAGTTTTGGGACACTTGGTCCCTAAATGACAGCTTAAGTTCTCGAAATTTGACCGTAGTCGGAACAGTATGAAGGCGGCCTCGGAACGGAAGTTTGATGGTTCTGTTAGCTCTGTTGGATAATTTTGGGTTTAGGAGCATGTTCAGATTGTGGTTTGGAGGTCCGTAGCTAATTTAGGCTTGAAATGCCGAAAGTTGAATTTTTGAAGTTTTCGGTTCGATAGTGAGATTTTGATCCGAGGGATGGAATGAAATTCCGGAAGTTGGAGTAGCTTCGTAGTGTTAAATGTGACTTGTGTGCAAAATTTCAGGTCATTCGAACGAGGTTTGATAGACTTTTTGATCGAAAGCGTAATTTGAGAGTTTTTGGACTTCTTAGGCTTGAATCCGATGTAAAATTTATGTTTTGATATTGTTTTGAGCGTTCTGAAGATTGGAACAAGTTTGAATGATATTTTAGGATTGGTTTTCATGTTTGGTTGAGGTCTCGGGGGCCTCGGGAGTGTTTCAGATCATTTTGGGCTGTTTTGCAATAGCTGAAGCTGGTATCTGGTATTGTTCTTCGCGTCTGCGAGGGTCCTCTCGCGTTTGTGAAGAAATATTTGGCTTCTGGGATTTTGTTCTTTGCGTTCGCGGCCGTCCTCTCGCGTTCGCGAAGAAGGATTTGGCTTCTGGGATTTATTTCTTCGCGTTCGCGAAGAAGAAGAAATTCTATTGCGCAGGTCTTACCTTGGAGGCTCATATCTCTCAATCTACAATGAATTTTAAGATGATTCAAAAGGAAACTTGTAGCTCTTTGAATCTAGTTTCTAAAAATATATTATAATAGTCATTTGGACATCTACAGCAAACGTTATGGCCATCATACAAGAGGTTGTCCGAGAAGAGTTTGAAAAAAGATATTTGGGAATTTTGTTCTTCGCGAACGCGAGAGGAGGACTGCGAACGCGAAGAGCAAATCCCTGGGCAGCAGAATAAAGTTTAATCTCGTCTCACTCTTCCATTTTGGACCAAGGGAGCTTGGGTGAGGTGATTTTTCGAGAGATTTTCAAGGAAAACATCGGGGTAAGTGTTCTTAACTCAATTTTGGTTAGATTACTCGAATCCATCGTTGTTTTTAACATTTAATTGGTAATTTTAGTTGGTAAAATTTTGAAAACCCTCTTGGTTTAATTTGAAGATTTGAGGGTCGAGTTGATGTCGGATTTTGGTAAAATTAGTATGGTTAGACTCGTGGTTGAATGAGTTGTCGGATTTTGTGAGTTTTGTCGGATTTTGAGACATGGGCCCCACAGGCAATTTTGAGTTAAATTTCGGATTTTTGTTGGAAAATTAGTATTTTCATATGAAATTAATGCGTACGATCTATATTGAGTATATTGAATTATTATGACTAGATTCGAAGCTTCGGATGAATTCGCGAGGCAAAGGCTTGTTGGAATTTTGAATTGGTTGCAAAGCGAGGTAAGTATTTGGTCTAACCTTAGCTTGATGGATTAGGAGTTTTTTCATAATTGTTATGTGTTATTTGTTGAGTACGACGTATAGGCAGGGTGACGAGTATCTATACGTTGGTGTCAAACATGCCCATGAGTCTTATACTTTGATTAATGTGACTCCTATTTGACTTAACTGAAGAGTTTTGCCTCTCCTATTGTCATGTTATATTTTCATAACTACTTGACTCGTGTTGATTTCCTTATTATTGACTTGTATATTGTGGGATCGTTGCTACGTGTTAGTTTTCCCGTTATTGAACTGTTTCCTTTATGCCAATATTCTTTTCTGTGGTTATTCCTTTGAGCTGGTTCTACCATTATCTCGTGATTTACAGCCCCTGAGTTGATTTACTTGTCTTACCTTGTATTATTGTCATTTGTTGTTGTTATATGTATTGCGGTGATGTTCGATCCTTCTGTTATGATGTAACTGTTGATTCTGTTGGTTGCGTTGTGTATTTATTTTGGGACTACGTATGTGGGATTCCGGTAGCTCCCCCTTATTTGTTTACTTTGGGACTACGGGTTAGATTCCCGGGAGATCCCCCTGCACATTTACTTTGGGACTACGGGTTAGATTCCCGGGAGATCCCCCTGCACATTTACTTTGGGATTACGGGTTAGATTGCCGGGAGATCCCCCTGCACAGTTATATGGAACTACGGGAATGTACCTGGTAGATTCCCCCAGTACTGGGTATTTACATTTGGGACTACGGATCGGAATTCCGGTAGATCCCCGCGCATTATGAGTTGGACTACAGGACTACACCCAGGAGATCCACAGGATGTTTATATTTGGGTCTACAGGACGGTACCCTGGGAGATCCCCGGTTGTTATCTCTGTGCTGAGCTGTACTCCTTCCGGGATTATTTTGTCTCCGTTGTAATTGTTGTTATCAATTCAAGTATTTTAATGGTTTAGATTCCTCTACGGCTGTGATCCTTTGTGTGGGAATTCATAGTGTTGACAATACCTCGCCCTATTGTTTTATATATATTCAATATTTCAAATTTCAACAATTGTTACATTTTTAACTCAATTGATTTCTCAACTAAATTTTTCTTAAACCGTTTGAGGTTGTATTTTACTTAAAAAGGAATTTCTTCTATGTTTTGATTTATTGATTTCTCGTATTAAAGGTATTAATTCATTCGACATTGTACTTTAATTGAAAAGGGTATTTTCTTTATCAAATGATTTCTAAAAATAACTTCATTTTTTCTTGTTGATTTCCTATTTGGGTTCGGAGCTGTACTCTACTTTATGTTAAGTGAATGAGGCTCCTTGAGCGTTCTTAATTGTATTGGGTTATGAAACCTATGAACTGAGTAATATGAGGATATTGTTGTGCAAAAAGAGATAGAAATATGTGGGCACGAGGTGCCGTGAAAATATGAAAGTGGACTGAGACCTATATTATTTATGATTATGAAATGAGGCGTCACAAGGTGACCTTTACTTGAAAGAATTATATTCGAAAGATGATTACTTGGAAGATACTTATTTGAAGGAAATATATTCGAAATATATTTATTGAAAAGCATATTATCTTAGAGATTATTGCTTGAAGGATTTACAGGCGAAAGATATTTATAGTTGAAGGACTTGATTTATTGATTGCTCTTGTATACATTATTCATTGAGCAATATTTATGGTGTTTTTGTTGCCTGCTATTTATTTCACTAGATGATCATTGTTTCTATCATTGTTATCTGCTTCCTATTATTTTTGTACGCTATATTGCACAGGTTTATTTGGTAGTCTGGTCCTAGCCTCGTCACTACTTCGCCGAGGCTAGGCTAGGCACTTACCAACACATGGGGTTGGTTGTGCTGATACTACACTCTGTACTTTTTTGTACAGATCCCAGTGCTGTAGACTTCGGACCACAGTGAGATTTGCTGTTTCTTGTTCATCAAGCGACCCGAGGTAGTCCTGCAGGTGTCCGTAAGCCTTGGCGTCTCCTTCTATCTACTATTCCTGTTTCCTTCATGTATTTTCCAGAGACAGTGTTGTATTTATTTCTTTTAGACCGTTATTTGTAGTACTCCTAGATAGTCTGTAAAGTTATGACACCAGTCTTGGGTAGATTTGTTATGGATTGGTATTAGCAGTATTATTTAAAACTTTACAATGCAGTCTTCCGCTTATTCAATTCTGTTGTTATCTAATTGTTGGCTCTTAACTGTTATCAGATTAAAAATGGAAAGAAGGTAAATAGTTCAGTTGGTTGGCTTGCCTAGCTTTCACTAGTAGACGCCATCACGACTCCCGAGGGCGGGAAATATGGGTCGTGACAGTTGTGGATCTTGGTGTCTAATTTTCAAAAAGCTAAACCATTTGGAATTTAGAATTTTGTACAAAAAGTTATGACCATTATACAAGAGGTTATCTAAAAAGAGTTTGGGAATGACTTTCAATAATTTTGTTCATCGCGAACACTATCGGAGGCCCGCGAACGCGAAGAAGGATTTTTTGGCAGTGTATAAGTTTGCAAAAATGGGTGTGGCTTATTTCATCTCATTTCCTCCATGGGAGACAACCAAGGAGCGATTTTGGAGCTCCATCTTCATCATCTATGTCAAGGTAAGTGATTCCCACCTATTGCAAGTTAATTACTTGGATTATATCTAGATTTTAACATGGAAAATCATGGGAAACTAATGGAATTTTGAGGTTTTGAAGAAAAACCTAGAAATTTATATTTTTGGATTTTGACCACGAAATTGGACATGGAACTTGGAATAAATTATATATTTGAGTTCGTGGTGTTATGGGTAAAGTTTATCTTCAAAATTTTTTGGAATCCGGGCACGTGGGCCCGATGATGATTTTATCGACTTTCAAGCTGAGTTGAAAATTGTTGTAAATATGATTATAATGGGTATTTGAGTATATATTAATCGGTTTGCATAATTTATGACTAGTTTTGGAGCGTTGGGCATCAGTTTGAGTCGTCGAAAGGGCTTGGGAGCCAGTTATGGAACTTCGGAGCGATGCAAGTCTTCTTTCTAACCTTGTAAGAGGGAATTATCCCCATAGGTGAAATAATTAAATATGTGCTTCTATTTGTCGGGGCTACGTACGCACGAAGTGGCGAGGGTCCGTGCGTAGCTACTATTATGCTTAAGTCCAGGTAATCTAGGACCCGAAAGCATGCTATACTTAAAATATTTGTAACCTTATTGACAATTTAAATTGCTTAAATCATATCGAATTGGTAAATGAATTTCTAAAGAAATTAAACATCATTTTCTTGACCGTTAAAGAGAAGTTGCCATTTCTTTGGGTAATTTTTTCCCTGATGAATTCTTGATTGACTGTTTGATGTGTTTATTTATATTTGACCGCGTTGCATATATGATTTGCGAGCGGGGTAATAGATACTTTTATGATTTGTGCCATTTGACCATCTGGCAGTATACAGTTTAAATATTATGTTGGATCGAGTCGTACGACCTCGGCATGATTTGCGCATGCTTGTATTGCTTGCCTTGAAATTATCAATAATGATATTGCCTCCCTGGACTGAGATAAATTGATAATTAAGGAACTATGAACTTGAAAATCGCTTATTATCAAAAGGATTGTTTACTTGTTACATGATTCCCTTGAGTTCTGCTGTTTTTAGTAAATCCACGACTGATTATATTAATGGACCACTAGTAAGCATCGAAGTCGACCTCTCGTGTAACGACCCGACTGGTCGTTCTGCTTTCTAGAATCCCGTTCCCCTAAATAAGACTTCCCATACTTACTTTTACTGATTTATGACTTGCAAGGATGGTTGGTTCTGGATTTGGAAGAGTTTGGGTTGGAATCGGAACACGTGGTTCCTTAAGGTTTGACTTAAAATGCCAAGTTTAACTTCGGTCAACATTTTAAGTAAACGACATCGGAATAGGGATTTGAAGGTTCCAACATGTCCGTATGATGATTTCAAACTTGGGTGTATGTCCGTATCGGGTTTTGGATGACCCCGGAGTGTTATGGCGCCTAATAGTGAAAATTGATTCTTTAAGGATTTTGAAGCTCTTTAAATTTGGTTTGGAGAGGGTTTTTGTGATATCGAGGTCCGAACAAAATTCCGAGATGGGAATAGTTCCTTAATGTCATTTAAGACTTGCACGCAAAATTTGGTATCATTCTGAGTAGTATAAGTATATTTTGGAACATTGGAAGTAGATTGAAGAACTTGAAGTTCATAAGTTTGATTCAATTGGTTTTAGGGTGTGATTCTTAGTTTTAATGTGTTTTCAGGGGTTCCGAGCATTTGAGCGAGTCCGTTTTATGATTCCAAACTTGTCGGTATATTCGCGGGGGAGGGGGGCGAGCGACAATCGAACGAGGCTCGAACTAAGTTGAAAATTTGAGAAGGAGCTGAAGCTCCAGTTGCTATCATAACTGCACGTGCGGTTGGCCAGCCGCATGTGCGAGCCCGTAGATGCAGCTGAAGCAATGCAGATGCAACCCAAGGGGAGGAGCCCAGGTTCCGCAAATGCGACTCCTCTTCCGTAGAAGCGGAACCGCATGAGCGGTCACCCGTCCGCAGGTGCAGCCCCAGCTGGTCCAGCCTATTTTCGTAGAAGCAGACATTCGTCTGCAGAAGCGAGACCACAGATGCGGTTGACGCACTACAGGTACGAAAATCGCTGAAGGCAGTGGCCTTCATTTAATACGGGAGTTTGTCATTTTTGACTCATTTCACTCCATTCTTGGGCGATTTGGGAGCTTCAAAAGGGGAAGTTTCAACCTTGCTTTGTGAGGTAAGTAATTGATACATAATGTGAGTGTAATGCATAGTTTATGGGTAGATTACGACATGCAAATTAGTGGAGATTATGGGTTTAGAGTAAAACCTAGATTTTTGATAAAAATTAGATTTAACCACGAAATTTGTTATGGAATGAAGTAGGAATCATATATTCTTGATCCTAAGATTATGGGTAACAACATTCTTCGAAAATTTTTGGGATACGGGCAGGTGGGCCCGGGGATGAATTTTCGGAACCTTGCATTTAGGGTTGAGAAATTACTTTAATAGTTAGAATATGAACTCTTGAGCATATATTGACTAGTTCTTACTGTCACGCCCCCTTCTTCCTCGCGGAGTCCGGGTTTCGACATTCATTGGGAACAACTCATTTCCTTTTGGGAATTGGGTACGGAATTTGAAGAGTCGCCACCTAACGGATTTAAGGTGCGTTAGGGCACCTAAAACAAGTAACTCATAAAACCAATTTGCATTACCAGAGATTGGGTAAGGGCTCGAAATAACCTTGAGGGGAAGGTGTTAGGCACCCCTCGTGGTCCACAATAGTGGGTCCCGACCGAACTCAAATTATGTGAATTAATCTTATAAACAGATAAAGCAAATTAGACAAATTGATATTATATTTAAAACAAGGAGTAAAGAGGGGTCCTAGGTTTTTTAGCCTACAGGATCACTTCTGTACAATGCTTGGTAATCGTTCCCAAGTTGGGGTGCTACACATAGCATTAGCACACATGTCATCATATCTTTTATTACCCAATTACCCTCCCCTTAGTGGTTACATAAGCGATTCTCATCAAACGTACTCTATGCGTGCATTACCCGTCCCTTCCTTATGGCCCTGGAGGTGTTTAGGACCTCTAATTAAGGCAGTTCTAGAATCTCCTAAGGTGTTTAAAAGGAGAAAATCTAAGCGACAAGAAAATACAAATAGGACATTCACATAAAGAGGCAATTAAAGGCTCACTTTTACCTCCTCACACAAGCAGACAATAGCACGTCTCAAACAACAAGATTTCAGATATTTCAAAGGGTCCTAGAGCAGGATATCTAGGTGAGCAAATAGAATATATGCAGCATTGTGTTAAAGCAAAGCAATAGAGACCTGATCAGTTTGCCTACTGATTTTAGAGCTTGCTGAATTTGGACAATTCACAAATAACAAAAGCATAGTTTTACAGTTTGCAGGATTTTAGTCGCCCTACAAGCTTGCCTAGGCGTGTATAGTGATGTCCTATGAACATGGTATCTAGTCATTAATCAGAAGTACAATAAACCAGTAAACAATTTTAAGTAGGCAGTTTGGTTCATTAGATCCTATAGGCATGTTGTCTAGGTGTGGAGACTGATTTTAGACTTATAGACAATGGTAGTTAAATGCAAAAATTGGTTCTAAAATCTTATAGGCATGACATCTAAATGCAGCAATTAGTTTTAAAACCTTATTTGCACGCAGAAAACTGATTTAAACCTTGTTGGCATGCAAAGGACTGATTTTAAATTTACAGGCATGATGTCTAGAATGCAAGATTGATTTAAAACCCTATAGGCATGGTTTCTAAGTGCTAAATGTACTAAAATCCTATTAGCATGAATTCTAAGTGCAAAAATTGATTTAAAACTTATAGGCATGGTATCTAAAATGAAGGATTGATTTTAGCACCTATAGGTATGGTATCTAAATGCACATAATCAGACAAACATTACAATAACTTATAGGCATGGTTTCTAAGTGCTAAATATGCTGAAATCCTATTAGCATGAATTCTAAGTGCAGAAATTGATTTAAAACTTATAAGCATGGTATCTACCCGTTCGCAACAAAATATATATAAGAATCCCTCCCAGTTTTACTAATATCCCAATATTTGTTTACAAGGAAATTATTACAGACCATATGAATTATAGAAGGAACAAACTATGCTATAGGGAGCCTGAATAGAGGCCCAAAGTGAACCTGGAAATTCCAGGCCTTCAAACAGTCTAAAATGCCATAATCTCATAGTGTCCAAGTGGAAGTATCCTGGTGCGTCAAAGTTCCCAAGGGCCTCAGGGACCCCGGGCAATGCTCACACCAAGATCCTCTTCAATGGAGAAGTGGTTATGTGTAGTGTGGAAGGGCCAGCCCCAGTGTGCCAGAGTTCAAAGGAATCTCATGGATTCCTAGGCAGTACACACACTGGAGGGGGCAGAATCTTAAGTAATCTAAAGATTAAGAGTGAGAGTGCTTGACATAGTTGGAATAACCTTAGGAAAATAGTATAAATGTAAAAAGTTTAGGAGTGAAAAATACTTTAGGAGTATAAATAGTTTAGAAAATATATTAGGGGGTGAAAACATGTTGAAAACATTCTGGGAAAAGAAAGGTTCAACAAACAACAACACCATATTGCCCAAATTCAACTTCAGTTTGTTAATTAACTCTAGGTGAGGACAAGCAATTTTGCAAATAGGGATCAAGGGTTGGGAACATAGGAAGCTTCAATCAGAAACACATAAACATGATACGAGAGAGAGCATATTGAACAACAAGTACATAGAACAAGCAGAGGTTGATTGACAACCAACAACCAAATTCATAGCATTCATTAGAACATAGACTACTGATTTAAAGTCCTAGCAGGAAAGTCATCCTTGATGCTAAAGTAGTAATTGACAGTAAAGCAAAGATACTGAATGTGGGAATAGTCATGCTGAGGACAGGGGTCTACTACACAGAACTATTCATGCTAATTGAAGTTAATTAGATAACATGAGAGTCTGAGACACAAAATAAGCATGCTGGTTGGAGGAAGTAAACAAGAAAGATGGAAGTACTTAAACTAAAGTAAACATGCAGACTAAGACAATAAACAAGAAGAGTGAAACTTTAGACATGCTGATCAGGCAGTAAATAGAGTTAACTAGGCAGTAGTTACACTAGTACATAAGAGACATAGCCTTAGTAGAAATGAAGCAACAAGGTGCACATAGATTTTATCTTCATAATGGCATTGAGGTAGGAACATACCAGTTAAGGAAGCAGAAACAGAAGGTAAAAATAGGCAGGATTCAACAGTCTAGCCTTGGCTTTCAGCCGGCTACACAAGCAATGAACACAAGTAGCAGAGGGAGAGAGAAAGATGAGAGAAAGTTTATGTGTGTGTGTGTTTGAACTATTGTTCGTGTGTTTGAGAGGCAGAATGAGAGTGTATATATAGCCCTTAGGGAGTAGAACAAATAAGATAAAGAGAATCAAAGTTCAATCAATTAGGGATCAATCAACCAATCACATAATCAATTTCTATAAGGAAGTCCAGGAAAGACCCCTTTAATTGGGGAATAGTCAATTAACGGTCATAATCGGGGGTTCAATTAAGTCAATAAATCAAAATCATACCATGTAGGGAGTCAGTAAAAATTCCCAAACTACTGTCGACTAATTAAGGCAAGTAAGAAAAATAAGGAAGCATGTCACAAATAAGGAAACTAGTAAAATCCCAGCACACTGATTTTAACAGGACAATTAATAGGAAACAATCGGTAAAAATCTTCAAAGAGTACTGATTTCATAGGAAAGAATTATTTGAATCCTTAAATAGAAATCAACCAAGTAAGAATCCCCAACGGGTTCTGAGTTTAACAAGAAAGAAGATTGTTCAGATCCTTAACATAAATCAATCAAGTAAAAATTTCACAAAATACTGATTTTAACAAGGAAAATCATTTAGGTCTCTAAATAGAATAAGTTAATACGACTGGCTCACAGAGATAAACACAATATCGAAACAAAATTGAAGAAATCAATATAACACACAGAATCATCTAGAGTTTGATCATGCATGCGAAAATTAGTCAAGATAGCGAAGAAAAAATTAATAAAAACACTGAGAAGTTAGAAAAATCTTTGAAGAAAAGTCTGGGATGAACCCTAATTTTAGAAAGAGTAAATGTAGTCGAAACAATTAATTAAACCAAGAGATTTTAAAAGGAAAACACCCAATAATACTCGAATCACTTCAGATCTATAAAGATCTGAGAAGATTCGAACAGTAGTGAAGCTAAGGTTTTCAGAAAATAGTAGAGATGAAGAGAATTGGTCGAAAACCCATGGATTCGTACTAGAAACAAGAGGAAATCCATAATTACAAATGAAAGTGGCCTGAGACAGGCTGATAATCAACTTTCAAGCTAGAACAGGTTGGATTTCCATGAGATCTTCTCAAGGACTCATGAAATCAAACAGCCAGAGGGTATAAGAGACCGGTGGTGGTCGGAGAATGCACGGAAACACCATAGAAGCAAGGTTCCCGCTGGTGACACCGATTAGGGTTAGGGTGAGTTGAGAGAGAATTGGAAGGGCGAGGGAAATGGGTGACGGCAGAATGAGAAGAATGATTAGGGTTTGGGGTCATTTGGAATAAAAAAGGAAAGAATGAATGGTGGCCGTTGATTTCTGTGATCAACGACCAAGATTAGAGGGGTTTGGGGCTGGGTAGAAGTCTTTAGGGTTTGGGATAGGTAGATTTGGGCCTGGTTTTTAATTGACTTTGATTTGGGGGGATCCGATTTTGGGTTTAAATTAGGGGCTATTTGTTAAATACCCATTAAAATAATTTTAAAAATATCTAATTAAATGATAAAAAATAATTTTCATGCATGAAGGTGATTTAAAATAATTATTTAATATTATAAAAATATAAAATGTTATTTTCTATATAGATAATTTAGTTATGCATATGTAAGGGCTATATTTGCAAGATATGCAATTATAATCTTAAAAATGCAAATATAATTATAAAAAATACAATTAAAATAAACACTCATATGAACATAAATGATGAATTTAGATGATTAAATCATCATAAAATAATATGAGGGATAGTTTTGAACATTTATGTAATTAAAAAATACAGAAATAAATGGATTTAGGGCCTTTAAAAATTGTAGAAAAATATTATAAAACACTTGTGCATGTTTATAAATGCATGTACAATATTTTAAAAGTATTTATGCATATTTAAAATATATGAGGGAAATATTGGGTATTAATAGCTGCCTCTCTTTACCCGGGAAAGATGAAAGAGTTTTCGGGTAAAGAAATGATGGCCGATTTTGACCGAATGGGTGTTTTTGAAAAATAAAGGCCAAACCCTGGTCTTCGAGTTGCCTACATATCCCTGGTTTTACAGGAATCATGCCATGTGTAGCTCTGGACCCAACGGTGAATGAAATCGATGGAGTTGTTATAAGAATGGTAGCCAGTTTCATCAAAAGGTTCTTTTGTGAAGAGTGATGCCAGATAGAGTTATGATTATTGGTATGGGGTGTAACGAAGGGATTATAGGGCAGATATCTGGATATCACAGAGTAAGGTGGGTAATTGATGGGAATCGGTTATAGTGGCAAAGTGAAAATGGCATGAGCGGAAACCGAAGCGAAGGCTGCTCCTGTTTGAAGAACAGTTACCTCTTCGATTACTTGCAAAACTTAAAACACAATGCATGCGAGTATATAGATGATGAAAATTTCCTTTGGACCATGAAAGATTGACTTTGGACAGTGCAGATGACGTCCTTAGACTATGATGTCCTGGGCCATGAATTGTGAGATAGGAGATTCGCAAGCCATGAAATGATATTCTCGGGCCATGGGGATGGTGCCTTTGAACCATGATGCCTTTGAATAATGATGTGAAAGCATTAAGAGATCCTCATGCCATGACATTGTGTCTTCAGGCTATGAGGATGATGCTTTCGGACTATGACGCCTTTGGACAGGTTGGCTATATGTTAGCCCATGAAGTGCAGAGATATGATACTGAAAGTGATAGAAATACAAAGCTTAGTCTTGCGTGGAGTTTTGGGCAGAGCTTAGCCCGAGAGAAGAAGATAGTGCCAAGAGTAGAGCAACATTTATGCAAGGAGGGACAATGCTTAGTCCCATGAGAAAGCAATGCCTAGCCTTATGCAAATACAAAGACAGGGTTTAGCCTCATGCAAGATTTGAGACAGGGCTTAGTCTCATGCAAAGAGAAGGCGATGCTTAGCCTTATGCAGATGAGAGGCAGGGCTTAGCCTCATGCAAGATTAGAGACAGAGCTTAGTCTCATGCAAAAAGAAGGTAATGCTTAGCCTTATGCAGATGAGAGGCAAGGCTTAGCCTCATGCAATATTGGAGATAGGGCTTAGTTTCATGCAAGGAGAAGGCAATGCTTAGCCTTATGCAAATATGGAGACAGGGCTTAGCCTCATGCTAGATTGGAGACAGAGCTTAGTCTCATGCAAAGAGAAGGCAATGCTTAGCCTTATGTAGATGAGAGGTAGGGCTTATCCTCATACAATATTGGAGACATGGCTTAGTCTCATGCAAGGAGAAGGAAATCCTTAGCCTTATACAAATATGGAGGCAGGGCTTAGCCTCATGCAAGATTGAGATAGAGCTTAGTCTCGTGCAAGGAGAAGGCAATGCTTAGCCTTATGCAAATATAGAGGCATGGCTTATCCTCATGCAAGATTTGAGACAGAGCTTAGTCTCATGTAAGGAGAAGGCAATGCTTAGCCTTATGCAAATATGGAGGCACGACTTAGCCTCATGCAGAGAACAAATAAGAATAGAATATTTCTTAGCTGGAGATATATTTGCGTCTGGTGGCCTGATCGTTAGGACTTTGGTATGTGTATGTTTGCGAATACTTCTATTATGTTCACCATGCCTGCATCCAAAGAAAATTGTAAGTTTTGTAAGGGGAGGTTAGTTCGTGCCTTCGTTTGCTGGCTTGCTTCGCTCCATTCTGGAGGCCTTGTTTGAGTTGCCCTGGGTAACACCTGACCGTCACGGAAATAGAGTTTTCGAACATATGCATTTATTGATAAAAATGGAGTTATTTTTCAGAAAACATAGTGAAATATCGAGTAATTTTAGATGAACTAGTGACTGTAACACATTTCAGAGACATTGCAGCTTTCTTATTTTAGAATTTTGAGGGTCCTCCTCAAAATTTTGCCCCAGTTTGGCAAATGGTCCTTCGGCCATTTGCGTGCGACGAAACTGGCTGAACCTTCTCCGGAATTTTGAGAATCCTTCTCAAAATCCTACCTCAGTTTCTTAAACAATTTTTGACTTTCTGGCATATGATGGCGTCGACTGGACTTGCTCCGGAATTTTGAGGGTCCTCCTCTAAATTCTGCCCCAGTTTTTGGCTCTGAAGGAAAATGAAAACTTTATTATGATATGACCGAACCAACAGAGCTGCCTACGTATCCCCTCTTAAACGGAATCAGGTCAAGCTTAGTTCAGTTATATTGGATGAAGGAATGTAAACAATCTAAACATAGTATCTCTTGATTGCGTCTGAATTGATTGGTTTCAGACAAACTTCTCCGTCCATTTCTGCAAGTATGAGTGCTCCTCTCATTAATACCCTGTGAACCATGTTGGGACCTTGCCAGTTGGAAAAGAATTTCCCTTTGGCTTCATCTTGATACAGGAAGATCTTCTTCAGCACCAGCTGTCCTGGCGCAAACTGTCTTGGTTTGACCCTTTTGTTGAAAGCTCTAGACATTCTATTCTGAAAGATGACTGTGACATACTGCATTCTTTCTTTTTCTGTCTATAAGGGCTAATTGATCATAGCGGCTCCTTATCCATTCTGTATCACTGAGTTTGGCTTCCTATATGATTCTTAAAGAAGGAATTTCTACCTCGACTGGAATGATAGCTTCAGTACCATAAACCAGTAAATAGGGAGTTGCCCCAGTTGATGTGCGGCGGTACCCCGGTATGGAAAAAGGGTAACTTCTCGTGCCATTGTTTGTGGTTTTCTACCATCTTCCTTAGTATCTTCTTGATATTCTTGTTAGCAGCTTCCACAACTCCATTTATTTGAGGTCTGTATGTTGTAGAGTTTTTATGCTTGATTTTGAAGGTTTCACACATGGCTTTCATCAGGTCACTATTGATATTGGCGGCATTATTAGTGATAATGGACTCGGGAACTCCGAATCGGCAAACAATACGATCCTTCACAAAGTCTGCAACAACTTTCTTGGTTACAGCTTTGTAGGATGCAACCTCTACCCATTTTATGAAGTAGTCAATGGCTACTAAAATGAACATGTGCCCTTTTGAAGCAGTGGGCTTGATCGGACCAATGAAATCCATTCCCCAGGTAGCAAAAGGCCAAGGTGCACTTGTTATGCTGAGCTCATTGGGTGGTACCCTTATCATGTTTGCATGTACCTGACATTGGCGGTCCACAAGTTCCGGCGTGTATTTCTTCGAGCAATCTGGAAGCCTCCTTTGCATCAACACACCTTAACAACCCTAGATCAGGAGTTCTTTTATACAGGGTCCCTCTCCTTTGGAAGAAGTGATTGGATAGGCCTCCGCAACGTGCGTTTCTGAGTGTGGTTTGCCTGCTCTGGATATGCTCCTCTTGCCAAATATTCTTTGATGTCGTGGAACCAAGGTTTTTCATCCGTTTCCTCTTCAACATGAGCATAGTAAGCTGGTAGATTATGGATCCTCACCGGGACGGGATCAATGAAATTCTTGTCTGGATGTCGTATCATTGATGACAAAGTGGCCAGTGCATCTGCGAACTCATTTTGAATTCTATCTTTGTGAATCTCTTCATTAACTCCTGCACATGATACAAGTATGGCAGTATCTTGGTGTTCTTTGTAGCCCATTCTCCTTGAACCTGATGTACTAGAAGATCCGAATCACCGATTACCAGCAGTTCTTGTATATTCATATTGATGGCCAAATTGAGCCCCATGATTCAAGCCTCATATTCCGCCATGTTATTGGTGCATGAAAACCTAAGCTTCTCAGATACAGGGTAGTGTTGACCTATTTCTGGTACAAAAACCGCTCCAATGCCCACTCCTTTGAAATTTGCAGCTCCATCGAAGAACATCCTCCAACCGTCGTAAGCTTCAATAATGTCCTCTCCTACGAATGATACTTCTTCATCAGGAAAATATGTTTTCAAGGGTTCGTATTCCCCTCCTATGAGATTTTCAGCAAGATGGTCTGTCAATGCTTGTCCTTTGACCACCTTCTGAGTTACATAGACAATATCGAACTCACTTACCAATATCTTCCACTTGGCTAATTTCCCGGTTGGCATGGGCTTCTGAAAGATGTACTTCATAGGGTCCATCCTAGATATGAGGTACGTGGTATAGGCACAGAAGTAATGCCTCAGTTTCTGAGCCGTCCAGGTCAAAGCACAGCAAGTGCATTCCAATAGAGAGTATCGTGCTTCGTAAGGTGTGAACTTCTTACTCAAGTAGTATATGGATTGCTCCTTTCTCCCTGTCTCCTCATGTTGTCCCAAAACACATCCGAAAGCTCCATCTAATACAGATAGATAGAGTAGCAAAGGTCTCTCAGGTTCTGGCGGGACTAGGACTGGCGGTGTGGATAGGTATTCTTTGATTTTGTCAAAAGCCTTTTGACAATATTTGGTCCAACTCGTTTCAACATCTTTCCTCAACATTTTGAAGATGGGTTACATATAACTATAGACTGTGCTATGAAGCGAGTGATATAGTTGAGATGTCCTAGGAAGCTCATTACGTCCTTCTTGCTCTTTGGTGGAGGTAACTCTTGAATAGCCTTAACTTTGGACGGGTCCAACTCGATCCCTTGGCGGCTAATAATGAATCCCAACAGCTTCCCTGCGGGAACCCCGAATACAAATTTTGTGGGGTTCAGTTTCATATTGTACCTTCTTAACCCGTCAAAGAACCTTCTCAATTCTGTTATGTGATCCGTGGCCCTTTTGGATTTGATAATGACGTCGTCAATATACACCTCTATTTCTTTGTGTATCATATAATGGAATATGGTTGTCATGGCTCTCATGTAAGTAGCCCTAGCATTTTTTAGACCAAATGGCATCTTCTTGTAGCAGTACACTCCCCATGGTGTAATAAAAGCTATTTTCTCTGCATCTTCTTCATCCATCCAGATCTGGTGATAACTCCCGAATAAATCTACAAAGGATTGGAGATCATGCTTAGCACAATTGTCGATCAGGATGTGTATATTTGGCAGTGGAAAGTCGTCCTTGGGAGTTGCTCTGTTTAAGTCGATAGTCAACACATACTATGACTTTCCCATCTTTCTTCAGAACTGGTATAATGTTGGCTAGCCAGGTTGGGTACTCAACTACCCTGAGGACTTTAGCTTTGATCTGCTTACTGACTTCCTTCTTGATTTTCAGGCTCATGTTTGGTTTGAACTTTCTGAGTTTCTATTTTACTGGCGAGCACATTGGATTGGTAGGCAACTTGTGAGCCACTATGAATGTGCTTAGACCTGTCATGTCATCATATGACCATGCAAAGATATCCTCATATTCCTTCAAGAAACGAATGTACTCCTCCTTCTCTGTCAGTGATAAGTGAATGCTTATGCGAGTCTCCCTGACGGTTTCGGCGTCTCCCAAATTTACTACTTCGATTTCGTCCAGGTTGGACTTAGGTTTATTCTCAAAGTTCTCAACCTCTCTGACAATTTCCTCAGGTATTTCATCTTCTTTTTCCGAGTCACTATCATTATGTTGCATTGTCTCATTACATGTCATAGTCATCGGTTCATCAGGAAAAGTAATAATACGTTGTAGAAAGAAAAGTGTGAAAGATAATAATGAATAATAATAGCCATGCATTGATAAAAAATTGAAAATATCCAAAACAAGTATGGCTCGATGAATCGAGAAATTATTTTGAAACAAAATGCGTCTTTAAAACAAAATTACTCAAAATATCTTAAATGCCTAGCACGACTATTAAAACAAGTCAAGTTAATTGCTAAGCTACCCAGGAACTCGGCGGGCCCAGGATGGTGTGGTAGTCCAATTTTGAGAACTGATCCCTTCTCTATGGTCTGAATGGTGAGGCCTTATTCTTCTTCCTCCTCCTCCTCTTCAACTATCATATTGCAATCTATACCCTCATCCTCTAGGAACAAATTCCTCAGCCCAGCTAAAGCTTCTTCTTCTGCAGTTCCCCATATTGTATCAGCCTGGTGAAAAGTCTGACCTAGATGTGGCACTGGTTGCTCGATAGGGTAATAAGGACCATGTCATGGAGGCAGCCAATCATCATACTCTTGCTATGTATACTGGTATCCAAGCAAAGGTTGTACCATGACGTTTCAGCTATATTGGTTTAGTAATGCCTTGGAGATTTTTCCCAAGCCCTTTTCCGGGTTCATACCCAGACCATGCCAAGTATGCTTTCTATTTTGTTACTCTACCATTTGTCTTTCTCAACTACTTTGACATATTTGATGTGGTGATAAGTTTCCCCTCATAGCATTCTTCTGTTCTTGATAACCAGTATGGTTTGACTGGTGTAAATATGATTACTTCTATCTTCGTGAATGATCACCTCCTGATGGTTCCATTCGAACTTCACATCCTGGTGTAGTGTGGAAGCCACAACTCCAACAACATGTATCCAAGGTCGACCCAACAGAAGATTTTATGTAGTTGATATGTCAAGCACTTGTAATTCAACATCGAACCAAGTTGACCCCATTTGCAGACAAAGATTAATCTCCCCAATCGGGTCCCTTTGAGACCCATCAAAGGCTTTCACATTCATACTTCCTGCCCGTATCTCATGGAAATCTTTGCCCAATCTTTTCAGAATAGTCAATGGGCAAATATTGTGGCTTGAACCTCCATCTATTAGGACCCTGGCAATGAATTTGTATTCAAACTGTACCGTGATGTGCAATGCCCGGTTGTGACTTAACCCTTAGGGCGGTAATTCATCCTCATGGAAGGTGATCTTATGACTCTCCAGCACTTGCCCCACCATGTTGGCCATTTCTCCGTAGGTGATATTGTTGGGCACATAAGCTTCATTTAACACCTTCATCAAAGCATTCTTGTGCGCCTCTGAATTTTGCAATAGTGATAAGATGGATATCTGAGCGGGGGTTTTGTTCAAATGATCGACAACAGAGTATTCTCTCACATGTACTTTCCTCCAAAGATCATCCGGTCTAGTTTCAATGATAGGTTTCTTAGTAGCATCCTCCTTGCTCAATCCTCCCAAGTGTTCAGGTGTATAGATCCTTCCTGTTCTGGTCATTCCTTGTGCAACATCAAATTCTTCCATTTTTGCTTTTCCCTTTTGCCTAGCTTCGACAACGTAATCCCAAGGTATGGCCTTGGAATTGAAAGGAGGTGTAATTGATACTGTCACTGTGAAAGGTGTGGCCACTTCTACCTCAAATAGAGCAGGTATGGCTATAAGCTGAGCTACCTCTACCTTAAATGGAACTGATGCGGTTACCTCAACCTCGATTGATGACTGCATCTGCACCACAATAGGAGTGAGTGTGACTGCAGGTTTAATGTCATCGCCTTCCCGAATAAGTCCAATTGACCCCTTAGGATCCCATTCTTCATCCGTCTCTATCACATGTACCCCATCACCCCTATGATCTGGAAGAGGATTATTGCGGACGTTGGGTGTAGCTTATTTTGCATGTATGATCTTTCTATCAATCAATTTCTCGATCTTATCTTTCAATGTTTGGCACTCGTCAATGGTGTGCCCCTTCATACCAGAATGATATGTATAGGTTTTGTTTGGGTTGACCCATTGAGATGAGTTCTCCACTGCCACAACAAGAATAAGAGTGACATAACCAGCGACCTTCAACCTTTCGTACAGTTGGGCGATGGGTTCAGCAATAGCGGTATAATGTCTGGGTAGTTTTCGATCAAAGTTAGGTCGGGGTTTCTGGTAATTTGGACGAGTTGGAGGTGAATGATAGTAGGCTGGCTGGGTGTTATAAGTATGATAGGCGGTGGTGGGTTGAGAATATCTGGGAGATGGGGGTTGGTATGTGGGTGGAAGTGTTTAGTATGTGAGCGGAGATTTTAGGCCTTAAGCCACCATTACTGCCCCCACTTCTCTTTTCTTTGATATGCCGCCTGATTGTAATGCTTTGTTCGTGGCATGTAGTGCCTCGAAATTTGTCACCATCCCACTTTTGATACCTTCCTCAATCCTTTCTCTGAGTTTGATGATATTGGAGAACTTGTGATTCTCAATGACCATTAGCCTTTCATAATATTGTGGGTCCTGTGCCTTGACAAACTTGTTCATTTGTTCTTTTTCTAGTGATGGTATGACCTTGGCTACTTCTGACCTCCACCGAGTAGCATACTCGCGGAAGGTCTCAGTTGGCTTCTTCTTTAAATTCTGGATGTAGAAGACATCCGGTTCATTCTCTGTATTGAACTTGAACCGGTCCAATAAATTCTAATGCCATGCTCACCCAATTGGCCGGTTCTGGCTTATGTACCAAGACATGGCATCACCAGTAAGACTTCCCATGAAGAGCTTCATTCGGATCCTTTCATCTTTTCCGACCCCCACGAGCTTGTCACAGTAAGTTCTCAAATGAACCTTGGGATCACCTGTTCTGGCAAACATTTCGAACTTGGGAGGTTTGTAACCCTCTAGTAGTTCCACGTCCGGTTGTATGCATAGATCCTCAAAATTCAGACCTTCTACCCCTTTGCCTCCTTCAATACCCTGAACTCGACTTGTCAATTTCTTGAGTTCCTCGGTCATGATCTTGATGATCAGGTCCTTCTCAGCGGATTCTGGTGTATAGGAGAGTGGTTGAGTAGAGTGAGGTACGGTTTCCACATATATAAGGTTGTTTTGGTGAGTGCTAGGGACTTGGGTGTAATGGTGGTCGTTGGTTGAGTTTTGAGGCTCAGGAATGAGTTGTGGTGTGTTCTGAGGAGTATGGCAGGTAGTGGCTTATGGGTACTGGATTAGTTGATGATGGTGTTATGGTGGAGTTGGTATTGGCAAAGGATTGGGACTTTGAGGTGGAGTTGCATATTGATGTGTTGCTGGAGGAGGTTGGTTTGGTGTATTTTGGGGAGGTGCTGGGTTTTTAGTATTTTGTTGGTTGATGTCAGGGACATTTAGGGTGAGGGAGAGGTTTGCTAAGTTGTGGACCTGCTCAAGTTCTCCCTGTAACTCCAGTATCCTTTGTTCCAATTGCAAACCAAGTCATTTGGTGCCGGAGTACTTCGACCATTTGAAGTTTTCGCATTCTCAGCATTTCCTTTCGAATACCACTTAAGTCATCCATCTTAGCTTTCACTATGCTTCTCGTATTACTTGGAGGAGGAGGAGGTGGAGAGCCTCTAGATCTGGTGTGATATGCTGATGATGTCAGTATGTGCGAACCAACCCTAAGGGATGGGAATAATAATAAAATAAATATCAAAAGGTAAACAAGTTAGTAAGAATTCTGAAATGTTTGCGGTATTTAAACACATATTGCGAGAATGTATATTCACGTCCTAATTTGGGAGCCCCATTGTGCCTGAGGTAGGCCTAGCGACAAATAGATTTGGAGAAATTTAGTTCCAATAATTGCCTCATTTCATTAATGTAAAGATAGACGACCAAAACGACACTAAATAAGATAAGTCACTAATGGCACTTGGCCTTATTACATTTGAAAAGCAAGTAAACCTAATCTACTTGGTCCTAGAAGGACCCTCTCCAGGCTGGATGCTCTTGTCGATCAGTTCTCCCAGTTCGTGTAGGTTCCAGTAAGAATGCCCTTGCCAAATGTCCTCCTTCTTTTTCCTCAGCGTTCTGACAATCAGTGACTCTCTTCCTCATTCTTCCTTCTAATTCCATCAGACTATACTCCAGATATTCCAGCCTTTCACTAGATTTAACAGCCCTCTCTTTCCATTCATTGATCATTTCCATATTGGCCTTATGTTGCTCTATATGCTCGGCTTCAGACTCGCGAATTCTTTTGCGCAATTTGTTATATTTCACCTATGCTTTGGCAACTTCATCTGTGACCCATTTTCCTGGACCAACCCTTGGCTCGAATATTCCTGCTATGTCATCTTCTAACCATGACGGGTAAAAGTACACATGACCGGCATGATATCAATCTGGCTCGATGGTATCATTTTCCATGATAATTTTCAAATGTCACATGTGCCGAGCTTCACATTTGTATGGAACGTTGTCATCCTAAAAATCCGCCCTGTAGTGACTTATTTTGGCAACTCGCGATATGACCTACCTCCTGCCTGCCTGTCTCATAACCTCGAGGAGAGCATAAGGGTATATGCCCCTTAACTCAATCAATACCAAGTGTGGAATATCCCTGGATCTGATGATGAACTCGTGGGTAGGGAACCACTCGAACATCCATTGAACCTGGTCCTCGGTCAAATTATTGAAAAACTACACCCATCCTACAAGATTCTCCGGTTGAGCAAACCGGTCTGGGATATAGGTCATTCTCTTGGGATGATGGAATGTTATGTGATCATTTCATGGCCTTCACGGAAATTCATGACGGTATTGACCCTTTTGGAGATGTTCTAGAAGCCACACTTGCAGCAGCAAATTGCAACCCTTAAAGTATTTGAACCCATTCTGGCAGCGCTCCAAGGCCTGGTATATATCTGCAATGATCATAAGGACAATGGTATATGTCTGCCCCTCAATCCCATCCATCAAAGTTTTGGCCACCATGGTCAGCCTGGTGTGGATTCTGTCCCCTTGGATCGGGAACACTAGCATACCGAAGAAACATACAATGAAAACAAAGACCCTGCGGTGAACCCAACCCAAGGAAGTGATGGAGAATTCTTCATCAAAAATACAGTAAGACCTGCTGTGACCGTATCGTTCATAGACGAAATTGAAAGGTATGTAGGAGTTTTTCAGGCACTCCAAGTCATCATTCTTCTTTAACCCCATCATCTTAAGAAATCCCCTAGCTGTGCAATTTTTATGTACCAATAGACCAGGGCTATCCCAGGGCAACCCAGCTAATCCCGCTATTTCTTCCAAGAGAGGGGTCATTTCTATGTTTCCAAAGTGGAACACATCCCTTTCTTTGTCCTAGAACATGGTGGCAGCCTCGATCAACATTTTGTTTGGCTGCAAGTCCAATAAAGAAGGCAGATTTTCTAAGACCCTTTTTACATGATTTTGGTCACTTGAAGGAAGATCCTTCCACCAATCTAGCAAAAGTGATGGTATGTTACTGGCCATGCCGAACCTGGGGACTTCGTGCCTCATTTTCTGCAAA
Organism: Nicotiana sylvestris; assembly: GCF_000393655.2. NCBI lineage: Eukaryota > Viridiplantae > Streptophyta > Magnoliopsida > Solanales > Solanaceae > Nicotiana > Nicotiana sylvestris. The sequence continues at coordinate 108,444,541 of NC_091068.1, forward strand.
ACAAAATATAGTTAGGCCCTTTCCCCCTCCAGGTTTGTCTACTTATACAACAATGATTAGCACATTGGCACTTATTTCTCCAAATTAATTCACACAATCGTGGTTGCGTCCATTGGAATTATGGAAAACCCGATGGACTTTTGGGTGAGGCTTGTCTTAAAGGGTTATTATGTGGACAATATATTAACTCGGCTAGGTTTGACCATGATGCATGTACAATTAATCAGAGTAAGATTACTATAGAGGTCTAGACTGGGACCCTCAATTGGACAACTTGGGGGGAAAGGCACGGAACCGTCGACTGCACCGCTGATCGACTAGTTTTACCACAAATACGCCTTTCCGAAGTTAAAAGAGTGATATATAGGAAGAGTGCAAATACTCATCAAGCGTTGCTATAGGATTGATTACGTACGAGTGGGATATAATGTTGAGCATGATTTATGCAACAATAGTAGCATGTTGTCATGTATTTGCACGTTAAAAAATGATAAACTCAGTATTTAAATAATTGAAAGACAGTTAAAAAAGAAAACAAGTCAGTTTCAGGAAATCATAAATGCTTGAAAAATAAAAAATAAATAAATAAGCAATTAAATTCAAGTAAGGGGAAGGGAAAGGGTGCACATGTATTAACAGAATAAAGCATGCTTAAGACTAATTCACAAATAAGTTTGTTATGGTAAGAGCCTAAAATATTTCCCAATAGAGTCGCCATGCTGTCGTGCCCCTTCTTCCTCGCGAAGTCCGGGTTTCGACATTCATTGGGAACAACTCATTTCCTTTTGGGAATTGGGTACAGAATTTGAAGAGCCGCCACCTAACGGATTTAAGGTGCGTTACGGCACCTAAAGCAAGTAACTCATAAAACCGGTTTGCATTACCAGAGATTAGGTAAGGGCTTAAAATAACATTGAGGGGAAGGTGTTAGGCACCCCTCGCAGTCCACAACGGTGGGTCCCGACCGAACTCAAATTATGTGAATTAGTCTTATAAACAGATAAAGCAAATTAGACAAATTGATATTATATTTAAAACAAGGAGTAAAGAGGGGTCCTAAGTTTTTTAGCCTACAGGATCACTTCTGTACAATGCTTGGTAATCGTCCCCAAGTTGGGGTGCTACATATAGCATTAGCGCACAAGTCATCATATCCTTTACTACCCAATTACCCTCCCCTTAGTGGTTACATAAATGATTCTTATCAAACGTACTCTATGCATGCATTACCCGTCCCTTCCTTATGGCCTTGGAGGTGTTTAGGACCTCTAATTAAGGCAGTTCTAGACTCTCCTAAGGTGTTTAAAAGGAGAAAATCTAAGAGACAAGCAAAGACAAATAGGAAATTCACATAAAGAGGCAATTAAAGGCTCACTTTTACTTCCTCACACAAGCAGACAATAACACGTCTCAAACAACAAGATTTCAGATATTTCAAAGGGTCTAGAGTAGGATATCTAGGTGAGAAAATAGAATATATGCAGCATTGTGTTAAAGCAAAGCAATAGAGACCTGATCAGTTTGCCTACTGATTTTATAGCTTGTTGAATCTGGACAATTCACAAATAAAAAAAGAACAATTTTATAGTTTGTAGGATTTTAGTCGCCCTACAGGCTTGCCTAGGTGTGTATCAGTGATGTCCTATGAACATGGTATCTAGTCATTAATCAAAAGTACAATAAACCAGTAAACAATTTTAAGCAGGAAGTTTGGTTCATTAGATCCTATAGGCATGTTGTCTAGGTGTAGAGACTGATTTTAGACTTATAGACAATGGTAGCTAAATGCAGAAATTGGTTCTAAAATCTTATAGGCATGGCATCTAAATGCAACAATTAGTTTTAAGACCTTATTTGCACGAAGAAAACTGATTTAAACCTTGTTGGCATGCAAGGACTGATTTTAAATTTACAGGCATGGTGTCTAGAATGCAAGATTGATTTTAAACCCTATAGGCATGGTTTCTAAGTGCTAAATATACTGAAATCCTATTAGCATGAATTCTAAGTGCATAAATTGATTTAAAACTTATAGGCATGGTATCTAAAACGCATGATTGATTTTAGCACCTATAGGCATGGTATCTAAATGCACATAATCAGACAAACGTTATTGTAATGACCCGGCCGGTCGTTTCATGAGTTACCACTCTGTTTTCCCCATTTCTGTTTCTTATTGTCTTGTTTAGTTGTATCATGTGATATCGGGTTGGTTGGTTCGAGTTCAGAGAGGTTTTGGAAAGGAATGAGATACTTAGTCTCTTTTAAGTAAGCTTAGGTTGAAAAAGTCAACCGGATGATGATTTATGTGAAAAAGGGCTCGGATGTGAATTCCGATGGTTCGGATAGCTTCGAGAGGTGATTTGCAACTTAGGAGCATGATCGAAATGTGTTTTGGAGGTCCGGAGTATATTTAAGCTTGAATTGGCAAAATTGGAATTTTGGTGTTTTCCAGTTGATAGGTGAGATTTTGATATAGGGGTCGGAATGGAATTCCAGAGGTTGGAGTAGGTCCGTTGTTTCATTTGTGATGTGTTTGCAAAATTTTAGGTCATTTGGATGAGGTTTGATAGACCTTTTGATCGAAAGCGGAATTTGGAAGTTTTTGGAATTCTTAGACTTGAATCCGATGTTAATTTGGTGTTCTAATGTTTTTTTTGAGTTTTCCAAAAATTGGAACAAGTTTGAATGAAGTTATGGGATATGTTGGCATGTTTGGTTGAGGTCTCGAGGGACTCGGGTGAGTTTCGGGTGGTTGAACGGACCAATTCATGTTGAAAAAAGTTGCAGAAAATCTGTTGTTGGTGTTGCAGACATTTGGCCTTCACATTCGCGAGAGGGCTCTTGCGTTCGCGAAGGGTGAGGATGTGAGGCAGGATATTTGACCTTCGCGTTTGCGATGGGTGTCCCGCATTCGGGTTAGGTGTTGTGTTCATCGCGAAGGCGATGAGTATCCCGCGTTCGCGTAAAGTAATTGGGGTAGCTGGGATCCCAGGAGCTTTGTGCTTCGCGTTAGCGTAGGTGTAGCTGCATTCGTGAAGGTTTGATCTGCTGAGGCATCACATTCACGAAGGGTCGTCCGTGTTCGCGTAAGAGAATTTTGGTCAAAGGAAACTTTGTGCTTCGCGAACGTGGGGCTTTGGCCGCGTTCACGAAGAAGGATTTCAAATAGCTGGGTAGAATGTTTAAAAGGCTATTTTCGCGATTTTTGGCCTAAGTTCACCATTTTTGACTCGGTTTTGGAGCTTCTTGAGGGAAATTGAAGAGGGAATCAAAGAGAACTTCTTGGAGGTAAGATTTATGGACTTAATACTCGATCCTATTGTGATTTCTACCTAATTAAACATGAAATTTGGGGGATTTGAAGCCTAAAATTGGGGAGTTAGGACTTGGAAATTGGAGACCATAATCTAGGGATCTGAAGGGTCATTCGTGGTCAGATTTTGGTATTCTTGGTATGTATGAACTCATGGGAGGATAAGGATTCCATTGATATGACTTTTATCAAATTTTGAGATGTGGGCCCGGGGACCGGGTTGGACCACATTCGGGATTTTTGGTATAATTTATTTATTTTCGCATGGGCTTCATTCCCTTAGCATATATTGATGTTATAATTCTGATTTTGGATAGATTCGACGTTAGTTGAGGCCGAGGCGAGAGGCAAAGGCATCGTGGAGTAGTATTTCATCCGGTTTGAGGTAAGTAACCATTGTAAATCTGGACCTGAGGGTATGAAACCCCGGTATTTCGTATTGTTTTGATAAATGAGGTGATGAGTGTGTGGGCATGCATCAGTAGGGATTATGACTTGGTCCATCCCGTAGGGACTATTAAGCCGCGTATTTGATTTGAAATCTTATGATATCTCGTATTTTAGAGATTGATACTATATTTTGGGTTGTATGCCATGTTTGGGGCCTTATGCCGACCTGTTTAGACCCTTAGGGGCATTCTTACTATTTTCCTCACTCTATTTGTTTTGGAAGCATATCCTTAGTTATGTTTTACCTGTTTATTGTTTAAATCCGGTTTTATCACTCTACTTCTTAATACATGAAAACTATTTGGGCTGAGTTCCCTGATTTGCACTGATATGCCCGAGTGGCTGTGAGGTTAATGATTGAGAGAGGTTGAGGACCTAATGGTGAGGAGTGTGTGTGTATATATATATATATATATATATATATATATATATATATATATATATATATATATATATTATGGGTCGGGCTGCACGCCGCATCAGTATTATATATATTATGGATCGGGCTATACACCACAACGATACTTATATGGATCGGGTTGCACACCGTAGCAATATATATTGGATCGGACTGCACGCCACAGCGATATGATGCTTAGGCTGTAGGAGCCCCTCCGGAGTCTGTACAGCCCCAGTGAGCATTGTCAACCATAAATTATGGATCAGGTTGCACGTCGTAGTGGTTATTATGATTATTACTATTATGAGATATTATTGAGCTGGAGTGATGAGTGTGAGTACTGTTGACAAGAGCTAAGTCACGAGTGACTGAGAGGCTTGCCCGAGAGGCTATACTGTGAGTGATACCTTGCTCGATGGGCCCGTTTATGAAATTTTGATGTTTTCACTCTTCTTTTATACGGAGCCTCTATTGAAAGATCTTGAATAAATGATTTCAAAATATTTCAATTGAAATTGAAGATTTTACGAAGTAACTAGATATTAAACTTTTGAGTTTGACTTGATATTCTGTTGAACACTTTTATATATGATTCTTAACTGCTCATCACTGCACTCAGACCTTATTTATTTTAGTTACTTAGTGAGTTGGCGTACTCATGTTACTCCCTGCACCTTGTGTGCAGATCCAGGTGCCAGAGCAGTAGAATGAGGGTTCCTAGCACTCTCAAAGCTTTACTGGAGACTGCAAGGTAGCTGTACGACGTTCACAACCCTGCTTTCCTCCTTCCTATCTTAGTTTACCTAATATTTTAGACTTATGATGTATTATTCAGTTAGTTTGGGTTGTATTTAGAGGCTCTTGACTTGTGACACCGAATTGTTGGGTTGTGTTGGTATATTTCGTACTGTTTTCTGCACATTTCAGTTGATTTATATATTTCATATGAGAATTTGAGACTTAATCAGTTTTAGAAAATAGTTTTATAAAAGGAATTCACTGTGGTTACTTGTTGGGTTGGCTTGCCTAGTACTGTGATAGGCACCATCACGACCGAGGTATTTGAGGTCGTGACAAGTTGATATTAGATCCTAGGTTACATATGTCTTGCGAGTCATGATCCGGTTTAGTAGAGTCTCACGGATCGATACAGAGAAGTCTGTATTTATCCTCAGGAGGCTGTAGAATCTTTAGTAAAACTTCTCATTCTTGAATTCTATCGTGCGAATCTGTTGATTCTAGTACTAAACTTTTGTTATTCTATTCTCTCACAAATGGTGAGGACACGTGCTATCGGTTAGGATGGACGACCACCAGTGCCAGCAGCTGGGGCCACTAGAGGTTGAGGACGCGGTTGAGGCCGTGGTAGGGGTAGGGGTATTGCCCGCACATCAGTTAGGGCAGCACCTGTAAATCCACCAGCCGCCCCAATTTAGGATCATGTCCCAGTTGCGGACGCTCCTGCAGCACCAGCTTAGGCACCGACTGTGTTGTGATTCCAGACCTTCAGGAGGTTTTAGCTCAAATTTTATCGGTATGCACTAGTCTGGCTCAAGCGGTCTCAGTTACTACGGCCGCAACTACTTCTCAGTCCGGTGTAGGTACTCAAACTCCCATTGCACGCACACCTGAGCAAGTTGTGCAGGGACTTCAGACACCAGGGGACACCTCCAGCCCAGCCGGTTGCACCAGCTCAGGAGCATGTGGTACCAATTATGCCTGACGAAGAGCAACGTCGATTGGAGAGATTTGGTAGACTTCAGCCTTTGACTTTCAGTGGTGCTGAGGGCGAGGATGCCCAGGATTTCTTGGACAAGTGTCAGAGGATTCTTCGTACATCGGGTATTCAGGAGAACAGTGGTGTAGCATTTACTACTTTTCAGTTTTCTAGAGCTGTCTTTACTTGGTGGGAGTCTTATGAGAGGCGTAGAACTGTTGATGCAGCACTCCTTACCTAGCATAAGTTCTCCATTCTCTTTCTGGAGAAGTATGTGCCACAATCTCGAAGAGAGGAGCTGCAGAGGCAGTTCGAGCAGTTGCATCAGGGAGATATGACTGTGACACAGTATGAGATGCGATTCTCTAAGTTAGCTCATCATGCGGTCTAGTTGGTTCCCATAGATCGAGAGAGGATTAGAAGGTTCATTGACGGCCCCACATATCAGCTTCGGATTCTAATGACCAGAGAGAGGGTGTCAGGTGCTACTTTTGAGGAGGTTGTTGACATCGCTCGCGAGATTGAGTCAGTTCATCGCTAGGAGCGAGATGAGAGGGAGGCCAAGAGGCCTCGGGGATTTGGTAGTTTTGGTGGTGCTCCTTTGAGAGGTCAGTTTCAGCACGACAGAGGCAGTCCATTCAGGCATGCTCAGTCAGCTAGCCTAGGTTATCGTAGGGCATCATCGAGTCATGGTTCTCACAGTTCTCATCAGGGCCATTCATTACTCAGTGCCCTTCCAGCCTAGAGTTCGTCCCGTGCTCCATCAGTTCAGGGTTCTTCTATGCTAGGTGCATCTGTTTGTCATCCCAGTGCTAGGGGTTCCCTTCAGTTCCCATCTCTAGTATCGGGGAGTTGTTAAGAGTGTGGAGAGTTTGAGTATATAAGGAGGCAGTGTCCTCGTCTTCTTAAGGGTCCGTCTCAGCAGAGGGGTCAGCCCTCAACTTCAGCTCCAGTTACTTCACCACCTACTCAGACAGCTAGGGGTGGGGGTTGTCAGCTAGGGGTCTCCCCAGAGGGGGAGGTCGATCAGGTGGTGGTCAGGACCGTTTCTATGCACTCCCAGCCAGACTATATGCTATTGCTTCAGATGCTGTGATTACAGGTATTGTCTCAGTCTTCCGTAGAGATGCCTCTATATTATTTTATCTGGTTCCACTTTTTCATATGTTTCATCACACTTTGCTCGTTATCTAGATATGCCCCCTGAGTCTCTTGTTTCATCTGTTCGTGTATCTACTCCGGTGAGCGATACTATAGTTGTGGACCGTATATACCGGTCATGTCTGGTGACTATTGGGGGTTTGGAGACCCGAGTAGACCTATTATTGCTTTGTATAGTAGACTTTGATGTGATATTGGGCATGAATTGGCTATCTCCATGTCGTGCTATATTGGACTGTCATGCTAAGACAGTGACGTTGGCTATGCCTAGTGTACCACGGATTGAGTGGCAAGGTTCGACTGATTTTGTCCCCAGTAGGGTGATTTCATTTCTGAAGGCCCAACGGATGGTTGGGAAAGGTTGTCTTTCATACTTAGCCTTCATGAGGGATGTCAGTGCAGAGACTCCTAGTATTGATTATGTTCCTATTGTGAGGGATTTTCCCGATGTTTTTCCTGAAGATCTGCCGGGCATGCCACCGAACAGGGACATTGATTTTGGTATTGATTTGGTGCCGGACACTCAGCCCATTTCTATTCCACCGTATCATATGGCACCGATGGAGTTGAAAGAGTTGAAGGAGCAGCTTCAGGAACTCCTTGATAAGGGGTTTATTCGGCCTAGTGTGTCGCCGTGGGGTGCGCCTGTTCTATTTGTGAAGAAGAAAGATGGCACGATGAGAATGTGCATTGATTATAGGCAGTTGAACAAAGTTACAATAAAAAACAAGTACCCATTGCCTCGCATTGATGATTTATTCGACCAGCTTCAGGGAGGGGGAGTTCTTAAGACAGCTTTCAGGACCCGATATGGTCATTATGAGTTCCTTGTGATGTCTTTTGGGCTGACCAATGCCCCAACAACGTTCATACATTTGATGAATAGCGTGCTTCGGCCTTATCTTGACTAGTTCATGATTGTTTTCATTGATGATATTCTGGTGTATTCGCGTAGTCAGGAGGAGCACGTAGAGCATTTGAGAGTTGTGTTGCAGAGATTGAGGGAGGAGAAGCTTTATGCAAAGTTCTCCAAGTGTAAGTTTTGGCTTAGTTTAGTGGCATTCTTGGGGCAGTGGTGTCTAGTGAGGGTATTCAGGTTGATCCAAAGAAGATAGAGGCGGTTTAGAGTTGGCCCAGACCGTCCTTAGCCATAAAGATTTGCAGTCTTCTTGGTTTAGCGGGTTATTACTGTTGTTTTGTTCAGGGATTTTCATCTATAGCATCACCTTGACCAAGTTGACTCAGAAGGGTGCTTTATTCTGGTGGTTGGATGAGTGTGAGGCGAGCTTTCAGAAGCTCAATACCGCCTTGACCACAACTCCAGTAATGATTTTTCCATCAGCTTCACATTCATATACAGTGTATTGTGATGCTTCTAGAGTTGGTATTAGGTGTGTTCTGATGCAGGAGGGTAGAGTTATTGCTTATGATTCTCGTCAGTTGAAGCCCAATGAGAAGAACTACCCAGTTCATGATCTAGAGTTGGCTACCATAGTTCACACGTTGAAGATCTAGAGGCATTATTTATATGGTGTGTCTTGTGAGGTGTTTACTGATCATCGTAGCCTCCAGCACTTGTTCAAACAGAAGGATCTCAATTTGAGGTGGCGGAGATGGTTGGAGCTGCTAAAGAATTATGATATTACTATCTTGTACCATCCGGGAAAGGCCAATGTGGTGGTCGATGCCTTGAGTAGGAAGGCAGTGAGTATGGGGAATTTGGCATATATTCCTGTTGAGGAGAGACCTCTTGTAGTTGATGTTCAGGCCTTGGACAATCGGTTCGTGAGGTTAGATATTTCGAAGCCCAGTCGGGTATTGGCTTGTGTGATTTCTCGGTCTTCCTTATTTGATCGCATCAGAGAGCGCTAGTATGATGATCCTCATTTGCTTGTCCTAAAGGACAGAGTTCAGCATGATGAGGCCTGCGATGTGACTATTAGTGATGATGGAGTATTGAGGATGAAAGGCCGGATATGTGTGCCCAATGTGGATGGGATTCAGGAGTTGATTCTGGAGGAGGCCCATAGCTCGCGGTATTCCATCCATCCGGGTGCCGCGAAGATGTATCAGGATCTGAGACAACATTATTGGTGGAGGAGAATGAAGAAATACACGGTGGGATTTGTAGCTCGGTGTCTCAATTGTCAACAGGTGGAATATGAGCATCAAAGACCGGGTGGCTTGCTTCAGCAGATGGATATTCCAGAGTGAAGTGGGAGCGGATCACCATGGACTTTGTAGTTAGGCTCCCACAGACTCTGATGAGGTTTGATGTTATTTGGGTGATTGTGGATCGGCTGACCAAGTCCGTGCACTATGTGTACTATCTATTCTTCAGAGCGGTTGGTAGAGATATACATTCGGGAGATTGTTCATTTGCATGGTGTCCTAGTTTCCATCATTTCAGATAGAAGTACTCAGTTTACTTCATAGTTTTGGAGGTCAGTACAACGAGAGGTTAGTACTCAGGTTGACTTGAGCACCGATTTTCACCCTCAGACGGACGGACAGTCCGAGTGCACCATTCAGATATTGGAGGACATGTTGCGCGCTTGTATCATTAATTTTGGAGGATCATGGGATCAGTTTATACCGCTCACAGAGTTTGCTAATAACAACAGTTATCAGTCGAGTATTCAGATGGCTCCATATGAGGCTTTGTATGGGAGACGGTGTAGATCTCCGGTTGGTTGGTTTGAGTTGGGTAAGTCTAGGCTTTTGGTACAGACTTGGTGTAGGATGCTTTAGACAAGGTGAAGGTGATTCAGGAGAGGCTTCGTACAACGCAGTCGAGACAAAAGAGTTATGATGACAGGAAGGTTCGGGATGTGTCCTACATGGTGGGTGAGAAGGTTCTATTGAAGGTTTCACCCATGAAAGGTGTTATGAGATTTGGGAAGAAGGGTAAATTGAGTCTTCGGTTCATTGGGCCTTTTGAGGTGTTTCGAAGGATTGGGGAGGTGGCTTATGAGCTTGCTTTGCCACCCATTTAATCGAGTGTGCATCTGGTATTTCATGTTTCTATGCTCCGGAAGTATATTGGCGATTCGTCTCTTGTGTTGGATTTCAGCACGGTCCAGTTAGATGATGATTTGACTTATGATGTAGAGCCAGTAGCTATTTTGGAGCGTCAGGTTCGAAAGTTGAGGTCAAAGGATATAGCTTCACTGAAAGTGCAGTGGAGAGGTCGACCCGTGGAGGAGGCTACCTGGGAGACCAAGCGGGAGATGCGAAGCATATATCCTCACCTATTTGAGGCTTCAGGTATGTTTCTTGACTCGTTCAAGGATGGACGTATGTTTAAGAGAGGGAGGATGTAACGACCCGACCGGTCATTTCATGAGTTACCGCTCTGTTTTCCGCATTTCTGCTTCTTATTGTCTTGTTTAGCTGTATCATGTGATATCAGGTTGGTTGGTTTGGGGTCGGAGAGGTTTTGGAAAGGAATGAGACACTTAGTCTTTTTTAAGTAAGCTTAGGTTGGAAAAGTCAACTGGATGTTGACTTATGTGAAAAAGGGCCCAGATGTGAATTCTGATGGTTCAGATAGCTTCAGGAGGTGATTTGGGACTTAGGAGTGTGATCGGAATGTGTTTTGGAGGTCCGGAGTAGATTTAGGCTTGAATTGGAAAAATTGAAATTTTGGCATTTTCCGGTTGATAGGTGAGATTTTGATATAGGGGTTGGAATGGAATTCCGGAAGTTGGAGTAGGTCTGTTGTGTTATTTGTGATGTGTGTGCAAAAATTCAGGTCATTCGGACGAGGTTAGATAGACTTTTTGATCGAAAGCGGAATTTGGATGTTTTTGGAATTCTTAGGCTTGAATCCGATGTTAATTTGGTGTTTTGATGTTGTTTTGAGTGTTCCGAAGATTGAAACAAGTTTGAATGATGTTATGGGATATGTTGTCATATTTGGTTGAGGTCCCGAGGGCTTCGGGTGAGTTCGGGTGGTTGAACGGACCAATTCATATTGGAAAAAGTTGCAGAAAATCTATTGTTGGTGTTGCAGACATTTGGCCTTAGCATTCGCGCTTGGGGTCTCGCGTTCGCGAAGGGTTAGGATGTTAGGTAGGATATTTGACCTTCGCGTTAGCAATGGGTGTCCCGTGTTCGCGAAGGGTTAGGTGTTGTGTTCATCGCGAACGCGATGAGTATCCCGCGTTCGCGTAGAGTAATTGGGGTAGCTGGCATCCCAGGAGCTTTGTGCTTCACGTTCGCGTAGGTGTAGCTGCGTTCGTGAAGGTTTGATCTGTTGAGGCATCGCGTTCATGAGGGGTTGTCCGTGTTCGCGTAAGAGAATTTTAGTCAAAGGAAACTTTGTGCTTTGCGAACGCGAGGCTTTGACCGCGTTCGCGAAGAAGGATTTCAAATAGCTGGGCAGAATGTTTCAAAGGCCATTTTCGCGATTTTTGGCCTAAGTTCACCATTTTTTACTCGGTTTTGGAGCTTCTTGAGGGAGATTGAAGAGGGAATCAAAGAGAACTTCTTGGAGGTAAGATTTATGGACTTAATACTCGATCCTATTGTGATTTCTACCTAATTAAACATGAAATTTGGGGGATTTAAAGCCTAAAATTGGGGAGTTAGGGCTTGGAAATTGGAGACCTTAATCTAGGGATTTGAGGGGTCATTCATGGTCGGATTTTGGTATTCTTGATATGTGTGAACTCGTGGGAGGATAAGGATTCCATTGATGTGACTTTTATTGAATTTCGAGACGTGAGCCCGAGGGTCGGGTTTGACCAAATTCGGGACTTTTGGTATAATTTGATTATTTTCGCATGGGCTTTGTTCCCTTAGCATATATTGATGTTATAATTCTTATTTTGGATAGATTTGATGCGAGTTGAGGCCGAAGCGAGAGGCAAGAGCGTCGGGGAGTAGTATTTCATCCAGTTTGAGGTAAGTAACCGTTGTAAATCTAGACCTGAGGGTATGAAACCCCGGTATTTCGTATTGTTTTGATAAATGAGGTGATGAAAATGCTAGGTGGCGAGCGTGTAGGTGTGCACCGGTAGGGATTGTGACTTGGCCCCTCACGTAGTGACTATTAAGCCGTGTATTTGATTTGAAATCTTATGATATCCCGTATTTTAGAGATTGATACTATATTTTGGGATGTATGCTATGTTTGGGACCTTGTGCCGACCTGTTTAGACCCTTAGGGGCATTCTTACTATTTTCCTCACTCTATTTGTTTTGGAATCATATCCTCAGTCATGTTTTACCTGTTTATTGTTTAAATTCGATTTTATCACTCTACTTCTTAATACATGAAAACTCTTTGGGCTGAGTTCCCTGATTTGCATTGATATGCCCGAGTGGCTATGAGGTTAATGACTGAGAGAGGTTAATGACCTAATGGTGAGGATTATATCGAACTTCACGGTTATTCATCCATATATGGGTAATCTCCGGCTGTCAGAGAAGAAAGGATCTCCATGAAAGCAGGAGGTGTTAAACATTAGTCTATCTTCAAATGCGGGAAGGGTAGACATTCAGCTTGATGAAGGCAGGTATCTAAGTCTTTTAACTAGTCCAATGGAAATCTCCTCTATTGCAGCAAAAGTCAAAAAAAGGGTACTCGCGCTGCAGCTTGATTGCCTAAAATGAAAATCCTTACTAGCCGAAGTAAGGGACTTTCTTACTGGAGCATACATAACGAACAAGGACTTATAAGACTATTCTTAGCCTGTTATATATTATGGGTTAGGCTGCACGCCGTAACAATATTATATATATTATGGATCGGGCTGCACACCGCAGCGATACTTATATGGATTGGGCTGCACACTGCAGCAATATATATATTGGATCGGGCTGCGCGCCGCAGCGATATGATGATTGGGCTATAGGAGCCCATCTGGAGTCTGTACACCCCCAATGAGCGTAGTCGACTATAAATTATGGATCGAGCTGCACGCTGCAGTGGTTATTATGATTATTACTATTATGAGATATTATTGAGCCGGAGTGCTAAGTGTGAGTACTATTGACGAGAGCTGAGTCACGAGTGACTGAGAGGCTTGCCTGAGAGGCTATACTATGAGTGACACCTTGCCCGAGGGGCCTGTTTATGACATTTTAATGTTTTCACTCTTCTTTTATACTGAGCCTCTATTGAAAGATGTTGAATAAATGATTTTAAAGTATTTCAATTGAAACTGAAGATTTTACAAAGTAAATAGCTATTAAACTGTTGAGTTTGACTTGATATTCTATTGAACACTTTTATATATGATTCTTAACTGCTCGTCACTGCACTCAGACCTTATTTACTTTAGTTACTTACTGAGTTGGCGTACTCATGTTACTCCCTGCACCTTGTGTGCAGATCTAGGTGCCAGAGCAGCAGAGTGAGGGTTCCCAACACTCTCAAAGCTTTACTGGAGACTGCAAGGTAGCAGCATGGCGTTTGCAGCCCTGCTTTCCTCCTTCCTATCTTAGTTTTCCTGCTATTTTAGACTTATGATGTATTATTTAGTCAGTTTGGGTTGTATTTAGAGGCTCTTGACTTGTGACACCGGATTGTTGGGCTGTGTTGTTATATTTCGTACTGTTTTCATGCATATTTCAGTTGATTTATATATTTCATATCAGAATTCGAGACTTAATCAGTTTTAGAAAATGGTTTTATAAAAAGAATTCATTGTGGTTATTTGTTGGGTTAGTTTTTCTAGTACTGTGATAGGCGCCATCACAACCAGGGTATTTGGGGTCGTGACAGTTACAATAACTTATAGGCATGGTTTCTAAGTGCTAAATATACTGAAATCCTATTAGAATGAATTCTAAGTGCAGAAATTGATTTAAAACTTATAGGCATGGTATGTACCCGTTCCCAACAAAATATATATAAGAATCCCTCCCAGTTTTACTAATATCCCAATATTTGTTTACAAGGAAATTATTACAGACCATATGAATTACAGAAGGAACAAACTATGCTACAAGGAGCATGAATAGAGGCCCAAAGTGAACCTGGAAATTCCAGGCCTTCAAACAGTCTAAAATGCCATAATCTCATAGTGTCCAAGAGGAAGTATCCTGGTGCGTCAAAGTTCCCAAGGGCCTCAGGGACCCCGGGCAATGCTATCCTTTTAAATGGAGAAGTGTTTATGTGCAGCATGGAAGGGCCAGCCCCAATGTGCTAGAGTTCAGAGGAATCTCAGGGATTCCTAGGCAATACGCACACTGGAGGGGGCAGAATCTTAAGTAATCTAAGAGAAGGAGTGAGAGTGCTTGACATAGTTGGAATAACCTTAGGAAAACAGTATAGAAGTAAAACGTTTAGGAGTGAAAAATACTTTAAGAGTATAAATAGTTTAGAAAACATATTAGGGGGTGAAAACATGTTGAAAACATTCTGGGAAAAGAAAGGTTCAACAAACAACAACACCATATTTCCCAGATTCAACTTCAGTTTGTTAATTAACTCTAGGTGAGGACAAACAATTTTGCAGATAGGGATTAGGGGTTGGGAACACAGGAAGCTTCAATCAGAAACACATAAACAAGATACGAGAGATAGCATATTGAACAACAAGTACATAGAACAAGCAGGGGTTGATTGATAACCATCAACCAAATTCATAGCATTCATTAGAACATAGACTACTGATTTAGATTCCTAACAGGAAAGTTATACTTGATGCTAAAGTAGTAATAGATATTAAAGCACAGAGACCGAATGTGGGAATAGTCATGCTGAGGACAGGGGTCTACTACACAGAATTATTCATGCCAATTGAAGTTAATTAGATAACATGAGAGTCTGAGACACAAAATAAGCATGCTAGTTTGAGGAAGTAAACAGGAAAGATGGAAATACTTAAACTAATGTAAACATGCTGACTAAGACAATAAACAAGAACAGTGAAACTTTAGACATGCTGATCAGGTAGTAAACAGAGTTAACTAGGCAGTAGTTACACTAGTACATAAGAGACATAGCCTTAGCAGAAACAAAGCAACAAGGAGCACATAGATTTTAACTTCATAATGACATTGAGGTAGGAACATACCAATTAAGGAAGCAAAAACAAAAGGTAAAGTAGGCAGGATTCAATAGCCTAGCCTTGGCTTTCAGCCGGCTATACAAACAATGAACAAAAGTAGTAGAGAGAGAGATGAGAGAAAGTTTATGTGTGTGTGCGTTTGAACTGTTGTTCGTGTGTTTGAGAGGCAGAATGAGATTGTATATATAGCACTTAGGGAGTAGAACAGATAAGGTAAAGATAATTAGAGTTTAATCAATTAGGGATCAACCAATCACATAATCAATTTCTATAGAGAAGTCCAGGAAAGACCCCTTTAATTGGGGAATAGTCAATTAACGTCATAACAGGGGGTTCAATTAAGAAAATGAATCAAAATCATACCATGTAGGGAGTCAATAAAAATCCCCAAACTACTGTCGACTAATTAAGGCAAGTAAGAAAAATAGGGAAGCAGGTCGCAAATAAGGAAGCTAGTAAAATCCCAGCACACTGATTTTAACAGGGCAATTAATAGGAAACAGTCGGTAAAAATCTTCAAAGAGTACTGATTTCATAGGAAAGAATTATTTGAATCCTTAAATATAAATCAACCAAGTAATAACCCCCAAAGGGTTCTAATTTTAACAAGAAAGAAGACCGTTCAGATCCTTAATAGAAATCAATCAAGTAAAAAATTCCACAAAATACTGATTTTAATAGGGAAAATCATTTAGGTTTCTAAATAAAATAAGTTAATACGACTGGCTCGTGGAGATAAACACAATATCGAAACAAAATTGAAAAAATCAGTATAACACACAGAATCATCTAGAGTTTGATCATCCATGCGAAAATTAGTCAAGATAGTGAAGAAACAATTAATAAAAACACTGAGAAGTTAGAAAAATCTTTGAAGAAAAGTCTGGGATGAACCCTAATTTCAGAAAGAGTAAACGAAGTCGAAATAATTAATTAAACCAAGAGATTTTTAAAGGAAAACACCCAATAATACTCGAATCACTTCAGATCTATAAAGATTTGAGAAGATTCAAACAGTAATGAAACTAGGGTTTTCAGAAAATAGTAGAGATGAAGAGAATCGGTCGAAAACCCATGGATTCGTATTAGAAACAAGAGGAAATCCATACTCACAAATGAAAGTGGCCTGAGATAGGCCGGTAAACAACTTTCAAGCCAGAACAGGTTGGATTTCCATGAGATCTTCTCAAGGACTCATGAAATCAAACAACCAGAGGGTATAGGAGACCGGTAGTGGTCGGAGAATGCATGAAAATACCATAGAAGGGAGGTTACCGCCGGAGACGGCGATTAGGGTTAGGGTGAGTTGAGAGAGAATTGGAGAGGTGAGGGAAATAGGTGACGGCAGAATGAGAAGAATGATTAGGGTTTGGGCTCATTTGGAATAAAAAAGGAAAGAATGAATGGTAGCCATTGATCTCTGTGATCAACGACCAAGATTAGAGGGTTTGGGGCTGGGTAGAAGTCTTTAGGGTTTGGGCTGGGTAGATTTGGGCCTGGTTTTTTGTCACGACCCAAATCGATGGGTAGCGATGGGCACCCGGTACCTTACTCAACCGAGTAGCAACGTAGCATATCTTTCTTATTATATTATCATATACACATGACATACGGGCCTAATAGGACAATATGATTATTTATAAACTCAAGACATCGGCCGACAAGGCCGTACAATCTTTCACGTACATGACATATGTCTACAAGCCTCTAAGAGTACATAAATGTCATAAAGGTCGGGATAGAGTCCCGCCATACCAACCAATACACGTCTAAATCATACCAGCCAAACAAGCAACTCCGAAGCAAATAGAACGCACCAACATCTTCCGCTGAGCTGATAGCCTACTTGGAGGGCTCTCGACCTGTCTATCGGGACCTGCGGGCATGAAACACAGTGTCCCCAGGCAAAAGGGATGTCAGTATGAAAAATGTACCGAGTATGTAAGACACATAAATAAGTACATAACAGACATAGAAGAAATATAGAGTACTTGACTCAACCTGTAAGTCTGAATAACTCTGTAAATCGTGAAATACTTTTAGCGTCATGCATATACGTATGAATGTAATGTCATGCATAGGTACATGTCTCATAACATCATCAGCCTCTGAGGGCATCCCATCATATCATACGACCACTGTGGGCAAAATCATCAACGTATACCCGCTGATCAGGGGGTGGTGCGTATATAACGCCATAACCTCTTCCCATATCTCATATACATATACATGCATATATACGCGTATATAACGCTGTTTGAATCATATTTCAGCCACTATGGGTAACATCATCATCATATACCAGCTGATCAGGTGGTGGTGCGTATATAATGCCGTAACCTTTTCCCATATCACGTATACATATATTTACATATATGCGCATATATAACGCCATCTTGTCATGGGTCAATGCACATGTATGAAATGCATGAAAAATACGTAATAAAATCTTTCGGAGCTTCATAAGACCATTTTGCCTTTGAGTAATATCATAAAGTAAACTCTTTTCAACTTTCGTATTTTTTTTACTGACACCCATGAACAGATGATAAAATATTATGACACATGGAAATTCAAGAATATAGATATCTCTAATACTTGTATGAAGGAATTTGTGCATTTGCACGTTTCGTTCGTATCGTATGGATCATGACAAAAGAAAGAAGGGATAGCCTTATCATAGAGTAGGAAAAAATCTGTATGATATTCTTGGAAAAGGTTGCACCGTACTCCCTTTGAATTGCAAAATCCTGTTGCTATTACGAAGTATTATTTCGTATGACATTGTGCTTAAGATCTATTACTTGCTGAATATAACCATCCTTAATTTGTCATAGAAGCCTTACGTTACCTTTGAAAATCTTGACCTAATCATCCTTAATATAACCTGCTTAATAATATTACTTGCTGAACTTTGTCATGAAAACCTATATGGTATAACATTGTTCTTACGTTTCTTAAGAGTGAAGGTGTATTTCTTATATTCTTATCTTTATCAAAGATGACTCTTAGTCATGACTCTTGCCACCTATTAAAAAAAGACTCTTGGTCATGAATTATGACTAAGAGTCATACGGTTTGTGTATTAATAAGCTGCCATGTGAGATTTTGATCATATCCATCAATCAATAAATTTAATTAGGTAATATCCTGCTATCCGCTAATTAACCAATTACCCGCATAATTAAGAATTATCACAAATTACTTAAAATTCTATTTATTTTCAAAATACTTCATATATAATTTATATATTATACTACCGTGGTCATATGGTACCTTGCATGGTACTAGTTTATAATTATTGGGTATTATCGCTCGACCCGTATTTTATTCCAAATTGACTACTTTCAACGAAACTTGTTTTCTTTAGTCTGTGTACCCTCTTATTCTTCATAACACTTATTTATTGCTTGCTATAAATAGCGTAAGCATGTTAACGTCAAGATGATCTCATCCCCGAGTCTTACATCGGTTAACTAAAAATGAAATTTTAACTTACAATATTTCAGGGTACAACATTGTCGTAACTAAATATTGCGAAACGTGACATCACCATAATGTAATATTGCGGGACGTGACATCTCACTTCCGGGCTCTCATTAATTTATTTATGGCGTATTTTCATGTGCGAAAATATGGGGTGTAACATCATTCCCCCCTTTGGAACATTCATCCTCAAATGTTGACTGATGCGCTTATCATTCTCATATCCCATAGCTCTTGCAAATACTTTAGTAGGCCTCTTGCCATCTAGGAAACTGTTCTGTGAATAAGTCCAAAGGCTAGGGTATTCCCCCCCTTTAGGCCTCTTTCCCATGCCATGACTTGTGATCAAATACCTTCCAATCTCATAACTGTTGCTACCTCCCATCATGTAGCTTCTACGATACTGAGCTTGTAAGTGTGCTTATGTGACTCTCCTTTCCTTTTTCCTCTAGTTTTTAGCCAATCCTGAAGTTCTTCGCTTTTGTATGACTTTGCTGCATCTACATAGGTCATACTATACCATAACTCTTACCTCGACTTCTCGTTATTGAGGTCTACTACCAAATCCCAGGTTACTTTCATTGCTTATCCCATACGTATAAATCTATGTCCACTATTGCTTCTACATTACTGTTCATCTTAAGAATGACGGCCTATTCTCTTCTCATACTTTATAACTTTTATCCATCCATTGTTGATTCACCTCAATTTTGATCGATAATCCAGAATTAGGCTTGAATTGGCGAAGTTAGTATTTTGGCGATTTCCAGTTGGTAGGTGAGATTTTGATCTGAGGGTTGGAATGAAATTCCGAGAGTTGTTGTAGCTTCGTTATGTCATTTGTGATATGTGTGCAAAATTTTAGGTCATTCGGATGTGGTTTGGTTGCGTTTTTTATCGAAAACATATTTCAGAAGTTTTTAGAAAACTTAGGCTAAAATTCAATGTGAATTGATGGATTTGGTATTGTTTGAGGTGTTTTGATGATTGGATAAGTTTGAATGAGGTTTTAGGATGTGTTTGTGCTTTTGGTTGAGGTCCCGGGGGCCTCGGGTGAGTTTCGGGTGGTCAATCGGACCATTTTGAGTTTGAGGAGTTGCAGAAAATCAACTCAGCTGTTGCAGAGATTTTGGCTTTCGCGATCGCGTTGAAGAAATTTGGAAGGCCAGGATTTAGACCTTTGCGTTCGCATCTGAGGGCTCACATTCGGGGAAGGATAGAAGCTTGTGCTTCGCGTTCGCAGGAGGAGGTCTGCGTTCGCGAATAAGGATTTGGGGGTCCAGTGGAATTGCTCTTCGCGTTTGCGCTATAGGTCTCGCATTCGCATAGTTTGGAAAGTGGAAGCATCGCGTTCGCAGTGCTCATGTCGTGTTCGCGTAGCATGTTTTTGGAGCCTTGGAATTTTGCTCTTCGCGATCGCGAGGTTTGGGCCGCGATCGCAATGAAGAGAGGTCAGAACTGGGCAGAAACTGGTTAAATTATTTCATCCGCGATTTTGAGTAATTTTTCCACCATAGTTGATCATTTTGAGAGTTCTTTGAGGGAGATTGAAGAGGGATTCAAGGATAAGTGATTGGAGGTAAGATTTATGAACCTAAAACGTGATTCTATTGTGAAATTAACCTAGAAATTCATGGAACCTAAGCTAAAAATGGAAGAACTAGGACTTGGAATTCTGAACTTTTAAATTGGGATTTGAAGAACCATTTGAGGTCGGATTTGAGAACTTTTGATATGTATGAACTCATAAAAGGATAAGGAACCCGTTGATGTAAAAAAATTTGAGTTTCGAGAAGTGGGCCGGGGGCTCGGGTTTTGCTAATTTCAGGATTTTTGATATTTTTCGATTGTTTTCGCTTGGGCTTTGTTCTCTTAGCATATTGTGACGTATTCGTTCTGAATTTGGATAGATTCGACGCACGTGGAGGCCGATTCGAGGGGCAAAAGGCGTCGCGAGCTAGAGTTGTAGCCGGTCCGAGGTGAGTAATGATTGTAAATGATGTCCTGAGGGTTTGAAATCCCGGATTGCACATCGTAGTGCTATATTGAGGTGAGACACGTGCTGGATGATGAGCGTGGGGTCTTTTACTATTGGGGATTGAGACTTGGTCTGTCCCGACTGATGATTTTACCGCGTATTTGACTGAAACTTATTTGTTATCATCATGATTTGGGCCAATTGCCATATTTGGGCTTCGTGCCAACGATTTGAACCCTTCGGGGATTTTGACTGATTTTCCTCACTATACTTGTTGAAAATCATATCCTCGGTCATGTTTCTAACTATTTTTAAATGATTTGAGCCGATTTTATCATACTATTCCTAAATGAGAGGAATTTGTGGGCTAAGATCCCTATCTTCTATTATTGTGCCCGAGAAGCTGTGAGGTAAATGATTGAGAGGGGTTGAGGACCCAATGGTGAGGATATTATATATGTTATGGATCGGGCTGCACGCCGTAGCAATACTTATCTGGATCGGGCTGCACGCCACAGCAATATAGCGCTTGGGCTGTAGGAGCCCCTCCGGAGTCTGCACACCCCCAGTGAGAGCAGTCGACTATCTATATGGATCGGGCTGCACGCTGCAGCGATGTACGGATCGGGCTACACGCCGCAGCGGTTATTCTGATTTCTGTTATTATGAGAGATATATGGGTCGAGAGCTGAGAATGAGCACTAAGTGATGAGAGTAAGCCCGAGGAGCTGATATTGTTATGAGTGATTGACACTGTGCCCGTGGGGCGAATTTCTACTTGTTATTTACCTGCTAAATTACCTGTTTTACTTGATTTAAAGAGATTTTACTTGACTTCTTCACTGATTTACTGCTTTACGTGATTTTTACTGCTTTGATATAGAATTGCTTTGTGCCTTTACGTGTTCTCTTACTTTCAGCCATTATTTATGATTATTACTCACTGGGTCGGAGTACTCACATTACTCTCTGCACCGTGTGTGCAAATTCAGGCATCGCAGAGTCCGCTCCTGTATGCTGATCTTCCCGCCCAGGTAGTGTTTCGGAGATCACGAGGTAGCTATTGGCATCCGCAGTCCCCGTGCCTCCCATATCTTATCATTTTCATGTTCTTAGAACTATTGTATCGGGTTTAGTGATTAGTAGACTGTATCAGGATTTCTCTTAGTTGCTCATGACTTGTGACACGCCAGTTTGGGCTGTGTCGGAATGGCTTTTACTGTTGTTATTGTTAATTCCGCAAATTATGGATATTATATCATGCTTTAGAATTGTTTATGATATTTAACTATTTAAAAGAGGTGTTCTTTTTTGGTCTGGCTGGCCTTTTCTTCACGAGAGGCGCCATCACGACCGGGTTCGGGAATTGGGTCGTGACAAGTTGGTATCAGAGCCTAGGTTACATTGGACTCACGAGTCATGAGCGGGTTTAGTAGAGTCTTGCGGATCGGTACGGAGACGTCTGTATTTATCCTCGAGAGGCTGTAGAACCTTTTTAGGAAAAACTTCATATTCTTGAAATTCTTGTTGTGCGAACTTGTAGTCCGAGTACTAAACTTCTATTATCCTATTCTCTCACAGATGGTAAGGAAGCGAGCTACCGGACGAGGTGGACGACCACCAGTACCACCAGCTGAGACCACCAGAGGCTGTGGATGCGGTCGTGGTCGTGGTAGAGGTAGAGCAGCGAGGGCAGCACTTGTAGATCCACCAGCTGCCCTAACTCAGGATCAGGCTCCAGCTATGGATGTTCCAACAGCATCAGTTCAGGAACCACTTGTGCCCATCGTGATTCCGGGTCTTCAGGAGGCCTAGGCACAGATCTTATCAGTTTGTACTGGCCTGGCTCAAGCAGTTTCAGCCACTACAGCAACAGCTACTTCACAGGCCGGGGGAGGCAATCAGACCCCCGCTGTTCGCACCCCAGAGTAGGTAGTGCAGGGACTTCAGACTCCGGGGGCACCTCCAGCCCAGCCGGTTGCACCAGTTTAGGAGTTTGTTGTGCCAGTTATGCCAGATGATGAGCAGCGTCGTCTTGAGAGGTTTGGTAGACTCCAACATCCGACATTCAGCGGAGCAGAGGCGAGGATGCCTAGGGTTTTCTAGATAAGTGCCAGCGGATGCTCCGTACAGCAGGGATTCTTGAGTGCAGTGGTGTGGCATTTACCACCTTTCAGGTTTCTGGGGCTGCCTTCACTTGGTGGGAGGCGTATGAGAGGCGTAGGCCTGTGGGACAGCGCCCCTCACTTGGTAGCAGTTTTCCACTCTCTTCTTGGAAAAGTATGTACCGCAGTCTCATAGAGAGGATCTGCGTAGACAGTTTGAGTGGTTGAGATAGGGGGATATGACTGTATCACAGTATGAGTCAAGGTTTTCTGAGTTGGCTCGTCATGCCGTTTGGATGGTTCCGACAGATCGTGAGAGGATCAAGAGATTTGTTGATGGCCTTAACTATCATCTTCGTATTCTTATGACCAGAGAGAGTGTTGGGTGCTACGTTCGAGGAGGTGGTTTATATCGCTCGCAAGATTGAGACAGATCGCTGTTAGGATCGAGAGGAGAGGGAGGCTAAGAGGCCTCGAGGATCGGGCAGTTATAGTGGTGCTCCTTCGAGGGGCCAGTTCCAGTATGGTAGAGGTCGTTCTTTCAGGCCTACTTAGTCGGCATGTCTAGAGTATCGCGAGGCATCTTCGGGTCATGGTCATCATGGATCTCAGCTGGGTCAGTCATCACTCAGTGCCCTACCAGCCCAAAGCTCGTCACGTGCCCCATTAGTCTAGGGTTCTTCCATGCCAGGTCCTTTTACTGGTCATTCAGATGCCACGGGTTCCCTTCAGTCCCCATCTCCAGCACCGGGTAGTTGTTATGAGTGTGGAGAGTTTGGACATATGAGGAGGCAGTGCCCTCGACTTCGTGATGGTCAGCTTCACCAGAGGGGTTAGCCCTCGGCTTCTGCTCTAGTTGTGTCGCCACCCGCCCAGCCAGCTAGGGGTGGGGGTCAGGCAGCCAGGGGTCGCCCTAGAGGGGGAGGTCGATCAGGCGGTGGCCCGACTCGTTTTTATTCTATTACTTTAGATGCTGTCATTACAGGTATTGTTTCAGTCTGCCACAGAGATGCCTCTGTATTATTTGATCTCGGTTCCACCTATTCTTGTGTGTCCTCATATTTTGCTCATCATTTGGGTCCGTCCCGAGAGTTTATTGCTTTACCTGTTCATGTATCTACCCCAGTGGGCGATACTGTTATTGTAGACCGTGTGTACCGGTCATGTGTGGTGACTATTGGGGGTCTGGAGACCTGAGTGGATCTATTGCTATTGAGCATGGTGGATTTTGATGTCATTTTGGGCATGTATTGGTTATCTCCGTGTCGTTCTATTCAAGACTGTCATGCTAAGACAGCCACTTTGGCTATGCCGGGTGTACCGCGGATCGAGTGGCGTGGTGTGACTGATTATGTTCCTAGTAGAGTGATATCTTTCTTGAAGGCCCAGCGCATGGTTGGGAAGGGTTGCCTTTCATATTTAGCGTGTGTGAGGGATGTGGGAGCTGAGACTCCTAGCATTGATTCTGTTCCAGTTGTGAGGGATTTTCCCGATCTTTTTCCTGCAGACCTGCCGGGCATGGCAGAATCCTATTTCTATTCTGCCGTATTGTATGGCACCAGCAGAGTTTATTGGTCGCATATCCTATGAAAACACAATCAATAATTTTCGGTCCTATTTTTACCCTTTTGGGTTTAGGAGCTTGCACTTTTGCCAAACACCCCCACACTTTAAAATAATTCAAGTTGGGCTTCCTCCCTTTCCATTTTTCATATGGAATGGATTGTGTTTTTCTATGGGGTACTCGATTTAGTATCTGGTTAGCCGTAAGAACATCTTCCCCCCATAAGTTCTGTGGCAAACCAGAACTTATCAACAATGTGTTCATCATCTCCTTTAATGAACGTCTTTCTTTCTGCAATCCCATTGGATTGGGGCGTGTAAGGGGACGTTGTTTGATGAATAATTCCATATTCAAAACATATTTCTTCAAAAGGAGATTCATATTCACCACCCCTATCACTTCTTATCATTTTGATTTTCTTGTTAAGTTGCGTTTCAACTTCATTTTTGCATTACCTGAATGCGTCTATTGCTTCATCTTTAATATTAAGTAAGTAAGCATAGCAATATCGAGTATTGTCATCAATAAAAGTTATGAAAAACTTCTTTCCACTGTGAGATGGTATTAACTTCATGTCGCAAATATCTGTGTGAATTAAGTCTAAAGGATTTAAATTCCTTTTAACTGACTTAAAAGGATGTTTAACATACTTAGATTCCATACATATTTGATATTTTGATTTGTCGCATTCAAACTTAGGCAATACTTCCAAGTTAATCATTTTCCGCAAGGTTTTATAATTGACATGACCCAAAAGTATATGCCATAAATCATTTGACTCAGGCAAGTAAGAAGAAGATGAAATTTTATTATTCTCAACGACCATTACATTCACCTTGAAAAGTGTCACGTCCCAAACCTGGGGAGGCGTGGCTGTCACCATGGTGTCGTAGTGGCCCGAGCGAATCACTATGTAACTCATTCATTCCTTTTGTAACTATCATGGGCCAACATGGCCACAACTCGTAATATACAATTGTAAGTGGAAAAATATTGTATCATTGAATCACTTTTTACTTAAAATACTAATACATATGGGCCGTCAAGGCCTCTGACATACTGTACAATCTGAATCTCTGTCTACAAAGCCTCTACGATTATTTCACATCAAATGGGACAGGGTACCGGCCTACCCATAAGTCTGTAGCAAAACTCTGACATGATGACTCATAGACTCGGCTGTACTCTGAATGAGGTAGAGTCTTACCGATCCTTCGCTGAATGCCAATTTCGTCTACTATGAGGGCTCCTCAACTGATTATCTATACCTGCAGGCATGAATGCAGCGTCCCCAATAAAAGGACGTCAGTACGAATAATGTACTGAGTATGTAAGACATGTAAATCAATATATAAAGAACATGGAAGAAACATGGAGTAAATGACTCAACCTATAAGTCTGGATAACTCTGTAAATCATGAAATATTTATAATGTCATGCATATACATATACATATAAATGTCATGTAATGCATAAGTCTGTACGTACATAACATCATCAAGCTTCTGAGGGCATCCCATCATATCATCTCGGCCACTGTGGGCAAATCATCAACGTATACCAGCTGATCAGGTGGTGGTGTGTATATAACGCCATAACCTTTCCCATATCCCATATACATATATATACGCATATATAACACCGTCTGAGTCATGGGTAAATGCACATGTATAAATGCATGAAATGCATGAAAATATGTTAATAATCTCAATATTTCTTTCGGATAAACTTTATCAACTGCGTATTATTCTGAGACTCATGAACAGAAGATATAATAATATGTCACATGAAGAATCAAGAATACAGAGACCCCTAATATCTCTATGAATAGAGTCGCTTATGAAAAATGTGTGTTTGCTCGTTTCTTCTGTATAATTTGGATCAGGCCAAAAAGAAGAAAGGATAACCTTAACATACCTGGAGTAGGAAAAAATCCGTATCATATTCTTGAAAAAGATTATACTGTACTCCCTTAATATTACAAATCCCACGTTGTTATAGTATTAAGCCATTTCATACGAATTGCTAAAGCAAATCATGTTTGCATGCAAGCACCAAAAAGACCAAGAAACCGTGTGTAACATACTGGATCACCAACCTTTGAAATTTCAATATCCAACCCTTAATTACTGTCACTATGTGGTCAACACATCCACCCAACAAACAAAAACAAGTTGGCATGATAACAAAAAAAAAATAGTAGCAGAGAAGATATGTAGCGAGAAAACCAAAGGTAGATGGGCAGGGTAAAGTCTATGGCTTGTTTTGGAAATTTGAAGTGCCCTTCCACTTTTGCTAATCATTTCTATGAGCATAAAGTTGGAATCTTCTTTGTTATAGGGATTGGCTAAGTGATGAATGTAAAATGGTGAAAGGGACAAGAAAATGGCACAATTCATTTCTGTTAAATAATTCTAGCCTTTGCAAGATTATACATCTTGTCTTTATCAAAGTGAATATGGGCCCTACTTAGGTACGACTAAGTTATTTTAAATCCTCCAACATGTGACATTTAAGCAAGATTTTTAAGAGTTTCTTTCTAAGTTTAGGGGTGCTGCCACGTTAAAGCCTTTTAGGCTTATCCAATATACTAATTAATCGTTCTCTAATTATTAACTAACTAGTTAATTTCCCCCATTAATAAATAATAATCAATTACCTACTTAATTAACAATTATCTCAAATTACTTAATATATTACTCACTTTTACTATACTTTATATAACTTACCATCATGGTCACGTGGAACCATATTAAAAAAAATACATACACTATTATTTCATTAACACATCCATGTAAAAATACATATATTTTCTCAACTTCTAATTTTCCTAATTTCATAAAAAGAGTATCAATTTTCGTAAGCTTAATTCTTAAAATGGTAAAAAAGATAACCTTCTTTTCTTGTGAGAAAATAATTTTTATCTTTACAATAAAGAAAATCTCATAAACTTTTTTCATATTAGATGTATAATTTAAAACATATTCGAAAGTAGTAATATTAATAACTATATGAAATCATATTTTTCAAACTATTTTTTTATAAGTAATCAAACTACATCAGCTCAAAGATGATCCTTTCAATGCTCACAATATACCCACTACATCAATGCAAAATATGTATACAAAAGTTATAGTGCAACAATAGACGCTACAGAGAGGAAACAAAAATCCAACCTATAAAATAATCAACCAACAATCCGACTGTAAATGCATGAATAATGACACACAAATGGGTATTATACATATAATAACCCAATTAAGTAATTTATACTAATAATAAAATATCCAATTTGGGTGTATTCGAAAATGATCCGTTACTCAAGAAGTGCAATTTAACCCAACTACATAACCTTGAAAATCATTCTTTTCCAGTTTCCAGTTATTAATACCAATAATTCCCCAGTACACCAACGCAACCATATTTCTAAGAAGTTACGGTGGGCGAGGCTACATGAGTTACACAAATCCAATCTGAGAAAGAAACAAGCAGTAATCGACTAAAAAAATGTTCTACTCAAAATACCATATCAAATTTATATATAACGGTATCAAAGTTGTTAAATTTACGGGGTGTAACAAAAATATTTAAAAAATTGTATGAAAAATTTGAGAGAATGAACTGCTATTTATAGCCAATATTGTCACGACCCATTTTCCATAATAGGTCATGATGGCGCCCAACACCTTTGTCAGGCAAGCCACCTGAAAGTATTAGTAAATTCTTATTTTACATATCAAAAACAGTTACAACATTTCCCTTAATCTGCAATTAAAAGTTGGTGATAATATAATAGTCTACAATGTGTGTGTCACGACCCGGTGTCACAAGTTGTGGGCCACTAGTAGAATATACAAAAGAATCACACTATCCTACTGTCCGAAATAGAATAGACAGCAAAAATACATAAGAGAGACTCCTTCAGGTTGCTGAACGGCATGGGAAGGGGAGCAGCTCACCGCAGAAGTCTCGGAATCCGCTCAGGGATGCGCACCAGACTGATAGCCAGAGACACCTGCCTCAGATCTTGTACAATTAAGTACATAAGTATAGTATGAGTACATAAACAATATGTACCCAGTAAGTATCCCGTCTAATCTCGAAGAAGTAGAGACTAGAGGTCGACTTGATACTTACTAGGGTCAAATAATATGAGAAAGGAATTTATAATAAGCATGGATAGCACAATTAATTAACATTTTATGGCAAGGAAGAACAGTTCTTTCTCCAGATAATATCATGGGTATCCATTTACGTTTCAAGGCATATATGAAGTTCAGTCCACAGAAAATACTAAATAAAACATGCGCAAGTAACACCGAGGGTCGAACGGCTCGAACCATAGATGCATCTATTACCCCGCTCGCGAATCACACGTGCGACGCGGTCAGATATAATAAACTCATCAACAAGCAGATAATAATATATATCTGAGGAGTAGTTATTCACAGGAATATTCAAATTCTCTTTTAAAAGACCAAGCAGATAAGGTTCCTCTTACTAGTCTCATTTACCTTAATCAACATAATTTATACGAATCCGAATTTATCATCAAGTTACAAGAATATCACATAGAGCATGTTTTTGGGTCCTAGACTATCCGGACTTGACATAATAGTAGCTACGCACGGACTCTCGTCACCTAGTGCGTACGTAGCCCCCGCATATAATGGCAATTAATTCAATTATTATACCTATGGGGACAATTCCCTCTTACAAGGTTAGAAAGGGGACTCACCTCGCTCCAAAGTGCACTTCCAATACCAAGAACGAGCCCAAACCCCTCAATTCGGAGCCGAGTGATCCAAAACTAGTTAAATGAGGTAGGAACTAGTCAATATAAGCTCACGAGATCGAATTCTAGGTCTAGCTCTAACCCCTTGATTTCTCCAAATCTTTAGGTGTTGATCTACCCAAAACTCGAGTGTTAAACTTAGAATTAAGGGGGGCGAACTTACCCACGGTGCTATGTGGAAATCCCTTCTCAAGAGATCCAAAATCGCTCAATGCCCAAGCACCAAATGGTCAAAAATGGCTCGAGCTCGACTTAAATGAAGCTCACTGCTTCACCAGTTTCTGCATCTGCGGTCAGGGGACCACATCTGCGGTCTTGAAGCTGCATCTGCGAAGCCGCTTCTGCGGTTTGGCTTAGCCAGCTTTGGGCCGCATCTGCGAGGATACGACCGCTTCTGTGGTCTCACACCTGCGGTCGACAAAGCGCAGGTGCGGTTATGACAGAAGCAGATGCTTCAGCACTTCTCCAAATTCTCAACTTCACTCGAGCCTCGTCTGTTTGACGCTCGGGGCTCCCGGGCCCCGCCCGAACATACCGACAAGTCTGAAATCACGAGACGAACCTACTCAAACCTTCAGAACACCCGAAACAACGCTAAATCTAAGAGTCACCCCCTAAAACCAGATGAATCAAACTTATTAACTTCAAGTTCTTAATTTTCATCTAACGAGCCGAAACGCCTTAAAACTACTCAGATTGACACCAAATTTTGCGGGCAAGTCTTAAATGATATATCGGACCTATACCGGGATCCAGAACCAACATACGAGCCCGATACCCATAGAATCAATCATTAATTAGTTTCTTTAAATCTTTAAAACTTCATATTAACAATTTCTGCTAAAAATTCATTACTCGGGCTAGGGACCTCGGAATCCGATTCCGGTATGCCCAGGTCCCATATTTTCCTACGGACCCTCCGGGACCGTCAAATCACGAATCCGTGTCCGTTTGCTCAAAATGTTGACCAAAGTCAAACTTAGTCTTTTAAGAAAATCCTAAGGAATCAAATGGGCATATTTCACTCCAAACTCTTCCAAATCCCGAACTCACCATCTCCGCAAGTCGTAAATTAGTTAAAGTAAGCACAAGAAATTTTATTTAAGGGAACGGGGTTCTAAAAGGCAAAACGACCAGTCGGGTCGTTACATTCTCCACCTCTTAAACAAACGTCCGTCCTCGAACAGACATAGAAAAGTACCTGAGCTGCTGAATAAATGTGGATATCTGCTCCGCATGTCCTCCTCGGACTCCCAGGTCGCCTCTTTGACTGGTTGGCCCCTCCACTGGACCCTCACAGTAGAAATTTTCTTGGACCTCAACTGGCGATCCTGTCTATCAATAATGGTAACTAGCTCCTCCTCATAACCCAAACTCTCATCCAGCTGAATAGTACTGAAGTCTAACATATGGGACAGGTCGGCATGATACTTCTGAAACATCGATACATGAAAAAACGGATGAACTCCCGATAAGCTGGGGGGGGTAAAGCAAGCTTGTAAGTAACCTCCCCAACTCGCCTCAACACCTCAAATGGGCCAATAAACCTTGGGCTCAGCTTGCCTTTCTTCCCGAATCTCATAACGCCCTTCATTGGCGAGACTTTCAAAAGGACCTTCTCGCCAACCATGAATGATACATCACGCGCCTTCTGATTTGCGTAGCTCTTCTGCCTGGACTGAGCTGTGCGAATCCTTTTCTGAATCAACTTTACCTTGTCCAAGGAATCCTGTACCAAATCTGTACCGTATAACTTAGCCTCACCAGGGTCAAACCACCCGATAGGAGAACGACAATGTTGACCATATAAAGCCTCGTATGGAGCTATCTCTATGCTGGACTGATAGCTATTGTTGTACACAAACTCCGCTAAAGGCAAGAACTGATCCCACTGCCCTCTAAAGTCAATCACACATGCTCTAAGCATGTCCTCCAAGATCTGAATTGTCCTCTCCGACTATCCATCGGTCTGAGGATGGAATGTTGTGTTGAGCTCTATACGGGTCCCTAACTCACTCTGAACAGCTCTCCAGAAATGGGAAGTGAACTGAGGGCCTCTATCTGATATGATGGAAACAGGCACACCGTGAAACCGGACTATCTCCAGAATGTAAATCTAAGCCAGTCTCTCCGAAGTATAAGTAGTCACCACCGGTATGAAGTGTGTCGACTTGGTCAATATGTCGACAATGACCCATACTAAATCAAACTTCCGCAAAGTCCACGGCAACCCAACTATGAAATACATGGTAATGCGCTCCACTTCCACTTTAGTATAGGCATCTGCTGAAGTAGGTCACCCGGCCTCTGGTGTTCATACTTGACTTGCTGGCAATTCAAACACCTAGCCACATACTCCACTATGTCCTTCTTCATCCTCCGCCACCAATAATGTTGTCTCAAGTCATGATACATCTTTGTAGCTCCCGGATGAATGGAATACCGCGAACTATGTGCCTCTTCTAGAATCCTCTCCCTCAGACCATCAATATTAGGAACACATAGACGACCTTGAAGTCGCAAAGCATCATCCTCGCTCATAGAAACCTCCTTGGCACCTCCCTAAAAGCACCGTCTCTCTGAGAACCGCCAAATGTGGGTCGTCAAACTGCCGGGCCTTGATCTGCCCCAATAATGAAGACTAAGCAACAACACACGCAAGGACTCGACTAGGCTCCAAAATGTCCAACCTCACAAGTCTGTTAGCCAAGGACTGAATGTCCAAAGCTAGGGGGCTCTCATCTGCTGGAATGAATGCCAAGCTACCCATACTCTCTGCCTTTCTACTTAAGGCATCCGCGACCACATTTGCCTTGCCCAGATGATAAAGAATGGTGATGTCATAATCCTTTAGTAACTCAAACCACCTGCGCTGCCTCAAATTAAGATCCCTCTGTTTGAACAAATGTTGTAACTTGCGATGATCAGTATAAACCTCACATGACACCCCATACAGATAATGCCTCCATATCTTAAGAGCATGAACAATCATGTCCAACTCTAGATCGTGCACAGGATAATTCTTCTCATGAACCTTCAGCTGGCGCGAAGCATAGGCAATAACTCGCCCCTCCTGCATCAATATACATCCCAATCCAATGCGCGAAGTATCACAATATACCGTATACATCCCCGAACCGGAAGGCAACACAAGAACTAGTGTTGTAGTCAAGGCTGTCTTAAGCTTCTGAAAGCTCACCTCACAATCATCGGACCAATAGAAAGTAGCACCCTTCTGGGTTAATCTAGTCAGAGGTGATGCAATAGATGAAAAGCCCTACACGAATCGCATGTAATAGCCTGCTAAACCCAGGAAGCTCCTGATCTCGGTCACCGAGGTAGGACGTGACCAACTCTGAACTGCCTCGATCTTCTTGGGGTCCACTTTAATACCCTCTCCTAACACAATATGCCCTAAGAATGCCACTGACTCTAGCTAGAACTCACACTTGGAGAACTTAGCATATAGCTGATAAGTTAGGATTTTAACATGTTTTATGCCCCTACTTGCCTATGCTTTGATTATATATTGTTACAAAATAGTCCTAAAAAGCTCACAAGTTGTGCTTGATTGTAGGTTTGATCGACAAAGTGACGAAATGTCAAGGATCGGCTTAAGAAGGAGTGAAACTTGCTCAAGTATCAAAGACCAAGAAATCTAAGAAAAAAAAGGCCTAGTGCGGACCGCGCAAACAGGAGTGCGGCCGCACTGGGTGGTTCAGAGAGTTGGTAAACTAGGCTAGAAGAAGCGCGGCCGCGGTACATATCTCACAGTCCGCGGTGGAGGCTCCGCGGCCGCACTACTCTTTTGTGCGGTCCGCGGTCATGAGAGTCAGAGAGATGAAAGTTCGCAATGCCATACGGTCCGCGGTCGTGATTGCGCAGACTGCGCCAGCTCCCTCCACGGCCGCTGTCCATTCTACGAGGTCCGCAGAGTCCAAGTTCAGAGAAGCAGATGTGAGCCCAGTGCGGCCACGGTCCATTTAATGCGGCCCGCAGGGGTATTTTGTCCAGTTTTTCTAGCCTAGTATAAATAGAACATTTTACCATTTTTCAGGTAATCAGATATATCAGAGTTGAGTTGCGCTCGTGGGAACATCATTTATAGCCATTTTTGGCATCTTAGCTTCAAATTAACAATAGATTCTCTGTATTTACATTAGCATTTAATTAATATGCCTTGTTCTTCATCTATTTCTTTATTTTCTTCTTCAAGCATGAGTAGTTAAACCCATCAGCTAGGGTTGTGGCTCAACCCTAGTATGGGATTGATGGGTGTTGCCATCTAATATTAGATTGACTATGGGTGTTTTCTATTTGGGTTGATTTTATGTTTTAATCTAGAATTGGTGATTGCAAACACTGATTCAAGCTTTAAATGACAATAATACAAGGTAAGACAAGTAAATCAACTCGAGGGCTGTAAATCATGAGAAAATGGTAGAACCAGCTCAAAGGAATAACCACAGAAAAGAATACTGGCATAAAGGAAACAGTTCAATAACGGGAAAACTAACACGTAGCAACGATCCCACAATATACAATTCAATAATAAGGAAATCAACACGAGTCAAGTAGTTATGAAAATATAACATGACAATAGGAGAGGCAAAACTCTTCAGTTAAGTCAAATAGGAGTCACATTAATCAAAGTATAAGACTCATGGGCATGCTTGACACCAACGTATAGATACTCGTCACCATGCCTATACGTCGTACTCAAAAAATAACACATAACAATTATGAAAAAACTCCTAATCCATTAAGCTAAGGTTAGACCAAACACTTACCTCTCTTAGCAACCAATTCAAAATTCCAACAAGCCTTTGCCTCGCGAATTCATCCGAAGCTTCGTATCTAGTCATAATAATTCAATATACTCAATATAGATCGTACGAATTAATTCCATATGAAAATATTAATTTTCCAACAAAAATCCGAAATTTAACTCAAAATCGCCTGTGGGGCCCATGTATCAAAATTCGACAAAACTCACAAAATCCGACAACTCATTCAACCACGAGTCTAACCATACCAATTTTACCAAAATCCGACATCAACTCGACCCTCAAATATTCAAATTAAACCAAAAGGGTTTTCAAGATTTTACCAACTAAAATCACCAATTAAATGTTAAAAACAACGATGGATTCGAGTAATCTAACAAAAATTGAGTTAAGAACACTTACCCCGATGTTTTCCTTGAAAATCTCTCGAAATCGCCTCACCCGAGCTCCTTTGGTCCAAAAATGGAAGAGTGAGACGAGTTTGAACTTTATTCTGCTGCCCAGGGATTTGTTCTTCGCGTTTGCAGTCCTCCTCTCGCGTTCGCGAAGAACAAAATTCCCAAATATCATTTTCCAAACTCTTCTCGGATAGCCTCTAGTATGATGGCCATAACTATTGTTGTAGATGTCCAAATGACTATTAAAATATATTTCTGGAAACTAGATTCAAAGAGCTACAAGTTTCTTTTTTGAATCATCTTACAATTCATTGTAGATTGAGATATATGAGCCTCCAAGGTAAGAACTGCGCAACAGAATTTCTTCTTCTTCGCGAACGCGAGGATCTCTTCGCGAACGCGAAGAACAAAATCCCAGAAGCCAAATCCTTCTTCGCGAACGCGAGAGGACGGCCGCGAATGCGAAGAACAAAATCCCAGAAGCCAAATCTTTCATCACGAACGCGAGAGGACCCTCGCGGACGCGAAGAACAACACCAGATACCAGCTTCAGCTATTGCAAAACAGCCCGAAATGATCTGAAACACACCCGAGGCCCCTGGGACCTCAACCAAACATGTCAAACAATTCTAAAACATCATTCAAACTTGTCCCAATCTTCAGAATGCTCAAAACAACATCAAAACATAAATTTTACATTGGATTCAAGCCTAAGAAGTCCAAAAACTCTCAAATTACGCTTTCGATCAAAAAGTCTATCAAACCTCGTTCGAATGACCTGAAATTTTGCACATAAGTCACATTCAACACTACGAAGCTACTCTAACTTCCAGAATTTCATTCCGGCCCTCGTATCAAAATCTCACTATCGAACCGGAAACTTAAAAAATTCAACTTTCGGCATTTCAAGCCTAAATTAGCTACGGACCTTCAAAACACAATCTGAATAGGCTCCTAAACCCGAAAGTACCCAATGGAGCTAACGGAACCATCAAACTTCCGTTCCGAGGTCGTCTTCATACTGTTCCAACTATGGTCAAATTTCAAGAACTTAAGCTGTCATTTAGGGACCAAGTGTCCCAAAACTCTCTGAAACTCCAAATAATTCCTCAAGGCAACTCACAATAGCAGAAACAAACACGGGAATGCAGTTAATATGGGATAGCGGCGTAAATTCTTAAAACAACAGGTCGGGTCATTACAACAACTTTCTTGTTTTGGTCATCTCCCAATTCCTTATATATTTCGAGATATAAGCCTCCAAAGTTAGTCATATGCAACACAAATTTCTTCTTCATTTTCCGGTATAGCTTGTAGTGTACCAACCATAAATTTTTCTACACAAATCCAAATTCCAAATGGTTTACTATTCTGAAAGATAGACACAAAGGTCTACAACTTTTATTTTTTTATCATCTCCAAATTCTTTATAGATTGCGAGATATGGGCCTCCGAAGTCAGACTTGTGCAATAGAAATTTTCTTCTTCGCGAACGCGAAGAACAAAGTCCCTGAAGCCAAATCCTTTTTCGCGAACACTAGAGGATCCTCGTGAACACGAAGAACAACACTAGACACCAACATAAGCTATTGTAAAACAGCACGAAATAATCCGAAACACACCCGAGGCCTCGTCCAATCACACAAACCAGTCCCATAACATAACTCGGACCTACTCGAGGCCTCAAATCACATTAAACAACATTGAAATCATGAATTGCACCCCAATTCAAGCTTAATGAACTTTAGAACTTCAAACTTCTACATTCGATATCGAAACTTATCAAATCACGTCTGATTGGCCTCAAATTTTGCACACAAGTCACATTCAACATTACGGACCTACTCCAACTTCCGGAATTGGAATCCGACCTCGATATCAAAAAGTCCACTTCCGGTCAAACTTCTCAAAAATCTTCAAATTTCTAACTTTCGCCTAATGACCCCAAAATGACCTATGGACCTCCGAATCCACTTCCGGACGTGCTCCCAATACCAGAATCACTGTATGGAGCTATTCCCAGACTCGAAATCCCAAATGGACATCGATAACATTGAAATGCACTGCAACCCAAATTTATGAAATTCTTCCAAAATGCCAACTTCCACAATAGGCGCTGAAACGCTCACGGGTCATCCAAAGCCCGATCTAGACATACGCCCAAGTCCAAAATCATCATACGAACCTGTTGGAACCTTCAAATCCCGATTTAGAGGTCGTTTACTCAAAAATCAAACCTTAGTCAATTATTTTGTATGCGGTAAAACCGGAGGGGCCGATTTTGTGGTCATCAAGGTGCTTCGTAGGTACGCTTCCTAGGGCTCGAGGTAGAGCTCGAGGTACAACCTCGTAGGGTTTCCAAATGCCCGACTCTAGGACAATGTGAATCGACAGCTATGATGGAGAAACGGGAAGTTCCCTAGGTACTTGATTGAGGCGGAAATGCTAGTATGTGCCTGTATCATGGCATTAAATGACTGCATCCTCCACGTGTCTTTGTAATAAATGCATTTTGTACTATGTTAGGGTTCTGATTGATATATATATGGGATCCTGGTCATTTTGTAGACAAGTTACAATACACAAGATACAACACACTACATTCAATACAAGAACATTCTCTGGTCTCTAACTCAAACATACTCTCTATTTGACCTTATTGCTTACATTTGTTGTCTTACTTGTATTTATTAAATTTCATTAATTGTTCTCCATTTATTGCTCATTATTGGTCATAAAGAGCCGCCATCAAATTTATCATAACTGTTAGTCCTCCATCGACTGCCCTTAGTCGGGCATCCGACTCGACCTCGAGGCCCCGTATATGTAAGCTCGAGGCTCCGATTTCCAGCCATTCGGTTTGATTATTACACTATTTACAAGCTCTTATATTATCATCTAATCTTTCACTTAGCATCTATTGTCTAACAACTAGCATAGAAATAGATCACGTATTTACAGAACCATAAAATCAAATCTAATTGTCATTAGCATTTTCAAGGTAAATATCTTTCAACTTAAAGCTTCCGAAATGAGAATTTTCTTTTCAAATCAACTCCGAACTTCGCGAAATTCAATTCCGACCATGTGTGCAAGTCATAATGCCTGAAATGAAGCTACTCATGGCCTCAAACTGCCAAACAACACGCTAGAGCTCAAAACGACCGGTCGGGTCATTATAACTAAAACTAATTAGAAGTACAACAATAACAAACTCAGTAGTTTCCCACAATTGGTGTCTGGGGTAGTAAGATGTACGCAGCCTTACCCCTACCCCTAGAAAGGCAGGGAGGCTATTTCCGATAACTAAAACAAATTAGAAATGCTTTATCTAATAAAAACAAATCTGACTTTAAAAAAAAAGTAGCAATTTACAAACTAATTTGTAAGAGCAAAAGAACTTGAAATGAAAGATAAATGAAAAAGGAATCTACAATGAGAAGCGTCGAACTAAATCAAGTGATGAAGGATGATGATAGGTTTTTGCTTTATATTTGCAAATTGATAATTTTTTTCTTTATTCGGAAGAAGATGAAGAGAAGAATAAAAATCATGGCTAAGAACAAATAATCTATTGGCTTTAAGTTTTTGATATTTTAAAATCTATAAATATATATATATATATATATATATATATATATATATATATATATATATATATAAAGAGGAAATAGCCAAGCTGACGTGGCATGTCTCATATGCAAGGATTCTCATTTATCTTGATTCTCCTTTTTTTTTGGTCTTTTTCACTCATTTTCCCCGTAAAAAAAACTTTACTTCCTTTCCAGCACTAAACAAACATTTGCAAAACGCTCAAAACGTCCATTACGAAACGTTATGTACAATGACACAGTAAATGATCATTAATTGAAACATCACACCCGTTACAATAAACGACACATTGGTAAGCTTTCAAATATCATTTTGTACATAAGTACAGCATCCATTCACATTCTATGGATTGCTAAAAAACATAACCTGATTGTGTGGTCCTATTTATATCTCGCCGTCGTCGAAATCAGATCCAAAATTGACAGCAAATTTTCCACTGTGACAATAAAAATCACGAATACCAGAGGAATTGTGATATAGAAGATCGGCGTAATTTTCTTTTTGATTTTCTTGATACTCTCCTTTTATTCCTTTTTACTTCCTTTAGTTATATTTTAGTAATATTCAACATTGCTCTTAGTATTATACAGGGACATGTTGCGAGAAAGATCAAACAACCTATACAATTTTTATTTGCACCCTTGACAATTGCTACGGTACGGTTACACTACTAATCTCTTTCATGTTCTTTATTTGTCAGAATCTACTTATTTATTTTTATATAGGAAGACTTAATGAATATTACCAAAAATTAAACAAAGTTTGGTATTAAGTAGCAAAATAATTGATGTTTGAACTTACTGGAACTCCTGAAGCATCACAACATCGTTACATTTATTTGTATATGTGACATTAATACTAATACTAATTCCAAAATTATCAGCATGTTGAATCTTTGTTCAGAAAATTGCATTAGTTGCACCAACAATCCTTGGCCATAAAATCAGCGCACTCCTTCGCAATTGGACCAATGATAGCAGAACCTTTCATTTTTCCCTTGGGATTCACAATAACACTTGCATTATTTTCCAAGTACATGAAGACACCATACTTTCGTCGCCAAGGTTTACGTTGTCTAACAATGACAGCAGACATGACTTTCTTCCTTAAACCAGGCTTCCCTTTCTTGACAGTAGTCATCACCATATACCTACAGAATCTATTATTCTCTTATATATCAGTATAATGTACATTCATTAATTTGATAGGGAATTCTA
The DNA here is from genome assembly GCF_000393655.2 of Nicotiana sylvestris. Classification (NCBI taxonomy): domain Eukaryota; kingdom Viridiplantae; phylum Streptophyta; class Magnoliopsida; order Solanales; family Solanaceae; genus Nicotiana; species Nicotiana sylvestris. Next base: position 108,483,551 of record NC_091068.1, read on the forward strand.
ATCTATGCAAGTTGCTACGACGGGATCCCGCCAAGGTAATGGTATTTTGTTACATTTACTTAAAGCAATTGAATTGATTGTTTAATAAGGCACCTACTAGATATAACAACATGCAGGAAGGTTTTTCATTTTCTAGAAACATTGAATATAATAGACCCTGAGAGTGGGAAGAGTAACCTTGAGAATTAAGAGTGGGAAATAGGAAAGTGAGGTTATGTCATGACCCAAAATCCACTAAGAGTCGTGATGGCGTCGGACACCGCTGTCAGGCAAGCCAACCAAATTACTTAATTAAATTTCAATTTTTGGTATTATTTAAAATTATTTCTTCTTTATACATTAAATAACGAATAATAAAATTTATAGAAATAACCATGAAGTCTTTAACAAAACTTAACACTTAATAATCCAAAAATCCTCCCAGAACCCGGTGTCACAAGTGCATGAGCAATTTCTAGGAAATAATGTAATACAACAATCGTCCGGAATACAATATTGGACTGAAATAAATACAGAAATTTGAAAGAGGCTCTGCTGGCTGCGGGTCACCTCAAGAAGTGTAGCTCACCTAAGTCTCCGTATCAATCATGTTGTCACGCCCCGTAGTCCACTAGAGACGCATGTGCCTGCGCAACAAAAATGCACAGAAGTGTAGTATAAGTACGAAACGTGTACCCAATGAGTATCCCGTCTAATCTCGAAGAAGTAGAAATGAGATGGTCGACTTCGATACTTACTAGTGGTCCAATAATGACATATTATTAATGCGAATAATCAAGAATTTATTAAGATTGACAGTAATTTCAAGTAAGTCATGAACAAGTGATAGTTCCTTTTTATATTAAAAATCTCAAGATTTATAATCCAATAGTTTCCCATTTATTCAAGTCGGAGAGAGCACATATCAATCCCAAATAATCTCAAGGCAAGCAATACAAGCATGCGCAAATCATGCCGAGGACGTACGGCCCGCTCCAACAGAAAGTAAATTGTGCACTGCCGCGGGTCGAACGGTGTGAACCATAGATGCATCTATTACCCCGCTCGCGCATCATACCTGCGACTCGGTCAACATAAATTAACAAATACCCTACTCGCGAATCTTACATGCGACGCAGGTAAACATAGAAATACATGCTCAAACAGCCAATTAAGAATTAATCGGGGAACATTTATCCAAATAAAAGTCAATTCTCTTTTAACAATTTAAGAAAATGAAGTTTATTCCTTTTATAAATTCACTTACTAATTCTATGTGATTTAAGCAATTCAAACTGTCAATAGGATTACAAATATTTCCAGGTACAACATGCTTTTGGGTCCTAGACTACCCGGACAATAGCATGATAGTAGCTACGCACGGACTCTCGTCACCTCGTGCATATTAGCCCCCACAACTAGGAGCACATAACCAATTATTTCACCTATGGGGACAATTCCCTCTTACAAGGTTAGAAAGGAGACTCACCTCGCTTCGAAGATCCATAATCGGCATTCCACGTCCTTCCGTAGAGTCGAATAGATGCACAATGCTACAAAACTAGCCAATGATTATGCAAATCCATTAATATATGTTCAATTACTCATTACAATCCAATTTATAGCAATTCTTAACCCCGATCGAAAAGTTGACAAAATTGCCCTCGGGCCCACGTGCCCGGATTCCTAAATTTTTCGAAGATAAAGTTTACCCATGAACTCACGAACTCAAATATATGATTTTCTCTTAATTTCATACCCAAAATCGTGGTCAAATTCCAAGAATATAAATTTTCTAGGTCTTCCTCAAACCCCCCCCCCCCAAATTTCTACCAATTTACATGCTAAAATCCATACCCAATCAATATATTTAACTCAAGATAGGTGGGGTTAGCTTACCTGAATGTTGATGAAGAAAATCCCCTCTTGAAGCTCTCCAATAATCGCCCAAGCCAAGAAAATATGAGAGGAAATGGACAAAACCCTGATTTTAAAACATCCTCTGCCACCAACACTTTCCGCACCTGCAGTCCCTCGACCGCTTCTGCGGTTCCGCAGGTGCAGCCCCACTACCGCATATGCGGTCCTTCCCAGGATGCCCGTTCTCCGCTTCTGCGCCTTCTCCACCGCAGGCGCAGTCCTGCATCTGCCGCCAAACGACCGCACCTGCGGTCCCAGCCCTCTTCACGCCTAACCTCTTCTGCGGTTCAATTCCTCGCTTCTGTGGGACCGCTTCTGTGGGGCCGCTTCTGTGGTGAACCCTCCGCTGAAGCAGTTATACCAGGAACCAGACCCCTTCAGCTATCCAAAATTCCAAATTTCGATCCGTTAACCACCCGGAATCCATCCGAGGCCCCTGGGACCCCAACCAATCATACCAACCAGTCCCAAAACACATTAAGGACTTGCTCGAGGTCTCAAATTACATCAAACAACGCTAAAATCACGAATCAATCTCCAATCCAAGCTTTATGAACTTTAGAATTTCAAACTTCTACTTTCAATGTTTAAACCTATCAAATCACGTCTGATTGACCCCAAATTTTGTACACAAGTCACATTTGACATTACGGACCTACTCCAACTTCCGAAATCGGATTCCGACCCCGATATCAAAAAGTCCACTTTCTGTCAAACTTCTCAAAAACCTTCAATTTTCTATCTTTAGCCAAATGACCTACGGACCTCCGAATTCACTTCCGGTCGCGCTCCCAACTCTAGAATCACCATACGGAGCTACTCCTAAACTCGGAATCCCAAACGGGCATCGATAACACTGAAATGCACTTCAAACCAAACTTATGAAATTTCTTCCAAAATGCTAACTTCCACAATAAGCGCCAAAACGCTTCCGGGTCATCCAAAACCCGATCCGGGCATACGCCCAAGTCCGAAATCATCATACGAACCTAGTGGAACCTTCAGATCCCAATTCCGAGGTTGTTTACTCTAAAATCCAATCTTAGTTAATTCCTTCAACTTTAAGCTTCCGAAATGAGAACTCTCTTTCCAAATCAACTCTGAACTTCCTGAAATTCAATTCCGACCATGCGTACAAGTCATAATACCTGAAATGAAGCTGCTCATGGCCTCAGACTACTGAACGACGCGCTAGAGCTCAAAACGGCCGGTTGGGTCGTTACATTCTCTCCCACTTAAACATACGTTCGTCCTCGAACGTGCTGAGAACTACACTGAAGTAGTCTGAAATCACTATTTAGCACCTCATGCACCTTCCCGTGCTACCACAACTTAGTTGAGCACTTAACTCGATAAATTCTGAGATATTATATTTCATTCAAGCAAGTAAGCCTTAGCGCCCAATTCCAACATCCGAAATTCTATGCCAAACCTACTTCCAACATACGCTCACCATAACAATGACTACACGCAGTACCAAAACACGACTGCATACCTTAGCTGAATTCACCCCTTGTACCATTTTACTCACAGGACCACAATAATATTCTCTGAGCATAGTAGTCGAAATTCCACGAATCTGATGCTCACAACGCACCTTAGGATATACATAGCTCCTACTCTAACTCTTACAATACCGCCACGATGGAAGATAGGCGTAGAAATTCATAACCAGTTGCCGAATCAACAAATCATCGGGTATATACTCCTGACAAGAACCCTCACCTCATTCTGAACCAAATAATGATCTTTGCTCCTTAATATATTCCATGTAATCAGATTGCACTGACCCTAAATCCAATGATCTCGTCTCACCCAATACGAACTGTTCAGGCAATAAGCCATCCCGGACATGATCAAAAGTCTCATATGATGCCACAATGTGCCAATAGGCTACTAATTAGAGTGCGGTACAAAAGGAAAATGAACTCCGAAAGGAAATTCAGTTGCCCCGCTCGCGGATCATACATGCGAGGCGGTCGACATACTAAACAGACACCGCGCTCGTGAATCGTACATGCGACGTGGGCACACAGCTAATATGAGCTTTCCTTAGAAAATAGGAAATAAACACATAAAATTAGATATGGGGAGCTGTACTAAACATCACACTATTGCGGTGCGCAACCCGATCCAAACAGCGTAACCATGGCGGCGTGCCACCCGATCCATACAACACAACCATGGCGGCGTGCAACCCGATCCAAATAACATACACATGGTAGCGTGCCACCCGATCCACATGTAGAACTCACATAAGGAGATGCACATCGAGCTAAATTGCTCATTACAATAAAATACCAAAATTCGGTCACGAGCACGCTAAGTGCATAATACCATCCCTGAGGGGACATATCGCGCTCAGTATCTGCTACATAATGTTTTTTTTTATAAATGACCAAAGTGATAAAGACACAGAACTAGGAGAAAATTATTCAGAAACAAGTGAAACCTACACAGAACTTATAGAAAAAACAGAAAAGATAAAAATAAACCCAGAAATAAATACAGGAGATATGAACGAGGATAAACCAAGCACATCAGGAGTAAAAAATCCGAAACAATTAAACCCAACCTATTACATAGTAAGTTATGATGCATATGATAGAAACAAAACATTATGGGATAAAAGGTTAAATAAGAAATGGGCACCAAGACAGATAACTGAACAATATAATTTTTTAGATCTAGATTGTGTAGCAGATATAAATAAAACAATACAATTATGGATAGGATATATCTCAAAACAACTAATAGATAATAAAATAGCAATAGCGGAAACACCAGGATATATAGAAAGAACATTAATAGGAACTGTAAAATTATGGTTACAAAATTTATCAAGTGAAAGCTTAGACACATTAAGGAGTAATAAAAAACTTGACGGTACAACTACAACAACAGTTACAGATATATTAAATAAATATGAAATAGCAATAAGAAATGAATTTAGTAGTATGACAACAGAAGTAGAAGAACAAAATAAAGAAAAAATTACAAATAGGAATTTAATGACAAAATTAGCAATATGTAATATGTGTTATATAGATGAATATACTTGTGCATTTAGAGACTATTATTATAAAGGAACATATAGTCCGGATGAAAGTAAAGAGATAAGAAAATTATATTTTACAAAATTACCAGAACCCTTTAGCTCAAAAATAATAAAAAATTGGAACGAAGCAGGACTAGCAGATACATTAGGAGCAAGGATAAAATTCCTACAAAACTGGTTTATAGAATTATGTGAAAAATATAAAGAAAACATGAAAATGGAAAAAATATTAGTAAAATATTTGGCATGTTGCAAAAGTTGAATAGCACCCCAATTTGGCTGCACAGATAAATATTACAAAAAAAGAAGGAAAGAAAAAGAAATTTAAATCAAAATATTCAAAATATAAATATAGGAAACCAAGAGGAAGATATTATGTAAAAAATTATAAACATAAAAAACCATATAGGAAAAAGAAAAAACTAACAGAATGTACTTGCTATAATTGTGGAAAGCTAGGACACTTAGCCAAAGATTGTAAATTACCAAAAAACCCAAAGAAGAAACAAATTACCGAAATATTGATAGATAATGATAAATATACACAAGTAGAATATGTAGATTATGAATTAAGCAGTGAAGATAGCATATATGAGATATCAGAAAACGAGTTCTCTGAAAATGAAAAGGAAATAAACAAGGATATAGAAGAATCAGATGAAGAAAATTATGACTGAAAAAGATATACAAATTATACAACAAGAAGAACACCAAGATGAACAATCTTCAGAACAAAAAATAATATTTGACGCTAATGTATTTGAACAAATAAAAGGAAAAGAATTGGATCTAAGCATAGACAAAATATTAGAAGTACCAACAATAAAGAATTGGTTTAAAAGACAGAAAGAAGAATACTATGTAGTAAGCCAAAGAGAACATATAATAGATTGTAAATACATCAAAGGTAAAGCACAAATACCAATTTTAAATAAAAGACTACTAAATAAAGAAATACAAGATATAAAAGCAAAAAATCCAATAAAATATGTACACTTAGGAGGAACGGAGATCCTAATAAAAGCATGTTTTAGGGAAGGAATAGATACCCCTATAGAAATATACTTGGCAGATGATAGAATTGTACAACCTATAGAAAAGAGTATAATAAGTGTCGTAAGAGGTAACTTAATATACCAAAAATTTAAATTTATAATAAGTGCTAACTATTCAGTAGCAGTAGATGATAAAAATATAGATAAATCATTAGTACTATACTGGAAAATGTCTGGAATAGAATTAGCACCAGGAAGTAAAATATTCACAGCAAGATGTAAAAATCTATATGTCTTAACAACAAAACATAAGATAACAGCTAAAAATAAAATAAATAAAATAAAAATAGAAAATCCATTCGAAAGAATAGTATCAGTTATAGACAACAATGATTACAGTTATACGGAAATGGACATGGATGAAGATTTAGAAATAGTAAAAGAAAGATTAAGCACATCAAAACGAATAAATAATGAAATGCCAGAAACGTCATCAAGAATAAGTACATCAAGAAGTACATCAAGAAGAATAAATTATACCACTCCACAAAAATTAATAGAACAAAAAATAGAAGAAATAAACCCACACCATTATTATATAACAGGAATAATGGACCAAAGAAAATATTTAATACTAATAAATACAGGACAGGAAGAGAATTATGTTATAAGAGAATTAATACCAGAACAAGAGATAGTAACAATAGAACAGCAAAATTCAGAACTACCAAAAGCGTTAAGAAAAAACGAAGAAACAACTGAAAAAGAATTAATTATTGGAGGAATACCAATATTAATAAATTTTAAAATATATCAAGGCGATAAAAACATTACACTAGGAATAAAATGGTTAGAAAAAGTCAAACCATATAAATTAGAAGATAGGCAATTAACAATAAGTTATGAAAATAAGAAAATAATAATAAAAAGAACTTTGATATAATGCCAAAGATATACATACTTGCCAAGATAATAGTAGAAGGATATTATAATAGATACTATACACCTATGATGGATACAGGAGCAGAAGCTAACATGTGTAGACATAATTGTTTACCAGAAAGTAAATGGGAAAAGCTAAAAACCCCTATAGTAGTAACAGGATTCAATAATGAGGGAAGTATGATAACATACAAAGCAAGGAATATAAAAATACAAATATGGGATAAAATACTGACCATAGAAGAAATATATAGTTATGAATTTACAAATAAAGATATATTATTAGGAATGCCATTTTTAGATAAATTATACCCACATATAATAACAAAAACACATTGGTGGTTTACTACCCCGTGTAAACAAAAATTAGGAGCAAAAAGAGTAAATAATAAAGTAAGAAAAACAACACCCTGGATTAAAGGAAGTGAAAAGATTACCCAAAAATTAGAAAATGTAATACAAAGCAACCATAATATAGAAATAATCATTTTCTCAATAAATAAAATAAAATTACTACAAGATAAATTAGAATTACTATATAATGATAATCCACTCCGAGGATGGGAAAAACATAAAACAAAAATAAAGATTGAACTAATAGATGAAAGTAGCATAATAACACAAAAACCTTTAAAATACAATTTTAATGATTTAACAGAATTTAAAATGCATATAAAGGAATTATTAGACAATAAGTACATACAAGAAAGTAATAGTAAACATACTAGCCCGGCATTTATAGTAAATAAGCATAGTGAGCAAAAACGAGGAAAAAGCCGTATGGTTATAGATTATAGAAACTTAAATGCAAAAACAAAAACATATAATTATCCGATACCAAATAAAATACTAAAAATCAGACAAATACAAGGATATAACTATTTTAGTAAGTTTGACTGTAAATCGGGATTTTACCATTTAAAACTAGAAGATGAATCTAAAAAGTTAACAGCATTCACAGTACCACAAGGATTTTACGAATGGAACGTATTACCTTTTGGATATAAAAATGCACCAGGTAGGTATCAACATTTTATGGATAATTACTTCAACCAATTAGAAAATTGTATAATATATATAGATGATATATTGCTATATTCTAGAACAGAGAACGAACATATAAAACTACTAGAAAAATTCATACACATTGTAGAAATATCAGGAATAAGTTTAAGTAAAAAGAAAGCAGAAGTAATGAAAAATCAAATAGAATTTTTAGGTATACAAATAGACAAAAACGGAATAAAAATGCAAACCCATATAGTACAAAAAATAATTAACTTAGATGAAACACTTGATACAAAAAAGAAGTTACAATCATTTTTAGGATTGGTTAACCAAGTAAGAGAATATATTCCTAAATTAGCAGAAAACTTAAAACCATTACAGAAAAAATTAAAAAAGGATATAGAATATCATTTTGACGAAAAAGATAAAATACATATACAGAAGATAAAAAATATGTGTAAAAAATTACCAAAACTATATTTTCCAGATGAAAAAAAACAGTTTACATATATTGTAGAAACTGATTCTAGTGATCACAACTACGAAGGAGTTCTAAAATATAAATATGATAATGAAAAAATTGAACACCATTGTAGATATTATTCCGGATCATACACGGAACCACAATTAAAATGGGAGATAAATAGGAAAGAACTATTTGGATTATATAAATGTTTGTTAGCATTTGAGCCATATATTGTTTATAACAAATTTATAGTAAGAACAGATAATACACAAGTAAAATGGTGGATAACACGGAAAGTACAGGATTCAGTAACTACAAAGGAAATAAGGAGACTTGTATTGAATATACAAAATTTTACATTTACAATTGAAGTAATACGAACTGACAAGAATGTTATTGCAGACTACCTATCAAGACAAAGGTACCCAAACAGATGAAAGCCAAGAATCAAAAGACATATTTACAATCCTTACTACTCTATCTTTACAGATGGATGGTATGGGAAAAAGATTACAACAGCTAGAGGAAAGCAAGCTAAGTCAGCAGCATGACTATAAAAATGCGGAACTAAGTCAATCGGAAGACTCTAAACTTCCAGAGTTAAAAGGAGACGTTGGGAAACTCCAAAAAACCCATAACACAGTTGCTTTATATACAGCTGCAGGTACAAGCAAACAAGTTAACAAAAAGCCACATATCAATGTAAACCTAAACAACGTATTTGATAAGCCATTTACATCAAAAAAGCCAAGAGAAGCAATAGTTATAGCCCCACAAACTACAACCTATGCCAATAGCCTACACCACAACAAAAAGGTATATAACCATATTACTCAAACATATATTGAGAATATATATAAAATTCAGACATTCTTGAACCTAAACCCTAGATCAACTACTACTACAGATCCAACACAGGATTATGTAACCCAAAAACTACAGGGATATAATAGGCTTATAGCCCAGCCAAAAACAAAAGCAAACCTAGTAAAGACATGTTACAACTACGGACTACTTAGCACAGTATATACCCACGACGGAGAAGAAATAATTGGAATACCAGAGCTATACAAAGCATTTGTCACCTTCAAGAGAATTACAAAAGGCAACCTATTCTTCATCAAATTCTATACAGCACCAGCGGAAATACTATATGATGAAATAAAACCCATAATACAGGTGATAAAGATAGGACTAACACGAGATATGATAATACCGGAAGAGATAGAGAAACAACCGGAGATACAGAAAATGGAGATACCAAGTTTCTATGCCAATAAAAGAATAATTGGTATAGCAACTATTATTCAAGAACTAGCTAACAATTATCTACAAGGAAATGCTATCTGGAGCTACTATTCCAGAGACCAGTTAATGATATATGCCAACTCAAAGGAACTACGACAAGGAGATATGGATGAAGTCCAGAAATGGATTTTATCATTATTAAAGCCAGAAATGCAACCAACTACCAGAGCATTGAAAAAAGAATTTATTTCAAACGAGTTATTAACAAGATACTGCAAACTAGTAGGACACAAATATCCAGACCACATATGTTCAAAGTGCAACGGAGATGATAACTATGTACCAGAAGTCCAACTAGAATGAAGGTATCAACAAGAAGACAAAAGAAGAAGACAGCTACTGGAAACACATAATGTAAAGTAAATAGTACTAGTCACATTCATGAACAGTAAAGGTCGTTCATGAATAGTAAGAGTCATGTAAAAAAGTCGTAAAGTAAATAGTACTAGTCACATTCATGAACAGTAAAGGTCGTTCATGAATAGTAAGAGTCATGTAAAAAAGTCGTAAAGTAAATAGTACGAGTCACATTCATGAACAGTAAAGGTCGTTCATGAACAGTAGGAGTCGTTTAAATTTTCTATATATTTTGTAAATCAGAGGAAGGGAGGACAGCCTCAGACATCCTCACTCTCTCTCTCTTATCTTCTCTCAATAAAATATCTGATTATATACAAACTTCTGAAAGCTATGGAGCATTCAAACGAGTTACAAAACCAGGTAAGTTTATTCATAATCATGTTTAACTAAACTCATATATTCCTTATAATCTCTTGAATATCATAATTGTTTATCATGTTATAGTACTGTTATAAAGAACATCTTGAGAAAGTTTGCCTGTCTAATAATGCTGAGAGTAGTTAAGCCCAGACTATGCCATCCTAAAGTGGAAACCAGTAGGCAAGGAAGCCATTTAGGGGAGTACACAGAGTTGAGGCGCTGTTAGGGTAAATGATTGAAGCATGAAAAATATGGTAGTGACCAGAAAAGATTGTTCAGTATAACTTATTAAAATATGATAAACTCTATGATAAACAAAGAGGTTAGAGGGAATATGTTTAGTAAATACATGATAAGGATAAATAGTAAATCTGAATGAACAACCACAACCACACGTATTTATTAGAAGAAAATATTGAGTACAAAATACTTATATTATATATCTTTAACAGACTTAATAACGATGTTAAAAGAAAAATTTATGATATTTTAGTTACTTTTGAAATAATATATGTAATGGAACAAGCATTTACAGAACTAATTGTATCACAAGAAATAGATATATTAGATCTATATGAACTAGATTTATATTCAGATTAATGATCACATATCAAGTTAATAAAATCTGTTTATAAATGAAACATAACACTTTTCATTATATAAGATTCTATAACACCCAGAAATGGAAACTTCTTAAAACCCTCAGTAACATAAATAGAAAAATAGATTGTGTTAAACACAATATTAAAACCTGCAAAGACATAATTAGATATAATAGATTGCGTAATAAAGCTTTATTAACTATAGAAAATGAAATTGAATTCTATGAAGATAAACTTGAAAGTTATCAACAAAGAAAAGAAATAAATCTGAGAAATATAGAAACCATGGATATATGTATCAACAGGTATACATCTCAGTATTAAACATGATCCCTCAAATTGGTACTATATAATACTCTAATTAAAATGAAAAACTACATAAATTTCATCTTAAAGTACCAATTATACGAAGAAAAAGATATAAACTAAAGTTAGTTGTGCATGTTGAGAGATAACATTGTACATAACTGAAGTAAAGATGTCTTTTGATAAGCAACAAATAAATCATTATGACGACAACCTCCTCTTGCCCTTGCAGCATAAAATCTGAAACTTTTCTGTTGTACTCTTGTTCTTGTATATACTATGATTTTGAAATAAATAAAATCAAAATAGTCATAAATGTCTTTGGTAAAGAAAAAAGGAAGACCCAAAATATTTGTAAAGAGGAAGAAAAAGAAAAAAGATAGAATACCATAAGGTATCTTAAATTTTGAATTAAATATTTGGGGGTTATGAAAAGCATAGGAGTGGAAGTTAAAGAGATTTGAGTTACGAAAATAAAGATTTTAAAACAAATAAAGGACAAAAGATAAATATAAATTGTCATAAATTTACATATTAAATATTTGGGGGTCGTGGATATAAAAGATATGAGAGTTATTGAGATTATTAAAAGTATGGGTTATGAAGATAATGGGGTGAGAGTTATGAAGATATAATAATGATAAAAAACTCAAAAAAGAGAAAAAAGATAAATAAGTTCCTTGCCCTAACCTGTAACGACCCGATCGGTCGTTTTGAGCTCTAGCATGTCGTTCAGCAATCTGAGGCCATGAGCAGCTTCATTTCAGGTATTATGACTTGTACGCGTGGTCGGAATTGAATTTCGGGAAGTTCAGAGTTGATTTGGAAAGAGAGTTCTCATTTCGGAAGCTTAAAGTTGAAGGAATTAACTAAGATTGGATTTCAGAGTTAAACGACCTCGGAATCAGGATCTGAAGGTTCCAACAGGTTCGTATGATGATTTCGGACTTGGGCGTATGCCCGGATCGGATTTTGGATGACACGGGAGCATTTTTGCGCCTATTATGGAAGTTAGCATTTTGGAATAAATTTCATAAGTTTGGCTTGAAGTGCATTTCAGTGTTATCGATGCCCGTTTGGGATTCCGAGTCTGAGAGTAGCTCGGTATGGTGATTCTGGAGTTGGGAGCACGATCGGAAGTGAATTCGGAGGTCCGTATGTCATTTTGGGGTCATTTGGCTAAAGATAGAAAATTGAAGGTTTTTGAGAAGTTTGACCGGAAGTGGACTTTTTGATATCGGGGTTGGAATCCAATTCCGGAAGTTGGAGTAGGTCCGTAATGTCAAATGTGACTTGTGTGCAAAATTTGGGGTCAATCGGACGTGATTTGATAGGTTTAAACATCAGAAGTAGAAGTTTGAAATTCTAAAGCTCATAAAGCTTGGATTGGAGGTTGATTTGTGATTTTAGCGATGTTTGATGTGATTTGAGGCCTCGAGCAAGTCCGTAATGTGTTTTGGGACTGATTGGTATGATTGGTTGGGGTCCCGGGGGCCTCGGATGGATTCCGGGTGGTTAATGGATCAAAATTTGGAATTTTGGATAGCTAAAGGGGTCTGGTTGCTGGTATAACCGCTTCTGCGGAGGGTTCACCGCAGAAGCTGCCCCTTAGAAGCGAGGAATTGAACCGCAAAAGCGGTTAGGCGTGAAGAGGGCTGGGACCGCAGATGCGGTCATTTGGCCGCAGATGCGGGACCGCACCTGTGGTGGAGAAGGGGCAGAAGCGGAGAACGGGCAGCCTGGGAAGGACCGCAGATGCAGTAGTGGGGCCGCACCTGCGGAACCGCAGAAGTGGTCGAGGGACCGCAGGTGCGGAAAGTGCTGGAGGCAGAGGATGTTTTAAAATCAGGGTTTTGGCCATTTCCTCTCATATTTTCTTGGCTTGGGCGATTTTTGGAGAGCTTCAAGAGGGGATTTTCTTCATCAACGTTAAGATAAGCTAACCCCACCTATATTGAGTTAAATATATTGATTGGGTATGGATTTTAGCATGTAAATTGGTAGAAATTTGGGGGGTTTGAGGAAGACCTAGAAAATTTATATTCTTGGAATTTGACCCCGATTTTGGGTATGGAATTAAGAGAAAATCATATATTTGAGTTCGCGAGTTCATGGGTAAACTTTATCTTCGAAAAATTTAGGAATCCGGGCATGTGGGCCTGAGGGCAATTTTGTCAACTTTTCGATCGGGGTTAGGAATTGCTATAAATTGGATTGTAATGAGTAATTGAACATATATTAATTGATTTGCATAATCATTGGCTAGTTTTGGAGCATTGTGCATTGATTCGACTCTTCGGAAGGGCGTGGAATGCTGGTTATGGATCTTCGGAGCGAGGTGAGTCTCCTTTCTAACCTTGTAAGAGGGAATTGTCCCCATAGGTGAAAAAATTGGTTATGTGCTCCTATTTGTGGGGGCTACGTACGCACGAGGTGACGAGAGTCCATGCATAGCTACTATCATGCTATTGTCCGGGTAGTCTAGGACCCAAAAACATGTTGTACCTGGAAATATTTGTAATCCTATTGACGGTTTGAATTGATTAAATCACATCGAATTAGTAAGTGAGTTTCTAAAAGGAATAAACTTCATTTTCTTAAATTGTTAAAAGAGAATTGGCTTTTATTTGGATAAATGTTCCCCGATAAATTCTTAATTGGATGTTTGAGCATGTATTTCTATGTGTACCTGCGTCGCATGTAGGATTCGCGAGCAGGGTATTTGTTTATTTATATTGACCGCGTCGAAGGTATGATGCGTGAGCGGGGTAATAGATGCATCTATGGTTTACGCCGTTCGACCCCCGGCAGTGCACAGTTTACTTTCTGTTGGAGTGGGCCATACATCCTTGGCATGATTTGCGCATGCTTGTATTGCTTGCCTTGAGATTATTTGGGATTGATATTTGCTCTCCCCGACTTGAATAAATGAGAAACTATTGGATTATAAATCTTGAGATTTTTGATATAAAAAGGAACTGTCACCTGTTCATGACTTACTTGAAATTACTGTCAATCGTAATAAATCCTTGATTATTCGCATTAATAATATATCATTATTGGACCACTAGTAAGTGTCGAAGTCGACCATCTCGTCTCTGCTTCTTCGAGATTAGGCGGGATACTCATTGGGTACACGTTGTTTCATACTCATACTACACTTCTGTGTATTTTTGTTGCACAGGCACATGCGTCTCTAGTAGCCTACGGGGCGTGACAACATGGTTGATATGGAGACTTAGGTGAGCTGCACTTCTCGAGGCGACCCGCAGCCAGCAGAGCCTCTTTCAAATTTCTGTATTTATTTCAGTCCAATATTGTATTCTGGATGATTGTTGTATTACATTATTTCCTAGAAATTGCTCATGCACTTGTGATACCGGGTTCTGGGAGGATTTTTGGATTATTAAGTGTTAAGTTTTGTTAAAGACTTCATGGTTATTTTTGTAAATTTTATTATTCGTTATTTAATGTATAAAGAAGAATTGATTTTAAACAATACCAAAAATTGGAATTTAATTAAGTAATTTGGTTGGCTTGCCTGACAGCGGTGTCCGGCTCCATCACGACCCTTAGTGGATTTTGGGTCGTGACAACATGGTATCAGAGCACTAGGTTCCCTTAGGTCTCACGAGTCATGAGCAAGTCTAGTAGAGTCTCGTGGATCGGTACAGAGACGTCTGTACTTATCTTCGGGAGGCTACATGGTTGTTAGGAGTACTTCCCTTCTTGATTCCTCATCGTGCGATTTGATTCTTTGAGGCTTATGATCTTGTTTCCTTCCTACTCAATCTTACGCGACGCAAACTGCTGGTCAAATCGAGAATTTAAGGATTGTAATAGTGTTACGAATGTGGCGCGGGGTGTTTCTCCCTGCAGGGTTGTTTGAGCTAATATCGTCGCTTTGTGGAAGGATATTCTATTATTTCAGCCCAGTAGCGGTGCTTCTTAGAGCTCTGAGGCTTGGCACAAGTTGCCATGATGCTTATGAATAATTGTTCCGCAGTGGTGATAGGATGGTAGAATGTTTGTCTACTTGTCAGGGCAGTGAATGACTTGAAGGGAGGTTTACTCAATGCATGATCTAGAGGTTTGGTATTTTATTCCCGGCATGGAAAAAGCAATTGGCCTATGAATGTCTAGATTTGGAGTAATGGAGTAACGAGACTTGGTATTTTTGAGCGTAGTGGAATTTTCACCTGTAATGTAGTGTCGTCGTCCTCGATTGTATGTGTTAAGTTCGCCGGTGTTATGGTCTTCTGCGATTCGCCTTTGGGGTAAGATATTATTAAATGATATGGGAGAAACGACTGTTAGATATCGTGGGGTGCGATGGTTCAGATCGAACCGGTGTCTCTAATGTTGACGGCTTGAGAAAGATGATCTTCAGAAAGGTTTAAAGTTGGTAGCGATTGTGGGTTCAAGTGCTACGAAGATAGATTTTATTTAAGGAAACAACGGAGCAGCAAATGATGAGGAAAGATATGTGGGAAGTGTCAGGCGGTGGCTAAGATTTCTAGAAGGTTAAGTAACAGAAGCAAAGGTCGAGTAGTTGATTAAAGGGATGAGTTCCGCCAAAGTGGGAGAGTTTGGAATGACTTGGGAACTTTAGAGATTAGTGATTGGGGCCTACGAATTTAATTTGAGGTATAGGCCATTATGCGGCAGGAGATTTGATATAGCGGGAAGGAGCTGCTTGAAATGAAAAAGGATACAACATAACTTTGAATTGGAAGAATGTTGCCGCACATTTAATTGATGTCCACGAGGGGGGAATAAACTTGTGCAGCTGGAGAGTGAGCTCAGACTCAGGATGGGTTATTAATGTCGTAATGATTGTACCACGTGCAGCAGCATTGGAAGGTGTCGGGAAGTGGTTTCCACAGATGGGTTGTTCCCTGTGAGCAGGTGAGCGGTCGCGTGGTTGGCGACGCTTCTATGAAGAGTCCTATTGGTTGTACAGCAAGTAGATCGGTCGTGCGAATGTGGTTTGTGATTCAGAGTATAAAAAGGGGTTTTACAGGAAGATTCTGAGAATTTGGCGGTTGATTGCGCAAGGATATACCAATAAGAGATAAAGAATCCCGGTGAATTCCAGAGTTGTGTAATAGTGGCTTCGAGCTAAGTGGAAGAGTCCCACACCCTATGATTGGGCTGCATCGTTAACTACTTGCGAGGTTTCTGGTCATTAGCATATTGATGGGTTATTCCAACTACGGGAAAAGGACATAAGTGGTGATTTGAGCAAGGAATGGTTAAAGGTGTGCCATGGTTGGCCTTATTGGCTCATGTTCAGACTTGGGGAAGGATTCAGGATTTATGCCTTGTATAGATGCGGGTTTCAAGGGAAGTGATTATGCCGGGTGCTTCGTCGAGAGGGTATTCGTGTGCTATTAGATTCATGGAGTCGACTATATTCGGGGCCAAGTCAGAGCGAGCGGCTCTCAGTAACGGTCCTAGTGAATTCAAAGGTTAAAGTGTGATGCCTAATGATTTCGAGCCTATAGGTACGACTAAGAATCAAGCTTGGTAGCAGCTTATGAGAAGAGGCCCAGAATGATCTATGATGTGTTGGCTTGCAGTGTAGCACTTGGGAGGTATGAAATGGTTCGTGGAATTTGAGACAGCATGGTCTCGTGATTCAAGGTCACTCGGGACGAGTGCGGATGGAGTGTGTTATGTGTTGAATGGAGTTATTATTATTACTAAGGCAATCAGGGTAAATCAAAGGAAGATAGATTGGTTAGCCATAGTTGAGTTGGCATATTGGTGGTAGAGATCAGTTCCTTCAGCGTGATCAAGTTATGCATGTGAATTGTGGCAGTACGTGTGAGGCTTGTCGGCCGCCGTAATTGATGTTATTCAGAAGTATTCTACTGTTATGGCCTGTTGTGTGTAGGCAGATCCCGGAAGGGCTATGGTGGCTTAGTCCACTACTTAGAGATTTGTATATTTTTCAGTTATGAGAATTCACTTATGTGTTGCTATGGTTCTCCTGAAGTGAGTTAATTGAAAAGTTTTTATATGAGGAGGTGTTAACCTA
Organism: Nicotiana sylvestris; assembly: GCF_000393655.2. Lineage (NCBI taxonomy): Eukaryota > Viridiplantae > Streptophyta > Magnoliopsida > Solanales > Solanaceae > Nicotiana > Nicotiana sylvestris. The sequence goes on from NC_091068.1 coordinate 108,500,898, forward strand.
TTAGTGGTTCCAGGGTAATGATAAAAAACGTGTTCTATTGTATAGTGGCATGTTAGGTGCAGTGAGTAGTATGGAATTTGAAGTGAGGATCAAAGTTGCAGTTCGGTGTTGACAAGGATGTCACGAGCTCGGATGAGTAGGAAAGGAGTTTCGATGTTTAAGGTAAGTTGGTATTATCTTCAGCGTCACCTGAGATCGGTGTTTCGCGGAAAAGGCCTTGCATCCTAGTTAAGGGTTCTTGATCGCTTTTCAGCGTTAGTGCGGCCGGTGGTTTGGATGTACAGACCTGTTGTTTGTTATGGTAGGTTGTGGGAGCGTGTCCCACAGGAAGATTGTATAAGTGTGGCATGTAGTCACTTGATTGATTAAAGATTTAAACCAAGTATGAAGATTTTGGTGGTATCATTAATTTGAGAACTTATGCCTGGAGGGCACTCAGTTTATTGAGTTGTGGACTATGGAGGATTTCTCCAGTTATGACGGTTGATCTTGTGTGTTATGGGAAAATGGGGTTATTATGGACCCATGAAAGGTCATTAGCCTAGTTGGTGCAACCAGAAATCAACTTGAGGCCTGTGGGTGGATTTAATGTAAATATGGTCTCTATATCAGGTCAGATGTGTTCAATTCAGCAATGCGCTACTTATAGGAGAGAAGTCGGGGTGTTATTTCGTCGTCATCTATTCCATGCAATGATGCATTGCGCCGTGTGAGTTGAGAGACGACTTGGTAAATTGCTTATGTGTTAAGTTTCCGCATTGAGATGATGTTATTCGAGCAAAATGGCTCTTGAGATTCAAATTAGGAATGTAGTAAAATAGTAAACAATTCGAAATGAGCGATTTGGATCCTATAGGCATGCTTTCTAACCGTATTAATTTAAAAGAGGAGGTTATTTAAACTAATTCAGAACTGTATGAGTCAAACCGATTTTTTAACTAAACTGGTTTTAGATCCTATAGACATGATCTCTATTATAGCTGATTTTAATTCCTACAGACATGTATCTAAGTATTAAAGGCTGATTTTGGTCCTATAGGCATGGTATCTAATTGAACATGAAGTGAAGCAGGCAGGATTCATTTGATCATAGCGAAATTCCTATAGGCATGATTTCTATAAAAAAATGATTTTGATCTCATAGGCATGACATCTAATTTCAAAGCTGATTTTAACCTTGTAGGCATGATGTCTGATTATAGCCATTAAGATCCTATAGGCATGGTGTCTAAGTGTGGAAGCAAAACATGCAGAATTCATTAAACAGATCCTATAGGCATGTTATCTACCCTTCTAATAGCTAAAACATGAATAATCACCCCATCCCTTTCACTAGCCAACCCTAATATTTGTTACAAATTATTACAGACCAAAAATGACTGAATTACATCAGAAAAGTGCAAAAATAAGAAGTTACAACCATAGGAAGCCTGATTCTTGACTTCCTCTCTGAGTTATGGAATAAACTACCTCAAATGCCAAAGTTGTTTCAAAGTCGTTCTCAGACCTGGGTGTGTCAAAGTTCCCTAAGGGCCTCAAGGGACCCCGGGCAGTGCTTGCACCCAGGTTTGCATAACCAAACAGAAATGAGTGCAGTTTGGAAGGGCCAGCCCTTATGTGTCCAAGTTCAGAGGGAGCTCAAGGGTCACAAGGCAAGGCTCACACAAAAGAGGCAGAACCTAGGTTCTAAGAATATAGTGGAAGTGCAGAACACATAGTTTAAGAGTTTGTCTAATACTGGACTGGTAAGTCAATTTTTTGAAGGTAATCAGTAGCAGAAGTGTTTAAAATCAGTTGGGGTAATGATCAAAACACATAATTAATAGTCATAAAAGGGGTCAAGGAGTTTTGGGAATACATTGTTTATAAGCACATGACCTAGCAGGGGTCTGGTTTGGTCATGCACAGTAATAGGGGATGCTGGCATGGCCACAAACAACCAAAGGAACACAAACACATAGAGGGGGTATGGGGTTTGGGATTCATACGCATAGGAGAGCATTAATTTAAAAGGGGAAGGGAACATATTTCAGCATGCTAGTAATGTAACTTGAGATAAGTTGGAACAATTAAAGAAACATGTTGTTGTTGATGCTTGAAAATTAACTAGGACATATCAATAGAGAAGCAAAGTGCAAAAAGTAAGCAAAATTCCACAATCTAGAACTGGGGCAGCTGGTGGATCAATAGGTGCTGCCCTCGCTACCCTGCCTCTGCCACGACCACGACCACGTCCACGGCCTCTGGTGGCCTCAGTGGGTGGCACTAGTTGTCGTTCACCTCGTCCAGTAGCACGAGTCCTCTCCATATGCGAGAGAATAGGATAACAGAAGTTTAGTTCTCGGATCAACCAAAGTCACACGACAAGAATTTCTAGAATATGAAGTTTTTCCTAAAGATTATGCAGCCTCTCGAGGATCAATACAGATGTCTCTGTACCGATCCGCGAGACTCTACTAAACCGGCTCATGACTCGCGAGACCTATGTAACCTAGGCTTTGATACCAACTTGTCACGACCCCAATCCCGGTCGTGATGGAGCCCAACACGATGCTAGGCAAGCCCGACCAATTACCACTCACAATCCCTTCTTATTAGAATTCATTACCAATTTTCAGAAATAGATACCAATTTAATATAAGTAGAAGTCTGAAATAAAAGATTGAAATATGTGGAAGGCCATAATGAAATCTCTACAAATGCCCAATGATCTGGTGTCACAAGTCTGAGCCTCTAATACAAGGTTTCAACAGCCTAATACAAAAATATGTCTGAAATGCGGAATAGTAAAGAAAGATAGAGGGAGAAATCGGGTCTGCGGACGCCATGCAGCTACCTTGATAACTCCGATGAAAAGCTGAACGGCAGGAAAGCTCACTCTACACCTTAGGGACATCTGTACCTGCACACACGGTGCAGGGAGTAATGTGAGTACTCCGACCCAGTGAGTAATAACAATAAATAATGGCTGACGGTATGAAATCAAGTAAAGGCACTAAGCAGTTCTATATCAAAGTAGTAAAACCATTTAAAGAGCAAGTAGTAAAGAAAATTGAATGAAACTCTTTGAACCAGGTGAAAATAGGTAATTTGACAGGCATTAATCCAGTATAAATTCGCTCCTCGAGCATTTCTGTTTATTTACTTATTTCTTACCCTCAATACTCAATTCATATACTTCTCACAATAACCGAAATCGAAACATATATATATATATATACCACTGCGGTGTACAGCCCGATCCGTATATCGCTGTGGCGCACAGCCCGATCCATAATAATAATAGTCAACTGTGCTCACTTGGGGTGTACAGACTCCGGAGGGACTCCTACAGCCCAAGCGCTATATTGCTGCGGCGTGCAGCCCGATCCAATATATGTATTTGCTACGGCGTGCAGCCCGATCCAATATCATATATAATATCCTCACTATTGGATCCTCAACCCCTCTCAGTCATTATAATCACAGCCTCTCGGGCACAATAATATAAGGTAGGGATCTCAGCCCACATATTTCTCTCATTTATGGTTAACATTTCATAACCCGGTTCATATCATTTTTAAACAATTAGAAACATGACTGAGGATATGATTTTTAGCAAATAAGTGAGGAAAACCAGTCAAAAATCCCATAAGGGTTCTACAGGTTGGCACAAGTCCTAAACATGGCAACTAGCCCAAGTTAGGATGACAATGCATAAGTCTCAGTCAAAATGTAGTGAAAATATCAATTGGGATGGACCAAGTCACAATCCCCAGTAGCAATGAACCCCACGCTCATCACGCAGTGTGTGTCTCATCTCAGTATAGCACTACGTTGTGCAAAATCTGGGGTTTCAAACCCTCAGGACATCATTTAAAATTATTACTCACCTCAAATTGGCCAAAGCTCTAGCTCGCTATGCCCTTGCCTCTCAAATTGGCCTCCTCGCGCGTCGAATCTGACCAAAATCACAACGAACATGTCACTTTATGCTAAAGAAACAATACCCAATCGAAAACAATCGAAAAACATCAAAATTCTCGAAATTGGCAAAACTCGAGCCCCAGGCCCACTTCTCGAAATTCAGAAATTTTTACATCAACGGGTTCCTTATCTCCCCACGAGTTCATACATACCAAAAGTTCTCAAATCCTATACCAAATGTTCCTCCAAATCCCCAATCAAAATCTCAAAATTCCAAGACCTATTTCTTCCATTTTTAGCAAGAATTCAATGATTTTCTAGGTGGGTTTCACAATATAAATGAGTTTTAGGTCCAAAATTCTTACCTCCAAACGTTTCTCCTTGAGTCCCTCTTCAAGCTACTTCAAAAGCTCTCAAAATGATCAACTATGGCTGAAAAATGGACCCAAATCATGGACAAAAGGACTTAAAACATTCTGCCCAGGCTTCATCGAGGTATACCTTGCGCTGTGCAGGTTGTACATCCTCTTACCATTTTCCCTGTTGTACACCTTCTGTTAAAACGCCTCTAACTCCTTGTGGAAATATCCAAATGACAAACGGTTTGAATATTTAAAAACTAGACTCGAAGATATTTCATTTGATAGGTTGTAAACCATATAACTCTTTATATATTCCGAGATATGAGCTTCTAAAGTGCATCAGGAAATCCTGTCAAAACTGATCCACCAGCCATATTCGATTCATCATAACTTTCTGATAGAATATCAAAACTATGAATGGTTTAACTTTCTGGAAACTAGAATGCAAGGGCTACAACTTTCATGTTTTTCACTTTTTCTGGTTCCTTATATATTTCAAGATATGAGCTTCCAAACTGGACTCCTCGCACCAGAAATTTTTCTGGTGCATAGCTGAAGCTAAACAAAAATCTGCAACTTTTCCAAAGATGAAATAGTCCGTTTAACCATCCGAAACTCACCCGAGGCCACTGGGACCTCAACCAAAAGCACCAACACGTCTTAAAACATCATCCAAACTTGTTTCAATCATCAAAACACCTCAATTAACACCAAAACCATCAAATTACATCGAATTCAAGCCTAAGTTCTTCTAAAACTTCCAAAACACGCATTCGATCAAAAACCCAACCAAACCACGTTCGAATGACCTGAAATTTTGCACACATATCCCAAATCACCTAATGAAGCTATAACAACTCTCGGAATTCCATTCCGACTCCCAGATCAAAATCTCGCCTATCAACCTGAAATCGCCAAAATACTAACTTCGCCAATTCAAGCCAAATTCTACACCGGACCTCCAAAACCACTTCCGATCACACTCCTAAGTTACAAATCACCTCCTGGAGCTAATCGAACCATCGGAATTCATATCTGATCCCTCTAACTCATAAGTCAATGTTCGGTTAACTTTTCCAACTTAAGCCTTCTTTAAAGAGACCAAGTGTCTCATTTCCTACCAAAACCACTCCAAATCAACTCGATCACACAAGATACGAATAACAAAGCATGAAGAAACAGAAAATAGGGAAAATGGTGCGGTAACTCATGAGACGACGGGTCGGGTCATCACAATACGTTGGTGTCAAGCATGACCGTGAATCTTATATTGTGATTTTCATGATTTCGTTGTATTATTCATGCCTTGGTGAATATTTCTAATTGTTGTATAAAGTTTGTTGAAAGAATTGTGACCTATGAACATTGAGGAGCGTTGGCTCAAGTTGTATAGCGAAATTGTGAAAGTATAAGTGACAATTGAACTTTTAGAGCATTGGCTTGAGTTATGAAATGAATTGTGAAAGTATAAGTGATAAATGAACCTCTAGAGCATTGGCTCGAGTTGTGAAGTGAATTGTGAAGTAAAATTGAGAAAGAGATGAGATCATTATGTTGTCACCCATGCCAGGCTATTGTTGATTTATTTGTTGTTCCCTTGCCGGGATTTAATTAATTAATTGTTGTTCCCTTGCCGGGATTTAATTGTTTAATTATTGTTGCCTTGCTGAGATCTCTATTACTATTTTGTTTATTCCGTTGCCCGTTTGCTTGTGATTGTTGTTTGGGTGAGGAAGAGTGTTAAAGCAGGAAGGGTGATGCCGTGCATTATTTGTTATTGTGAGGAAAGAGTATAAAGCACGAAGGGTGGTACCGTGCCGCACGACGTACCATTCCGTGCCGAATCTATTGATTATATAGTAAGGAAAGAGATTAAAAGCAAGAAGGGTGGTGTCGTGCACATTTTGATTATATGATTGTTTTGGTGAGGACGAGAGTAAAAGCACAAAGGGTGATGTCGTGCACATTTTTATTATATAACTGCTTTGGTGAGGTTGAGAGTAAAAGCACGAAGGGTGATGCCATGTAAATTGTTGATTTATGCTTCCTTGTTGTTATTCTAGTTATGTTGTTTCTTTCCTTACTTGATGCATTTCTATTCGGAACTAATATCTCCCCCACGACATGTTTCCCCCTCCCACATTGACTGGTTATTTCTGTATTTCTTTTCTGCTATATATATATATATATATATATATGAACTACACAGGTTTATTTGGTAGTCTGGTCCTAGCCTCGTCACTACTTCGCCAAGGTTAGGCTAGACACTTACCAGCACATGGGGTCGGTTGTGTTGATACTACACTCTGCATTGTGTGCAGATCCAGGAGTAGCTTTCGGACAGTAGTTGGAGTGCTTCCTTCAGTCCACTCGGAGATCCAAGGTAGACCTGTAGGCATTCACAGGCCCTGGCGTCTCCCTCTATCTCTATTTCCTGTTTCATTTCCATTTGTTCAGAAACAGTGTATTGTATTTCTTCAAACCTTGTATGTAGTAACTCTTAGACAGTCTGTGACACTGTGACACCATGTTTTGGGGTATTTAAGGTTTTAAAAGTTGTAATAGACATAACCTTAAGATATATAATTGTTGACTTCCGCTTATTCATTTAAAATTCTGCTTTTATCATATTATCGACTTGTGTTTGTTAAAAGGAAGCAAAAAAATGAAAGTGTAGCAATTAGTTAAGGTTTGGCTTGCCTAGCTCCCATTAGTAGGTGCCATCACGACTCTCGAGGGTGGAAAATCCAGGTCATGACAAGTTGGTGTCAGAGCTCTAGGTTACATAGGTCTCACAGTTCACAGACAAGCTTAGTAGAGTTTGAGGGATCGGTACGGAGACGTCTGCATTTATCCCTCAGAGGCTACAGAGTTAGGAATAACTTCACATTCATTCTTTCCTGTCATGCAGTTTTGTTTCTCAATGCTAATTGAACTTCTACTCTGTTCTTTCGCAGATGGCGAGAACACGCACTTCCTCATCCTCCACTCAGTAGCCCGAGCCCCCGACAGCAGTTCCCACGAGGGGTAGAGGGCGAGACCGAGGCCGTGCTAGAGTCTGAGGTAGGGGCAGATCTCAGCCCCGAGCAGTAGCCCCAGTGATAGAGCCTCAAGTTGATTTTGATGAGGAGGTTTCGGCTACAGCAGTTTCGGTGGCCCAGCTTAGGTCCCAGAGGGGTTTATTGCTACCCCAGTTCTTCAAGATGCTCTGGTCCGATTAATGGGCCTCATAGAGAGTGTCACTCGGGCAGGCTTACTTCCGGTAGCACCAGTCGTCTCTCAAGTTGGAGGAGGGTCCCAGACTCCTGCTACTCGCACTCCGTAGTAGGTAGCTCCTCAGATTCAGACCCCAGCGATTCAGCTAGTTGGAGCAGTACAGCCGGGTGTGGTAACTTAGATCGGTGATGGAGTGGCTATGTCCGTCGATGCTTTGTGGAGACTGGATAAGTTCACCAAGCTCTTCACTTCTACTTTCAGCAGTGCATCTACTAAGGATCCCCAAGATTATCTAGACAGTTGCCACGAGGTTCTTAGGAACATGGGCATTGTCGAGACCAATGAGGTCGATTTTGCTACATTTCGCTTGTCTGGATCCGCCAAGACTTGGTGGAGGGATTATTGCTTAGCGAGACTAACCGGATCGCCAGCCTTGACTTGGGAGCAGTTTACAGTGTTATTCCTGAAGAAGTTTCTTCCTGTTACTCAGAGAGAGGCCTATCGGAGGCAGTTTGAGCGCCTCCAGCAAGGTTCCATGACTGTTACCCAGTATGAGACCAGGTTCATCGACTTAGCTCACCATGCTCTCATCATCTCCTCACCGAGAGAGAGAGGGTGAGGAGGTTTATTGATGGTCTTATTCAGCCGATTCGTCTTCAGATGGCTAGAGAGGCTGGGAGTGAGATTACTTTTTAGAAGGCAGCTAATGTGGCCCGTAGAGTTGAGATGGTTCTGTCATAGGGAGGCGGTCATGGGTCAGACTAGAGGCCCTATCATTCAGGCTGATTCAGTGGTACCTCATCCGGAGGTCGAGATTCATATGGTAGAGGCCATCCTCCTAGGCCTTTTCAGTCAGCGCTCCAGGTTTCTCACGGTACTTCAGGTGGTCGTGGTCCACAGATGCAATATTCTGATCAACAGTCCTACAGTGAACCACCTGCTCCTATCAATGCACCGCCGCTTCAGAGTTTTCGGGGTGGTCATTCAGTTCGTCAAGGCCAGTAGTCTCAGCAGCCGAGGGATTGTTATACGTGTGGTGATCCAGGTCACATTGCCAGGTTTTGCCCTCAAGCACCGAGTAGCTCTCAGCATCAGGGTTCTCGTGCTATGGTATAGGCACCAGGTGTTTCACAGCTTGCCCAGCCAGCTAGAGGTGAGGGTAGAGGTGCTAGAGGTGGAGGTAGAGGTACTAGAGGTGGAGCTCAGGCCGCCAGAGGTGGAGGCCAGCCAGCTGTAGGCCGTCCTAGAGATATAGTTTAGGGTGGTGGGGCCCAGCCCCAATGTTACGCCCTTCCAGCCAGGCCTGAGGCTAAGGCTTCAAATGCAGTCATTATAGGTACTATTCTGGTTTGTGATAGAGATGCCTCAGTGTTATTTGATCCAGGGTCTACCTACTCGTATGCGTCATCTTATTTTGCACCGTATCTGGTCATGTCTAGTGATTCATTGAGTATTTCTATTTATGTATCTACACCAGTGGGTGAATCTATTATGGTAGATCGAGTCCATCGTTCTTGTATTGTAGTGATTGGGGGTCTTGAGACTCGTGTGGATTTGTTGCTTCTAGACATGGTCAATTTCGATGTTATATTGGGGATGGACTGGTTAACACCTTACCACACTATCTTGGACTGTCATGCCAAGACTATAACCTTAGCCTTACCGAATTTGCCCCGTTTAGAGTGGAGAGGGACTCCTGGTCATTCTACCCGCAGTGTTTTCTCATATGTGAAGGCTCAGCGTATCGTCGAGAAGGGGTGTTTGGCCTATTTGGCATATGTTCGTGATTTTAGTGCTGAGGTTCCCTCTATTGATTCTATGCTCGTTGTTGTGAGTTTCCTGAGGTATTCCCTTTAGACTTGCCGGGTATGCCACCCGATAGGGATATTGATTTTTGCATTGATTTGGCTTCGGGCACTCAGCCCATTTCTATCCCGCCGTATCCTATGGACCCACCTGAGTTGAAAGAGTTGAAGGAGCAGTTGCAAGACTTGCTTGAGGAGGGTTTCATTAGGCTGAGTGTTTCGCCTTGGGGTGCGCCGGTGTTGTTTGTTAAGAAGAAGGACGGATCGATGAGAATGTGTATTGATTACCGGTAGTTGAACAAGGTTACAATCAAGAATAAGTATCCATTGCCGAGGATCGATGATTTGTTTGATCAGCTTCAGGGTGACAAGGTGTTTTCAAAGATTGATTTGAGATCTGGCTACCATCCGTTGAGGATTAGGGCATCCGATGTCCCTAAGACAGCTTTCCGCACTTGGTACGGGCATTATGAGTTCCTGGTCATGTCATTTGGGTTGACCAATGCCCCAGCAGCTTTTATGGATTTGATGAACCGAGTGTTCAGGCCTTATTTGGACTCGTTTGTGATAGTCTTCATTGATGATATTTTGATATATTCCCGCAATCGGGAGGAGCACGAGAAACATCTCAGAGTGGTTCTTCAGACCTTGATAGATAGGCAGTTATATGCTAAGTTCTCGAAGTGTGAGTTCTGGTTGAGTTCAGTTGCATTTCTAGGTCATGTTATATTAGCAGAGGGTATTCAGGTTGATCCGAAGAAGATTGAGGCAGTCAAGAACTAGCCTAGACCAGCATCAGCTACAGAGATTCGGAGTTTCTTAAGATTGGCAGGCTACTACCATCGGTTCGTGGAGGGATTCTCATCTATCGCAGCCCCGATGACCAGGTTGACTCAGAAGGGTGCCCAGTTCAGATGGTCAGATGAGTGTGAGGCAAGTTTTCAGAAGCTCAAGACAGCTCTGACTACGGCACCGGTGTTGGTTTTGCCCATAGGTTCAGGGCCTTATACAGTTTGTTGTGATGCATCTCGTATTGGGCTTGGTACGGTGTTGATGCAGGATGGCAAGGTCATTGCCTATGCTTTGCAGCAGTTGAAGATTCATGAGAAGAACTATCCGATTCATGACTTAGAGTTGGCAGCCATTGTTCACACACTGAAGATTTGGAGGCATTATCTGTATGGCGTGGCATGTGAGGTGTTCACGGATCATAAGAGTCTTCAGTATTTGTTCAAGCAAAAGGAGCTGAATTTGAGGCAGAAGAGGTGGTTGGAGTTGTTGAAAGATTATGATATCACTATTTTATATCATCCGGAAAAGGCCAATGTGGTGGCCGATGCGTTGAGTAGGAAGTCAGCCAGTATGGGCAATCTTGCTTATATTCTGGTCGATGAGAGACCGCTTGCTTTGGACGTTCAGGCTTTGGCCAATTAGTTTGTGAGGTTGGATATTTCTGAGCCTAGTCGTGTATTGGCCTACACGGTCGCTCGTTCTTCTTTATTGGAGCGTATCCGTGATCGGCAGTATGATGATACCCATTTGTGTGTCCTGAGGGACACGGTTTAGCGCGGAGGTGCCAAGCAGGTTACCTTATATGATGATAGAGTTTTGAGATTGCAGGGTCGAGTTTGTGTGCCTAATGTGGATGGGCTCCGAGAGTTGATTTTAGAGGAGGCACATAGCTCTTGGTACTCTATTCATCCGGGCGCCACAAAGATGTATCAAGATTTGCGGCAGCATTATTGGTGGAGGAAAATGAAGAATGATATCGTTGCATATGTAGCTCCGTGTTTGAATTGTCAGCAGGTTAAGTACGAGCATCAGAGGCCTGGTGGTTTACTTCAGAGAATTGAGTTTCCCGAGTGGAAGTGGGAGTAGATCACTATGGATTTCGTTGTTGGACTCCCGCAGACTCGGAGAAAGTTTGATGCAGTATGGGTCATTGTTGATAGGCTGACCAAATCAGTGCATTTCATTCATGTGGCTTTCTCATATTCATCCGAAAGGTTAGCTAAGATCTATATCCGGGAGATTGTTCGTCTTCATGGTGTGTCTGTATCTATCATTTTGGACCGAGATACGCAATTTACCTCGCGTTTCTGGAGAGCAGTTCAGCGAGAGTTGGGCACCAAGGTTGAGTTGAGTACAACATTTCATCCTCAGACGGAAGGGCAGTCCGAGCGGACTATTCAGATTTTGGAGGATATGCTCCGAGCTTGTGTCATTGACTTTGGAGGCTCGTGGGATCAGTTTTTGCCTTTAGCAGAGTTTGCCTACAACAACAGTTACCAGTCGAGTATCCAGATGGCTCCTTATAAGGCTTTATATGGTAGGCGGTGTCGATCTCCGACTGGATGGTTTGAGCCGGGAGAGGCTCGATTATTGGGTACGGATCTGGTTCAGGAGGCTTTGGACAAGGTCAGGATTAATCAGGATAGGCTTCGTACAGCTCAATCCAGGCAAAAGAGTTATGCAGACTGCAAGGTTCGAGATTTGGCATTCATGGTAGGTGAGCGGGTATTGCTTCGAGTGTCGCCTATGAACGGCATGATGAGATTTGGGAAGAAGGGAAAGCTTAGCCCTAGGTTCATTGGCCCGTTTGAGATTCTTGATCAAGTGAGAGAGGTGAATTATAGACTTGTGCAGCCGCCGAGCTTATCAGCCGTGCATCCAGTATTTCATGTGTCCATGCTCCGGAAATATCACGGCGATCCATCCCACGTGTTAGATTTCCACACTATCCAGTTGGATAAGGACTTGCCTTATGAGGAGGAGTCGGTAGCTATTTTAGACCGTCAGTTGAGGTCGAAGAGTTTTTCTTCTGTTTGTATTCAGTGGAGAGATCAGCCTCCTAAGGCATCCACCTGGGAGTCTGAGTCCGATATGCGGAGCCGTTATCCCTATCTTTTCCCCGACTCAGGTACTTCATTCTTCTGTCCGTTCGAGGACGAACGGTTGTTTGAGAGGTGGAAATGTGATGACCCAAAAGGTCATCACTTGTTTTAAAATGAAATTTCCGTGTTCAGAGGCCTTGAAAACCTCATTTAGAGCCACATCGATTTGTGTGCGCAGTCCGGGCGCGTAGCTGGAAAGCTTAAATATGATAATCTGTGAAAACGATAAATTTTGATTATAAAATGAGCTAACTTGACTCCGGTCAACATTTTGGGTAAACGGACCTGGACCCGTGATTTGACGATCCCGAAGGGTCCATAGGAAAATATGGAACTTGGGCGCATGCCTGGAATTGAATTCCGGGGTCCCAAGCCCAAGAAATGAATTTTTCTGAAAATGTTTAAAGAAATTTGAAATGGAATTTGATTAGAACGTGATGGTATCGGGCCCGTATTTTGGTTCCAGTGCCCGGTACAGGTCTTATATATGGTTTAAGACATTTCTGTGGAATTTGGTGAAAAACGGATGTCATATGACTTGATTCGGACTTAAATTGCAAATTTATGTTTAAAGAAGTTTTGGAGAAAATTTCATTGATCTTGAGACTTAATTTGATGTTCATGATGTTATTTTGATGAGTTGATTAAACGAGTAGGTCTATTTGATGTTTTTGAGTTAGTATGACATTTGGTTTGGAGCCCCGAGAGCTCGGGTGAGTTTCGGGATGTTTTCACACTTAGGAAAAAGTTGCAGATTCAGAGAAGTTGCAGGTCTCTGAAGCCAGGTCTCGCGGTCCGCGGTGGAAGCTTCGTGGCCGCGGTGGGGACTTCGCGACCGCGGTAGGATTTGTGCGGTCCGCGGTGAGCAAGGCCAAGCCTTCGCGGCCGCGCTCAATTTCTTGCGGTCCGCGGTGGAGCTCCGCACTCGCAGTCTTTTTTATGCGGTCCGCGGAGAGGGTCTGAGAGGAGTATAAATAGACGAGATTTTCAGTTATTTTGCACTTTTCAAAAACCCCAAAAACATAAGATGCGATTTTTCAAACAACCTTTCTTCTCCAAATTAATTGTAAGTCATTTTTAACTAGTTTTCTTCAATCATTAACATCTTTTAACATGATTTCAACTTCAAATCAATTATTTTCATGGGGGAAATTGGGTGTTTTGGGTAGAACCTAGGTTTTTTTCAAAAATTGGGGATTTGGACCTCGATTTGAGGTCCGATTTCAAAACAAATTACATATTTGAGCTCGTGGGAGAATGGGTAATCGGGTTTTGGTTCGAACCTCGGGTTTTGACCACGTGGGCTCGGGGGCGATTTTTGACTTTTGGGTAAAACTTTAGAAAACTCATTTTTATGCATTCAAATTGATTCATTAAGCATTTATTGATGTAATTAAGTAACTTATGACTAGATACGAGTGAATTGGCGATGGAATCGAGGGTTAAAGCTATAATTGAAACTTGAGTTGTGTTCGAGGCATCGAGGTAAGTATTTGGTCTAACCATAGCTTGAGGGATTAGAAATTGTGTCCTATTAGCTATTTGCTTCTTGTCGAGTATGACGTATAGGCATGGTGACGAGTATCTATACGTTGGTGTCAAGCATGACCATGAGTCTTATATTGTGATTTTCATGATTTCGTTGTATTATTCATGCCTTGGTGAAGATTTCTAATTGTTGTATAAAGTTTGTGGAAAGAATTGTGACCTATGAACATTGAGGAGCGTTGGCTCAAGTTGTATAGCAAAATTGTGAAAGTATAAGTGACAATAGAACTTTTAGAGCATTGGCTCGAGTTGTGAAATGAATTGTGAAAGTATAAGTGATAATCGAACCTCTAGAGCATTGGCTCGAGTTGTGAAGTGAATTGTGAAGTAAAATTGAGAAAGAGATGAGATCATTATGTTGTTGTTACAACCCATATTCACATATGTTAGCTCATGTCATAAGGTAGTCAACGTAAATCCATGAAGAGATTATCTTTAAGATGATAAGAAGTTAATCCTATTGGTCTTAAATGATACAAAGGTGTATAAGGGTAGTTAACAAGTATTAGAAGTTAAATGAATCAAGGATCTTGTCAGCCGTATTTTCGGATAAACCTAGAGGTGCTTAATACACTCAAGAGGTAGTGTTTTAAGGTATTTGAATCATATAATATCCGTATTATAAGTCTTGAAGTCAAACAAGTTATGAGACAAAAGTCGACAAACGTTGTCACAACTTAGGTTCATAATTTTACTTAAACATTAGGTCAAATGTTACTAAGCTTTTCTCCCAATTTACTTAGAATTATGGGGTAATCTACCCACAAAATTTAACATCTATGAGTCTAGTTTTTAACGCATTAAACCGTTCATCGATACGATCTCGGAGTAGAGAGATATTCGCGTTTTTGTGAGACTGTGCCAAGCACCTCTCTATGGGGCCCACTTAGGCGGTTTATGACATTTGGGTATATATATGATGCCTCCAACCCGTTTTAAGTCAATTTTTTAATGATATTCAGACATTAGAACCCTAGTAACACCCTTTCAAGGTTCTCTCAAGATTCAAGATCCAAAACAAAGGGCAAACAACACAAATCAAGTGTCGGAATTCCGTGGCGCTAGTAAGTTTCTTTTTCTTCTTGTTGTTGCTCATTTTTGTGTTGTTCCAGCTCGTGTGGGAGGTTGTTTTAAAAGGTTTATGTTCTGTAAATACTCCCTCAAGTTCTTAATATCAACCCTAGGAGATTGCAAGCCTTCTAAAGTGATTTTAGTGCCGAAAAACACTAATTGATTGCTAGTTTTCCTTTCTTGTTGTTGTGGCAGCATTGGAGGGATATTTCATGGAAAATTAAGGTCAAATTGGAGTTGTTATTTCTGTATAAAGGTAAGAAACCTCTTACTCTATATGTATTTAAGATTATCCAAGTTGCGGCTAAGTCATTGAAGCTAGAACTTGTGGAATATATATTGAAAGGCTTGGTAGTAATGTTATCGGGTGGTGGACTGTTTTGGGAGGTTCAATATGATTAACATTGATGTTGTTTGGGCTGTTTGGTGATTGTTTTCACTTGTGGAAGTCATATAAATAGGGGAGGTGCTGTCCGTTTCATCATAAAATAGGTTGTGGTCGGTACATAATAGTTACGACTCTTAAACGTTAACGATAGTGTCATTTCTCCTATTGTAGACTAAGGAGTCTTGACATTTGCATAGCTTGAGGTTGGGCAGTATATACAAGGTATGTGAGGCTATCCATTTCCTTCTTTTGCACGACTCCGATTATACATAATGTAATGAACGAGCTTCCAAAGATACTCTACTCTTAGAAGCTAGCAGTACTTACATTATTTCCCCTCTTATGGAACGATTAATGTTGATGTTGCTTATCTTATTCTTATATTATCAATGTTGTTGGTACTTCCTAATTCTTATAAGGTTTATAGTGAAGAGTTAGTCCTAATAACGTGTACAGAGGATACCGACGTCACTCTGAAAGGTTTAGAACGTGATTCCATGAGTCGAGCTTGCAGTATTATATATGTATCTATTTTACTCTACCGAGCCACGCTATAGTCGGACGGGTATGGCACCTATTGTGCAACCAATGATCAGTTGGGTTTTACCGAGCTCCACGTGGCCGGGTACGATTCTATCGAGCCTTATGATAGCCGGGTATGTTTTTACCGAGCCTATTATAGCCGGTTATGATATGATGATGATGATGCCCACAGAGGCGTATGTTTTAAAAGTTTATGGATATATACATATGTATCATGCATTGCATGTCAGTAGCCCTCAGAGGTACCCAGATGTTACAGGTTGTATATTCTCTATCCCTACTTACATTATTGTTCGTGCTTATGGTTCCCTGCCTTACATACTCAGTACTTTATTCGTACTGACGTCCTTTTATTTATGGACGCTGCATGTCATGTTGCAGGTCCTGATAGACAGCCAGGCGCAACTCCCCCACCACAGTAGGCGGTCCAATTCAGCGGTGATTGGCGAGATCCCTGCTTCGGACTTACCGTGGTCTTGGTATGCATTTTTGTTATAGACATTATGGGTATGTCGGGGCCCTGTTCCAGCAATGTTGTAGCACTTATGTTCCTTTAGAGGCTCATAGACAGGTGTCGACTCATGTATAGTTTGGTATGCTTTGTCGATTGATTTTTGTTCTATAGTCTTTTATGGTAGCGTGGTAGCTCGTACCTTATATATAGTTTCTTGATTGTCTGGTCATCCCATGTTATGTATGTTTATGTCATCATCTTTTGTTGTTAGTTATCCATGATCCATGTCTACCAATTATATTGATCTCGTCGGCCCTAAAAGAAAATAAAGAAGGTTAGATAAAATGTACGTTGGTGCTCGGAAAGTATGGCCGGGTGCTAGTCATGGCCCTCCAGTTTGGGTCGTGATAGTTGTCACCCTTGCCGGGCTATTGTTGATTTATTTGTTGTTCCCTTGCCGGAATTTAATTGTTTAATTGTTCTTCCCTTGTCGGGATTTAATTGTTTAACTGTTGCTCCCTTGCCGGGATCTCTATTACTATTTTGTTTATTCCCTTGCCCCTTTACTTGTGATTGTTGTTTGGGTGAGGAAGAGTGTTAACACACGAAGGGTGATGTCGTGCATTGTTTGTTATTGTGAGGAAAGAGTATAAAGCACAAAGGGTGTTGCCGTGCCGCACGACGTACCATTCCATGCCGAATTTATTGATTATATAGTGAGGAAAGAGAGTAAAAGCACGGAGGGTGATATCGTGCACATTTTTATTATATGACTGCTTTGGTGAGGCTGAGAGTAAAAGCACGAAGGGTGATGCCGTGCAAATTGTTGATTTCTACTTCCTTGTTGATATTCTAGTTATGTTGTTTCTTTCCTTACTTGATGCCTTTCTATTCGGAACTAATATCTCCCCACAGCATGTTTCCCCCTCCCACATTGACTGGTTATTTCTGTATTTCTTTTCCGCTATATATATATATATATGAACTGCACAGGTTTATTTGGTAGTCTGGTCCTAGCCTCGTCACTACTTCGCCGAGGTTAGGCTAGACACTTACCAGCACATGGGGTCAGTTGTGCTGATACTACACTCTGCATTATGTGCAGATCCAGGAGCAGCTTTCGTACAGTAGTTGGAGTGCCTCCTCCAGTCCACCCGGAGACCCAAGGTAGACCTGCAGGCGTCCGCAGGCCCTGGCATCTCCCTCTATCTCATTTCCTGTTTCATTTCCTTTTGTTCAGAAACAGTGTATTGTATTTCTTCAAACCTTGTATATAGTAACTCTTAGACAGTCTGTGACACTGTGACACCAGATTTTGTGGTATTTGAGGTTTTAAAAGTTGTAATAGACGTAGCCTTAAGATATATAATTGTTGACTTCCGCTTATTCACTTAAAATTCCGCTTTTATCATATTATCGACTTGTGTTTGTTAAAAGGAAGCAAAAAAATGAAAGTGTAGCAATTAGTTAAGGTTTGGCTTGCCTAGCTCCCATTAGTAGGCGCCATCATGACTCCCGAGGGTGAAAAATCCGGGTCGTGACATGCACATGCCAATTATGTGGGCCATTTGCTCTAAATTGATTAAATCCTAGTTAAAGGAGCATGCATGACTAACTTTATTTACAATATGTATAAAGTTTTTCAAATGACATAATCTTGCGGAAAAAAAAGAAGTTTAGACATGACAAAATATATTTTATTACACTTTCTTTTGATCTTTTGATAAAAAAGAAAGAGGTTTAAGCAGTTATACTTTACTATTTATTTGCTTTTCAAAAAATAGAATTACTTAATTAATTTATAGCAATGGGATGATACATAATGACATATTTATCTTTCAAATACACGTTAGGCCTAACTCTGGCACAAAAAGGTCCCCTGCAAATTAAGACGTGCTATTATTTGGAATTTTTCACATGCTTTACTTGTTTACTTGCTATGTTTCTTACTTGAGTTTATTATTTTTACTAACAACATTTGTTGTTTTTCAGAAGGAAAAAGTATTGACTATCCAACTTGTTTACATCTTTATTTAAATATATATTTTATTTGTTCATATAGTTTTTTTTCTTCTACTTATTTTTATATCATCTTCTGAATCTTTTCGCGCTTAGATTTTTAACAACTCTAGAGCATCATTTAGGTATTTACTTAAACCCAGATTTCTCTTAGGTTCACTTCATTTCTTAGAGTCTAATTAAGATATCTTTTAGACTTTGGGTGTGACGATCCGGCCAGTCATTTCATGAGTTACCGCTCTGTTTTCCCCATTTCTGCTTCTTTATGCTTTGTTTATCCGTGTTATGTGGTATCGGGTTGGTCGGATTGAATCCAGAATGATTTTGGTAAGGTTTGAGACATTTAGTCTCTTTTGAGGAAGCTTAAGTTGGAAAAGTCAACCAGATATTGACTTATGTGTTAGAGGGCTCGGATGTGAGTTCCAATGGTACGGTTAGCTTCGGGAGGTGATTTGTGACTTAGGAGCGTGATCGGAATGAGTTTCGGAGGTTCGGAGTAGATTTAGACTTGAATTGGCGAAGGTGATATTTTGGCGATTTCCGGTTGGTAGGCGAGATTTGATATAGGGGTCGGAATGGAAATCTGAGAGTTGCAGTAGTTCTGTTGTGTCATTTGGTATATGTGCGAAAAATTTTAGGTCATTCGGGCGTGGTTTGGTTGGGTTTTTGATCAAAAGCGGAATTCAAAAGATTTTAGAAAGTTTGGCTTGAATCCAATGTGTTTTGGGTGATTGGATGTTATTTGAGGTGTTTTGATGATTGTAATAAGTTTGAATAAGGTTTTAGGATATGTTGGTGCCTTTGGTTGAAGTCCCAGAGGCCTCGGGTGAGTTTCGGATGGTCATCGGACCATTTCATGCCTTGGTGATGTTGCAGAATTTCAGGTTCAGCTGTTGCAGAGAATCCTTCTTCGCGATCGCATAGGGGTTCCTGCGATCGCGTAGAGTTTTTTAAGGGGCAGTCCATTTTGTTCTATGCATTCGCGAAGGAGGAGTTGCTATCGCATAGTGTGAGGAGCTGGGTCATCGCGAACAAGGGGAGGTGGTCGTGTTCGCATAGAGTTAAGTGGACCTGGGGTCTTAGCTGGATTTTTTTCATTGCGAACGCAGTGGGAAGTCCGCGATCGCGTAAAGTTAGTTGCCTGGGCATCACGTTCGCGGGGGATTTCATGCATTCGTATAGAGTAATTTTTGGAGTTGAGTTTTTGTGCTTCGCGATCGCGAAGGTTTTCCCGCGATCGCGATGAAGGAATTATGCCTGGGCAGAAGGTTTTTAAACTCGTCTTGTCCGCGATTTAGGGACTTATTTCCCTCATAGTTGGTCATTTTTGGAGCTTTTTGAAGGAGATTGAAGAGGGATTCAAGAGGAATCACTTGGAGGTAAGATTCTTGGACTTAAATCTCGATTATTATGTTAACTCCACCTAGAAAATCATAGAAATTAAGCCAAAAATTCAAGAAATAGGGCTTGGAAACTTAGACTTTTGATAGGGAATTTGGAGGACCATTGGGGTCGTATTTGAGAACTTTTGTTATGTATGAACTCGTGGGGAGATAAGTAATCTATTGATGTAAAAATTATTGAATTCCGAGACGTGGGCTCGGGGGTTGGGTTTTGGTAATTTCGGGATTTGTGTAATATTTTGATTATTTTTGCTTGGGCTTCATTCCCTTAGCACATTTTGACGTCCTCGTTTTGATTTTGGTTAGATTCGACGCGAGTGGAGGCCGATTCGAGGGGCAAAGGCGTCGCAAGTTAGAGATTTGACCAGTTAGAGGTGAGTAATGATTGTAAATAATGTTCTGAGTGTTTGAAACCCCGGATTGCACATCGTAGTGCTATATTGAGGTGAGGCACATGATTGATGACGAGTGTGAGGTCGTGCACTATTAGGGATCGTGACTTGGTCCATCCCGATTGATGATTTTACCGCGTATTTGATTGAAAACTATTTTCTATCATTATTATTTGGGTTGAATGTCATATTTGGGCCTAGTGCCAACTATTGAACCCCTTGGGGCTTTTTATTGATAATTCCTCACTATTTTGACTTTATACTTGAACTCAGTCATGTTATTTTTCCACTGTTTTCATACTCAGCCATGTTTATTCAGTTTTAAGACTTAAATGATATTTTAAATGATGTTTGGTCTGAGAAACACTGTTTTACTATTGCCCGAGGGGCTTGTGAGGATTATGGACTGAGTAAGGTCGAGGGCCTATGTTGTGAGGAAACATTTGATGCTGATTATGAGGTCGAGGGCCTGATATATGTACGCTACAAGGTGGCTTGATTGATATGAGGCCGAGGGCCTAGTGATGATGCTACGAGGTGGCTTGATATTGCGCTTGGACCATAAGAGGGCCCTGCAGGAGTATGTATATCCCTAGTGAGCGCGGGTACCCATTGTGATATGAGATTGAGCTGAGGGGCTGGTATTGTTCTATGTGATGGCCCGAGGGGCTGGTACTTTTCTGAGATGTTGCTCGAGGGGCGGATTTGTTGATACTGTGCCCGAGAGGCAAACTTCTATTTGTTTACTTTACCTTAACTGCCTGTCAATTACCTATTTACTTGTTGAAAAAGGATTGTTACTTAAATTTTCACTGGTTTACTTCTTTTTAATGGTTTTACTGCTTCATTATAGAATGCTTGGTGCCTTACATGTTTTCTTACTTTCAGTCGTTATTTACATTTGTTACTCACTGAGTTGGAGTACTCACTTTACTCCATCCACCCTGCAGATTCAGGTGTAGCTAGTTCTGCTCCCGAGTGTTGATCCCTCCGGCTTCAGGCGGACATTCGGAGTTCACGAGGTAGTTGTTGGTGTCTGCAGCCCCGTGTCTCTACACCTTTATCACTTCTATCTCTTTTCAGACAGTTGTACTAGTTTATTGACTTAGCGGATTTGTATTATAACTTATAGATGCTCATGACTAGTGACACCCCGGTATCGGGCTGTGTTGGGTTGTTCTTCTGTGTATTTATGACATTATCTGCTACTTTGGATTAGTTTATCATGTTTCGACTATTTCTTAATACTTAACTGTTAATAATTGGAAAAGGGAAAGTGTCGGTTGGCCTTGTCTTCACGAGAGGTACCATCACGATCGAGTCTGGGTTTGGGTCGTGACAAGTTGGTATCAGAGCCTAGGTTACATAGGTCTCATGAGTCATGAGCAGGTTTAGTAGAGTCTCGCAGATTGGTACAGAGAAATTTGTATGTATCCTCGAGAAGCTGCAGAACCTTTAGGAAACTTCATATTCTTAAAATTCTTTTCGTGCGACTTGTTGATCCAAGTACTAACTTCTATTGTTCTATTCTCTCACAAATGGTGAGGACACGCGCTACCGGTTAGGATAGATGACCACCAGTACCACCGACTGTGGCCACCAGAGGCTGAGGTCGCGGTTGTGGTCGTGGTAGGGGCAGAGCAGCTAGGGCAGCACCTACAGATCCACCAGCTACCCCAGTTCAGGATCAGGTCCCAGTTATGGATGCTCCTACAGCACCAGCTCAGGCGCCAGCTGTGCCCATTGTGATTTCGGGTCTTCAGGAGGCCTTGGCTCACATCTTATCAGTTTGCACTGGCCTAGCTCAAGCGATTTCAGCCACTACATCCGCAGTTACTTCTTAGGCTGGGGGAGGCAATCAGACTCCCGTCGCTCGCACACCTAAGCAGGTCGTGCAGGGACTTTAAACGCCGGGGGCATATCTAGCCCAGCCGGCTGCAACTGCTCAGGACTATGTAGTTCCTGCTATGCCGGAGGATGAGCATCATAGGTTGGAGAGGTTTGGCAGACTGCAGCCTCCAACCTTCAGTGGTGTAGAGGGCGAGGATGCCCAGGGTTTCTTAGATAAGTGCTAGAGGATGCTTCATACAACAGGTATTATGGAGACCAGTGGGGTCACTTTCACTACATATCAGTTTTTGGGAGCTGCCTTTTCTTGGTGGGAGGCTTTTGAGAGGCGTAGGCCTGTTGGTGCAGCACCCCTTACCTGGCAGTAGTTCTCCATTCTCTTTCTGGAGAAGTATGTGCCACAGTCCCGCAGAGAGGAGCTGCGTAGGGAGTTTGAGTGGTTGCGTCAGGGAGAGATGACTGTGACGCAGTACGAGATGAGGTTCTCTGAGTTAGCTCGTCATGTCATTTGGATGGTTCCGACAGATAGAGAGAGGATTAGGAGGTTTGTTAATGGCCTCACTTTTCAGCTTCGTATTCTCATGACCAGGGAGAGGGTGATTGGTGCTACTTTCGAGGAGGTTGTGGATATTGCCCGTGATATTGAGTTTGTCCGTTGCTGGGAGTGCGAGGAGAGGGAGGCCAAGAGGCCTCGAGGATCTGGTAGTTACAGTGGTACTCCTTCGAGGGGTCAGTTTTAGCACGGCAGAGGTTGTCCATTCAGCCATGCTCAGCCAGCTCACCCAGGTTATCGTGGGGAATCACCGGGTCATGGTTCTCATAGTTCTCATCAGGGCCAGTCATCACTTAGTGCCCTTCCAGCTCAGAGTTGGTCCCGTGCTCTATCAGTCCAGGGCTCTTCTATACCGAGTGCATCTGCTAGTCACTCTGGTGCGAGGGGTTCCCTTCAGTCCCCTTCTCCAGCACTTGGGTGTTGTTATGAGTGTGGTAAGATGGGTCATATATGGAGGCAGTGCCCTCGTCATTTTGCGAGTTCATTTCAACAGAGGGGTCAGTCATCGGCTTCAGCGCCAGTTACTTCACCACCACCTGCCCAGCCAGCTAGGGGTGGAGGTCAGTCATCTAGGGGTCGCCCCAAAGGGGGAGGTCGATCAGATGGCGGTCAGGCCCATTTCTATGCACTTCCAGGCAGACCCGATGCTATTACTTCAGATGTTGTTATTACAGGTATTGTTTCTGCCAAAGAGATGCCTCTGTATTATTTGATCTCGGTTCCACCTTTTTTTATGTGTCATCATACTTTGCTCGTTATTTGGGTACGCCCCGTGAGTTTCTTGCTTCACCTATTCATGTATCTACCCCAGTGGGTGATACTATTATTGTAGACCGTGTGTACCGGTCGTGTGTGGTGACTATTGGGAGTCTGGAGACCCGTGTGGATCTTTTATTATTGTGTATGGTGGATTTTGATGTCATTTTGGGCATGGATTGGCTATCTCCATGTCGTGCTATTCTGGAGTGTCATGCTAAGACAATCACATTGGCTATACCGGGTGTGCCACAGATTTAGTGGCAAGGTGTGACTGATTATGTTCCCAGTAGAGTGATCTCATTCTTGAAATCCCAGCGTATGGTTGGGAAGGGTTGTCTTTCATATCTAGCCTTTGTGAGGGATGTCGGTGCTGAAACTCTGAATATTGATTCTGTTCCAGTTGTGAGGGATTTTCCCGATGTGTTTCCTGCAGACCTGTTGGGCATGTCACCGGATTGGGATATTGATTTTGGTATTGACCTGGTGCCGGGCACTCAGCCCATTTCTATTCCACAGTATCGTATGGCACCAGCGGAGTTAAAAGAATTAAAAGAACAGCTTCAGGAACTCCTTGATAAAGGGTTCATTCGGCCTAGTGTGTCACCTTGGGGTGCGCCAGTCCTATTTGTGAAAAAGAAGGATGGCACTATGAGGATGTGTATTGATTATAGGAAATTGAACAAGGTAACAATTAAGAACAATTATCCTTTGTCTCGCATTGATGACTTATTCGACCAGCTTCAGGGAGCGAGAGTGTTCTCCAAGATTGAACTCCGTTCAGGTTATCACCAGTTGAAGATCAAGGACTCGGATATTCTCAAGATGGCTTTCAGGACCAGATATGGTCATTATGAGTTCTTGGTGATGTCCTTTGGGCTGACCAATGCCCCAGCAGCGTTCATGCATTTGATGAACAGTGTGTTCTGGCCTTATCTCGACTCGTTTGTCATAGTCTTCATTAATGATATTCTGGTGTATTCGCATAGTCAAGAGGAGCACATGGAGCATTTGAGAGTTGTGTTGTAGAGATTAAGAGAGGAGAAGCTTTATGCAAAATTCTCCAAGTGTGAGTTTTGGCTCAGTTCAGTGGCTTTCTTAGGTCACGTGGTGTCCAGCGAGCGTATTCAGGTTGATTCGAAGAAGATAGAGGCGGTTCAGAGTTGTCCCAAACCGTCCTCAGCCACAGAGATTCGCAGCTTTCTTGGTTTGGCGGGTTATTATCGTTGGTTTGGTTAGGGATTCTCATCTATGGCATCGCCCTTGACCAAGTTGACTCACAAGGGTGCTTCATTTGTATGGTCGGACGAGTGTGAGGAGAGCTTTCAGAAGCTCAAGACAGCTTTGACCATAGCTCCAGTGTTGGTCTTGTCATCAGCTTCAGGTTTCATATATTGTGTGTTGTAATGCTTCGAGAGTTGGGATGGGTTGTGTGTTGATGCAGGAGGGTAGAGTTATTGCTTATGCTTCTCGTCAGTTGAAGCCCCATGAGAAGAACTACCCCGTTCATGATTTGGAGTTGGCTACCATAGTTCACGCATTGAAGATTTGGAGGTATTACTTGTATGGCGTATCTTGTGAGGTGTTCACTGATCATCGCAGGCTTCAGCATTTGTTCAAGAAAAAGGATCTTAATTTGAGACAGCGGAGATGGTTGGAGTTGCTTAAAGATTATAATATCACTATATTGTACCATCCGAGAAAGGCCAATGTGGTGGCCGATGCTTTGAGTCGAAAGGCAGTGAGTATAGGGAGTTTGGCATATGTTCAAGTTGGAGAGAGACCTCTTGCAGTTGATGTTCAGGCCTTGGCCAATCGGTCCGCACTTTCTTGTCCTTAAGGACAGAGTTCAGCATGACGATGCTAGAGATGTGACCATTGGAGATGATGGGGTGTTGAGGATGCAGGGCCGGATTTGTGTGCCCAATATAGATGGGCTTCGGGAGTTGATTCTAGAGGAGGCTCATAGCTCACGGTATTCCATTTGTTTAGGTGCTGTGAAGATGTATTAGGATTTGAGGCAGCACTACTAGTGGAGAAGAATGAAGAAAGATATTGTGGGATTTGTAGCTCGGTGTCTCAATTATCAACAGGTGAAATATGAGCATCAAAGACCGGGTGGCTTGCTTCAGCAGATGGATATTCCAGAGTGGAAGTGGGAGAGGATCACTATGGACTTTGTTGTTGGACTTCCATGGACTTTGAGAAAGTTCGATGTTATTTGGGTAATTGTGGATCGGCTGACCAAATCCGCGCACTTCATTCCTGTGTGTACTACCTATTCTTTAGAGCAGTTGGTAGAGATCTATATCTAGGAGATTGTTCGTTTGCATGGTGTCCTAGTTTCCATCATTTTAGATTGGGGCACTCAGTTTACTTCGCAGTTTTGGAGGTCTGTGCAGCGAGAGTTGGGTACTCAGGTTGAGTTGATCACAACTTTTCACCCTCAGACGGACGAGAAGTCCGAGCGCACTATTCAGATATTGGAGGACATATTGCGTGCTTGTGTCATTGATTTCGAAGGGTCATGGGATCGTTTTCTACCACTTGCAGAGTTTGCTTATAACAACAACTGCCAGTCGAGTATTCAGATAGCTCCATATGAGGCTTTGTACGGGAGGCAGTGTAGATCTCCAGTTAGTTGGTTCAAGCCCGGTGAGGCTAGGCTATTGGGAACAGACTTGGTGCAGGATGCTTTAGAAAAGGTAAAGGTGATTCAGGAGAGGCTTTGTATAGCGCAGTCGATACAAAAGAGTTATGCTGACAGGAAGGTTCGAGATGTGTCCTACAAGGTTTTGTTGAAGGTTTCACCCATGAAGGGTGTTATGAGATTTGGGAAGAAAGGGAAGTTGAGTCCTCGGTTCATTGGGCCTTTTGAGGTGCTTCGGAGGATTGGGAGGTGGATTATGAGCTTGCTTTGCCACCCAGCTTGTCGAGTGTGCATCCGGTATTTCATGTTTCTATGCTCCGGAAGTATATTAGGGATCCGTCTCATGTTCAGGATTTCAGCACGGTTCAGTTGGATGATGATCTGACCTATGATGTGGAGCCAGTAGCTATTTTGGGTCATCAGGTTTGAAAGTTGAGGTCAAAGGATATAGCTTCAGTGAAAGTGCAGTGGAGAGGTCGGCCTGTAGAGGATGTTACCTAGTAGACTGAGTGGGAGATACGGAGCAGATATCCTTACCTGTTTGAGGCTTCAGGTATGTGACTCGTTCGAGGACGAACGTTTGTTTAAGTTGGGGAGGATGTGACAACCCGACCAGTCGTCTCATGAGTTACCGCTCTGTTTTCCATATTTGTGCTTCTTTATGCTTTGTTTATCCGTGTTATATGGTATCGGGTTGGTCGGATCGAATCCGGAATAATTTTGGTAAGGTTTGAGACACTTAGTCTCTTTTGAGGAAGCTTAAGTTGGAAAAGTCAATCGGATGTTGACTTATGTGTTAGAGGGATCAGATGTGAGTAACGATGGTTCGGTTAGCTTTGGGAGGTGTTTTTTGACTTAGGAGCATGATCGAAATGAGTTTCGGAGGTTCGGAGTAGATTTAGGCTTGAATTGGCGAAGTTGAGATTTTGGCGATTTTCGGTTGGTAGGCAAGATTTTGATATAGAGATTAGAATGGAATTCATAGAGTTGAAGTAGTTCCGTTGTGTCATTTGGGATGTGTGTGCAAATTTTCAGGTCATTCGGACGTGGTTTGGTTGGGTTTTTGATCAAAAGCAGAATTTGGGAAATTTTAGAAAGTTTGGCTTGAATCCGATGTGTTTTGGGTGATTGGATGTTATTTGAGGTATTTTGATGACTGGAGCAAGTTTGAATAAGTTTTTAAGATATGTTGGTGCCTTTAGTTGAGGTTCCAGGGGCCTCGGGTGAGTTTCGGATGGTCAATCGGACCATTTCATGCCTTGGTGATGTTGCAGAATATCAGGTTCAGTTGTTGCAGAGAATCCTTCTTCGTGATCGCGTAGGGGTTCCTGCGATCGCGTAGAGCTTTTTGAGGGGCAGTCCATTTTTTCTATACGTTCGCGAAGGAGGAGTTGGGTCATCGCGAATGCGGGGAGGTGGTCGTGTTCGCATAGAGTTAAGTGGACCTGGGTCTTGGCTGGATTTTGTTCATTGAGAACGCGGTGGGAAGTCCGCGACCACGTAGAGTTAGTTGCCTGGGCATCGCGTTCGCAGGGGATTTCGTGCGTTCGCATACAGTAATTTTTGGGAGCTGAGTTTTTGTGCTTCGCGATCCGAAGATTTTTCCACGATCGCGATGAAGGAATTATGTCTGGGCAGAAGGTTTTTAAACTCGTCTTGTCCGCGATTTAGGGACTTATTTCCTCCATAGTTGGTCGTTTTTGGAGCTTTTTGAAGGATATTGAAGGGGGATTCAAGGGGAATCACTTGGAGGTAAGATTCTTGGACTTAAAACTCGATTATTATGTGAATTCCACCTAGAAATTCATAGAAATTAAGCCAAAAATTAAAGAACTAGGGCTTGGAAATTTAGGCTTTTGATTGGGGATTTGGAGGACCATTTGCGGTCGGATTTGATAATTTTTGATATATATGAACTCGTGGGGAGAGAAAGAATCTATTGATGTAAAAATTATTGAATTCCGAGACGTGGGCCCGGTGGTCGGGTTTTGGTAATTTCGGGATTTGTGTAGTATTTTGATTGTTTTCGCTTGGGCTTCATTCCCTTAGCATATTTCGACGTCCTCGTTCTGATTTTGGTTAGATTCGACACAAGTGGAGGCCGATTCAAGGGGCAAAGGTGTCGCGAGTTAGAGATTTGACCGGTTCGAGGTGAGTAATGATTGTAAATGATGTTTTGAGGGTTTGAAACCCCGAATTGCACATCGCAGTGCTATATTGAGGTGAGGCCACGCTTGATGACGAGCGTGGGGTCGTGCACTATTGGGGATCATGACTTGGTCCGTCCCGATTGATGATGTTACCGCGTATTTGATTGAAAACTTTTTGCTATCATTATTATTTGGGTCGAATGCCATGTTTGGGCCTAGTGCTAACTATTGAATCCCTCGAGGCTTTTTATTGATAATTCCTCACTATTTTGACTTTATACTTGAACTCAGTCATGTTATTTTTCCACTGTTTACATACTCAGCCATGTTTACTCAGTTTTAAGACTTAAATGATGTTTGGGCTGAGAAACACTGTTTTACTATTTCCCGAGGGGCTTGTGAAGATTATTGGCTGAGTAAGGCCAAGGGCCTATGTTGTGAGGAAACATTTGATATTGATTATGAGGCCGAGGGCCTGAGATATGTACGCTACGAGGTGGCTTGATTGATATGAGGCCGAGGGCCTAGTGATTATGCTACGAGGTGGCTTGATATTGCGCTTGGGCCGTAAGGGTCCCCTCCAGGAGTCTGTACACCCCCCAATGAGTGCGGGTACCCATTGTGATGTGAGATTGAGCCCGAGGGGCTGGTATTGATATATGTGATGGCCCGAGGGGCTGGTACTGTTCTGAGATGTTGCCCGAGGGGCGGATTTGTTGATACTGTGCTAGAGGGGCGAACTTCTATTTGTTTACTTTACCTTAACTGCCTGTCAATTACTTGTTTACTTGTTGAAAAAGGATTGTTACTTAACTTTTCACTGGTTTACTTCTTTTAAATTATTTTACTACTTCATTATAGAATGCTTGGTGCCTTGCGTGTTTTCTTACTTTCAGTTGTTATTTACATTTGTTACTCACTGAGTTGGAGTACTCACTTTACTCTCTGCACCCTGTGTGCAGATTCAGGCGTAGTTGGTTTCGCTCCCGAGTGTTGATCCCTCTAGCTTTAGGCGTACATTCGGAGTTCACGAGGTAGCTATTGGCGTCTGCAGCCCCGTGTCTCTACTCCTTTATCACTTCTATCTCTTTTCAGATAGTTGTACTAGTTTATTGACTTAGCGGATTTATATTATGACTTATAGATGCTCATGACTAGTGACACCCCGGTATCGGGCTGTGTTGGATTGTTCTTCCGCGTATTTATGACATTATCTGCTACTTTGGATTATTTTATCATGTTTCGACTGTTTCTTAATGCTTAATTGTTAATAATTGGAAAAAGGAAAAGTGTCGGCTGGCTTTGTCTTCACCAGAGGCGCCATCACGACCGGGTCCGGGTTTGGGTCGTGACATTGGGCGATCTTCTATTATTTATAACTTAGGAAATTTTGCCCGCAAATTCTCTTCAACAAGCTCAGTTCGTCATGAAAATTTATCGATATTTGTGCCGTAAGAATTTTCTTTAAACAACAATGAGCACCCTTCTTTAAAACTGGCATAATTTTGTGAGCTATTTTATTCGTTTCTTTTTCTTAAAATATAGTTACATACTTTTGAAATATTGCTACTCATGCCTCGCATAATTTTATACCTGCAATTCTTCCATATCTTTTCCATGCATGCAAAAATTTCTATTTCCAATAATACGGAGATTATGTGCCTCATAGCTCTATGTTTCATCAAATCTATTTAGCATTATACCTTTGTCTTTGAATTTTAACCTTTGTGCCAATTCTCTTTTACAAGTTGGTAGATTTCTGAACTTGCGCAATCTACCGAGCAATAGAAGGCTACTATTTGGTCAATTTGCATTGTTAAAATTATTCTAAAATTCAATTCAAATTGTTTGTATCATCCTTTTTTCGGGTTGCTGAGATTAATTTTCCTGCACCCGCCTATTCCAAGTCTTGGCATGTGAGTCGAGGGACCATCCCATAAGTCTCAAAATGGTTGATATCGTATTCCGGGCCTCGACAACTTTATGATTTTGCCAACGCTAAAAAATAAAAATAAAAATAATAGAGTCATTTCATGTCCAATTGACTTTTATATCCTAATTAATTATCTTGATTCTGAGCCTGTCGATATTCAAACAGCCAAATATTATTTTTAACGTCAAAATTATTCGTCTCTGGCCTCTTTGAAACACAGTCTATATAAGACTCGGTCTCATTACAGCAAAATTTCCATTTCCCTCCATGAAAGAAACTGGGGCAGAATTTGCAACACAAGACCATCATTCCTAAAGAAATTGGGTGTTCTCGGATAGGACATCATGTTTGGAGTAATCATAAGAAACTTCTTAAGACTGGGGCAATATTATAAAATATGCCAGAGTCATGCAAGAAAAAGGACATATGTTAGAGTTAAAGCTTTGATGTTCGACATGAGTCGCCCTTTCACAAAATTTCAAATGATTCCGCTTCCATGTCAACAAATCTCGTGCGTTAGAGCTCTCTAGATAACAAGTCATTCCCGTCCATCCATTTTGCAACTTAGGCCATTATTTCTAGTCTAGAGCTCCGACTTGACCAACTCATGGATTAATATATTTCACCATATACTTTTATCTTATAAATTTACTGCATATATGCTCATGCACTAATACTTTACTTTATATTAGCAGAATTATATTTTCTTTAAAGGTTGACTAGCATTAAACGTTGATTTGGCCGTGAACCTACGTCAAGGACAAAACCATAATGGCAAAGCGATTCGGAGCATTCAATACTAGTAAAGGTTTGTTGCAAGTTGAGACTGATGATAAGGAGACAAATGTTGTACAGGGGAACATTTTTGTCAATTTGGTAAATACTTTCAACCTTCTCCCCAACCCAAATTCCGCTTCCAGCTCAACCCGAAATGTCTCTTTGACCATATCCCCTCATCCAGCACCTATTTATATAAGTTCTCCACCGATATAGCCAAAATTTACTATCAATCCAGAGGCTTTGCAAGTCATCATGATGACCAATGCCCAATCATCTACACTTGCAACATCAGTCACGGAAAGCTTACAAAATCAACTGGCGCTATGCCCATACAGAAGGCCAGGAAAGGAAATTAAGACGATTAGCTGGGATGACCCAGATAGAGAGCTCCATAACCTAAGAAAGATCGTGGAGGAAGAAATGTGTGCAAGAAATATTCAGAGTTTAAGATATGAAAGTTTGTGCATGCATCCAAATTTTGAGCTTCCTCCAGGATTCAAAATTCCAAAATTGAATACTTTCAATGGGAAAGGAAATCCCATTTCTCATTTGAAAGACTATTGCAATAGATTAGTGGGGATTGGACATAATGAAGTCATTCGAATGAAGTTGTTCATTCAGACTCTATTAGGGCTAGCGCTTGATTGGTACACTCAATAAGATTTTAGCAAATGGTACACCTGGGAAGACATAGCCCGCAATTTTGTAGAACAATACAATTTTAATATTGGTGATAGTCCAACACTTTGTAATATGCGTGAAGTAGAAAGAATGTAACTGTGATGACCCAAAAGGTCATCACTTGTTTTAAAAAGTAAATTTTGTTTTCCGAGGCCGTAAAAATATCTTTCAGCATCACCTCGATTTCCGTGCGCATTTCGTGCACGTAGCCGGAAAATCATTATGTGAAAATCTATGAAAAATGATAAATTTTGACTATAAAATAAATTAAGTTGACATCGGTCAACATTTTGGGTAAACGGACCCGGACCCGTGATTTGATGGTCCTGGAGGGTCTGTAGGAACATATGGGACTTGGGCGTATGCTCGAAATCAAATTCTGAGGTCTCAAGCCCGAGAAATAAATTTTTAAAGAAAATTATTTTCTGAAATTATTTATGAGATTTGGAAATGAATTTTGATTAAAACTTGATGGTATCGGGCCCATATTTTGGTTCCGATGCCCGGTACAGATCTTATATGTGATTTAAGATAAGTCTGTTAAATTTGGTAAGAAACGAACTTGAAACGACGTGAATCGGATTGTTTTTGAGAAAAATGGAAAATTTGAAGTTCTTGAGAAATTTCATGATTTTGATGCTAAATTCATAGTTGTTGATTTATTTTAGTGATTTGAATGCACGAGTAAGTCCGTAGGGTATTTTTGAGGTAGTGTTCATGTTTGGTTTGGAGCCCCGAGGGCTCGGGTGAGTTTCGGATAGGTCTCGGGAGGTTTTTGAACTTAGGAAAAGTTGCAGAATCTGCTGTCTGCTGGTGTCCAGGTGTCTGTGCTATGCGATCGCATAGGAAGTTTCGCGATCGCATAGTTTAAATTTCAGGGGTCCATTTTTGTACTATGCAATCGCATAGGTCCCTCCGCGATCGCATAGAGTAAATTCTGGGAAGTCACAAATTGTTCTATGCGATTGCATTGTTTCTTCCGCAATCGCAATGTGTTAGACCAAACCTGGGAAGGGAATCCATTTTCCTCTATGCGATCGCATAGCCTACTCTGCAATCACAATACCTAGTTCCCTTTACCCTATGCGATCGTATTCCCTTGTCTGCGATCGCAGAGGCCAAATTTGCCCAGTCATTTAAACATAACAGAACACATACGGGATTAAACCCAAATTTCATAACTTCTTCTTCCAAGCTCCAAATTGGGCAATTTTTGAAAGAGAACTTCACCACAAATTCATAGGTATGTGTCGCGCCCCTTTTTTCCCTCTTCACATCAGAAAATCGGGTTTATGACATTTTTGGGTATGGGACAACTCATTCCTTTTGTGAACGGGGTTTGCATTTTGAAGAGTCGCCACCTAATGATTTAAGGTGCATTAGAACACCTATAAGGTTCATTTCTAAGTTTGTTTGATAACCGTAGATAGGGTAAGGGCTTGAAATTATCCTAAGGGAAGGTGTTAGGCACCCCTCAGAATCCACTAGTGTGGTTCCTGGCCAAACAGTTTTGTGAATTTGTACATTTAGCAAATAGACGAGTATAAGCTCAAATAGTAGGGGATTTAAGTTTAAACATACAAGAGTTTGAAAACAACCATTAAAAGGCGATTTTAAAAATAAAAAAAAAAGAGTTACAGTTTTACAAATACTTGAGAATATAAAAAGGAGGGGGGTCCTAGGTTTATTTATAATATGGATCACATCAATGCGATACCTGGATGACACTCCTCAGAAGAGGGGATACACGTGGTATTAGCGCAGCGGTCATCATATCCAGATCTACCCTTCTCACCCCGCTAAGGTATTAAAGCGCAGATTGGTTTCGACCTCTATTACATGCTATTACCTGTCCCATTCCTATCAGTCCTAGAGGAATTAAGGACTACTATCCCTATAAGAGGGAGGATTTTAGGCTGACTCTTAGGTTTTAAAGGTAAAAGGCTAAGGCGACAGATAAAAAACATGTAGGACTGCATTTAAAGGGGAAACACATAAACAATTAAGAGGCTCATACATACCTCCGCAAACAATGCATATAAATAGCATGACTTAAACACGGTTAGGGTTAGAATTTAAAGTACTAAGGCAAGGTGTTTTAATTGTTGAAGCAGACCAATTTATTACATAACTTAGATAAGAAGTCCGAATTAGGCATGTCTGCTGGTTGTTGCAGTGCTAATTAAACAAAGGCGAGTTCAGTTTTATCATTATTACCTAAGGCTTGCCTAGGCGCAGTAATGAGCATGATGTCTATTACTAATTAGGAATGTAGTAAAATAGTAAAAAATTCGAAACGAGCGATTTGGGTCCTATAGGCATGCTTTCTAACTGTATTATTTAAAAGAGCAGGTTATTTAAACTAATTCAGAACTGTACGAGTCAAACCGATTTTTTAACTAAACTGGTTTTAGATCATATAGACATGATCTCTATTATAGCTGATTTTAATTCCTACAGACATGTATCTAAGTATTAAAGGTTGATTTTGGTCATATAGGCATGGTATCTAATTGAACATGAAGTGAAGCAGGCAGGATTCATTTGATCATAGCGAAATTCCTATAGGCATGATTTCTATAAAAAAAATTGATTTTGATCTCATAAGCATGACATCTAATTTCAAAGCTGATTTTAACCTTGTAGGCATGATGTCTGATTATAGCCATTAAGACCCTATAGGCATGGTGTCTAAGTGTGGAAGTAAAACATGCAGAATTCATTAAACAGATCCTATAGGCATGTTATCTACCCTTCTAATAGCTAAAACATACATAATCACCCCATCCCTTTCACTAGCCAACCCCAATATTTGTTACAAATTATTACAGACCAAAAATGACTGAATTACATCAGAAAAGTGCAAAAATAAGAAGTTACAACCATAGGAAGCCTGATTCTTGACTTCCTCTCTGAGTTATGGAATAAACTACCGCAAATGCCAAAGTTGTTTCAAAGCCGTTCTCAGACCTGGGTGTGTCAAAGTTCCCTAAGGGCCTCACGGGACCCCGGGCAATGCTTGCACCCAGGTTTGCATAACCAAACAGACATGAGTGCAGTTTGGAAGGGCCAGCCCTTATGTGTCCAAGTTCAGAGGGAGCTCAAGGGTCCCAAGGCAAGGCTCACACAAAAGAGGCAGAACCTAGGTTCTAAGAATATAGTGGAAGTGCAGAACACATAGTTTAAAAAAAAGAGTTTGTCTAAAACTGGACTGGTAAGTCAATTGTTTGAAGGTAATCAGTAGCAGAAGTATTTAAAATCAGTTGGGGTAATGATCAAAACACAGAATTAATAGTCATAAAAGGGGTCAAGGGGTTTTGGGAATACATTGTTTATAAGCACATGACCTAGAAGGGGTCTGGTTTGGTCATGCACAGTAATAGGGGATGCTGGCATGGCCACAACAACCAAAGGAACAAAAACACATAGAGGGGATATGGGGTTTGGGATTCATACGCATAGGAGAGCATTAATTTAAAAGGGGAAGGGAACATATTTCAGCATGCTAGTAATGTAACTTGAGAGAAGTTGGAATAATTAAAGAAACATGTTGTTGTTGATGCTTGAAAATTAACATGACATACCAATAGAGAAGCAAAGTGCAAAAAGTAAGCAAAATTCTACAGTCTAGCCTTGGCTTTCAGCCGGCTAGACAAAGCAGTAGCACAAGTAGTAGTAGAGAAAAGAGAGAAAGTTTTGAGTGTAAGTGTGTGTTCTTGAACTCAAATTGTTCGTGTCTTTGAAAGAAGAGGGGGTGGGTATTTATAGTTTAAAAACAAGCGAAGAAGAGGTAAAGTCTTAAACACAAACATGGAAATAATCACAATCGGAATCAATTAACACAAGTGATTCCCTTTAATTAAGGAATCACTATTTAATGGGTAGTAACATGTTTAATTAAGGAAAGAAATCAGTTTGGGGACAGATTGATTATTGCCATATAAGGGGGCAGTAAAAGCATGAAGTAAATAATCAAGTCTAAGTACAAAGTGCTTAGTTTTGGGAAGGGATTCAGCAAGGTAAAACATCACAGTAAAGGAAAAGAATCAATTAATTTTAAACAGATGAGTCAAAATTAGGGCTCGTAATAAAACCTTTTACAATTAGTCGGAAGATCGAGGGAATCAAGATCAATCAAGAAAGGAACATGATTCTGCACTTCACCATATAAATAGCAAGAGATGAACAAGCATGCAGAGTTAAACACGTTGACAAAATAAGCAACACAAACATACAGTAGCAGTAGGGGTAAGCTAGGGTTCAGTAGCAAGAAAATATTCGAAGCACAGTAGTCAAGTAGGTCAAGTAGTCACATAGAATCAACAGTGAAGAATAACATAGTAACAGGTAAAGAGAGTCAGAAACAAGTAAAGGTCTCACAGTAACAAGTGAGGCAAAAATTTTAAGTAGTTAGGGCTTCAACAGTAGCCGAATTTAAGAGATGATAAGAAGTCAAAATCAGATGAGTCAAATATGGAAAAGAGAGTCAGAAACAAAGAACTTAATCGAACAAGTACACCTTTAAACAAACAGTTTCAGAACTCGGATAAGACCAAAAAAAGGAACTAGGGTTTTTAACATGCTGAAATAGATAGATAACAACATGAGCAAATCATTTTAAACATAGCAAAATCACAAACAAAATTAAAATCAGAGAAGAGATCTTTTGAAAAACTTAAAGGAAAACCCTGATCGTCGAAAAATGAAGAGTCGTTTTGAAAGAAAAGTTGAAGAACCTTCGAGAAAACACTTAAGAAGTTCGTAGTAAACACAGATCTAAGATAGATCTGAAGAAAATTGAAAGATCCTAAAGATTAGGGTTTCGAAAACCCACAAAAGGTGAGTAAGACCTTAAAAGTTACCGATCTAACCAGGAAAGTCAAGGATCTACCTTGAAAGGCCATGAATGGCCAGAGAAAGGTCATAAATGGCCGGAGAAAGGCAATGAACAGAAGTCGAGCAAGGACTGGAACAGATTCCTTCGAGGTCTGGCCATAAAACCACAGAAACAAACACCCAGGAGCCATAGGAGGCCGATACACATCTCAAATGGCCATGAGAGGCCATGGATTAGGCAGGGGTTAAGGCGGATTAGGGTGAAATTAGATGGCGGCGGATAGGGTTCATGTGGGGTTGCAGAGATAATTTAAAGGGAAGGGATTCAGAGGCGGTGGGTGGTGGAAAATGAATTAGGTTTAGGGGTCGTTCAGGGTTAAAAATGGTAAGGGTGAATGTTGGCCGTTGATCTAGAGGATCAACAGCCTGGATTAAAGAGGGTAGGTAGGGGATCCGGGTTAGGCCGTTTAAACTGGGTTAGGGGTCGGTTTAAATGAAATTGGGCCGGGGAAATTGGGTCTGATTTGGGGTCAGATTTAGGCTACAATTTAAGCAATTGGGCTATTATTTAAATAGCTAATTTTCCCCTTTGAAATTTATAAAAAATAGTAAATTAATTCTGGAAAAAAATTGAAAGCACTAAAATGATTTATAATATACAATTAACAATTTAAAAATGCAGGGCTTAATTTTTATGAATATAAAACACCATTAAATCTTAAAAGGACTAATATTGCAATTATATGCAATTCACTTTATAAAATACTAAATAAGATTGTAAAAATATGTAAAAATTATCTTAGCCGTATTTTGGCATAAATATAAAGATTCAATAAATGAATCGTCAAGAATAATAATTTTGGACATAATTATTGGGATTTTATGGATGAAAAGGGAAATAAATTGATTTAAAAACCTTTAAAAATTATGAAAAAATAATAAAACACTTGGATATGCTTAAATATGCATATATATGCCATTTTGAAGTTATTTTGCATATTGAAAATATATAAGGAAGAATTGGGTATCAATAGCATGTAATCTTAGACTCATTTTCTTCAATTACCATTAACACTCATTAGAATTCTAGGCCTAAATCATGTTCTTGGAGGTAGAAAAATTAGAGAATTGGGTAAAGTTAGGGATTTTTGTATAAATGGAATTTAGACCTCATTTTGGGATCGGATTTCGAAACTAAATACATATTCGGGCTTGTGGGTGAATGAGTGATCGGGTTTTGGTCCGAACCTTGTGTTTTGACCAAGCAGGCCCAGGGTCGATTTTTGAATTTTGGGAAGAATGATAGGAAATCTATATTTAAGCATCGGAATTGCATTTGTTTAGCGTTTATTGATGTTATTAAGTCGATTATGTCTAGATACAATTGATTTGGAGCCAAATTCAAAAGGAAAAGCAGTTTTTGAGGATTGAGTTGGTCATGGAAGTTCGAGGTAAGTGTTTGGTCTAACCTTAGCTTGAGGGATTAGGAGTCAAGTCCTATTTGCTATGTGGTATTTGTCAAGTACGATGTATAGGCATGGTGACGAGTATCTATATGTTGGTGTCAAGCATGCCCGTGAGTCTTATATTGTGATTATTATGGTTTCATTGTATTATTCATGCTTTGATGACGATTTCTATTGTTGGGAAAAGTTTGTGGATGTAATTGTGACATTTGATCATTGAGGAGCGTTGGCTCAAGTTGTACAATGAAATGTGAAAGTATAAGTGGAAATTGAACCTTTTAGAGCATTGGCTCAAAGTTGTGAAGTGAGTTGTGAAGCAAAAGTGAAAAAGAGAAGAGAATCATTATATTATCTCCCTTGCCGGGAATTTGTTGTTTTTGATGTTATCTCCCTAGCCGGGATGTTGATGCTTCTTTTGATGTTATTACCTTTCCAGATTTGATTGTTGAACTATTGTTCCCTTGTCGGGATTCTTATTGTAATTTTATTGATTCCCTTTCCCTATTATTTGTGATTGTTGTTTGGGTGAGAAAGAGTGTTAAAGTATGAAGGGTGATGTCGTGTATTTTTTTGGTAAGAGAGTGTTAAAGCACAAAGGGTGATGTCGTGTATGATTTGTGAGGAAAGAGTTTGAAGCACGAAGGGTGATGCCGTGTTGCACGATGTACCATTCCGTGTAGATTATATTGATTATATGGTAAGGACGAGAGTAAAAGCACGAAGGATGATGGCGTGCACATTTTCATTACTCGATTGCTTTGGTGAGGACGAGAGTAAAATCACGAAGGGTGATGTCGTACACTTATTGGTTTCTGATTCTTTGTTGATATTTGAGATATGTTGTTTCTTTCAATTACCTGTTGTCTGTCTATTCTAAATTGATAGCTCCCCCGCAGCATGTTACCCCTCCCATACTTGACTGTATATTATTGTTCTTCTTTTTCGCTGTATATAGTTGAATTGCACTGGTTTATTTGGTAGTCTGGTCCTAGCCTCATCACTACTTTGCCGAGGTTAGGCTAGGCACTTACCAGCACATGGGGTCGGTTGTGCTGATACTACACTCTGCACTATGTGCAGATCCCGAAGCAGCTTTTGGATCGTAGATTGGGTGGCTACCTTCAGTCCATATGGAGATCCAAGGTAGTCCAGCAGGCGTCCGCAGGCCCTGGCGTCTCCCTCTATCCCTTTATTCCTGTTTCATTTCCTTAATTCAGAAATAGTGTATCATTTATTTTCAAACTTTTTATGTAGTATTCTTAGATCGTGTGTGGTACTATGACACCAGTTCTGGGTGGTCGAGGTTCAAATAGTTGTATTGGATTTATGTTCAGATAGCTTATTGCTTTTCTTCCGCTTATGTTAAATTCCACTTTTCAAATGTTATTACTTCATAATTGTTAAAGAATATAAAATGGGTAAAAAGGGTAAATTGTTCTAATAATTGGCTTGCCTAGCTCACATTAGTAGGTGCCATCACGACTCTCGAGGGTGGAAAATTTGGGCCGTGACAAGTTGGTATCAGAGCTCTAGGTTACATGGGTCTCACAGTTCACAGACAAGGTTAGTAGAGTGTGAGGGATCGGTACGGATATGTCTGTACTTATCCCCCAGAGGCTACAGAGTTAGGAAAAACTTCACATTTATTCTTTCCTGTCATGCGGTTTGGTTTCTCAATGCTAATTGAATTTCTACTTTGTTCATTCACAGATGGCGAGAACACGTGCTTCTTCATCCACTGACCAGCAGCTCGAGCCCCCAGCAGCAGCTCTCACGAGGGGTAGAGGGCAAGGGCGAGGCCGTGCTAGAGGGCGAGGGTGAAGCCGTGCTAGAGGGCGAGGCTGAGGCCGTGCTAGAGGGCGAGGCCGAGGACGTGCTAGAGGCCGAGGTATGGGTAGAGCTTAGCCTACAGCAGCAGCACCAGCAGTGGAGCCTCAAGTTGACTTTGATGATGAGGTTCCAGCCCCGACAGTTTTGGTGGGCCCAGCTCAGGTCCTAGAGGGGTTTATTGCTACCCCAGTACTCCAGGATGCTCTGGTCCGTCTAGTTTATGGAGAGTGTCACCCGGACAGGCTTGCTTCCTGTAGCACCAGCCGTCTCTCAGGCTGGAGGAGGAGCCTAGACTCCTGCTACTCGCACTTTGAAGCAGGTAGCTCCCTAGTGTCAGACTCCAGCAGTTCAACCAGTTGGAGTAGTTTAGCCGGGTGTTGTAGCTCATACCGGTGATGGAGCAGCTATATCTGCCGATGCTTTGTTGAGGTTGGACAGGTTCACCAAGCTCTTCACTACTACTTTCAGCGGTGCATCTTCTGTGAATCCCCAA
Source organism: Nicotiana sylvestris (assembly GCF_000393655.2). Lineage (NCBI taxonomy): Eukaryota > Viridiplantae > Streptophyta > Magnoliopsida > Solanales > Solanaceae > Nicotiana > Nicotiana sylvestris. The sequence goes on from NC_091068.1 coordinate 108,540,875, forward strand.
GATTATCTAGATAGTTGTCATGATGTTCTCAGGAACATGGGAATAGTGGAGACCAATGGGGTCGATTTTGCTACTTTTTGCTTGTCTGGATCTGCCAAGACTTTGGTGGAGAGATTATTGTTTGGCTAGACCAGCTGGATCGCCAGCTTTGACTTGGGAGCAGTTTACTTAGCTATTTTTGCAAAAGTTTCTCCCCATTACTCAGAGAGAGATCTATCGGAGGTAGTTTGAGCGTCTCCAGCAGGGTTCTATGACCGTTACTCAGTATGAGACCAGATTTATCAACTTGGCCCGACATGCTCTTATCATACTTCCTACCGAGAGAGAGAGGGTGAGAAGGTTCATTGAGGGACTTATCCAGCCTATTCGACTCCAGATGGCTAAGGAGATTGGGAGTGAGATTTCTTTCCAGGAGACGGACAATATGGCTCAGAGAGTTGAGATGGTTCTATCGCAAGGAGGTGGTCAGGGGTCTGACAAGAGGCCTCGTCATTCAGGCCGATTCAGTGGTACCTTATCTGGAGGCAGGGATTCGTATGGTAGAGGCCATCCTCCTAGGCCTTTTCAGTCAGCACTTCAAGTTTCTCATGGTACTTTAGGTGGTCGTGGTTCTCATATGCAGTATTCTGATCAGCAATCCTATAGTGCACCACCAGCTCCTATCAGTGCACCGCCACTTTAGAGTTTTCGGGATGGTCATTCAGGTCGTCAAGGTCAGAAGTCTCATCAGCTAAGGGCTTGTTATACTTGTGGTGATATGGGTCACATTGCTAGGTTTTGGCCTCGAGCACCGAGTAGCTCTCAGCATCAGGGTTCTTGTGCCATGGTTCAGGCACCGAGTGTTCCACAGCCCGCCCAACCAGCTAGATGTGGGGGGGTAGAGGTGTTAGAGGTAGAGGTAGAGGTATTAGAGGTGGAGCTTAGGCCGCTAGAGGTGGAGGCCAGCCAGCAACAGGCCGTCCTAGAGATGTAGTTTAGGGTGGTGGGGCCCAGCCCCGATGTTATGCTCTTCCAGCTAGGCCCGAGGCTGAGGCTTCCGATGCAGCTATCATAGGTACGGTTCTAGTTTGTAGTAGGGATACTTTAGTGTTATTTGATCCAGGGTCTACATACTCCTATGTGTCATCTTATTTTGCACTGTATCTACTCATGCCTACTGATTCCTTGAGTGATCCTGTTTATGTGTCTACACCGGTGGGTGACTCTATTGTGGTAGACCGAGTCCATTATTCGTGTGTAGTTGTGATTGGGGATCTTGAGACTCGTGTAGATTTTCTTCTTCTGGACATGGTTGATTTCGATGTCATATTGGGGATGGACTGGTTATCACCTTACCACGTTATCTTGGATTGTCATGCTAAGACTGTGACCTTAGCCTTGCCGAGTTTACCTCTTTTGGAGTGGAAAGGGACTCCTAGCTGTCACACCTCCTTTTTCCGCACCCGATAGGTGCAAGGGAGTTTTTCCAATTAAAGGACAATCAAAACGGGATTGGTTTGTTTATTTCAGAGTCGCCACTTAGGAGATTTAGGGTGTCCCAAGTCACCAATTTTAATCCCGAATCGAGGAAAAGAATGACTCCATATTACAGTCTGTGTACCAGAAATCCGGATAAGGAATTCTGTTAACCCGGGAGAAGGTGTTAGGCATTCCCGAGTTCCGTGGTTCTAGCACGGTCGCTCAACTGTTATATTCGGCTTGATTATCTGATTTCATACAAGTGTGAACTTATGTGCAAAATTTAACTTTTAACCGCTTTTATCATTTACTGTTTTTATCAAGAATTGCAACGTTGTGAAAATGTATCTCGAACCACGTCACAATCAATGTACCCGTGGTCGTCGACACACTTTGACTCCGTTGAGATTTGGATTTGGGTCACATCAATGTGCACCCGAGTTTAAGGAAATTAAATTATTAAAGGCGCGCCTAAAGCGACTAGCGTATTTATTTTGGGTAGGACCGTGGAATTTTACTAAACGGTCCATCCCGAAGCCTAAACAATTTTTAAAGCAATATTTATTGAGGGCCCCGCAATTTGTATTTTTATTTGGCGAGGCTCACCTCGTTCTTTATTTCTAATGAATTTGCAACGTCATGGACATGCATCTCGAACCACGTCACAGTCAATGTACCCGTGATTAGAGAGGCATTTCGAATCCGTCGAGATTTGGATTTGGGTCACATAAATGTGCACCCGAGTTTAAGAAGGTAAAGTTTATTAAAGCGTATCCTAAAGAGACTAACGTGTTGTCATTTTAGGAAGGTTGTGAGATTTGCTAAACAACCCGTCCGGGAAACTAAATGCTTCAATGATTTACATTTAACAAGGGCCCCGCATCTGCGTGTTTTGTTTATTTTCATCGAGGCTCATCTCGTTCTTATTTTAAAAGGATATCCTATAGCAACTACGTTTCTTGTCGTGTTCGTCTCTATCAATTGAAAACGGTAGACAGTCCTAATTAATTACATGATTGCGAGTTTACTTATAACAGGATTTAAAATGCTTTTACAGAATAATAAAATGTGACTGCGATTATGGATAACTAGCCGAAAATTATGGGCCCAAACCTAGCTCATGCGAGATGGCCAGACTTAGGCCCCCTTTTTCGATATGGGCCTAACTGATTTGTTTCGATTTGGGCTCGGCCTTCATGAGATTGAGGCCTAGGACTGATTCTTTGTTCTGTGAAATGAGTTTATCAATTTATATGGGACAATCTGGCAAAAGGAGAAAGAATTTTAACTAAAGTGGATAGTTTTCCTATTTGGCTTACATTAGAGAATATATTACACCCTCAGACTAAGTCTAAAGGTACAACTTATTACACTGGGAATGTTTTTTCACCTAACAGCACACATACATGACTAGCATGCATTAACCTGCATTGATACACTAAGCATGTAGGCTACTTCTATTATCCAAACAAAAATGTAACTACTATATACTACATGACATTTAACACAACAGTCCACGTGTATATAAACAATCTGCAGGTCCTCTCTTTTGCATTTATGTTCAAACTCTCAGTTACATTAGTGTATTAGTCGTGTACCTGGATGTTTGTACAATAGACAGGAGAAGAAGAAAGATGTCAGCAACAGGCAACCAAACAGCAAACACAGCAACAACAACCAACAGCTCACAAACGACCCAACAGCAATTTCAAACGATGAAACCCACAGTGGTCGAGAACCCACCAATCGGTCCCAGAAACAGAATAACGAGGCAGTCGAGAAAACCAGACTATTTTGATGCAATAGCAAAAGAAATTCAATAGTCACGCAAGCTCAGCAAATAGCCAACACAGCTTCGATAATCAGTAAGACTGAAACTCAATCCACAACACACAGAAACTTAGTGTAGTAACAATCACAGCAGAAGATACACAGACTTCTCTTAATGGAACAATAACAGCCCCAGTTCGAGTAACTGACTTGGCCAGAACAGCTTAACCAACTTAGTTCTTTTTGCAGTTTTGGACAATGTTTTGTAAAAATGCTCTGAAAATTTCTTTTTGTTTTTTCTTTTCTGAAGACTAAAAGTCCAACCCTTAAGAAAACCCTTTCCCCAGGCTCCAAAAATCTCTCAAAAAATCTCCTCCCTTCTAAATGGAAGGTCTGCCTCTTTTATAGCCTGAATTCAGCACTTTACAGTCTGTGTGACAACTCAAAATTCCCCCTCCCTGTTGTTTTTCCACTCAGTTATTTTAAATAACAAAACTCCCATGAGATCCCTGACAGCCCATCTCTATTTTTTGTTGTTAAAGTGTCCTAATCTCTTATTTATTTAGCCAAAGTATGGGCAGCAGGAATATAATCTGACAGCACATGCTGTCCAATTATTTTAATTCCTTAACAGCTGACCATACACATGCTGCCCACAATCTGAACCAAGTAAACATGGCATCCATTTAAGATCAAAGTCTGAACTGCCATTATAACCTACCCCCTAGATGTTTTTGATTCAAATTGAACAAAACCATTAGGCAATACAATTCAGTTCCTAATGGGATTCAAATACGATCACAACAGAAATAAACAACACGAATCAAGTTGTTACCATTAATGACTGAAACTAATTGACGACATACATCGACTCGACTATATTAATCGTAACACATAATAATCAGTCGTTCATATAAACAACACGTACAGAGTCCCGAATGACTTCAGACAACTTTGTTCAATTACTGGGAACTTATATGAATTAACTTATTTGACGATTAATCTAATTGACGATCATGTATATCACAGAATACATTCAGAACACACACAGACAAACCAACGACCAAATAAAGGCCTTACAAAGATGGAAGGAATTAAGAAAAATACCAGAAATAACAAGCAAACACAACAAAGCATGCTAACAACTTAATTACCACTCGAATAAAACAGAAAGGCAAAGAAAAACTTACCGAAAAATGTCCAAACAAAATTGACCCAAGTCTGACTCAACTTTGACCATTTGAGGCCGAACAAACTTTAATCAGGGTGTTCTCACACGAGAACACCTTGATTAAGGTCTATTAGACCTCAAACCCCTGTTAAGACTAGCCGGATTCCAAGGCTATTCGTGTTCTAGGGTCTGGATCTTCAGATCTGGTTTTTTAGGAGTTGTGGGTAGATTCGGACCAAACCAAGCCTGGTTTGGTCACGAGGGAGGTCATGGGAGTGTCTGGTACGAAGATGGTGAGGTTTGGTATAGGTCAGAGTTCGACTCGAATCTTCAAATGAAGATTCGAGATGAAGGAAGGTGATTCGAGGCTAGGGGTACAGATCCATGTTCAGGACAGTGAGGTGGTCCTAGGGTGTTCAGGAGGTGGTCACCGGCGTTCATGCCGTCGGGTTCTGGTGGAAGGAAAACCAGGGCGGCTGCTAGGGTTTGGGGGGTTTCAGTGTTTGGTGAAGACGATGAGTGGAGGGGGGGTTCGAATAGGGGGCGTGGGGTACGATAGAAAGCTTATATACGATCTAAGGGTTTAGATCCTGGCCGTTGGATCGAATGAGATCTATGGCCAGGATCTATTCACTTAGGGAAGACGGTGTCGTTTGGGTTTGATAGTGGGTGAGACCGGGTAAGGCTGGATCGGGTCAAAATTTGACAGGTTTAGGGGGAAGGCCTGGGTTCGTTGGATCAAAAGAGTTAGACGGCTCAAATCAACTTGCCTGAAACGGCGTCGTTGAGGCGAAGTGAGCAACCTGATCAGGACCGTTTGTTTGAGTCAGATCAACGGTTCTGATAAGGACGCTGATACGGCATCGTTTGAATCAGTGTTTGGGCAGGCCTAACTTGGACTGGTTCCTTGTGTGCCGGTTTTGAGCCTATTTTTGTTTCATTTTTTGGGCCCAAACCGATTTTCCTCACTCTTTTCTTTGTTCTCTAATTTTAAAACAAAATGAAATAATAAAATAAATAAATAATAAAAAAAATGAAATTAAAACAAACAACAATGTAACACTTCAACACAATTATCACACCATATTAAAATGTTTAAGTAAATTAAATCACAACCTCTACGAACGATGCATATATATATTTTTTGAATTTTCTTTCAACGACCGAATTACGGTTTGATTACTATGACAGACATACTTTGTATTTTGATTGATAAGATCAAATGCAAAATGGGACGAACCACAAATGACTAGCAGTACATGTCATGAAAAATTGAAAATTTGTACAGCGAGGTCACTGGTCACTATTTTTGTTTTCTTTTGGAGCGATTGTCCGTGAAGCAAAAATCACGTGCTTACAGCTGCCCCTCTTTGCCCGAAGACACGAAGGGTTTTCGCGCAAAGATAAAGCGGGCGATTTTTGCTCGTCTGAGTACTCCATGTGAAGCATTTTTTGAAAAAGATTTGACCGAACCTTTGCTTCAGAGGTTTCCTACATATCCTGGGCTGAACAGGAATCAGGTCAATGTAGTTCGGGAAATTTTGGTAGCTGGGACTACCGTGTGACTGTAGTGCTCACTGCTGTCGTGCGCTGTTGCATGTTGCTATAGGATGTTACCGCTCACCGATCTCCTTGTTACATTGTTCTGAAAGGAAAAACAAGAAGCTAAGCTAGACTATGGATCATGAGATCTCATCTATCTTCAACTTGTTCTTGTTGCCTTGCTTTCTTGTCGGCTAGCGCTTTCCTCCGATGCCTTTATTTTGTGAACTTGGGGGATGATACTGGTCCTTCGCCTTTTCTGAATGCCAGTTTTCATCACTTCGCTTGATCTGCTGGGAACATGGCCCTCTTCTTTAAGCCTTTCAATGGTTTCTTCAGTGGTATGGCTTTCTTCATCAAAATTGTTATGTTAGGCATGCTATAACGTTCCCAAACTGCTTCTTTTGAGACGCGTTCTTCCTTCCTTTTGAATCGCGCGCTTGCCTTTGCAGCCTTCTGCTTCTTGGTACTGGGGATTTTATTGTTTCCTGCTTGGGAATCTCTGTTGTAACCTTCCGCCTTCAGGTGGGGTCACTGATTCTAAAATTTAGAGCTGAAAAGTATTCCCGCATTTTACTGGTGGGCGACCTAGAACTTAAATGTATTCCCGCATTTTACTGGTGGGCAACCTAGAACTTAAATGTATTCCCACATTTTACTGGTGGGCGACCTAGAACTTAAATGTATTCCCGCATTTTACTGGTGGGCGACCTAGAACTTAAAAGTATTCCCGCATTTTACTGGTGGGCGACCTAGAACTTAAATGTATTCCCGCATTTTACTGGTGGGCGACCTAGAACTTAAATGTATTCCCGCATTTTACTGGTGGGCGACCTAGAACTTAAATGTATTCCCGCATTTTACTGGTGGGCGACCTAGAACTTAAAATGTATTCCCGCATTTTACTGGTGGGCGACCTAGAACTTAAAATGTATTCCCGCATTTTACTGGTGGGCGACCTAGAACTTAAAAGTATTCCCGCATTTTACTGGTGGGCGACCTAGAACTTAAATGTATTCCCGCATTTTACTGGTGGGCGACCTAGAACTTAAATGTATTCCCGCATTTTACTGGTGGGCGACCTAGAACTTAAATGTATTCCCGCATTTTACTGGTGGGCGACCTAGAACTTAAATGTATTCCCGCATTTTACTGGTGGGCGACCTAGAACTTAAATGTATTCCCGCATTTTACTGGTGGGCGACCTAGAACTTAAATGTATTCCCGCATTTTACTGGTGGGCGACCTAGAACTTAAAAGTATTCCCGCATTTTACTGGTGGGCGACCTAGAACTTAAATGTATTCCCGCATTTTACTGGTGGGCGACCTAGAACTTAAATGTATTCCCGCATTTTACTGGTGGGCGACCTAGAACTTAAATGTATTCCCGCATTTTACTGGTGGGCGACCTAGAACTTAAATGTATTCCCGCATTTTACTGGTGGGCGACCTAGAACTTAAAAGTATTCCCGCATTTTACTGGTGGGCGACCTAGAACTTAAATGTATTCCCGCATTTTACTGGTGGGCGACCTAGAACTTAAATGTATTGAAATTGTTTCCCCGTTCTTCCGAGAAAATTTTTTGACAATCGGCAGAAAATTTTCTGCCCCGGTTTTTGGTGATTTCCCTGGCGTTGCGTCTTGCTGCCATCATCAATCCTTTGTTTTCCTGCAGCAGACAAAAGGATTTAGTTAGTTTTAATCGTGGTGGGAGGATGTGCCTTTCCGGCGGCTGATTTTTCCTCTCTTCCCCTTTTCTTGCTCTATGCCCCCCATAATTGGTTGGTGGACAAAATTGCTTGCTGGGGGTATCCGGCCTGCTGGGGATTGGTTTTCAATTTATCCCCTTTTCTGCTTTCTCTTTACAGTACATGTTGTGGGAGTCTGCTCTTACTCCCGAAACCACTCCCTTTAGGAGTTTACTTCCTCCAAAACCGCAGGGCACAACATTGCATTGCCTGGGGCCAGCCTTTAGGACTGTTGGGGTTATCCTGCATTGGATGAATCCCCCTTCGGTCTCTGGTAGTAAGCTTTGAAAAATCCTTTTCAAGACAAATTTTTTAGGAAGAGAAATAAAAGATAGAAAAAGGAGAAAATCTTTCTGAACCAATATTTGGTGGGAGAAGAAATTCAGAAGAACTTATCTGGAGGACATGACTGGTCCCCGTGATCATGACGTGCACCATAGATTCCCGACCCAGTCTAGTTGTATCAATCGACTTGCCCGATGGTCAGACTTGCCGGGGATAAATGAGTGTCCATTTCGTTGCGAATGTGGTAGCTTTTGTTGATTTGTCTTGTCGCCTCATAGTGCCCTTCGAGGGGTTTTCACTAATGAGACTCTCTCTTTTCTCTCATCTCCCGGCGCCTTATGGTGCCTGTGAAGGTTTTCACCAATAAGACTCTCTCATTTTATATCTCTCATCTTACGTCGCCTTTCGGTGCCTGGGAAGGTTTTCACCGATAAGACTCTCTCATTTTATTTCTTCGTCGAGGAATCGGGGTGTTGTCGATACGACCCTCTCTTCTGGAGATTCCTTTGACCATCAATTCATTCCCAGTCTTATGATCCTCTTCTTTGCTGGGGATCGGTGTATTATTCTCGGCTTTATTTGCCTGACTTGGCATCTCTTGGATATTGATCGGGAGGTCTTTTGGACGTCGATGTTGGTTTTGGTGTGGGGATAAAAGAAAGGCTATCAAAATGAAATAATTTCGATGGGTGATCTGCTACAAATTTTGGAATCAAACCTTTGTTGGAACTTAAAAACATAACCTCTGCCCCAGTTTTCTTGCTTGGGGAATTTTATTTTTTACACTTATGTTGAGCTACGTGCGTTACGCACATTGTGCCTATTATGCACACTATGTACATCATGCATCCTATATACATTATGATGCACACTATGACCGAGCCGTGAGGCGCCTACGTATCCTCTTTGAGGAATCAGGTCAAACGTAGTTCCCAGCGTTCGTGGTTTTTATCTTCTTCTTCTCTCTTTTTTTTTCATTTTTCCTTAAAATTATCTTTTCTTCTTTCTCTTTTCATATCTTTTCCGTTAGTGATTCCAAAAGAGGGGTATGAAAGAATAACTTAAAGCTCAAAAGGGGGAAACGAGGGTTAAAGTGTTTGGATAGAAGAAAGAATTGCCTCCGTCATCTCATTATCCAATAAATACCAGATACAAACAAACGAACCAAAATTGCCATAATTAAAGAAATTACGCATAATATCTCTTGACTGCATCAGAATTGATAGCCATGTCGACACATCTCCCCTCGATATCTGTCAAACACAAAGCACCGTTGGACAATACTCTGGTCACGATATAAGGCCCTTGCCAATTTGGGGCGAATTTGCCTTTTGCCTCGACCTGATGTGGGAGGATCTTCTTCAATACCTGCTGCCCTACTTCAAACTTCCTGGGGCGCACCTTCTTATTATATGTTCTTGCCATTCTCTTCTGGTACAGCTGACCATGGCACACTGCTGCCAATCTTTTCTCATCTATCAGGCTCAACTGTTCCAATCGAGCTTTGACCCATTCATCATCATCAATCCCGGCTTCAGCGACAATTCGGAGGGACGGAATTTCGACTTCCGCTGGTATTACGGCCTCAGTTCCGTACACCAACAAATAAGGAGTTGTACCTATGGAAGTCCGGACAGTAGTGCGGTATCCCAACAAAGCAAAGGGTAATCTCTCGTGCCATTGTCTGGACCCTTCCACCATCTTTCGCAGTATTTTCTTGATGTTCTTATTGGCTGCTTCGACCGCTCCATTCTCCTTGGGACGATATGGGGTGGAATTGCGGTGTGTAATCTTGAATTGTTGGCATACCTCTCTCATCAGGCTGTTGTTAAGATTCGCACCGTTATCCGTGATGATTACTTTTGGGATCCCAAATCTGCAGATGATATGGGAGTGCACAAAATCCACCACTGCCTTTTTGGTTACCGACTTGAAGGTTTTAGCCTCAACCCATTTGGTGAAGTAATCAATGGTCACTAGAATGAACCTATGACCGTTGGATGCTGCCGGCTCAATAGGTCCAATGACATCCATGCCCCATGCCACAAACGGCTAGGGTGCTGACATCGTATGTAACTCTGTTGGCGGAGAATGAATCAGATCTCCATGTATCTGGCACTGATGGCATTTCCTCACGAAAGTGATACAGTCATGTTCCATGGTGAGCCAATAACACCCTGTTCGAAGGATCTTCCTTGCCAACACATATCCGCTCATGTGTGGCCCACAAACTCCAGCATGTACCTCTGCCATAACCGTCGTGGCTTTACCGGCATCTATGCATCTCAACAATCCCAAATCCGGGGTTCTTTTGTACAACACTCCTCTGCTGAGGAAGAAACCATTCGACAAACGCCGAAGGGATCTTTTTTGGTCTCCAGAGGCATGTTCTGGATATATCTCCATTCTGAGGTATTCCTTGATATCATGAAACCAGGGTTCGCCATCTGCTTCTTCTTCTATGGCGTTGCAGTAAGCGTGCTGATCACGGACCTGGATGTGCAGGGGATCAACATACATTTTGTCAGGGTGGTGCAGCATTGATGCTAAGCTGGCCAAGGAATCCGCAACCTCATTGTGAACTCTCGGGATATGTTTGAACTTCACCGATCGAAATCGCTTGCTCAGATCATGCAAGCATTGTCGATATGGTATGAGTTTTAGATCTCGCGTTTCCCATTCACCCTGAATCTGATGTACCAAGAGGTCCGAGTCTCCCAAGACCAAGACGTCTTGGACATCCATGTCCGCAGCTAAGCGCAGACCCAGAATGCAAGCTTTATACTCGGCCATATTATTGGTGCAATAGAAGCGTAGTTGAGCCGTAACAGGATAATGGCGTCCTGTTTTAGAAATGAGTATTGCTCCTATTCCAACCCCTTTTGCGTTTGCAGCTCCATCGAAGAAAAGCTTCCAACCCGGTTCCTCAGTTAATTCCATCTCATTTGTATGTATTACCTCTTCGTCGGGAAAGTACGTTCTTAAGGGCTCGTACTTTTCATCAACGGGATTCTCTGCCAAATGGTCGGCCAGTGCCTGGGCTTTCATGGCTGTCCTCGTTACATAGACGATATCAAACTCTATGAGCAGAATTTGCCATTTTGCCAACCTTCCCGTGGGCATAGGTTTCTGAAAGATATACTTCAATGGGTCCAAACGGGATATGAGATAAGTAGTATATGAAGATAGGTAGTGCTTCAACTTCTGAGCTACCCAAGTTAGGGCGCAACATGTTTTCTCGAGTTGAGTGTACTTGACCTCATGTACTGTGAATTTTTTGCTAAGATAGTAGATGGCCTGCTCCTTCCTTCCTGTGTCATCATGTTGCCCCAGTACACAACCAAATGAATTTTCCAGGACCGTCAGGTAAAGAATTAAGGGCTTCCCAGGCTTAGGCGGGACCAATACGGGTGGATTAGACAGATTCCCCTTAATTTGGTCGAAAGCCTCTTGACACTCTGTCGTCCAACCTACCGCAGCATCCTTTCTCAGCAGCCGAAATATGGGCTCACAAGTTGCTGTGAGTTGAGCGATGAACCTGCTGATGTAATTGAGTCTACCCAGCAAACTCATTACCTCTGTTTTGTTCCTTGGCGGTGGCAAATCTCGGATGGATTCAATTTTGGATGGGTCTAACTCAATCCCCCGTCGACTGACGATGAATCCTAGCAACTTTCCTGATGGAACCCCGAATGCGCATTTGGCCGGGTTAAGCTTGATATCATACCTCCGGAGTCTTTGGAAAAATCTCCTTAGGTCTGCCACATGGTCCTCCTGACGCCAAGATTTGATGATCACATCATCGACGTACACCTCTATTTCTTTGTGTATCATGTCATGAAACACAGCAGTCATTGCTCGCATGTACGTTGCCCCGGCGTTCTTCAATCCGAACGGCATTACCCGATAGCAGTAAGTTCCCCATGGAGTAATAAATGCTGTCTTTTCCGCATCCTCCTCGTCCATTAGGATCTAATGATAACCCGCATAACAATCTACAAAGGATCCGATCTCGCGCCCAGCGCAATTATCGATCAAGATATGGATGTTGGGCAATGGAAAATTGTCCTTGGGACTTGCTTTGTTGAGGTTGCGGTAGTCGACGCACACCCTGATTTTCCCATCCTTCTTTGGAACTGGTACCACATTGGCCAACCACTCGGGATATCGAGTGACCCGAATGACCTTCGCCTGCAACTGCTTAATCACCTCTTCTTTGATCTTTACACTCATTTCTGTTTTAAACTTCCTTAGCTTTTGCTTGACCGGAGGGTATGCCGGGTCAGTGGGCAATTTGTGAACCACTAAATTGGTGCTTAATCCAGGCATATCGTCATATGACCATGCAAAAACATCTTTGAATTCCATGAGGGTTTTGATCAATTCTTCCCTGACATTCGGCTCAATGTGGATGCTGATTTTGGTTTCTTGGACGTTATCAGCGTCTCCTAGATTCACAGCCTCAGTGTCATTTAGGTTAGGTTTGGGTTTTTCTTCAAATTGGCACAGTTCTCGGTTTATCTCTTCGAAGGCCTTATCTTCGTCATATTCAAATTCATCGTCGCAAACGACCTCTTGCATCATTGAGTCGGATTCAGATTGATTTATTAGACTAGGTCGAAGATCCGCTGTGCATGCCATGTCATTAGAACCAGTAAAAAGAGAACTGTTCAGAAAGAAAAAGAACAAAACAAAATTAAAATGGGACAAAAGAAAAGAACTTTATTAAACTTGCGGGATAAAAGGGTTCACACTTTTACAAAAACGAAAGTAAAATTTGGATTACACCCTTGAATAATCCGGACAAAACAAAACACACAAAACATAAATCAAAGCCTACTACCAAGACTCCCCTCGGACAGGAAGAGGAGTAACTGTCCAATTGTTGGTCTTGGCCTCAGGCCCCACAAACTGTATCTCTGTTCTGCTGGAACCTTCTCCAGCTTCTACCACACTGACATCAGCGAATAGCCTCTCAAAACTCTGATTCAGGTCCTCATTTATACCGATCAATGGTCCTAGAATCTTTGGGACCGGTGACCCCTTGGCACTTGCTTTGACAAAAGACCTTGAGAGACGTGGCACTGGTTTAGGCAGAAACCAAACCTTCTTCTTCATTTTTCGCGCTTGCTTCCTATCTGCTGTGGTTGGTTTGAACCCCAATCCGAAAGTTTCCAAATTTTTAGGCAAGGTGACAGGTTGGACAATCCCCTGCAGCTCGACTCCCAGGCCCTTTCCCGGTATGAATCCATTACCCAGCATTTCCGAGACCATCATGACCGTTGCGGCAGCGACCCTAGGGTGCGGGATGATTTCTCCTTCAGAAACTTTGTTTGCCGACCCTGTATCGAAAATCTGGTAGACCCAAGGACCTTTGTCATTATCGGTCTCTATGAAAGGTACAATGGCTCCGCCCATGGTGCACGTTGTGTCCTCGCCGTGTAACACGACCTCTTGTCTTTCCCACTCGAACTTCACCATCTGATGTAGGGTGGAGGGCACTGCTTTGGCTGCATGAATCCACGTTGTCCCAACAGAAGGTTATAAGATACTGTGGCATCTAACACCTGAAACTCCATGGTAAACAGGACTGGCCCGATGGTCAATTCAAGTACAACATCCCCCATAGTGGTTGTTCCGTTTCCGTCGAACCCTCGGACACAGATGCTATTCTTGTGGATTCTTCTGCGGTCGATCTTTCACTGGTCCAGAGTGGATAATGGGCAAATATTGGCACTTGAACCGTTATCCACCAATACCCGAGTCACTACCGAGTTTTCACATTTGACGGTTAGGTAGAGAGCTTTATTATGCTCTGTACCTTCCATCGGCAGGTCATCATCTGAGAATGTTACCCTGTTCACCTCGAAAATCTTGTTGGCAATGGTTTCCAAGTGGTTTACAGAAATCTCGTTGGGCACATGAGCTTCGTTCAATATCTTCATCAGGGCCCGCCGATGCTCCTCAGAATGGATTAGTAATGATAGCAGTGAGATCTAGGCCGGTGTTTTTCTCAGCTGTTCGACCACAGAGTAGTCCTGCACTTTCATCTACCTCAGGAACTCCTCAGCCTCTTCCTCGAACACAGGTTTCTTGGTTGCAGCTGGGTTGGTTCTCCTTAGTTCTACCGGAGCAAAACATCGACCTGATCGAGTCAGCCCTTGCGCTTCACAACTAACTTCTTCCACCTATTTTCCTTTGTACATCACCACCGCCTTTTCATATTTCCAAGGCACAGCCTTGCTATCAATCATTGGTAGCTGGACTACAGGCTTTATGGTGACCAGTTCTCTATATACCCCCTTCAACACAACTGTTGGTACGGGCGGAATCCCTGATATTACCAACTTGTTTGGCTCGGGTTTGCTTGCTACGGCGGACGGGCTCTTTCCCAATATCACTACAGGCTTGACTCCTTCTCCCTGTGACTGTACCCTCGCTCCCCCACTGGTTGAGACTTCTTTCGGGGCGGCCTGGATCATTATCACTGTTTGTGAGGGTTTTCTCAACTCTCCTCCCTCATACACCAAATCAATCATGTGAGTCTCGTGGTGCGCTGGCAGTGGGTTCTGGTTGATGTTAGGAGCCTCCGGTGTCTGGACCTCGATCTTATTGGTGTCAATAAGATCCTGTATGGCATGCCTCAGTTTCCAACACTTCTCGGTATCATGCCCGAGCATCCCTGAGCAGTATTCACAACTTATTGATCGATCCAAATTCTGAGGTGGGGGATTTGGTTCTCGAGTCTGGACAGGACTAACCAAACCCAATTGCCTCAACTTGTGGAACAAAGCGGTGTAGGTTTCTCCCAACTCCGTGAAAGTTCTCTGTTTCCGCAACCTGTCATTCCTAGCATCTGGATTTCCCCGAAAGCCTGCCCCTGAAGGGTTTCTATACGCCCTCGGTGGAGGATAGGTGTTTTGTGGTGGTGCATATATGTTCTGGGGAGCCGGCGCGCGCCATTGCGGGCGAACCAGAGGCGGAGTGTATGCCTCGGCCTGGTGTACGGAACAATGTGGTTCTCGAGGTGGATAGAAATTTTGGGGTGGGTTGTATGGGTAGTTTGACCTGTGAGGTCTGGTTTGGTTGTAGTGTGGCTTGCCAGCCCTGGACCAACTGCCTGCCTCGATCGTGGCAACTTATTCTTTCTTTCTTCGCAGCGCACCTCCCGTGCCGCTCTGAATAGCCTGAGTCGTGGCCTTGAGTGCCGAGTAGTTCAAGATTTTGTCAGACCTCAGACCCTCTTCTATCATGACCCCTATCTTGACCACCTCGTTGAAAGATTTTCCAACCGTTGTCACCAAGTGACCAAAGTAGGTTGGATCCAATGTTTGCAAGAAATAGTCCACCATCTCTCCCTCTCTCATGGGAGGATCGACTCTAGCTGCTTGTTCTCTCCAGCGGAACCCGAACTCGCGAAAACTTTCCCCGGGTTTCTTCCCAGTTCTTAATAATGTGAGACGGTCAGGGACTATCTCGAGATTGTACTGGAAATGACCTGCAAAAGCCTGCGCCAGATCATCCCAAGTATACCACCTACTGGAATCCTGCCTGGTATACCATTCTAGTGCAGATCCGCTCAGACTTTGGCCGAAATAAGCTATCAGCAGCTCATCCTTGCCGCCTGCCCCTCTCATTTTGCTACAGAATCCCCGCAAATGTGCCATGGGATCACCGTGCCCTTCATATAAATCAAACTTAGGCATCTTGAACCCAGCCGGGAGTTGGACGTCTGGGAAAGGGCACAGATCTTTGTATGCTACGCTGACCTGGTTGCCCAAACCGTGCAGGTTCCTGAAGGACTGCTCCAGGCTTTTGAACTTTCTCAATACCTCATCCTGTTCAGGGGCCTTAACCGGCTTCTCAATCTCTGCCGGCACTTCCAAGTGTGGATTGTAAGCCTGTGGCTCGGGGGCATGAAACGTAGGCTCGGGGGGATAGTATTGCGTATCGTGAGCCTGAAACAATGGCTCACTGGTCGTTCTTTGCAATGGGGCTGATGTGGGTCCCACAAAGGTGGGAATATTGGGTGTTGGGAGAGATTGATGGGGTGGTGGAGCTTGGGAATCATGAGGGCTTCTTTCTTGATGATAACGGGGGTTTGGGAGGCTTGTTGAAGGGCCAGAGTGAGGGTATTCCGGCATGTGGCTCAGGGCTCTTTTGTGCTTTGGCTAGGGCTAGCTGCATTGCATTCATCTCTAGTCCCATCCTTTCAATCTTTTCCATCGCTTCTTTTAACAACTGGCTCATCGGCCTTTCTTCCTCATTACTATTCTCTGAAGTAGTCATGCTTGTTGCTACCGGTCCTTTGGATCTGGTTTGGTAGGAGTGTGTTGCCAGAGTTCTTTAACAACTAACTTGTCTGGAATCAGACAACAACAAACTTTGTTAGCGTTAGAGTTTAACAGATTTGATCACAACACGTAGAGGATGCAATGCTCCTAGGCAGTTAACCGTTTCTACATGCTTTGCTTCAAACAACACGCGTCATCCCGGCTTGCTCATTTGTCCTTTTATTTATTTTTGTATTTTCTTTTCTTTCTTTATTAAAGCGGTCGAATCTTATGGGGATTGCCTACGTATCACGTCCCCGCGCGAATCAGACCAGGCGTAGTTCTGCCACAAAGTAAAGACACATAGGAATTCTTTTGGAGTCACTTAACTTCATTATCAAAATTTGCTATTACACATTTCTTCAAACAAAAATAGCAACAATACAGACTCCACAATTTTTAACTTGGTTTGACTAACGAAAAGAAAACAACGTATGGGAAAGCAACAAAGTCAAATAAACAGGACTCGACCAAAGACTAATTTTCCAACTTAGGGGCCCACGAGGCATCTTTCGGCCCTTTCGCGGCCCTAGGTGTAAGGTCTCTTTGCAAGCTCTTCAACTCGTTCATAATCCGGTGGACGCAGCCCATGATGGAAACAAGGAGGGTCTTCCGAGGTGTTCGCTCACATGCCAGGAATTTCATGTAGATGTAATGCCCGATTTCGTCAATCCTTGCTCGAATGCTATCCCTTTCAATGAACAACTGCCTGATTTGTCGGTTTTTCAATCCCAGTGCCTGAGCATTGTCGGCAAGTCGATTCTGGAACAACTCCATTTGTCTTTCCATGCAGGCCATTGCATCGTAACACTGTCTTCTGTCAGCCTGGGTATCTCGTGCTTGTTTGATGATCCGATCATGCAGAGTGGAGTTCGTCTCTCTTAATATCCTGATGCTCATTTCATAATCCCTTATGACCTGTTGCAGACGCTGCCTTCGGGCTATTGTACCTTTTGCCCATTTGACCTTCATCCTTGCGATGCAAGCTTCCGATTGTTCTAATTTTTCTTGGCTCTGGATGACCTGATTTCTCAAACTTGCTATCAATCTTTCGTCGGAGCGACGCCTCTGTCGGTCAATGTTATTCTTACTGGCTTGGCGAAGCCGGGCCTTTAGGGTCTGGTTCTCTTGGGTTAGCTTGTTTTTTTCAGCATGCTCCTGGGCGACTTGCACGTTGTTTTCGAATACAAGCCTTTAACTTGCCGCTTTAGCTTCCCGATTTCAACCCGGTAACCTTCCTCCTTTGCGAGCCAGCCCCATTGTTCTTGTGATGACCCAATAAAATCTTGGAGGTGAGGCCGTTTGGTTGGCCGCTCTGCAATGTTCTTCTTATCATGCCAAGCGAGATAGGCTGGCGAGACTTCACCCCTAGACACATCACCTACTCGAGTATTTGCTGTCAGGTACTGGCATTCACTCCATATGCAACGAACTGTCTTTTCAGGGAATTGGCCGTCACTGCTGACCTCGATTGCATAGGTGCTGAGATCTTCGTCCGGGTGTATCACCTGACACCTTCCTAACTGCCTCATCACCCTGTAAGGGGCATAAGGTTGAATACCCCTGAGTCTCATTAAGAGGAAGTGAGGACCAGTGGCGGGCATGTATATAATTTCTTTCACAGGGAGCCAACCCAAAGTCCAGTTTATTTGTTCTGCAGTGACGGCCCGGAGATAGGATGTCCATTCTTCGAACCCTTCTGGTAATCGGAAACCTGAAACCCTCAGGTTATAACCTTTGATGCAGTCCTCGTTTGTAGACATGTAGAGCATACACTGAGGATGGCGGCACAAGTGTTCGATCATCCACATCTGTAGTAACAAGTTGCACCCTTCGAAGAAATATGCCCCGGCCTTACAAGCCGTGAGGGCTCGGTATATTTCCGACACTACCATAGGAGCAAGGATGCTTTTATCGTTGGTGATCAGGACTTTGACGATTCCGGCCACCTTCAGATCGATATTTCTGTCTTTTCGGGGAAACACCACAATGCCCAAAAATGCCACCATGAAAGCGAACCGCCTATGCTCATTCCACTTTACCAAATTTCCCCTACTGCAGACACCACTTTCTGGATCATTGAATCCTCATATGTTCCCGTACCTCTGGTATATGAATTGCAGGGTAGAAAAACCTCTATCCAGTTCAGCGTATGGGACTCCCTTGCTTATCTTCAACAGATCCATGAATTTGTGTGAATTCACAGCTCTTGGAGCGATCAGGTATTTGTGTCTCAAACCTTCAGTGACGTCCATGTAACCTGCCACTTCTTCTAAGGTTGGGGTGAGTTCAAAATCCGAGAAGCGGAATACGTTGTGGGCCGGGTTCCAAAATGTAACCAAAGCCTTTATGATGTCGCATCGCGGCCTGATATTCAACAGACTAGCCAGACCCCCCAGGTGCAGTTTGATCTTGCCTTGCTCTGACTTCTCCAAATCCTCCCACCATAATCGCACCTCCAGAGGGATTTTGCTCCTAACTGTTATTGGCAAACTTGGACTTATGCTCATTCTGCATGTTTATTGGGGTGATTAAGCAAAGATCCAGAATCATTGGACTCAAATACCAAATTGACACACCCTTCTTTCCAAGAAAAAAAAATGAAATTTGGTTGTTTCTGAAAAGCATGATGTCACCTTGACTATTTAAAACTTTTGTTCTTTTGGATTGTACCTATATTTTGAAAAAATAAGTTGAGCCCGATGGGGGTTGCCTACGTATCTCGCACCCCGCGAGAATCAAACTGACGTAGTTCGGGCGGAAAACATAAACCAAATTTTGTGAACCATGTTTCTTATGACAAACTATTTTTCCTTTTCTGTTCAAAAGGAAACAAAAATCCATTTTTCTCTTTTCTATTTTCTTTGGTCTTTAATAAAACAAATTAATAAGACACCTTTTGTTTATTTTCTCAAAATTCCGGCAGAGTTTCAACCGTTTTCTGGGTATTGGTTTTTCCGAAAATAATTAATTGCCTAACCGTTATTTCTTCTTTTTTTTTCTTTTCTTTTCCCTCTCTCTTTTTCACAACATTCCCGATATTCAAAAGCCGGTCAGCATGCAAGCCTTGAAACAAGTAAATGCATACAGCAAATAAGATGTAGCAGGATGGTCTTTTATTTTCAGGTTGCCTGTCCTAGACGGACCCAACCCCCGTGTTGAGTCCTCTAAGTTAAATGCAACGTGATGCAAATAAGCGTTCCTACTAGGGATCCGGCATGAAGTCATGTTATACTAAGCTGTAAAACCTAGGTGTTTGTTCTAGACCTGGCTTACCCGAGCGGACAACTCGAGCCAAGGATGGGAGCTGTGTACCGGTAACCAAAAGGCCATCCGATTTTGCAACTCCTCCGAATCCTCGTTCTATTTTGGTATATGACACTAACAGAAAGAAGCCACGACCAGCGTGCACTCCTCAAGAGAGAGAAGAGAGGGGTTTCGGCACAGTTTATATGTACAATTCAAATAATATCAAAGCAGTAAAAGCAGCACTTAGCACATTAGGCTCAAACACGTAAAAATCAGATAATAAATAAAGCCAAATAATAACAATTATTTTAAGCTCGAATTCTTAACCCTGAACCAGTGTTTCTGGGAATAGTCCCCAGCGGAGTCGCCAGAGCTGTCACACCTCCTTTTTCCGCACCCGATAGGTGCAAGGGAGTTTTTCCAATTAAAGGACAATCGAAACGGGATTGGTTTGTTTATTTCAGAGTCGCCACTTGGGAGATTTAGGGTGTCCCAAGTCACCAATTTTAATCCCGAATCGAGGAAAAGAATGACTCCATATTACAGTCTGCGTACCAGAAATCCGGATAAGGAATTCTGTTAACCCGGGAGAAGGTGTTAGGCATTCCCGAGTTCCGTGGTTCTAGCACGGTCGCTCAACTGTTATATTCGGCTTGATTATCTGATTTCATACAAGTGTGAACTTATGTGCAAAATTTAACTTTTAACCGCTTTTATCATTTACTGTTTTTATCAAGAATTGCAACGTTGTGAAAATGTATCTCGAACCACGTCACAATCAATGTACCCGTGGTCGTCGACACACTTTGACTCCGTTGAGATTTGGATTTGGGTCACATCAATGTGCACCCGAGTTTAAGGAAATTAAATTATTAAAGGCGCGCCTAAAGCGACTAGCGTATTTATTTTGGGTAGGACCGTGGAATTTTACTAAACGGTCCATCCCGAAGCCTAAACAATTTTTAAAGCAATATTTATTGAGGGCCCCGCAATTTGTATTTTTATTTGGCGAGGCTCACCTCGTTCTTTATTTCTAATGAATTTGCAACGTCATGGACATGCATCTCGAACCACGTCACAGTCAATGTACCCGTGATTAGAGAGGCATTTCGAATCCGTCGAGATTTGGATTTGGGTCACATAAATGTGCACCCGAGTTTAAGAAGGTAAAGTTTATTAAAGCGTATCCTAAAGAGACTAACGTGTTGTCATTTTAGGAAGGTTGTGAGATTTGCTAAACAACCCGTCCGGGAAACTAAATGCTTCAATGATTTACATTTAACAAGGGCCCCGCATCTGCGTGTTTTGTTTATTTTCATCGAGGCTCATCTCGTTCTTATTTTAAAAGGATATCCTATAGCAACTACGTTTCTTGTCGTGTTCGTCTCTATCAATTGAAAACGGTAGACAGTCCTAATTAATTACATGATTGCGAGTTTACTTATAACAGGATTTAAAATGCTTTTACAGAATAATAAAATGTGACTGCGATTATGGATAACTAGCCGAAAATTATGGGCCCAAACCTAGCTCATGCGAGATGGCCAGACTTAGGCCCCCTTTTTCGATATGGGCCTAACTGATTTGTTTCGATTTGGGCTCGGCCTTCATGAGATTGAGGCCTAGGACTGATTCTTTGTTCTGTGAAATGAGTTTATCAATTTATATGGGACAATCTGGCAAAAGGAGAAAGAATTTTAACTAAAGTGGATAGTTTTCCTATTTGGCTTACATTAGAGAATATATTACACCCTCAGACTAAGTCTAAAGGTACAACTTATTACACTGGGAATGTTTTTTCACCTAACAGCACACATACATGACTAGCATGCATTAACCTGCATTGATACACTAAGCATGTAGGCTACTTCTATTATCCAAACAAAAATGAGGCTATCATACATCACAGATCATTCAGTGTACATGCTATACATAAAATAAACTATCTTCAACTCTTCTCTTTGTATTCATGCTCAACTTCAGATTACATTGACAGTATTAGTCGTGTACCTGGATGTTTGGACAATAGACAGGAGAAGAAGAAAGATATCAGCAACAGGCAACCAAACAGCAAACACAGCAACAACAACCAACAGCTCACAAACGACCCAACAGCAATTTCAAACGATAAAACCCACAGTGGTCGAGAACCCACCAATCGATCCCAGAAACAGAATAACGAGACAGTCGAGAAAACCAGACTATTTTGATGCAATAGCAAAAGAAATTCAATAGTCACGCAAGCTCAGCAAATAGCCAACACAGCTTCGATAATCAGTAAGACTGAAACTCAATCCACAACACACAGAAACTTAGTGTAGTAACAATCACAGCAGAAGATACACAGACTTCTCTTAATGGAACAATAACAGCCCCAGTTCGAGTAACTGACTTGGCCAGAACAGCTTAACCAACTTAGTTCTTTTTGCAGTTTTGGACAATGTTTTGTAAAAATGCTCTGAAAATTTCTTTTTGTTTTTTCTTTTCTGAAGACTAAAAGTCCAACCCTTAAGAAAACCCTTTCCCCAGGCTCCAAAAATCTCTCAAAAAATCTCCTCCCTTCTAAATGGAAGGTCTGCCTCTTTTATAGCCTGAATTCAGCACTTTACAGTCTGTGTGACAACTCAAAATTCCCCCTCCCTGTTGTTTTTCCACTCAGTTATTTTAAATAACAAAACTCCCATGAGATCCCTGACAGCCCCTCTCTATTTTTTGTTGTTAAAGTGTCCTAATCTCTTATTTATTTAGCCAAAGTATGGGCAGCAGGAATATAATCTGACAGCACATGCTGTCCAATTATTTTAATTCCTTAACAGCTGACCATACACATGCTGCCCACAATCTGAACCAAGTAAACATGGCATCCATTTAAGATCAAAGTCTGAACTGCCATTATAACCTACCCCCTAGATGTTTTTGATTCAAATTGAACAAAACCATTAGGCAATACAATTCAGTTCCTAATGGGATTCAAATACGATCACAACAGAAATAAACAACATGAATCAAGTTGTTACCATTAATGACTGAAACTAATTGACGACATACATCGACTCAACTATATTAATCGTAACACATAATAATCAGTCGTTCATATAAACAACACGTACAGAGTCCCGAATGACTTCAGACAACTTTGTTCAATTACTGGGAACCTATATGAATTAACTTATTTGACGATTAATCTAATTGACGATCATGTATATCACAGAATACATTCAGAACACACACAGACAAACCAACGACCAAATAAAGGCCTTACAAAGATGGAAGGAATTAAGAAAAATACCAGAAATAACAAGCAAACACAACAAAGCATGCTAACAACTTAATTACCACTCGAATAAAACAGAAAGGCAAAGAAAAACTTACCGAAAAATGTCCAAACAAAATTGACCCAAGTCTGACTCAACTTTGACCATTTGAGGCCGAACAAACTTTAATCAGGGTGTTCTCACACGAGAACACCTTGATTAAGGTCTATTAGACCTCAAACCCCTGTTAAGACTAGCCGGATTCCCCAGGCTCTTGTGTTCTAGGGTCTGGATCTTCAGATCTGGTTTTTTAGGAGTTGCGGGTAGATTCGGACCAAACCAAGCCTGGTTTGGTCACGAGGGAGGTCATGGGAGTGTCTGGTACGAAGATGGTGAGGTTTGGTATAGGTCAAAGTTCGACTCGAATCTTCAAATGAAGATTCGAGATGAAGGAAGGTGATTCGAGGCTAGGGGTAACAGATCCATGTTCAGGACAGTGAGGTGGTCCTAGGGTGTTCAGGAGGTGGTCACCGGCGTTCATGCCGTCGGGTTCTGGTGGAAGGAAAACCAGGGCGGCTGCTAGGGTTTGGGGGTTTCAGTGTTTGGTGAAGACGATGAGTGGAGGGGGGTTCGAATAGGGGGCGTGGGGTACGATAGAAAGCTTATATACGATCTAAGGGTTTAGATCCTGGCCGTTGGATCGAATGAGATCTATGGCCAGGATCTATTCACTTAGGGAAGACGGTGTCGTTTGGGTTTGATAGTGGGTAAGACCGGGTAAGGCTGGATCGGGTCAAAATTTGACGGGTTTAGGGGGAAGGCCTGGGTTCGTTGGATCAAAAGAGTTAGACGGCTCAGATCAACTTGCCTGAAACGGCGTCGTTGAGGTGAAGTGAGCAACCTGATCAGGACCGTTTGTTTGAGTCAGATCAACGGTTCTGATAAGGACGCTGATACGGTGTCGTTTGAATCAGTGTTTGGGCAGGCCTGACTTGGACTGGTTCCTTGTGTGCCGGTTTTGGGCCTATTTTTGTTTCATTTTTTGGTCCCAAACCGATTTTCCTCACTCTTTTCTTTGTTCTCTAATTTTAAAACAAAATGAAATAATAAAATAAATAAATAATAAAAAAAATGAAATTAAAACAAACAACAATGTAACACTTCAACACAATTATCACACCATATTAAAATGTTTAAGTAAATTAAATCACAACCTAGAACGAACGATGCATATATATATTTTTTGAATTTTCTTTCAACGACCGAATTACGGTTTGATTACTATGACAGACATACTTTGTATTTTGATTGATAAGATCAAATGCAAAATGGGACGAACCACAAATGACTAGCAGTACATGTCATGAAAAATTGAAAATTTGTACAGCGAGGTCACTGGTCACTATTTTTGTTTTCTTTTGGAGCGATTGTCCGTGAAGCAAAAATCACGTGCTTACACTAGTCATTCTACCCGCAGTGTTATCTCTTATATGAAGGCTCAGCGTATGGTCGAGAAGGGGTGTTTGGCCTATTTGGCCTATGTTCGTGATTCTAGTGCTGAGGTTCCTTCTATTAATTATGTGCCCATTGTTCGTAAGTTTCCTGAGGTATTCTCTTCAGACCTGCCGGGTATGCCACCCGACAGGGATATTGACTTTTGTATTGATTTGGCTCCGGGCACCCAGCCCATTTCTATCCCGCCGTATCGAATGGCCCCGCCTGAGTTGAAAGAGTTAAAGGAGCAGTTGCAAGACTTGCTTGAGAAGGATTTCATTAGACCGAGTGTTTCGCCTTGGGGTGCGCCGGCGTTGTTTGTTAAGAAGAAGGACAGATCGATGAGAATTTGTATTGATTACCGGCAGTTGAACAAGGTTACAATCAAGAATAAGTACCCATTGCCGAGGATTGATGATTTGTTTGATCTGCTTCAGGGTGCCAAGGTATTTTCGAAGATTGACTTGATATCTGGCTACCATCAGTTGAGGATTAGGGCTTCCGATATCCCTAAGACAGCTTTTCGCACTCGGTACGGACATTATGAGTTCTTGGTGATGTCATTCGGATTGACAAATGCCCCAACAGCTTTTATGGATTTGATGAACCGAGTGTCCGGGCCTTATTTGGATTCGTTCGTGATAGTCTTCATTGATGATATTTTGATATATTCCCACAGCTGGGAGGAGCACGAGCAGCATCTTAGAGTGGTTCTTCAGACTTTGAGGGATAGTTAGTTGTATGCCAAGTTTTCAAAATGTGAGTTCTAGTTGAGTTCAATTGCATTCCTGGGTCATGTTTTATCCGCAGAGGGTATTCAGGTTGATACGAAGAAGATTGAGGCAGTCAAGAACTGGCCTAGACCAGCATCAACTACAGAGATTCGGAGTTTCTTGGGATTGGCAAGCTACTATCGTCGGTTTGTGGAGGGTTTTCAACTATCGCAACCCCGATGACCAGGTTGACCCAAAAGGGTGCCTAGTTCAAATGGTCGGATGAGTGTGAGGCGAACTTTCAGAAGCTCAAGATAGCTCTGAATACGGTACCGGTGTTGGTTTTTTCCACAGGTTCAGGGCCTTATACAGTTTATTGTGATGCGTCTCGTATTGGACTTGGTGCGGTGTTGATGCAGGATGGCAAGGTCATTGCCTAATCTTTGCGGCAGTTGAAGATTCATGAGAAGAACTATCCAGTTCATGATTTGGAGTTGCCATCCATTGTTCACGCATTGAAGATTTGGAGGCATTATCTGTATGGCGTGGCATGTGAGGTGTTCACGGATTGCAAGAGTCTGCAGTATTTGTTCAAGCAAAAGGAGTTGAATTTGAGTCAAAGAAGGTGGTTGGAGTTGTTTAAAGACTATGATATCACCATCTTATATCATCCGGGAAAGGCCAATGTGGTGGCCGATGCTTTGAGTAGGAAGTCAGCCAGTATGGGCAGTCTTGCTTATATTCCAGTCGGTGAGAGGCCGCTTGCTTTGGATGTTCCGGCTTTGGCCAATCAGTTCGTGAGGTTGGATATTTCTGAGCCCAGTCGTGTGTTAGCTTACACAGTCACTCGTTCTTCTTTATTGGAGCATATCCGAGATCGATAGTATGATGATCCTCATTTGTGTGTCCTTAGAGACACGGTGCAACATGGAGGTGCCAAGTAGGTCACCTTAGGAGATGATGGAGTTTTGAGGTTGCAGGGTCGAGTTTGTGTGCCTAATGTGGATGGGCTTCGAGAGTTGATTTTAGAGGAGGCCCATAGTTCCCGGTACTCCATTCATCTAGGCGCCGCTAAGATGTATCAGGATCTGCGGCAGCATTATTGGTGGAGAAGAATGAAGAAGGATATCGTTGCGTATGTGGCTTAGTGTTTGAATTGTCAACAGGTTAAGTACGAGCATCAGAGGTCTGGTGGTTCATTTCAAAAGATCGAGATTCTTGAGTGGAAGTGGGAGCGTATCACTATGGACTTTGTTGTTGGGCTCCCACGGACTCAGAGGAATTTCGACGCAGTGTGGGTTATTGTTGATAGGCTGACCAAGTCAGCACATTTCATTCATGTGGCAGTCTCCTATTCTTTCGAGAGGTTAGCTGAGATCTATATCCGGGAGATAGTTCGCCTTCATGGTGTGCCTGGGTCTATCATTTCGGACTGAGGTACGCAGTTTACCTCCCATTTCTGGAGAGCAGTTCAGCAAGAGTTGGGCACACGGGTTGAGTTGAACACAACGTTTTATCCTCAGACGGACGGGCAGTCCGAGCGGACCATTCAGATTTTGGAGGATATGCTCTGAGCTTGTGTCATTGACTTTGGAGGCTCGTGGGATCAGTTTTGCCTTTAGCGGAGTTTGCCTACAACAACAGCTACCAGTCGAGTATCTAGATGGCTCCTTATGAGGCTTTGTATGGTAGGCGATGTCGGTCGCCAGTTGGATGGTTTGAGCCAGGAGAGGCTCGGTTGTTGGGTATGGATATGGTTCAGGATGCCTTGGACAAGGTCAGGATTATTTAGGATAGGCTTTGTACAGCTCAATCCCGGTAAAAGAGTTATGCCGACAGCAAGGTTCGTGATTTGGCATTCATGGTCGGTGAGCGGGTATTGCTTCGAGTGTTGCCTATGAAGGGCGTGATGAGATTTGGGAATAAGGGCAAGCTTAGCCCTAGGTTCATTGGCCCGTTTGATATTCTTGATCGAGTGGGAGATGTGGCTTATAAACTTGCGTTGTCGCCGAGCTTATTAGTCGTGCATCCAGTGTTTCATGTGTCCATGCTTCGGAAGTATCACGGCGATCCATCCCACATGTTAGATTTCAGCACTGTCCAGTTGGACAAGGACTTGTCTTATGAGGAGGAGCCGGTAGCTATTCTAGACCGGTAGGTTTGTCAGTTGAGATCGAAGAGTTTTCCTTCTGTTCGTGTACAGTGGAGAGGTCAACCCGATGAGGCATCGACCTGGGAGTCTGAGTCCAATATGCGGAGCCGTTATCCCCATCTTTTCCCCGAATCAGGTACTTCCTTCTTCTGTCCGTTCGAGGACGAACGGTTATTTTAGAGGTGGAGAATGTTTTAAAAAATAAATTTTACGTTCTGAGGCCTTAAAAACCTCTTTCAACATCACCTTGATTTGCGTGCACAGTCCGGGCGCGTAGCCATAAAACCATTATGTGAAAATCTGTGAAAAATAATAAATTTTGACTATAAAATGATTTAAGTTGACTTCGGTCAATATTTTGGGTAAACAGATCCGGACCAGTGATTTGATGGTCCCGGAGGGTCCGTAGGAAAATATGGGACTTGGGCGTATGCCGAAATCAAATTCCGAGGTCCCAAGCCCAAGAAATGAATTATTTATGAGATTTGGAAATGAATTGTGATTAAAACGTGATGGTATCGGGCCCGTATTTTGGTTCCGGCGCCCGGTACAGGTCTTATATGTGATTTAAGATAAGTCTGTGAAATTTGGTAAGAAACGGACTTGAAACGACGTGAATCGGATCTTTTTTGAAAAAAATGGAAAATTTGAAGTTCTTGAGAAATTTCATGATTTTAATGCTAAATTCATAGTTGTTGATGTTATTTTAGTGATTTGAATGCACGAGTAAGTCCGTAGGGTATTTTTGAGGTAGTGTGCATGTTTGGTTTGGAGCCCCGAGGGCTCGGGTGAGTTTCGGATAGGTCTCGGGAGGTTTTTGAACTTAGGAAAAGTTGCAGAATTTGCTGTCTGTTGGTGTCCAGGTGTTTGTGCTATGTGATCGCATAGGAAGGTTCGCGATCGCATAGTTTAAATTTCAGGGGTCCATTTTTGTACTATGCGATCGCATAGGTCCCTCCGTGATCGCATAGAGTAAATTCTGGGAAATCACAAATTGTTCTATGCGATTGCATTGTTTCTTCCGCAATCGCAATGTGTTAGACCAAGCCTGGGAAGGGAATCCATTTTCCTCTATGTGATCGCATAGCCTACTCCACGATCGCAATGCCCAGTTCCCTTTACCCTATGCGATCGCATTCCCTTGCCCGCGATCACAGAGGCCAAATTTGCCCGGTCATTTAAACAGAACAGAACACATACGGGATTAAACCCAAATTTCATAACT
Organism: Nicotiana sylvestris; assembly: GCF_000393655.2. NCBI lineage: Eukaryota > Viridiplantae > Streptophyta > Magnoliopsida > Solanales > Solanaceae > Nicotiana > Nicotiana sylvestris. The sequence goes on from NC_091068.1 coordinate 108,569,271, forward strand.
TCTTCTTCCAAGCCCCAAATTGGGCATTTTTGAAAGAGAACTTCACCACAAATTCATAGGTATGTAATCTTAGACTCATTTTCTTCAATTTCCATTAAAACCTATTAGAATTCTAGGCCTAAATCATGTTCTTAAAGGTAGAAAAATTAGAGAATTGGGTAGAGCTAGGGCTTTTTGTATAAATGGAATTTAAACCTCGTTTTAGGGTCGGATTTCGAAACTAATTACATATTCGGGCTCGTGGGTGAATAGGTGATCGGGTTTTGGTCCGAACCTCATGTTTTGACCAAGCGGGCCCGGGGTCGATTTTTGACTTTTGGGAAGAATGATAGGAAATCTGTAATTAAGCATTGGAATTGCATTTGTTTAGCGTTTATTGATGTTATTAAGTCGATTATGTCTAGATACAATTGATTTGGAGCCAAATTCAAAAGGAAAAGCGGTGTTTGAGGCTTGAGTTGGTCGTGGAAGTTCGAGGTAAGTGTTTGGTCTAACCTTAGCTTGAGGGATTAGGAGTCGAGTCCTATTTGCTATGTGGTATTTGTCGAGTACGACGTATAGGCATGGTGACGAGTATCTATACGTTGGTGTCAAGCATGACCGTGAGTCTTATATTGTGATTATTATGGCTTCGTTGTATTATTCATGCTTTGATGATGATTTCTATTATTGGGCAAAGTTTGTGGAAGTAATTGTGACATTTGATCATTGAGGAGCGCTGGATCAAGTTGTACAATGAAATGTGAAAATATAAGTGGAAATTGAACCTTTTAGAGCATTGACTCAAAGTTGTGAAGTGAGTTGTGAAGTAAAAGTGAAAAAGAGAAGAGAATCATTATATTATCTCCCTTGCCGGGAATTTGTTGTTTTTGATGTTATCTCTCTAGCCGGGATGTTGATGCTTCTTTTGATGTTATTCCCTTGCCGAGACTTGATTGTTGAACTGTTGTTCCCTTGCCGGGATTCTTATTGTAATTTTAGTTATTCCCTTGCTCTATTATTTCTGATTGTTGTTTGGGTAAGAAAGAGTGTTAAAGCACGAAGGGTGACGCCATGTATTGTTTTGGTGAGAGAGTGTTAAAGTATGAAGGGTGATGTCGTGTATGATTTGTGAGGAAAGAGTGTGAAGCACGAAGGGTGATGTCGTGCCACACGATGTACCATTCCATGCCGATTATATTAATTATATGGTAAGGACGAGAGTAAAAGCACGAAGGGTGATGTCGTGCATATTTTCATTACTTGATTGCTTTGGTGAGGACGAGAGTAAAAGCATGAAGGGTGATGTCGTGCACTTATTGGTTTCTAATTCTTTATTGATATCTGAGATATGTTGTTTCTTTCAATTACCTGTTATCTGTCTATTCTATATTGATAGCTCCCCCGCAGCATGTTACCCCTCCCATACTTGACTGTATATTACTGTTCTTCTTTTCCGCTGTATATAGTTGAATTGCACAAGTTTATTTGGTAGTCTGGTCCTAGCCTCATCTGGGTGGTCGAGGTTCAAATAGTTGTATTGGATTTATGTTCAGATAGCTTATTGCTTTTCTTCCGCTTATGTTAAATTTCGTTGTTCAAATGTTATTACTTCATAATTGTTAAAGAATATAAAATGGGTAAAAATGGTAAATTGTTCTAATAATTGGCTTGCCTAGCTCACATTAGTAGGCGTCATCACGACTCCCGAGGGTGGGAAATCAGGGTCGTGACACCAACACGAGTCTTTTCCAGAATATGCTATGCGATGGAGATTGGAAGCTTCAAAAATACGCCCTCAATTGCCCAAGAATGAGTTGATTTCCACCTTCATCGAAATGCAAAAAGGCATATATTATGAAAAGTTGCTATGTGCTCGACTACGTGACTTATCGGATTTGATTAGAGTTGGAAAACTGATAGAAGCAAGCATTTGAGCAGGAAGAATTGTTGATAATTCAAAATTACAAGCCACTTCCCAAGGCGAGGCATTCGAGAATTTACATGGCAAAAAGAGGAAGATAGATTCGGCTCGCATGCCCGCTTATCAGCCACAATCTCAACAAAATAGCCTACTGACACAAACTCATATACAACTCCAGGCTACTCAGCAAAGCATTCAACATCCAGCTCATCAAGCACAATCTAGCTATCGTCAATTAGAGAACCTGAAATTTTGCACTTTTATCCCTCTGAAAGAGTCATTGACAAGCATATTTGAGAGATTGAAAGAAAAAGGACTTGTACAACCAAGGAAAGGATGGATGATGATAGGCTATAATTACGTATTTGAGTCGCTTATTACACTCTAATTTACTGCACTTTAATTGAGTTTGAACTTTAATCGCTGGTGTTTTGCACTAATTGTGTATTTTATGCCTTGTAGGAGTGATTTCGAGCTATGTAGATATTATGGAATGAATTCAAGTGATTTGGAGCTTTGAAGTCTGAGAAAAAGCCCAAGGAATCAAGCCAAGGTCGTGTTCGGGAATCGGCGAATGATAGTTAAGAACGAAACAAAGAATCGAGCAGGCATACGGTGCATTGTCTAGTAAAATGCACATAATATTTCACTCAGAACTCCGTTTGCGATCCACAATATATTGTTGGAAAGATATTTGAAAGGTCTACAACTTTCATGTTTTGCATTTTTGCAAATTCCTAAAACCGCAGCGCGTGGTGCGGCGCGAGGTGCGGCGCGCCTGTGGAAATTTTCTGCAGCCTGTCAGAATTAGCAATCTGAGCTTTTCCACTGTTGCCCTGCATGGTGCGTCGCCCCATGCGGTGCGGTAGTGCAAATTTTACAGAGTGAGTGTCCTATTTTGCGCGGGAGAAGTTATTTTCATCTAGGCCCGACCCTACTTGGTATAAATACATGTAAAAATGTTATTTTGAGAAGTTGGACATTCTCTGGACACACTTTAGACCTAGGAATAGCACAGAAACTATCATGGAGACCGGAGATTCAACCTAAGGAGGCAAGAACACACTAGAAGCAAGGCGGAGAATTCTTTTACGAGTTTTTCACTTCCTTCTTCCTATTTTCATTATTAGTCATGAATTCTAGTATTGTAGTTATGCATACTATTATGAATAACTAATTTGTTATCTAGGGTTTTGATGGAACTTGTTGAAGGATAATTTTCTCATTATGTTAATATAGATTTGCCATCGTATTATCTCTATTTGTTCAACTATATGCTTATTGTTGTTGATTGAAGGGCCCTCAACTAGTTGTTCCTATTTAGTGTGCATTACTCGGGAGAGAGTGTATATTTAGGTAGTTGTTGAATATCATCACTCCTAACGTACATGAGGGATCAATACGAAGGGTTTAAAGGTGGGATTAGGGATAATGAAACCTTGGGTGCGATCTAAGTGAGCTGCAATTAACGTTAGCTAGCGTAATTCGGGAGAATATGTCTAGTATATTATTGTAATTACTCGGAAGAGAGTTACGACAGTCATAGTGCTCATGATCGATAGAGAAGACTTAGGCAAATTTATAGAAACATAGTGGGAACGATTCCGACAATTGGGGAAATCATAACTCTCGACCTCCTTAATTTTTTCTCCAACCTGTAGTATCTTTAGTTGTTAATCTACTGCTTTAATTATTTAGTTAATTAGATATAAGAATAATAATATTTGTTACTTAGGAATTGTTCGAGCTTGTCTTCTTAGCAATATTGAACAGTTGTAGCTAAGCCTTGGTTCTCTGTGAGATTCAACTCCGGGCTTGTAAATTAGATTATATTTGCACGACAGCTTAGTCCTTTTTATAAGGCATTGTTGGGCGTGATCAAATTTTGGCGTCGTTGCTGGGGAACTAATTAAACCTTTGTTTTTCTCCAATAGGTTATACTCTAATTTGACCCATGTTAAAATGGGGTATAACAACGTAGAATAATAGAAAGTGAAGATGAACAAGGAATCTTTAGATCATGTAACCAAAAAGAGTATATCGAACAATGTAATCAGTGGACAAGACAAACTTTTTGCGTATTCTTTGTAGTCAACCCTTTACAATGCGCTCTAATCAGAAAAGTGAAGATCCCACTTTTGTTCTTTATCTCTTCATGTTTATAGGGAATTTCCTAAGAAACCCTAAAAAGCACAATTGAAGGAATATTCAATGGGATATACCTTCTTTCTCTTCTAAACATATCATACTGTTACTTTCATACACCCTTTACTTGACCTCGGCACTAATCTCTCTTGAGACGACTCCTTGCCATTATGCCGTGGTCGACTTAATCCTCAACCACATCCATTTGCAGTCATTAAATCAGGTCCAAATTTTGACCAATACAATTAGTCTCTCCGCTTGTTGAGGTCGTGATCTTGGACGTCCTCGATGAGCGGATCCGGTCTGCAACCTTTCAGAAGAAATTTGGTCGTGTTGATTGAATCGAATCGGCCGAGGTCGAAAAGATGGCATGCCAGCGGGGCTGCAGTTGGTGTGGTTAACGTAGGATGACGTCATGGCCACACGCGCCATCATTACGTGTCTTCTCAATGCAATGTCTGTGCTTTTGTTGCTTCGATTTTGGTGCCATTGATGGTATTTTGCCTCGATTCTGGTGTCACCCAACCCTATAAATAGATGAGGAGGGCTTAATTTTTGAAAGTTTTCAGCATTTCTCATTCCGTATGCATATTGTTCTTCTTTGATCTTCTTCTCCGATCTCCACTTCCGATTTCTTGAAGCTTTTTCAATTCCAGTCCCTGATTTTTTGGCCATTTGTATGTGATGTTAATTTTGGTGGAGTCGAACATAGACCGACTTGAGGCCGAGTATTAATTAGCTCGAATATGGTCAAGGTTTGATGAGGTCGAAAATTAAATAATTCGAGCGAGGTCGAAGGTAAAATAATTCGAGCGAGGTCGTATACAAAGTAATTCAAGCGAGGTCGAATGTCGAGTAATTCGAGCGAGTCGAATGTAAGATAATTCGACTGAGTCGAATGTCGAGTAATTCGAGCGAGTCAAATGTAAAATAATTCGATTAAGTCGAATGTAAGATAATTTGATTGAGTCGAATATTGAGTAATTCGATCGAGTCAAATGTAAAGTAATTCGAGCGAGGTCGAATGTAAAATAATTCGAACGAGGTAGAATGTAGAATATAAAATGACTTGGTAGAGTTGTGCAAATACACTGCATGCTGCTTTGTTTATTTAATTAATTGGAGAGTATTACATGTTTCTGTTTGTTCCATACATACATTTGAGAAGTTTCAGTCTACCTAGTCTCTTCATCGTTCGTCCTGGAGAAGTAGTCGACAGGCGGGGAGATGAATTACACTTGAACTTCGAGGCATACCCTTCGTCGCCTCGTTAAATTTTCCCCAATAAAACCCAATTGGGATAAAACCCGGGTGAGGGAAAACGAGTATAACTTGGAGGGCGTCCGTTCTCAGAAGTTGAAGTATTTGAGGTGGGCGACGTTCCAATTGTTTGGTAGTAGTTTTTCCTCCATTGTTCTAGTTGAAATGATCCTTTGTTTGCTGTTGTCGTGATTTTGTATGGCCGGTCCCAATTGGTTCCTAGTTTACCTTCTCTTGGGTCTTTGCTCGCCTGTATTTTGGCTTTGATTACATAGTCCCTGACTTTGAGTAGTCGTACTTTTGCCCTTTTGTTGTAATACCGTTTTGCTTGTTGTTTTTGGGCTATCATTCTAATGTAAGCCATGTCTCTTCACTCATCCTCTTCGTCGAGGTCTTGTTTCCTATTCTCGTCATTGCTAGGTCTGCTCTCATTGGAGTATCTCAAACTTGATTCCCCGACCTCGACTGGTATCATGGCATCAGTTTCATAAACTAGTAAATATGGTGTTTCTCCTGTGCTTGTTTTTGGCGTGGTGTGGTATGCCCATAACACTTCCGGTAGCAATTCCGGCCATAGTCCCTTGGCGTCCTCAAGCTGCTTCTTCAAGATGTTTAGTATTGTCTTATTGGAGGATTCGGTTTGGTCGTTGCCTGCAGGGTGATATGGCATGGAGAGTATTCACTTGATGTGCTATTTCTCGAAGAATTCGGCAATCTTTTTTTCGGTGAATTGGGGTTCGTTGTCACAACTAATTTCTTTGGGGATGCCAAAGCGGGCATATGATGTTCCCCCATATGAACGTGATAACTTCTTGTACGCATATTTGGGAGAATGCACCTGCTTCTACCCACATGGTCCGACGATGTCCACTCCCCATTGGATGAATGGCCTTGGCGATGTGACCGAGTATAGGTGCTCGCATGCTTGGTGTATCATAGGAGCATATTTCTGGCACTGCTTGCACTTCTTGACGAAGTCGGCAATTTCCTTTTTCATGGTGGGCCAATAATAGCTTGCTTGTATGAGGCATCTAACAAGGGCTCGGTTGCCGGTATGGGCACCGCAGTGGCCTCCGTATACTTAATTGAGGATACCTCTTGTTTGGTTTGGCCCTAGGCATTTCGCCAAAGGGCCGCCAAATGTTCTTTTGTATAGGTTATGGTTTATGATGTTGTATCTGGGTGGCTGCATTCGAAGCTTTTTGGCTTCTTTATTGTCTGATGGGCGTATTCCCTTATGCAAATATGTTATACGGTTCCGCCAGTCCCAAGTTAAATTTACATAGTGTACCTCAAGTTGGTCTATTGACGAGTGGAGGAGGGTAATCACGTTTTCTTTTGTAATGTTTTTGGTGGCTGTTGCTAACTTGGTGAGGCCATCTGCCTCAATGTTTTGTGCTCGAGATATCTGGTCGAGTTGACATTCGTCGAATTCCGGCAGTAGTTTATGAATTTCTACCTTGTACTTTTGTAGCCTCTGCTCTTTGATTTGGAAAGTCCCTGTGACTTGGTTGACAACGAGTTGTGAGTCACATTGGGGGACGACTCGCCGTGCTTCGTACTTGAGATCTAGCTTAAGTCCTGCAATTACGACCTCGTACTCGGCCTCATTGTTAGTCATATCGGGGTACCGTATGGATTGATGGATAAATTCTGCCTGTTGGGACCTCGAGTACGAGTCCCAGTCCAGATCTTGACGCGTTGGAGGTGCCATCGGTGTATAGGACCCATAGGTCGGGTAACCTGGGAGAGGCACGAAAAGTTTCCTGCTCGACCTCGAGCATTATTTTGGAACTAAAATCGGCGACGAAGTCGGCGAGTACCTGCGATTTTGTCGTTGTTCGCGGCTGATAAGTTATATCGTGCTCGCTCAATTCTATGGCCCACTTGGCCAATCTCCCTGACAGCTCGAGTTTATGTAGGATGCTCCCTAGGGGGAAGGTCGTGACTACCGATATGTGGTGGTATTGAAAATAGGGTCTAAGCTTTCGTGAAGCTATGACTAATGCAAAGGCCAATTTTTCGAGGTGGGGGTACTTTTTTCGATGTCGACCAGGGTTTTGCTAATGTAACAGATTGGAGATTACATACCTTTGTTTTCACGGACCAGTACAGCACTTATTGCGACCTCTGATACGACCAAGTATATCAGGAGGCGCTCGCGGGGTTCTGCTTTAGCGAGTAGCAGGGGCGAGGACAAGTATGCCTTTAGTTCTCTTAAGGCATCGATGCATTCTGAATTCTATTGGAGACCGTTGTCCTTTTTAAGCATGTTGAAGAATTTGTGGCATCTGTCAGAGGATCATGAGATTAACCTCGATAGGGTAGCTATACGACCTGTCAGTTTTTGTACATGTTTCTTGCTGGTCAATACTTCGGGTATTTCCTCGATGGCTTTGATCTGGTCGGGGTTGACCTCGATGCCTTTTTGTGACACCAAAAAGCTGAGTAACTTGCTCGAGGTTACGCCGAATGCACACTTTTCAGGGTTTAGCTTCATACCGTATTGCCTTAGAATACTGAAGGCTTCCTTCAAGTGGTCGATGTTGTCTTCCTTCCTTTCTTATTTGACCAACATATCGTCTATGTAAACTTCTATTGTTTTGCCGAGTTGGTCCTTGAACATCTTGGTGACCAACCTTTGATAATCGCCCCTGTGTTTTTCATCCCGAATGGCATGACTCTGTAGCAGTACGTCCCTTGATGGGTGATGAAAGTGGTCTTTTCCTGGTCCTCCTCCTCCATGAGGATTTGGTTGTAACCTGAGTAGGTGTCCAAAAAGCTTAATAACTCGTGCACTGTCGTTGCGTCGATGAGTTAATCAATGTGAGGCAACGGAAAGGAGTCTTTCGGGCAGGCCTTTTTTAGGTCCGTGAAATACACGCACATCCGCCCCTTTCCATTTTTCGTTTTCACCATGATTACATTGGCGACCCATAGGGGGTATTTCGATTCTCGGGTGGAGCTGTTAGTGAGTAGTTTATCCACCTCATCACTGACAGCCTCGTTGATTACGGCGTTGAGTTTTCTTCTTACTTGTCGCAATGGCGGGTAGAGTGGTTCAACATTCAACTTGTGCATGGCAATGTCTCTTGGGATACTTGGCATACCTGCGTGGGATAAAGCAAACAGATCGGCATTGTCAATTAAAAACTTATGAAATTTACCTGGTTCTGAGAGTTTATGGCCGATGTAAGCCTTTTTGTTGTGGTCGATGTCGTCTATTTGGACAGGGTCGAGGTCTTCTACCGTTGACCCTGTGGCATCCACGATGTCGGGATCCTTGATGACGTCTTTTTGTTTGCCGAGTTTGGGCCCTGACTTCGATAATTGCTATGATTCCGAGCCTATTACCTTTAGTTGTTGAGTGTATGTACAATCTTGGGCGATGCGGTAGCATTCTTAGGTTGTGCGTTGTTCGCCTTGGATGCTGAATTTTCCCCACGGAGTAGGAAGCTTGATTACTTGATATAAGTTGGACGGGATGGCTCTCATGGCGTGTATCCAGGGTTGCCCTATTATGGCGTTGTAAGCTGTGTCCTGGTTCATGACATTCGTTGTCTCTAGGGTGACTCCCCCGGCCATAACGGGCAGCGTTATCTCTCCTGAGGTTCGCTCAACTACATTGCTAAAACCTGTTAGCATTATGCAGCGTGATACTATCTTGTCCTCAAGCCCCATTTGTGCAAGAACTCGAGGGTCACGTGCCGCTTCCGTCATCTACCATTATTCTTTTTATATCAGTATCTGAAATACGTAAAGTAATGGCAAGAGCGTCAAAGTGAGGAAAGGTCAAATCATGGGTATCTGACTTATCGAAGATGATACTGTCTTCGAGATCATCATACCATTTATGGGTGATCGACCGCTTCAGTTTATGTGTGGTGGTGAACTTCACATGATTGATTGCTATTTCATCACCTCCGCCGATGATCATTTGGATGGTGTAGGAGGAGAAGGGTGGCTTTGGAAGGCCCTGGTTTTGCTCTCATCCACGGCCGAAATTGGCTCTTCCTCGGTCGCTCATCAGCTCCCTTAGGTGTCCTTGGTGAAGCATGTTCACCACTTCTTGCCGTAGGGCTATGCATTCTTCAGTCTTGTGACCTCGATCCTGATGAAACTCACAGAGGGCGTTCGACTTTCTAGTACTTGAGTCGGACTTCATCCTTTGTGGCCACTTCACTTTGGGGCCAAGCTTCTCTAGTGTGTACACTATTTCTGAAGGGGAAACACAAAAATTGTGAGCAGATAAGAGTGGAGGCATGCCTCTTTCGTTTCGCTGGGTCCCTATATGTGGCCTGGACGGCCCTTCGAGATGGAGAGGAGAGGGTGGGATGGCTGTTCTGACATATTGTTGGTGCCTGTCCTGGTTGGGGCGTGGGCCAAACTGGTCTCTTCAGCCATCATTACGGCGGTCTTTCCTCGACTCCGTTTGGATTGACGTTAGCCGTTGGGTTGGACCGTTGAGGTCATCCTCGTCTGCTCTCACCTCGGCGCAGTAGGCATTGTGAATTTCTTCGCAAGTGGTGGGAAGGTATTTCATAAGTCTGCTCAACAACTTTATGGTCACCCTTGACCCATTCCTGTTCAACCAATTTTGGAAAGTTGTCACCTCATCCCTTCTGATACATTAGGCAAGCTCATTCTTACTCTGCTGCATCTTCTAGCGAGGAAGTCCTTGAGTCCCTCGCCAAGCAATTGTCTGACGGCGAATATATCATTCACCCTGGCCTCCGCCTTCTTAGCCGCGATATGGGCGGTGACGAACTTGTCGGCCATTTCTTCGAACGTTGTTATAGATCATACTGGTAATTACGAGTACCAAGTTAAGGCTCCCCCTGTTAGGGTTTCTCCGAACTTCTTCAGCAACATTGATGGTACCTGCTCTTTTGAGAGGTCGTTGCCTTTCAGTGTTGTGACGTAATGAATGATGTGATCTTCGGGGTTTGTTGTGCCATTGTATATCTTTAAATATGGTGGCATTTTGAAGGTTTTGGGTATGGCATGTGGGATTGCCTCCTCGTTGTACTATTGTTCGACGAACCGACCGACGTCCCATTTTAGTAGCAGTTTTGGGGCGCCCGGTATCTTATCAACCCTTTTTTGATGCTCTCTCATTTGGTCACGGAACGTTTTATTCTCGTTCTCCATTTCTTCCATTTTCTTCAGAATGGCCGCAAGTGTGGCATTACCTGCACCAACAACGGTGTGAGTGTTACTTGTTGGGAGAGGAGCGCGAGCAAGTTGCTCGTTGGCGGTTGATGTGGTATCCGCTCATGCGACGCTTCTACTCGCCCCTTGAACGGGTTTTTTGAGTATGTTGTTATAGTACTTGTCAAGCACGTCTCCAATAGTTTTTTTATTACTCGTGGCGCTTCCTCAGTTATGGACGTGGAGGCTCCCCTTTCGCGTAAAGCGGTTACACTTCCATGAGGGAGAGGTGAGTCTCTCCACCTGGATGTAGCACTCGGCGTCACATTCTCCTCGTCTTCTTCTGTCAACCTCGTTGATGGTGTTCAATCGGTTGGCAGTGAGTCCACTACTGCTTTTAGTTTTTCATCTCCTTTTCATGTCATTGTTAGTTCGTGCAAACGAGAAAAAGATGGATATTTTTTTAATCTAGAAGGAATTAAAATTTTAACTAGAAACTTCCCACAGACGGCGCCAAATTGTTTTACCAAAAAAATGCTTAACCTTTTCTTAAAACGAATTAATGAGAGAATAGAGGGTGAATCCTAATTAAATATAATAACTGCTAGATCTAACGTTTAGATGTATCGATGATGTAGGGTTGAATCCGAAAGTGTTGTATATCAACTACAAATGCTCAATGATTGTCAATGAATATGGTAATAAAAGCATGCAATAAAAAATATTAATAATGACAATAAATGTAATAAGAAGGAACTTATCACCCAAATGTTAGATGACTTGGATGATTCTCTTTCCTGACAACAATGTGGAATAATAGAAAGTGAAGATGGACAAGGAATCTTTGGATCATGTAAACAAAAAGAGTATATCGAACAATGTAATCAGTGGACAAGACAAGCTTTTTGTGTATTCTTTGCAGTCAACCCTTTATATTGTGCTCTTATCAAAAAAGTAAAGATTCCCCTTTTGTTCTTTATCTCTTGCTATTTATAAGGGATCCCTAATAAACCCTAAAAAGTACAGCTGAATTCCTTCTTTCTCTTCTAAATATATCCTACCATTACTTTCATACACCATTTACTTGACCTCGGCACTAATCTTTCTTGAGACGACAACTTGCCATTATGCCGTGGTCGACTTAATCCTCGACCACGTCCATTTACAGTCATTAAGTCTAGTCCAAATTTTAACCAATACAGTCATATCTTACAATAGAATAATAATATTTAACTCAAAAGTATTAGATTGAAACATTTAAACTTCTAAAAAAAGATCGCCCAAAGTAAGGCTTAGAAAAAAGAAAACGACAGAAATCATTTCCGAGAAGCTCTTGCATCTACTTTGTATATTCTGTTACTAGCGAGGAGACATTACTTATTGTGTAGCTAAAATCTTGGTATTCCCTTCCCACGACTCACTTACGAATCATAGCCCTTTTCTTAATTACTAAAATCGGGTATCTTCATTTTTGGACGTATAAGTTACTAAGAATACAAAATTTAAGGTAAAAAACTTACTTCGATTCTACTGTATGTCAAACATCTTTGTGTTATTCTGATTTAAGTGGCCTTGCTTATTAGTATTATTTTTCTTCTCATTTCAAATTCAAGAATATGGCTAAGAAAGGATTAATTGGTATTGCCTCTTATTACTTCTCTCCTTTACATGCACCAAACTTATTAATTTAACCAACATAAAACTAGTTCAATTTGTTCATTTAAATATTTTAGAAGCAAATTTGAAACCACACTTCCTACTTTTTGGTGGCAAAGGGAAAACAATAAAAACCTGGAAAAAACACTCCCGGATTATATAAGTGATGGTTTTACACTAACGAAAGAAAGAAAAAAAGTGGCTCACTATTTATTGGGCCACAGAGCTCGGAAAAAATTCTTATTATGTTTACAAAGTGTTTCACTATATACTATTGGGCCTCAAAAGCCCGAAAATGTTAAACTAGATTTGGTGGGGTGCGCCAGGCCTGGGCTGTAGTGTAACGCCAAGACGACACGCGAAGACCCAGATAGCAAGCTACCTTAATGAGTCTTCCCCTTAAAAATTAAGTTAATATCGTGTGGGTCGATGGCCCACATATCAGTTAGGGAGAAATTCAAAAATAGTCAGTTGTATAGCCAGATTTATAAAAAATAGCTCAATTTAAAAAGTAATCAAAATTTAGCCACTTTTCATGTAAAGATAAATTTGAGCAAAAATACTGTTCAAAACCCGAAAAATACATCAATATATTATGTTGGAACTCCAACATAAGTATACTTGAACTCCAGCATATTATATCAGAGTTCCAAGATAAGTATATAAGTATACTTGAACTCCAGCGTATTATACCAGAGTTCCAAGATAAGTATGCTGGAACTCCAGCATAATATAATAGAATTTCAGCACAAGTACACTAGAACTACAACATAATATACTAAAGTTCTGGCAAGTATACTAGTACAGCATAATATACTGGAGCCAGCAAAGTATACTGATCCAACATAATATGCTATAATTCATACGCAAATGCACTGAACTCCAACATAATATTATGCTGAACTGATTCCTATTTCAACAAAATAATGACTATTTTTCATTGACTTGATAAACACTAACTATTTTTAAATAACCAATCCAAAAACTAACTATACCGTGTTATTTTTACGATATTAAACTAATAAGACTAGATACTACACTTAATCTTACCCAAAAGGCCGAGAAAGGTATGCTTTAACAAGGTTAAGGGCCTTCGTTTTAATAGCACATCTCTGTTGTCTACTTCTTACCTTCTTCCGGTGTGGGACTACCGAACCGCACAAACCACATTTTCTCCGTTTTCTTCGTGTAAAAAACTAACAAAAGGAGCATAGGCAATATAACTTGAGACACAGTATAATCTATCATATATCATATTTTAATGTATTAACACCTTTTTCTATTAAGATTTCTAATATAGAGGTTATAGAACCAAGTTAGAAAATTTTATAAGTACTTGTTACTTCGTAATAATTTCTCTCGATAGTCTATAAATTCAGTAAAATATTTTGTAACACAGATAGCTAGTCGTATAGTATTAATAACGTCTTTTGCTTAGTGTTAGACACTGAATTCATGCTTCAGTCTTTACTGTTGCCATTTGAATCAGTCAATTCAAATATTAATGAAATAATTGAAGAAAGAAAAGGTCTCAAATTTTAGTATTAGATGTTGTTTGACATTAACATTGAAGATTGTCAATCAACATACTGTTAATATAGGAGTATTTGTTACTTAAATTATCAACATTAGAAATTCACCAACTAAAAAGCAATAACAGACAAACTCTTCAACTTTTTATATTTTGATATTATACTTTTATTTTGCTTTTTGATTCTAGAATAGGTACAACATAGGGCTGTGCATAATTTGGTAAATACCAAATTACCATATCGAAATCGAAAATTTTGGTATTTGGTATTTGGTATTCGGTATGGTATTTGGTTTAAGTTTTAAAAAAATATTGGTATTAGGTATGGTATTTCGTATTTTAATATGAAATACCGATACCGTACCAAAATACATATTATATTACACAATACACATATTATTAATTATAACATAAATATAAAAATCTAAAATTTTACTTTCCTTTATTCTCTAAGTTCATCAATTAACTCTAAGCAAGTAACAATACATTTCTAATGATCAAATTTATTCTTTTATGTACAATTTTCTCTCTCTAGGTTGATATTTGCTAGTTTTGAACAAAACTTTTGTCAACAAACATTTTTAGTTTTGTACTTTTGAGCACTTTAATTAAGAATATTATAGGCTATGACTCTATGCACTAGTTAGTATTCAAACCGGAGTTACCGAACCGAATTAACCGAAACCGAAAGGAGAAAAACCGAACCATACCAAATTTAATTAGGTACGGTATTGGTATAACATTTTAAGAAACCGAATACCGAAAATACCGAACCGAAATGTCTAAATACCATACCATACCGACAGACGAACACCCCTAGTACAACACACGATGTAGTTAGATTAGTAAATAATTCTGAAGAAAAAAAAAAGAGATTTTTTTTGGTTTCCTTTGCTCCTTGTGTCTGCAAATCAGACAGCAAATGTAGTTGATACAGCAAATGGAACAGAGCTTACAACAGTAAATGATGAATAACTGATGCCAAAATGTCAATAACTGTCTTACTAATCCCTCTTGTCAAGTAAAGAATGACTGAGTTTGATCATGCAGCTTCATTTGTTGGCGCAAAAGATTAGTAAAAGTCTACTGCCTGGAAACTAACTGGTGAAGATTTCATCACTGGCCTTTCATCAAAAAGAAAATTTGAAAGCGCCTGCTTTTGAATCAGTGACCGATTCCCAGAAGGAAGGTTTCTTCTGCTGGGCTTTTTTCTCCTCGTCCTTCAGAGTCAACTCACCAATAGTACCGGGAAGATATGCTTCAATGGCATTCTTAAATTTGTCGTGCAAATTGACTCTGTCACTTGTTCCCGACACAAGAGTGCAAGCATTTGGCTTTTTTAGAAATTCCAGAACATTCAGTAAATTCCTTCTGCAAGAAGAGAAATAACAGTTGGTAAATATCCATAGTAAAATACATATTGGCCAGAGCAAGGAATTTTAATATTCGCCAGGTGAGTTTTGAAACAAGTTATCCTCTCCAAACTCATGGGAGATCCTAAACAGACACACCGGGAGGGCGAGAGTTGTCCCGAAAATTTCAGGGGAAATCCTAAACAGATGCACAAGGGAGGAAGAGAGTCGTCCGGAAAATATCGGTGGAGATCCTAAACAGACACTCAAGTGGAGGGAGAGAGTTGCCCTGAAAGATTCTCATGCTATGTTCGAACTAAGTGCACTCAACTAATACTACTTTGACATATCTAGGGAAGATGTCTTCTTATCCATAGCACAACAAAAACCCCACAACCAAGGCTGCAAAACCAAGGATACAACTTTCTATCTCAGATTGGCATCAACTTCAGAACTCTTTCCTTATGAAGCAAAGCAGAATTCAGTTACGCATGACTATGCATATCTGTGTTTGAGTACAACGCTTCAACTACTAAGGCTATTGTGGTTTAACGGAATTAATCAGGCTATGGTTAAAGGGATAAGAAAAAAAAAAAAAAAAGGAGAAAGAATAGAACATTAAAGATACATCTTTTGTTGAAAAAAAGGCCACAACAAACATTCGATCCCATAGTTCTAAGTACAAAAATGTGTCATCATTAGCTTCCAGAAAACCATGATAAAACACAAAATGTAAAGTAGCTTAACAACTCAATAAAGTTTGCTTGTCTAGGATAAACCACCTTAAAGCTTAATAGATATAATTCTTTTTATCACTAAAAGAATATCCAGCTTAAAAGTGGCTTATCCTAAATCTTAAAGCTCAATATACATGCCAGGATTAGATGTAAAGCAAAGACACCATACGCTCCGTTGCATCTTGAAGAATTTGTATCAACACGTAGAGTCACCATAAAATCTTTTGAAGCCATGATTGTAGGAGAGAGCAAAATATGCTCTAAAAGATTACTCCAAACAAACAGATCAAGTAATTATTTTCAATCTTTTAGACATTTTCTAGTCTGCATGCTTCCAACTATTGGCATATATATTCCCTATTTAGTGTTTCAGAGTTTCATGGTAATAACCAGCATTCCATCTTATCAGGGTTTGCCTTTCTTGATCACTTCCTAAACCTTGACAAGAGAGTGAGGTCATAAAAGAAAAAATTACTACTCAAAGTAAAGTTCACTCAAGAAGACTTTTATGTTACATCTCCAACAACACCCTCCCTGCACGATATAAAAGCACTATAAACCCTTTCCTCTCATATGATAGTTCTAGTTACATGAAGATTATGTAGAACAATGACTCAAGTGGATAACCAGAACATAGAACATTAACCTGAGAATATATGTGATATGGAGTTACAGCTATTTAATCAATTGTGAACTTTTGCATTTATTTACCACTGGTGTCCATCTCCTTATAAAACAGAATCATTGTATACCATTATGGAAAGTAGTACTGGTAATTTCTCACCAAGCATGAAAACAATATCAAGTGCCGGATATATGAGAGACAAAAGTAGCATACCTGCTAACAAAGTTCTGGGTAATGGCAATTGAATCCTCTAAATTGATGACCAAATGCCACCATCCATTAGGTACAAAGATTACTTCCCCGGCCTTGCAGACACACTCAATAGGTCTCTTTTTCCAATTCTTGGTTGCATTATAAAAGTTCATGAACCATTCTATTATCGAAACAGGACTTGCTACTTCTGCGCCGTCAGGGCTCGGATGAACCCCGGGTGGAACCACATCAGGTGGAAACAACACCCATTTCTTGGATCCTTTGATTACCGCATTCCAAGCAGAGGTAGAATTCGGATCAATGTGGAATGACGAGCCAGAGCCTGCAGGTCCAATTATAATCCACCTATAATCCGGCCTCTCACTACCCAATACACTAAACAAATCCTCGTTGAAGTACATAGGGGCATCATAATCCTTTCCTAACTGAGGAACTTTCTCCGCAAACTTTGGATCAAACAAATACAATGGCCTTTCTTCCCTCGCTTGATCAGAGTAGCTAAAATAGTCCTCAAGTTTCATTTCCACCAGCCCAACTGAAAATTTCACATCTCCACACTCCTCAACTAAATAATCCCTATTCCATTTCTCCAATGCAGGCCAACTTTCCAAGCACCCTTCTAACAAAACCGGCTTATTCGGTTCCTCAAAATTCATAACAAACTCATCCACAGAGATTCCTCTCCTCCTTACAATATTATCCTTTTCTAGCCATTCAGGTTTCATTTCAAGATTAGCACATAACCAACTCTGAAACAAGTAATCAGAATAAAAGTCTCTAACTTTCAAACCAGAACTCAAAACTGGAAATGAAGGCTGCTTATATGCACTAACAAAAGTAGACTTCCAAGAACCCTTAAAAGAGAACCCACCTTTACAAGTCTCTAATACAAGATTCCTCCAAAGGGGTTCATGGTTACAAAAAATATAGAAACCTTTGCTTACATTTGACAAAATACCTAAATGGGTACCTTCTAAAAGGCCTAAAATATCAAGAACAAGCTCATCAGTTAAAGTCTTGAGATTACCTAGGCCAGTATTTCTTGAATTATGAGATGATGGGTTGAAATAAAGATTCCCAAGTGGCTGAACTCCATGAGAATCTGATTGTGCTGATGCTTTCAAGCTGAAACCCTCGCCATCTTCTTCTTCTTGTGGTGTTATTTGGTGTGATTTGGTAACCTTTTCTTCTTTTGTGGAAACTGAAATTTTCTTTGATTTTATGCTCTTCCCATTTTTTCTCTTTCGTTTTTGCTTCTTGAATATCAAAGTCTTGGAACCCAGCATTGTTTCGGCTGAAGCAGGAGGAAGAGGAGTTGGGAAGGGTGGTTTGAGCCGCCAAGGCCTGGTGTGTGTTTACTGTTCACTAGTGTGTCATTTTTTGTTCTGCTGGAGAAAGGCTAAATTGTCCCTTATGTTTAAAAATATGTTTAAAATATACTACTCCTTAACGATTTTGGCATTTTAAATTGTGGAAAATAATTACTTTTGGTTAATTATCAAATATATTATAAATTCTAGTTACTTGATTTAACGAAACTTTGAAAATAATAATATTTACAATCGGAGGTATAGTCTTTTGCAAGTTTTGCTATTTTAGATCTATTTCTGGTGTCCGTGCAGCTTATTTGCTATAGTTTTTTTAAAAAATATTTGGTGTTTAGTGCGGTTTTTTGTGTTGCAACTTCCGATTTTGGTGGAATAGTCTAAATGACATTTATATTTGTCCCACTTTGTCACGTCGGTCCCCAATTTTAATAATTTGGCAATTGAGCACTTGCACTCTCTCAACCCGTCTATAATAAAAGCAACGTCAAGAAAAGGATACCATTGTTAACCCCCCTAAACCCAAATTTTCCCCTCATTTTACACTTACCCGCTTAATGGTGGTTTGGTCTCTGATGAAGGCGACGACTTAGGTCGGCTAGATACCTAACATTGAACTAGAAGTTTCCATCTCAGTTCTCATTGATTCTTTCGCTTTTTTCGTTGTTCCAAAAAATTCTTCCTTTTCTCGTAATGCTTCATTACGTTGTCTCGAGTGCTCATCGCGTTTTTTGATTGCTTCATGAGCGAGAACGCTCAATCTGTTAAATTTGCAATGCCGATTTAGAATTCTATTCGGCTACTCGAGCTTGCCGCTCTCGATCCAGTTCCGCAAGAATCTCATGGTGTAACACTCCTCAAATTTATAAAAATTTCAAGATACGCTACTTATAGAACTGAATTATTATTATTACTATTATTTTTTATCTTGCCTATAGTGATATATATATATATATATATATACACACTTAAGTGATTGCATATACAATTAGGGGAATATTTATAATTTTAATATCAGTAATAATTAGTAATATTTAAAAGTGGGTATAAATAATTATTAGTTAAGGCAAAACGAAACAAAAGGACAAAATAATAATAATAAAAGGGCTTAAAGCCTTGGAAAGGGTAAGAAACGTGTGTCACTTAAAAAGCAAAAGCTTAAAGCCTTAAAGCAATACAGAACAAAAGTTCTGTTTATTCACGCCAGGCATAGAAAACGAACAGAGGCAGCCAGGAATTGCTCACGCACGGAAAATTCTAGGGTTCATTATAACTCATTTATTCTTGAACTCAAGTATATAAAATTCCCTATTGTCAATTATCCTAAAGTAGTAACAGGTAATAATTGAATAGTTAATTCCCTTCTTCCTCAATATCAACAGTAAATTTCATGTTTAGGTGTGAAACTTTAAAATTGATTAAAATGCATTGGTTGTTGTAGAATCGATTGTTTGACGGGTGTAAATTGGACTGGGGTCTACGTATTGGCTCAAGGAGTATTGAGGTGAGTTGATATAACCCTTTACCAAAGTGGTTTAACTCACAAAAGTATGCATACAAGGTGTTTGATGAATTGGCTAAAAAATGAATATGTGCTTAATTGAAGTGAGTGAGTTCCTATTAGCTTAGAATTATTTTTTTTAAGGTTAGATGAATTATTTTGATATATGTGCATAAATTTTCAGATTTTTGTGTTATTCTTATATGCCATTTTCATGTTGAAAATTCATGAAAAAGCAAGAATATTTAGAAATAATTTTGAATGTTTATTTCATTCTTATTCCATACCTTACATTCAAGAATTTTAGAATAAGTATGTTCGAAAGATTTAGACTTGAAAAGTCACAAGAAGAAGTTTTTGAAAGAAAAGATTTTTGGGAGTATCCTTTATTCTGAGAAGGGGTCATCGTCCAAGCTGAGGGTCCTGACCAAGGCGTTGACTTCCTGAAACTACTTGTGCCAAAGTAGGGAGCACACGAGCCGAGGGTCTCGTTGCTGAGAAATTACTTAGTCATCCTACGGTATGATACATGAGCGTTGAGAACCATGAAGCGAGTGGAACCTCGTGGATTGGGCCTATTCGATCAGGTTGGGATCGAACCTGTGCCGATCACACGGTGACTGAGACAGAATTAAGTCAGGATAGTTGGAACCTCCAAACTATAAAGTGAAGTATTTATTTTAAAGAAAGAAAAAGAAAAGAATTTCTTTTGGAATATTCATAAACTGCTATTATGCAAGTATTTAGAATTATTCTTATAAGTTTTATGTTTTACATGCATTTAGAACCTTTGCTCATAATGTGTATGTTATTAAAGTCTCGCCCCCTGTTGTTGAGACCCATCGAGTACAATGGATGGCACTGACGTTCTCTTTTAGGAACCTACGTTGGTCTGCGGTACAACATAGGAACCGGATTTGCAGGCGAGCAGGCTCCGAGTTAGGACTTCCTCTCTTCCAGTGCTATTGGTGAGCTCCGCTTTTGTTCGTGGAGTATTCCTTAGAGTCATCTTTATTTAGTTATTTCTTTGTTACTTAGAGAACTGGCCAGGAAAACTCATGTCTTGAGCAGTGCGTCAATTTATCAGTAGAGGCTTCATAGACATAGTCGTTGAGTTAAGATTCAGATATTTTTGATAATAACTTAGCAGCATTTTATTGGTTACTACGAATAAAGTTTTGAAGTAGGCTTATTTTAGATATTTAAATTATTTAAAAGTGTTTGGTTACAGTAGTGCCTTGTGGCATATAAAGTTTGAGGTTATAATAGATTTGATAAGCAGAGATGGTTCGCTCGATTATATTTAGTGATCTAGTACCGGTCCCGGCTTGTTCAGAAAATTGGTCGTGACACATGGAATTACCCGCTTAATGGTGGTTTGGTCCCTGAAGGGGATATGAATTATTTCTTTTCCTTTTAATTTCCCTATTGTTAGTACTGTTATTTTGTAGATCTAGATCTGGCTAGATTTTAGTAACATATGACGGAAGTTTGGAAGTCTTGAGCTTTCAGAGGTCTTTCTGGTACAAATTCTTGAATGATATGAGTAATAAGGATAAAGAGAAAGGTGGGTATGGGAAAGAACGGATTACTCATTTCGATCTACCCGTTTTCTTCGGTTATTTGGATCTACCCGTTTGTTTTTTTGTTTTTTACTTATTTTATTTTTCATTCTTATTTTAACGATTTTTTCTTCTTATTTTAATTATTTCTGGTTCAAAATGCTCATATTCACGCTCATTATCCGTGTGAATTACACCCACTTTGTCCAGCTCAACCATTATTTTGCCTCATGTGTTTGGTCAACGGTCAGAGGGGTTTAAATAATAAGTTTTAATCAAGTTCAAGTGTCTGGATGAAAACAAGTGAAGTTTGGGGACCGGCATGACAAAATGGGACAAATATAGATGTCATTTAGGTCATTCAGCCTTTATGAAATTCTTGACTTTTGTTTTGGTTAAAAAAAATCGTAGTTCCACCCAACAACCAGGGGCGAAGCTACGCTCTGGCAAGAATGGTCAATTGACCACCCTTAGGTTTTAGAGGTATATAATAATATTTAACAACCATAGGCTTTTAAATATTTAAAGGAGACCAAAATGATCACAAAATGCTCAGTAGTATATTGGAGTGACAAACGGGCGGGTCGGGTCAGATATGGTTCAGGTGAAAAATGGGTAAATTATTCGACCCGACCCATATTTAATACGGATAAAAAAGAGTTAACTGGTGGATACTATGGGTAACCTTATTATCCATGATTTCTTGCATATAATCACTTTTTGGAGAATTCTTAGTCTCCCTAACTTGAGGAACCCCCCATTTAAGGCTTTACAAATGTAAAAGTTAGACCCATGAATTATCCATTGGTTATCCATTTTTTAAATTGATAATATGGGTTTTATCCATATTTAATCCGTTTTTAAAAATTTTATTATCCAACTCATTTTTTAGTGAATAATATGAGTGGTTAACTGTTTTCTTTTAACTATTTTGCTACCTCTAGTAGTATATTTAAGGAATTATTATTTCAAACCTACCCCAAAACATAAGTTAGCATTTTTGTCATTTTCTCGCCTTTCCGACGACACTTTCATGCAGCCAAACCTGGTCTCTCAGATTAAGGATGAGATCGTCATGGATAATTTGGTGGTCAAATTCATCTTCATGAGATTATATACACGGCTACCTTAAATTTAGATATTCCAAATCCTAATTCCTTTCGGAATAATAAGGATAAATAGGCCTTTGATTATGAGTTCTTCCTCTAGCAGGAGCAATCCTTAATCAGAGGTCTCGAGTTTGAGTTTCTGGGTAGGGAGTCGCCTTTGTTAGGAAGCGCTTTACCCCAATGTGGGACTTCTCGGCACGAATCCAGATTTAATCGGACCGCAATATGGATACCGAACGCCGAATGGAAAACCAAAAAAATGTATTAACACATGTTACTTATTAGTCCTATTCATCACAGTTGGTTGGATGTTTCGAGTCTAGTGGTAGATTTATTATGTTGAGGCCTTCTCAGGTTCTATTTTTTCCAAGTCCTTGGTTACTTTATGTGGAAGGAAATGATTGAATAATTGGCATGAGATAGGTGCTAAAGAGTAAAGGCTACTACGTAGTACTCCAATTTGTAACTGTAATTGTAGTACAACATCAAGGTAAAGAAAAAGAAAATAAAAAATTCACTTGAAGGTAAAACACCAGAGTGCATTTCGCGAAGTGAAATTCCAAGAATTTCCAATTCCATTTTTGAGGATTCGCCCTATTTCACCAGAAACTAAAACAACATTATGTAAACATAGAAGGTTCCGGCTAGGCTTTATTAACCTTAGTCAGTCTTGGACTAAGTCTACATGAATAAGAAGGAAGTTCTTCGACCACGATTACAAAAGTCCAGTAGCACTAACATCTGATTGACAAAAAGAAAAAGTAACAAAAGAAAAAATTCATTCACAAATTGTAATATACAGAAAAAAGAAAAAAAAAACTTGAGAGAATCCAAACAAGCCATATATGATCACAGTTATTCACAAGTCCCAACCTGGCAGTGGAACATCTATATTTTCGATGCCACTGGTTCAGCTAATTGTTTACGACGCACAGTGAACCCAAATTTGCAGCAGCAAGGAATATAGGGAGGAAAAGAAAATAACATGAAAAAGCAATTACTCTGACTACAATCCATTTCGCACTGACGTTTCTGATACAGTCTTCAGTAATCGATGTGGACTAACTAGGAGCTGGTTTTACACCTGTGTACTCGACAGACATCTCCACTGCCCCACACGAGGTCCCTTGTCTAAAAGCATTAGCAAGCCTGCATTGCTGGCCGACGATCCAAACATGTACCTGACAAGTATCAAGATTTAATCGAGTGCCAACTAGAACTTGCCCAAACAAGAAACTAACTCAAGCAGGCAAAAAGGGAAATAGGTTGATTGTTTTCTTTTATATGGTAAGGGAATTATAAGAAGTTGAATTAGTATAGAAACAATTTCTTGATAAGAAACCAAATTGTATTGAGCAACTCACTTGCATCTGCGTGCTTTTCTTCTCCACAAAACAAAAGATTCGATCCACTGCATAAAAAAGAATACAAAAATAAATCAGCTTAAGTTATAACTCAGAACACAAAAGAAACCGGGGGGAGTAAGGCAGGTGAGAAATTTTGATGTAAGAATAAAACAAATCATTTTGCTAATTTTCACCTCATCCGTCCTCTCCCTTAAAAAGGTAAAGGAAAGAGCAGCTCGAGAATCAATCAATGTCTCAATCCCAAACTAATTGAGATCGGCTTGATGAATCCTCTATATCCATTCCACTATATTCGGACCAAAGTCATCCAGTGCAGGTAAATATTTTATCCTTTTAAGGCAAAACAGGAAGTTCTATAAACTAGGAGGTTCTCTCAATCTCCCACTTAACGTTAAACCAAACCAAATGTGTGTAACAGCATGAGTCCTACTAGTTTATACTAATATATGGTTCATTTTGTACCATTGTGTCTATTCTAAGCTAGGTCTGCATTAGCTTTAGGGATTGTAGTTCTTTTGAGACAGCTTAACTACATGACTTTACGTCTACCTTGTTTGCTTTTAGTGTCATCAATATAATAGAGGAAAATTCACATGGTACTAATGATTTGTTGTCCCTAGAACCCCTTCTCTCCGTAAGAAATAAGAAAAAATAATCCAAAAAAGGGAATTAGTCCTAGCACATCTGTTATTGTCCAAGATGCCCATCAAAAGGAACTAAAGAAGGGACCTGTGTTTCATCGTCCATGTCAATATGGACAAACATGGATATAAAGGAAGATGCCTGTGAAAATGCATCAAGATTTAAGTAGTCTCAAATTGACATCACAAGTAACCTTGTCTAACATACCATTTGAAATGTGATTCTTCTGGGTTTACATGGGTTTGCACCAGCTCTTCCCATTGTGATGGGCTCAACATCTTATTTAGACATAAGCACGAGACACTAATCCACTGATATCATCGGACGACTTGACTGAAGATTTAAGTGTACTTGGAAGATGGAAATATTATTGAATCTTAACCATAAATTACTCCAATATACCAGCTCTCAGCCATACTAGACCTCACCCATAATTGGTCCAAGAGAAAAAAACAATGCCCACAGAAGCTAACTCAAGGTCTAGTAGAGGTTTTGAAAAGAGACAATCCAACCCATTCTCATTTTTCTCTTTTTAAGCGACCCAAACTCAGGTTTGTCGGCTCATGCTCAGCAGAAAATGTACAGGAAAATAATCGTTTTTAAGAATCTCAAGATTATTACCAAAGAAAGTAATTACAGTATTTAGTCATCGCCATGAATGGGGTAATTAATTTACAGACTCAATCAAATGGAATCAATATATGTTTACAGTCAAATAGTTGCTACTACTGTGCTTGCAATGACCCAAAATTTGTTTTTTCAAGCAGGACAACGACCTTAGGCATCATTATAAATGTGAAAATGTAGTTACTGGAAAACCGAAAAAGTTGATCAAAGATTAATATCATACCTTGAATACGGATATGAAAGAAAAGCTGGCAATTACAGATGGCTTTCTCGAAGGTCTTCTCACGGCTGGGGACATTTCTTTGCATAATTGATGAGCAATCTCCTTGAGCAATATCACCTGTGCTTTATCAGTTCGCACAGCAATCATAGCCTGTCTCATTGATTCCCGATCAGCCTCAAGTGCCTGAAGCCTAAGGTACAACTTCGTGACCTCTGGATCTCCAAAATCTGTATGATTCAATGAATCCCTCGGGGTATAATCGTCAACCATTCCAACTGAAGCCTTGGGCTCTGGCACACCATCATATCCAGCCCTCTGATGTACAGAATCAATTGTGTAAACTCGGTCACTCATGTCATCTCCAACTTCTGATGAATTATCCACCTTCCTCAAGTTTGAACGCTCTTCTGTTTGTGAAAATTCTGCTTTTCTAATACTTCCACCAAACCTTGGAGAATCTGAGATGAAATCTGAGTTAATTTCTTTAGTTGTAACAAAGGGAGAACCTAAACTGTCAGTTGAAAACTTTCTAAGATGTCTAGTCCTCCTTGGGGAATGACCAACTATCACTTTTTCAAGTATGTTGGTCTTGAAAAGATCCCCATCGGTACTTCTTGGCGTCCTCTCCAACTGATTGATCCTATGCTCCAAATCGCGCAATTGATCGCATGAACGAGGGGTCTCTTCAAATGCATATTTCTCAACATCAACAACCTCATTATCAACCTCTGTGTATACTTGATTCTCATTAATAATGCATTTCAATGGCGGGTAATCAAATGGAGGAACTTCGAATTGTCCATTGATAGTCTCGGACATACTATTGTTCCGACTAAAATGGCCCTTTTCCGTCTCACAATCACCATCAGCCTCAGATTCTGTGAGTCCATAACTCATCATTCTATGCTTATACATTTGCACCTCACAAGTCAATGATTGAATTGTTTGTTCCCTCTTGTATAATAAATCCTCCAACGCCATTATCTCCTGTTGATCATGCGCCGTTTTCTCCTCAGTGTACCTCTTGAATTGTTTAAATTCCATCTGAACCTCTGCCTTTTCTCCTTGCAGCCTCAAAATCATTGACATTGCCTCGTTCGCGGCCGAGGAGGACGCGTTTCTTTCTTCCTCCAACTCAGCACTTAAATCCTGAATTGTCTGTTGTTGCTTACCTACCATTTCCCTAAGTGCTGTACATTCATTTTCGATTTCAATACGAGCATTTAGAGGTAAGACAAATCCTGGGATCATGAACTTATTCTCATTATATTCATCAAATTTTCGCTTCACAGACCGGAGCCAAGTCCCCGTGTAGGACCTATTCATCACAGAACAACTGCACCCGCAATCACAGCAGTTGACCTGGCTGGTCGTTGGGGGCGAATTTTGAGAATCCATATTCTAATGCACATTCAAATCAACAGCCTCAATTGAAAAACCAAAAACAGAAATTTCACAAACGAAAAGGTTGATTAATCCTGTACAACAAGCTCTCAATCCCTCCCTCTTTGATAGATTGTTCATGTATGTGCAAGTATATCCCTCGAATTCAAATATGATGAATTCCCCCTTTCCTCAGTTGCCAGACAGAATGCAAATTCCTACAAAAAACAACCAAAATTTCTCAATTGTAAGCCTAGGCACAGTACCTTAAGTTAGGTTTACAATGTTGTACTCCAAAAAAAAAAAATGGATGGAGATGAATAATACGTAATTTACATGGATTGCTATGTGCAATACCTTTATACTGGCAATGTTGATACATCTTTTTCCACATTTTATGTTGTACAAAATAATACTACATCACCACCGTTATAAAAAAAAAGGAAAAACACAATTACACAATGTATTTGTGCTGGTAGGAGTTAGCAGGTGGCTGGTGAAATAATCAAGGTACATACAAGCTGATCAGACACCAAAAATACATCGTTCCCATAAATTATTCAGAGTTCTATACCCGAAACAAAATGTAATAAATCAATAATACAGCACCTTACGTCGAGATTATTTTTCCTTATAAGACACACCAAACAAAAATAATAAAACATCCACCAAATGCATATCCATGCACATATACGAACAAAATATCCATAATAAAATGCGCATAAAAAAATAAAAGCATCATAAAATTAATTAAGGTACCTGGAGAAAAAAGAGAAAATGAACATGTGTAGCGTCGCTGAGAATTGGAGATGAATTTCTCCCGGGAAAATGGAAACTATAATTCCAGCTTCCCGGAGAATTGGAGATATTAAGGGAAACGAGGGAAACGAAAATACAGAGGGGGAAGGGGGGAGAGATAGAGGAGAGAAACGAAATCAAACGTGGGAGAGAGAAAAGAAAGGGAATTTTAAAACCCCTTGATTTTTTTTTTCCAATTTGTAATGTAGAAATTGATAAGACTGATGTGTTCTAATTTTCTTTTTCTTTTCTCTCTATTTCTTTTGCAAGGGAAAATGTGGGATGATTTAGAGAGGAAAAGAAAAAGGGGTGAAAATGGAATTTTAACTGCAAGGGGAAATTTTGGTCGAGAGTTTTCTTCGGATAGTACAACTGAAACCGCGTGCTAATGTTTGATTAGCATTTTATCATTAGATAAGTCGTAGTAATATCTATATCTGTCTATATTATATTAAAAGGAGAGTAGTATCTATTTTGATTAAGTCAAGTGGCAAGCTAAAATAAAATCACTTGGCAATTTTAGGACTACATTAATAATTAGAAATTATAAATGAGAACATAATTAATAGAAGTAGTTTAATGAATCTTATACATAATCTAAATATATCTTAGACAAATCTAATTTATATATATATATATATATATCTATATTTATATTTATATGTATATTTGTATCTATATCTATATTTGTATATTGATCTAGTCATAAATTTTCTACTATGTTAGTTAGAAATATCGAGGTAAAAAATTAATTAAAAACTATAATAAAAAATATAAAAATACGTAAATTGAGATAACCTATGACTATTTATATTTTGGAGTAAGTTAAAATATAAAATAAAACTAAAGTTTACTTAAGATTTTAAAGATTTATTATGTTTAAAATTAAATAAATTCAAGAAGCAAAATAAGATCTTACATAAAGTATGCAAATTATTTATAAGGTAAGAAAAAATTAAATAATTAGCAAAAATTATTTTAATAACAAGAATAATAAAGTCATATTAATATTGATAAATCGGGCAAACAAATATTTTATACGTAAATATTACGACAACATCAAGATATAATGTGTTCAAACAATTAAGAAAATATTTTTGTATGATTAATATTTGAATTGAGTGCAGTTAGTTTAAGTTTGAAAGCATGACATAAATTTTTGAAAATACGATCCAATTTAGAAATCTATATTATATTAAAAGAAGAGTAGTATGCATTTTGGTTAAGCCAAGTGGCAAGTTAAAATGAAGCCACTTGGCAATTTTAGGACAATATTAATAATTAGAAATTATAAATGGGAACATAATTAATAGAAGTAGTTTAATGAATCTTATACATAATCTAAATATATCTTAGACAAATCTAATTTATATATCTATCTATCTATCTATCTATCTATCTCTCTCTCTCTCTCTCTCTCTCTCTCTCTCTCTCTCTCTCTCTCTCTCTCTCTATATATATATATATATATATATATATATATATATATATATAGAGAGAGAGAGAGAGAGAGAGAGAGAGAGAGAGAGAGAGAGATAGATAGATAGATAGATAGATAGATAGATAGATATATCTCTCTCTCTCTCTCTCTCTCTCTCTCTCTATATATATATATATATATATATATATATATATATAATCTATATCTATAAATATATCTAGTCATAGATTTTCTTCTATGTTAGTTAGAATATCGAGGTAAAAAATTAATTAAAAACTATAATAAAAAATATTAAAAAACGTAAATTGAGATAACCTATGACTATTTATATATTGGAGTAAGTTAAAATATAAAATAAAACTAAAATTTACTTAAAATTTTAAAGATTTATTATGTTTAAAATTAAATAAATTCAAGAAGCAAAATAAGATCTTACATAAAGTATGCAAATTATTTATAAGGTAAGAAAAAATTAAATAATTAGCAAAAATTATTTTAATAACAAGAATAATAAAGTCATATTAATATTGATAAATCGGGCAAACAAATATTTTATAGGTAAATATTACGACAACATCAATATATAATGTGTTCAAACAATTAAGAAAATATTTTTGTATGATTAATATTTGAATTGAGTGCAGTTAGTTTAAGTTTGAAAGCATGACATAAATTTTTGAAAATACGATCCAATTTAGAAATCTATATCTATATTATATTAAAAGGAGAGTAGTTTGCAATGTGGTTAAACCAAGTGGCAAGCTAAAATGAAGCCACTTGGAAATTTTAAGACAAAAAAAAAAATTGGATTATAAATGGAAAAATATTTAATGAAAGTAGTAGTCCAAGATTTTTTGTAAAATGAATTTCATTCTTTAATAAATCAAAGCCAATTATTTGAATATTTAAACTAAAAATATTCTATTTTTGAGAATCTGTTGGACATACACAAAGAGGGATGCAACTTTCATTAAGCAAACAAATATATTATAGCTATAGGTATTTTTACTTAAATTTGTGTATAATTCAATTATGGTAGGTATCCTTTTTTGAGAAAGAATCAACTAAATTTTCATTTTGTATCTTACACATTAATTTTAAGTTGAAATAATAATTCTATATTTAGTACAAGCTTTGTATCTGATCTTATTTGCGAACAATATACATTATTATATGTATCTTTAATTATATTTTGTGTATAATTCAGTTATGGTATGTATTTTTTTTTAAGAATGAAATAATTAAATAAACATTTTGTATCTTACATTTATATTATATTAAAGGAAATAGTATTAAAAACACGAACAAAGGAAAAAGACAAGAAAAATTAAGGTTTGGTGGTTAACAAATTTTAATTAACCACAAAAAAACGTTGAAAATTTAAAAAAATGCCAAAAGCTAAAAAATAAAAGATTCATATCATTTCTTTAGAACTCACATATACAAATTGATTTATACATGTTTTTTAAATATTAGGATTTCATATACATAAAAATTGGTTTACTCTTTCCTTAGAAATTTTTATTTAAGCAACTTTTTTTTAGGGTTGGCTTCTCTACATTGCTTAGGGTTTAGCTTCCACGCAAACTTTTGCAAAGTTTGACTCCAAACTATAACTATATCAGCGAAATATCAATGTCCAAAATGAGTTGGAATTTGAAGGTTCGTGTTGTTAGATTATGGAACATTCCAGACCGCGAGAAACCAGAAAATTTTAATTCAATTGAATTAATTATTCAAGATGAAAAGGTGCATACTCTTTTACATGTTGTTATTTTTTTCGAGTTGTGATGTATTTTCTTCAACTTATGCGCCTTACTAACTTAAATTTCTTTTCACATTTTTTATTTTAGGGAGATCGAATTCATGCAACTATTGGAAGAGCTGTTATGCGTATTTTCAAAACAAAAATACATGAAATGGGATTGTACGTTATGAAAAACATTGTGGTTGGACCAAATAATCTGAAAATTAAGACCATCAAGCATATAGTGAAACTGAAAATTACATGGGTTCCATCAATTTTTGATATTGGGAACAGATTGAGTTCCCAGTTGGTATTCTATTGTTTATATCCATATGAAATATATTATTATTGTTCAAGTTCTCACCTCAGCATAATCAACCCTTCCACCGGCTTCATTTATGGTTTGAATAGCTAAATTTATCAGCTCTTCGCAATAGACAGTGTTAGGTGTCACGACCTGGATTTTTCACCCTCGGGAGTCGTGATGGCACCTACTAATGTGAGCTAGGCAAGCCAATCCTTAAAAGCTTACTTCAATAACAAATCACTTCTTTTAACGATTATTAGTGATAGCATGAAAACAGCGGAATTTAATAAATGTACGGAAGACTTAAATTAAAGAAACTGAACAATAATACGGAAATCAACATATGTCTCTACCCAAGAAGTGGTATCACATTACTCACGAACTTCTAAGAGTACTAAATACAACCGTTTGAAAGAAAAATATAAATTGTTTGTCTCGAATACATGAGATAACAGACTGAAATAAAGATAGAGGAGACGTCAGGCCTGCGGACGCTTGCAAGGCTACCTCAGTGTCTCACTGGACTGAAAGTTGGCTCCCGCGCTACTGCTGCTGTCCAAGACCTGGATCTGTGCAAAAGAGCACAGAGTGTAGTATCAGCACAGCCGACCCCATGTGCTGGTAAGTGTCTGGCCTAACCCCGGTGAGGTAGTGACGAGGCTAGGACCAGACTCCAGATAAACCTGTGCAGTTATATACTATATGGTGGAAAAGTAAACAGTTAATAAGCAATCAAAGCTGGAAAAGGGGAAACATGCTCCGGGGGTAGCAGATAAAACAGAATACCAAAGAATAGTAAGGAAACTACAGTTTAACTTCTAAAACGAATAAAGAGGAATAAGGTAACTTTCAGTTTCATCTTGTTGCAGGCGTGCAACCCGATCCCATTTCTCATATCTTGTGGTAGGCGTACCACCCGCTCCCATTTCAGTATATCTTGTGGTAGGCGTACCACTCACTCCCATTTTATTATATCTCGTGGTAGGCGTACCACCCGCTCCCATTTCATTATATCTTGTGGTAGGTGTACCACCCGCTCCCATTTCATTATATCTCGTGGTAGGCGTACCACCCGCTTCCATTTCATTATATCTTGTGGTAGGCGTACCACCCGCTCCCT
Organism: Nicotiana sylvestris; assembly: GCF_000393655.2. Classification (NCBI taxonomy): domain Eukaryota; kingdom Viridiplantae; phylum Streptophyta; class Magnoliopsida; order Solanales; family Solanaceae; genus Nicotiana; species Nicotiana sylvestris. The sequence goes on from NC_091068.1 coordinate 108,600,996, forward strand.
TTTACATTTCATCACACAATCACAAAAAATCTCGGCAATGGATCATAAATGTTATAATAACTTCCCTGCAAGAGAACACAACAATATTATAATTTTTCCGGCAAGGGAACAACAATATTGAATTAGTCATCCCGGCAAGGGAGAATCAGCTATAACTAACCTCAACTCAACTTATACTCAGTTCAATTATTGAAAATACTCAATCATAGAAGATCATTAAGTAAAGCACCCATAAGAACACAACAACAATCAATTTAAGACTCACGTTCATGCTTGACACCAACGTATAGATTCTTGTCACTATGTCTATACGTCGTACTCAACAAGAAGCAAGTAGCAAGTATGACTCAACTCCTAATCCCTCAAGCTAGGGTTAGACCAAACACTTACCTCGATGCCTTGATCACCACTCAAGTCTCAACTATAGCTTTACCCCTTGATTCCAACACCAATCCGCTCGAATCTAGTCACAAGTTACTTAATTACATCAATAAGTGCTAAATGAATCAACCCAAATGCATGAAAATGAGTTTTCTAAAGTTTTACCCAAAAGTTAGAAATCACCCCCTTCCCCCCCCCGGGTCCACGTGGTCGAAACCCGAGGTTCGGACCAAAACCCGATTACCCATTCCCCCATGAATCCAAATATATAATTTATTTTAAAATCGGACCTCAAATTGAGGTCCAAATCCCCACTTTTAGAAAAACCTAGGTTCTACCCAAAACACCCAATTTCCCCCATGAAAATCTTTGTTTTGAAGTTGAAATCATGTTAAAAGATATTAAAGAGTGAAGAAAATGAGTTAGAATTCACTTACCAACGTTTTGGAGAAGAAAGGTTGCTTGAAAAATCGCCTCTTATGTTTTGGGGTTTTGAAAAAGTGAAAAATAACTAAAATTCCCATTTTTTTATATCCCTCTCAGACCCCCAGTGCGGACCGCATCAAATGGACCGCGGCTGCACAGCCTCCACCGCGGACCGCACAAAGGCGACCGCGGCCGTGCTGGCCCTTTCCTGAAGACCTGCAGTTCAACACCCTGGGCGGACCGCACAAAGGCGACTGCGGCCGCACAGCCTCCAGCGCGGACCGCACAAAGGCGACCGCAGCCGCGCTGGCCCCTCCGTGGTCACACGCGATTTCTCGCGGACCGCACTAGAGGGTTCAGAGACTGCAACTTCCTAAACCTGCAACATTTGGCTTTCTAAGCCTAAGGCATTCCGGAGCCCACTCGAAACTCACCCAAGCCCTTGAAACTCCAACCCAAGTATACACACAACCTCAAAAATATCCTACGGACATATTTGTGTACTCAAATGACCAAAATAACATCACGAGCGTCGAATTAAACCTCGAGATCAATAAAATTTCTCAAAACTCTTTTAAACATCAAATTTATCAATTAAGGTCCGGATCACGTCAAACGACATCCGTTTTAACCAAATTTCACAGGAATGACTCAAGTCATATATAAGACCTGTACTGGGCACCGGAACCATAATACGGGCCCTATACCATTGCTTTCTAATCAGTTTTCACTTCAAATTTCCTTAAACAATTTCTGAAAACAGTTTCACTTAAAAATTCATTTCTCGGGCTAGGGACCTCGGATTCTGATTCCGGGCATACGTCCAAGTCTCATATTTTCCTACGGACCCTCCGGGACCGTCAAATCACGGGTTCAGGTCTGTTTACCTAAAATGTTAACCGAAGTCAAATTTATTCATTTTAAAGTCAAGACTTAACATTTTTCACAGAATTTCATATTTAAGCTTTCCGGCTATGCGCCTGAATTGCGCACGTAAATCGAAGCAACTCTAAATGAGGTTTTCAAGGCCTCGGAAGCACATAATAGGTAAGAAAACAGGTGATGACCCTTTGGGTCGTCACATTCTCCACCTCTAAAACAATTGTTCGTCCTCGAACAGACAGAAGAAGGAAGTACCTGAGTCGAGGAATAAATGAGGATAACGGCTCCATATATCGAACTCGGACTCCCAGGTCGATGCCTCAGGAGGCTGACCTCTCCACTGAACACGAACCGAAGGTAAACTCTTCGATCTCAACTGACGGACCTGCCGGTCTAGAATAGCCACCGGCTCCTCCTCATAAGACAAGTTCTTGTCCAACTGGACAGTACTGAAATCTAACACGTGGGATGGATCGCCGTGATACTTCCGAAGCATGGACACATGAAATACTGGATGCACGACTGATAAGCTAGGTGGCAATGCAAGTCTATAAGCCACCTCTCCCACTCGATCAAGAATCTCAAATGGACGAATGAACCTAGGGCTAAACTTGCCCTTCTTCCCGAATCTCATCACGCCCTTCATAGGCGACACTCGGAGCAATACCCGCTCACCAACCATAAAAGCCACATCTCGAACTTTGCGGTCTGCATAACTCTTTTGCATAGACTGAGCCGTATGAAGCCTCTCCTGAATGATCCTGACCTTGTCCAAGGCCTCCTCAACCAGATCCGTACCCAACAACCGAGCCTCCCCCGGCTCAAACCATCCAACCGGAGATCGACATCGCCTACCATACAAAGCCTCATAAGGAGCCATTTGGATACTCGACTGGTAGCTGTTGTTGTAGGCAAACTCTGCTAAAGGCAAAAACTAATCCCACGAACCTCCAAAATCAATGATACAAGCTCAGAGCATATCCTCCAGAATCTGAATAGTCTGCTCGGACTGGCCGTCCGTCTGGGGATGAAAGGTTGTACTCAACTCCACCTGAGTGCCCAACTCTCGCTGAACTGCTCTCCAGAAACGCGAGATAAACTGCATACCTTGGTCCGAAATGATAGACACAGGCACACCATGAAGGCGAACAATCTCCCGAATATAGATCTCAGCTAACCTCTCGGATGATTAGGAGACTGCCACAGGAATGAAATGCACTGACTTAGTCAGCTTATCAACAATGACCCAAACTACGTTGAACTTCTTCCGAGTCAGCAGAAGTCCAGTAACGAAGTCCATAGTGATCCGCTCCCACTTCCACTCGGGAAGCTCAATCCTCTGAAACAATCCACCAGGCCTCTGATGCTCATACTTAACCTGTTGACAATTCAAACATCGAGCCACATATGCAATAATATCCTTCTTTATTCTATGCCACCAATAATGCTGCCGCAAATCCTGATAGATCTTCGCGGCACCTGGATGAATAGAGTACCGGGAACTATGGGCCTCCTCTAAAATAAACTCTCGAAGCCCATCCACATTAGGCACACAAACTCGCCCCTGCAATCTCAAAACTCCATCATCACCTAAGGTAACCTGCTTGGCACCTCCACACTACACCGTGTCTCTAAGGACACGCAAATGGGGATCATCAAACTGTTGATCACGGATACGCTCCAATAATGAAGATCGAACGATCGTGCAAGATAATACTCGACTAAGCTTAGAGATATCCAATCTCATGAATCGATTGGCCAAAGCCTAAACATCCAACGCAAGCGGCCTCTCACCAACCAGAATATAAGCCAGACTGCCCATGCTGGCTGACTTTCTACTCAGAGCATCGGCCACGTTGGCCTTTCCCGGCTGATATAAGATAGTGATATCATAATCCTTCAACAACTCCAACCATCTCCTCTGCCTCAAATTCAACTCCTTTTGCTTGAACAAATACTGAAGACTCTTGTGATCAGTGAACACCTCACATGCCATGCCATACAGATAATGCCTCCAAATCTTCAATGCATGAACAATGGCTGCCAACTCTAAATCATGGACCCGATAGTTCTTCTCATGAATCTTAAAACCTTGTCATCCTGCATCAACACTGCACCAAGCCCAATACGGGAAGCATCGCAATAAACTGTGTAAGGCCCTGAACCTGTGGGCAAAACCAACACCGGTGCGGTAGTCAGAGTTGTCTTGAGCTTCTGAAAGCTCGCCTCACACTCGTCCGACCATCTGAACTGGGCACCCTTCTAGGTCAACCTGGTCATCGGGGCTGCAATATATGAGAACCCCTCCACAAACTAACGATAGTAGCCTGCCAATCCCAAGAAACTCTGAATCTCTATAGCTGATATTGGTCTAGGCCAGTTCTTGACTGCCTCAATCTTCTTCGGATCAACCTGAATACCCTCTGCTGATACAACATGAACCATAAATGCAACTGAACTCAGCCAGAACTTACACTTCGAGAACTTAGCATATAACTGACTATCCTTCAGAGTCTGAAGAACCCCTCTGAGATGCTGCTCGTGCTCCTCCTGGCTGCGGGAATATATCGAAATATCATCAATGAAGACTATCATGAACGAGTCCAAATAAGGCCTGAACACTCGGTTCATCAAATCCATAAAAGCCGCTGGGGCATTTGTCAACCCAAATGACATGACCAAGAACTCATAATGCTCGTACCGAGTGTAGAAAGCTGTCTTAGGGACATCGGATGCCCTAATCCTCAACTGATGGTAGCCAGATCTCAAGTCGATCTTTGAAAATACCTGGCACCCTGAAGCTGATCGAACAAATCATCGATCCTCGGCAGTGGATACTTATTCTTGATGGTGACCTTGTTCAACTGCCGGTAATCAATGCACATTCTCATCGAACCATCCTTTTTCTTAACAAACAACACCGGCGCACCCCAAGGCGAAACACTGGGTCTAATGAAACCCTTCTCAAGAAAGTCTTGCAACTTCTCCTTCAACTCTTTCAACTCAAGCGGGGCCATGCAATACGGCGGAATAGAAATGGGCTGAGTGCCCGGAGCCAAATCAATACAAAAGTCAATATCCCTGTCGGGCGACATACCCGACAAGTCTGAAGGGAATACCTTAGGAAACTCACGAACCACAGGCACATAATCAATAGAGGAAACCCCCGCACTAGAATCACGAACATAAGCTAAATAGGCCAAGCACCCCTTCTTGACCATACGCCGAGCCTTCACATAAGAAATGACGCTACGGGTAGAATATCCAAGAGTCCCTCTCCACTCTAAACGAGGCATACCCGGTAAAGCTAAGGTCACGGTCTTGGCGTGACAGTCCAAGATAGCGTGGTAAGGTGATAGCCAGTCCATCCCCAATATGACATCGAAATCGACCATGTCTAGAAGCAACAAATCCACACGAGCCTCAAGACCTCCAATCATGACTACACAAGAGCGATGGACTCGATCTACCACAATAGAATCACCCACCGGTGTAGACACATAAACAGGAATACTCAACGAATCACTAGGCATGACCAGATACAGTGCAAAATAAGATGACACATATGAGTATGTAGACCCTGGATCAAATAACACTGAAGCATCTCTATCACAAACCAGAACTGTACCTGTAATAACTACATCTGAAGCCTCAACCTTGGGCCTGGCTGGGAGAACATAACATCGGGGTTGGGGCCCACCACCCTTGAACTACCTCTCTGGGACGACCTGCAACTGGCTGGCCTCCACCTCTGGCCGCTTGAGCTCCACCTCTAGGACCTCTACCTCCACCTCTAGCACCTCTACCCCCCACCTCTAACTGGCTGGGTGGGCTGTGGAACATTTGGTGGCTGAACCATAGCACGGGAACCCTGATGCGGAGAACTGCTCGAAGCCCGAGGGCAATACCTAGCAATGTGCCTCGTGTCACCACAAGTAAAACAAGCCCTCGGCTGCTGGGGCTGACAACCCTGAAAACTTGAAGCGGCGGTGCATTGATAGGCGTTGGTGGTGCACTGAAGGACTGCTGATTAGAATACTAAATCGGAGGACCACGGCCACCTAAAGCACCGTATAAAGCCTGAAGAGCTGACTGAAAGGGCCTAGGAGGATGGCCTCTACCATATGAATCTCTACCTCTAGATGAGGTACCACTGAATCTGCCTGAATGACGGGGCCTCTTATCCGACCCCTGACCACCTCCCTACGACAGAACCATCTCAACTCTACGGGCCATATTGGCTGCTTCCTGAAAAGTGATCTCACTCCCGGCCTCCTTGGCCATCTGAAGACGAATCGGCTGAATAAGACCATCGATAAACCTCCTCACCCTCTCTCTCTCGGTAGGAAGTATGACAATAACATGGCGAGTTAAGTCGATGAACCTGGTCTCATACTGGGTGACCGTCATAGAACCCTGCTGGAGGCACTCGAACTGCCTCCGATAGGCCTCTCTCTGAGTAACGGGGAGAAACTTCTCCAAAAACAATACTGCAAACTGCTCCCAAGTCAAAGATGGCGACCTGGCTGGCCTAGCTAAGCAATAATCCCTCCACCAAGTCTTGGCAGATCTAGACAAGCGTAATGTAGCAAAATCGACCCCATTTGTCTCAACAATTCCCATGTTCCTAAGAACCTCGTGACAGCTATATAGAAAATCTTGGGGATCCTCAGAAGAAGCACCATTGAAAGTAGTAGTGAAGATCTTGGTGAACCTATCCAGCCTCCACAAAGCATCGGCAGACATAGCCGCTCCATCACCGGTCTGAGCTACTACACCCGGCTGAACTGCTCCACTGGCTGAACCGCTGGAGTCTGAATCTGAGGAGCTACCTGCTTCGGAGTGCGTGTAGTAGGAGTCTGAGCCCCTCCTCCAGCTTGAGAAGTGGCTGGGGCTACAGGAAGCAAACCTGCTCGGGTGACACTCTCCATGAGGCCCACCAATCAGACCAGTGCGTCCTGAAGAACTGGGGGTAGCAATAAACCCCTCGGGGACCTGAGCTGGGCCCACCAGAACTAACCTCCTCCTCAAAATCAACCTGAGGCTCCGCCACTGGTGCTGCTGCTCGGAGCTGAACTCTGCCCCTACCTCGGCCTCTAGCACAGCCTCGGCCTCTACCCCTAGTGGGAGCTGCTGCTGGGGGCTCGGGCTGCTGAGCAGTAGATGAAAAAGCGCGTGTTCTCACTATCTGCGAAAGAACAGAGTAGAAATCCAATTAGCATTTGAGGAGCAAATCTGCACGACAAGAAAGAACAAATGTGAGATTTTCCTAACTCTGTAGCCTTTGGGGGATAAATACAGACGTCTCCGTACCGATCCCTCAGACTCTACTGAGCTTGTCCTTGAGTTGTGAGACCTATATAACCTAGAGCTCTGATACCAACTTGTCACGACCCAGATTTCCCACCCTCGGGAGTCGTGATGGTGCCTACTAATGTGAGCTAGGCAAGCCAATCCTTAACAGCTTACTTCAATAACAAATCACTTCTTTTAACGATTATCAGTGATAGCATGAAAACAGCGGAATTTAATAAATGTACGGAAGACTTAAATTAAAGAAACTGAACAATAATACAGAAATCAACATATGCCTCTACCCAAGAACTGGTGTCACATTACTCACGAACTTCTAAGAGTACTAAATACAACCGTTTGAAAGAAAAATATAAACTGTTTGTCTCGAATACATGAGATAACAGACTGAAATAATGATAGAGGAGACGCCGGGCCAACGGACGCTTGCAAGGCTACCTCGGTGTCTCACTAGACTGAAAGCTGGCTCCCGCGCTACTGCTGCTATCCAAGACCTGGATCTGTGCAAAAGAGCACAGAGTGTAGTATCAGCACAGCCGACCCCATGTGCTGGTAAGTGTCTGGCCTAACCCCGGTGAGGTAGTGATGAGGCTAGGACCAGACTCCAGATAAACCTGTGCAGTTATATACTATATGGCGGAAAGGTAAACAGTAAATAAGCAATCAAAGCTGGGAAAGGGGAAACATGCTCCGGGGGTAGCAGATAAAACAGAATACCAAAGAATAGTAAGGAAACTACAGTTTAACTTCTAACACGGATAAAGAGGAATAAGGCAATGTTCACTTTCAGCTTCATCTTGTTGTAGGCGTGCAACCCGATCCCATTTCTCATATCTTGTGGTAGGCGTACCACCCGCTCCCATTTCAGTATATCTTGTGGTAGGCGTACCACCCGCTCCCATTTTATTATATCTCGTGGTAGGCGTACCACCCGCTCCCATTTCATTATATCTCGTGGTAGGCGTACCACCCGCTCCCATTTCATTATATCTTGTGGTAGGCGTACCACCCGCTCCCTTTTACATTTCATCACACAATCACAAGAAATCCCGGCAAGGGATCATAAATGATATAATAACTTCCCTGCAAGGGAACACAACAATGTTATAATTTTCCCAGCAAGGGAACAACAATATTGAATTAGTCATCCCGGCAAGGGAGAATCAGCTATAACTAACCTCAACTCAACTTGTACTCAGTTCAATTATTGAAAATACTCAATCATAGAAGATCATTAAGTAAAGAACCCAAGTGTCATTTAAGAACACAACAACTTTCAATTTAAGACTCACGGTCATGCTTAACACTAACGTATAGATTCTCGTCACCATGCCTATACATCGTACTCAACAAGAAGCAAGTAGCAAGTATGACTCAACTCCTAATCCCTCAAGCTAGGGTTAGACCAAACACTTACCTCGATGCCTTGATCACCACTCAAGTCTCAACTATAGCTTTACCCCTTGATTCCAACACCAATCCGCTCGAATCTAGTCACAAGTTACTTAATTACATCAATAAGTGCTAAATGAATCAACCCCAATGCATGAAAATGAGTTTTTTAAAGTTTTACCCAAAAGTCAGAAGTCACCCCCTGGGCCCACATGGTCGAAACCCGAGGTTCAGACCAAAACCCGATTACCCATTCCCCCACGAATCCAAATATATGATTTATTTTGAAATCGGATCTCAAATTGAGGTCCAAATCCCCAGTTTTAGAAAAACCTAGGTTCTACCTAAAACACCCAATTTCCCTCATGAAAATCTTTGATTTGAAGTTGAAATCATGATAAAAGATATTAAGGAGTAAAGAAAATGAGTTAGAAATCACTTACCAACGTTTTGGAGAAGAAAGGTTGTTTGAAAAATCGTCTCTTATGTTTTGGGGTTTTGAAAAAGTGAAAAATAACTGAAATTCCCGTTTTTTTATACCCCTCTCAGACCCCCAGTGTGGACCGCATCAAATGGACCGCGGCCGCACATCCTCCACCGCGGACCGCACAAAGGCGACCGCGCTGGCCCCTCCCTGAAAACCTGCAGTTCAGCACCCTGGGCGGACCGCACAAAGGCGACTGCGGCCGCACAGCTTCCATCGCGGACTGCACAAAGGCGACCGTAGCCGCGCTTGTCCCTCCGCGGTCGCACGCGATTTCTCGCGGACCGCACTAGAGGGTTCAGAGCCTACAACTTTCTGAACCTGCAACATTTGACTTTCTAAGCCTAAGGCATTCCGGAGCCCACTCGAAACTCACTCGAGCCCTCGAAACTCTAACCCAAGTATACACACAACCTCAAAAATATCCTACGGACATATTCGTGTACTCAAATGACCAAAATAACATCACGAGTGTCGAATTAAACCTCGAGATCAATAAAATTTCTCCAAACTCTTTTAAACATCAAATTTACCAATTAAGGTCCGGATCACGTCAAACGACGTCTGCTTTTAACCAAATTTCACAGGAATGACTCAAGTCATATATAAGACCTGTACCGGGCGCCGGAACCAAAATACGGGCCCGATACCATTGCTTTCTAATCAGTTTTCACTTCAAATTTCCTTAAACAGTTTCTGAAAACAGTTTCACTTAAAAATTCATTTCTCGGGCTAGGGACCTTGGATTCCAGTTCCGGGCATACGCCCAAGTCCCATATTTTCTACGGACCCTCCGTGACCATCAAATCACGGGTCCGGGTCCGTTTACCCAAAATATTGACCGAAGTCAAATTTATTCATTTTAAAGTCAAGACTTAATATTTTTCACAGAATTTCATATTTAAGCTTTCCGGCTACGTGCCCGGATTGCGCACTCAAATCGAAGCGACTCTAAATGAGGTTTTCAAGGCCTCAGAAGCACATAATGGGTAAGAAAATAGGTGATGACCCTTTGGGTCGTCACATTATGCTAATAGACAAAGCCTGTGAAATGGTAGAAAGAGTAAAAAGTTTCAATTATCACAAATGCCAGACAATAATAAAGAGAGAGCCTTAGCAGGAAATCAGTTTTTGCATATGCATTGCCGCGTACATTTTGATTCTGAATAAGCTAATGTTTGACATAATTCATGTTCCTTCATCATTGACTCAATACAGAGGATAACATTTGAAAAATGCACTGCAATATATCATGAGCAGTTGCTACAAAAATATTCCCTTAAGCACATGTTTCATATCAATCAAATTGTATAGCATCATTATTTTTCGTGGAACATTCATATCAAACAAATTGTATAGTATCATTATTTTTTATAGAACATTTACTAGGAGATGGAATGAAAGTTTCACTGGAGTCTTAAAATATTTTTAATGTTTGGTTGTAAAGATGGTATTAGCACTAACATATTAAACTTTACGGTGTAGATCATTCTTTTTGATTATCCGCACATCGCGCGGGTACTAATACTAGTTATATTAAAAGGAGAGTAGTATGAATTTTGGTTAAGCCAAGTGGCAAGCTAAAATAAAGCCACTTGGCAATTTTAGGACAACATTAATAATTAGAAATTATAAATGGAAACATAATTAATAGAAGTATTTTAATGAATCTTATACATAATCTAAATATATCTTAGACAAATCTAATTTATATATCCATATCTATATTTGTATTTATATGTATATTTGTATCTATATCTATATCTATATATTGATCCAGTCATAGATTTTCTTCTATGTTAGTTAGAAATATCGAGGTAAAAAATTAATTAAAACTATAATAAAAAATATAAAAATACGTAAATTGAGATAACCTATGCCTATTTATATTTTGGAGTAAGTTAAAATATAAAATAAAACTAAAATTTACTTAAAATTTTGAAGATTTATTATGTCTAAAATTAAATAAATTCAAGAAGCAAAATAAGATCTTACATAAAGTATGCAAATTATTTATAAGGTAAGAAAAAATTAAATAATTAGCAAAAATTATTTTAACAACAAGAATAATAAAGTCATATTAATATTGATAAATCGGGCAAACAAATATTTTATACGTAAATATTATGACAACATCAAGATATAATTTGTTCAAGCAATTAAGAAAATATTTTTGTATAATTGAGTGCAGTTAGTTTAAGTTTGAAAGCATGACATAATTTTTTGAAAATACGATCCAATTTAGAAAATAGAATAATAAAAATTACTTGAATTTGAGATGAGAAAGTTATTTAATTTTTATATATATTATATAGAATGAGTGTGGTATAAATAGATATTAAATTCAAACAAGCTAATAAAGATCCACATCACAGTGTAATAATATTAGGAATTGAATATTATAATATTAAAAATAAAAAATAAATAGAAAAAAAAATAAAAATTCAGATTTTTTATCATAGAGAAAAAGGGTAACACTAATTTAAATTTGATATGAGAGATTTTTTTATATTTTGATAAAAAAGTCATAATATGGATAAGTTCACGTAACTCAAGTCTAATAGATAAAATTAAAAACTAAAAATATTGAATAATAAAATAAATTAGAGATAATATGAGGATATTTATAAATCATACATTTAGAAAATAAAATAAAGTAAATATACAATACTTAAAAATATTATTAAAATTTAAATAATTTAAAATTTTCAAGCAATATTTTTAAAATAAATATTTATTTTGTGATTAAAAAAATTATATATTTATCTATATTATATTAAAGAATAGTAGTTGATAATGATATTAAATAAAGTTACAAGTAACGAAAAGTCACACAAAACGTAATAAGACTGTATATTAGATTTTAAAAAATAGCAAAATTACGTTAAATTATTAAGAATTTACTATTAGAAATGAAAGGGACAGACTATTTGAGTTTGAGATTAGAAATTTCTTAAAACTATGATGAGAATGCTCAAACTATCGATAATATCACGAAATTGAAGTTTTATTTATGAAAAATAAAAAATAATAAAAATCTATATCTATATTCTATTTGTATAATATTAAAAAATTACTAATTGATATTCTTTTGTATTTAATTAATAATTGAAAAGAAAATATTTCCTTAGGAATTGCATATTAGAGTGTCCGTGACTATATTTAGAGTAATATTATATGACAAATAATATTCACGATTTCCTTTAAAGTAAATAGATAAATTAACCATTAATTAGCGAAAAGAATATAAGGAAATGAATATTCATGGTTTCCTTCAAAGTGAGAAAATAAAGCAAGTATTAATTAAAGAAAAAAAGAACATAAGCAAATAGTATTAAACCTAATATAATATAGATTTGTATTATATTAAAATAATTTATCTTCTTTATTATTGTTTTAAGTACAATCTATGCAAATACCTTTTCCTTTTAGACAGATGTTCCAAATTTTTAAGTTAATGCTTTGAGTTAATATAGGTAAGAGAAAAGGTATGAAATATTTTATTGACATTGTGGTAAAAGTGGAAGGGAAAAATCCTTTCCGAACGCGTTTTGGACCAAAAGTCCAATAATAAAAATTAAAAGAAAAAGATCATTGTGGCATGGTGAGTTAGAATCCCCATTTTCAACAAATATAATTAAACAATCGTATAAGAGTGTTTCGAGAGAAAAAAATGCAGTATTGATACTTTTTTTCCCTTGCCTTCTCATCAGTGTTTTTCTTACTTAGTTTAGTACCTTTGTAATACTAAATTAGTATAGGGATACAAATGAACGACAATTAGTTTGTCATATTGCAAATCTTATAGGAACTTGGAGTAGAAAGTAGTTGATTTATGGAACAGCGTCAGAGAAAGAGAGAAAAACATATGTTATTTCTGACATTATTAATATTTTCTTCAATTTTGACAGTGAAGGTGGTTATCAAATTATATTTAAATAAGAATCATGATAAAAAATTTCGATCAATGCCTTCAGGAATATTGCCCTTTGATGTGAGGTAATAAATTTTATCTCTTTTCTTCACAAAACCCAAATTTATCTCTTTTATTCGTTCTTATAAAAAAATGATTCATAGAAATTACATTAGAATATGATTCATTTTCCTAGACTTCAGTTAACCCAAACTAGCCTTTTCCACCCATTTGGACAAATATAAGAATGGATAAAATATTATTTTCTTATAAGTTTGAGTGAGTGACTTTTAAATGAAGAACATATGAGTTGTCAATTAGCTTGCCAAGAGGGTTTCGATGTTGAAGAGAAAATTTGTATCAAGTTTGACAATTATGAAAAAGGAGAACAATTAGTTCATAAAACACTGCATCAACTTTGATAAAACAATATAATAAAGAAAAATAAGCGAAGTATAGCTCATATCCAAATATCAATTGAAGAAGGGGGAAAATGGAAAATGGCAATATTTATGAAGCTCCGGCGAAAAGAGAAGATTACAAACAAGTTATTTTGTGACTAAATGATTTTTTTTCCTTTTATTAGAAAGGTTGTTATTAGGTTCATTGCGTTGACAATTGAAATTTAAGAAAAATGTCTAATGTACCTTAATAAGATATTTCACAAGTTTGATGAGTAATATATTTAAGATTTTATCTGTGCATCGCACATGTACTAATACTAGTTATATTAAAAGGAGAGTAGTGAAGCATGAGGTTAAACCAAGTGGCAAACTAAAAAAAAGCCACTTGATATTTTTAAGACAACATTAAAAATTTAAATTATAAATGGAAACATAATTAATGGAAGTAGTAGTTCAATAAGAATTGTTTTTTTTAATTATGATACAAATCTCTATTAGTAGTATAATTTAGTTAACATTTTTTTGTATAATTATGGTAGGGACGAAATAAATTATGGTAGATATGAATTTTAATTAATTGATCAAGCTTTGTAACTGACCTTATTTTGATATAATATACATTACTGTAGGTATCTTTAATTAAAATTTTATGTATAATTCAGTTATGGTATGTATCCTTTTTTGAGAAAGAATCAATTAGATTTTCGTTTTGTATCTTACACATTAATTTTAAGTTGAAATAATAATTCTTTATTTAGTACAAACTTTGTATCTGACCTTATTTGTGAATAATATACATTAATATAGGTATTTTTAATTAAATTTTGTGTATAATTCAGTTATGGTAGGAAAAATAATTAAATATCTACATTATATTAAAAGGAGAGTAGTGAAGCATGAGGTTAAGCCAAGTGGCAAGCTAAAAAAAAGCCACTTGGTAATTTTAAGACAACATTAAAAATTTAAATTATAAATGAAAACATAATTATTGGAAGTAGTAGTTCAATAAGAATTGTTTTTTTTATTATGATACAAATCTCTATTAGTTGTATAATTTAGTTAACATTTTTTTTGTATAATTATGGTAGAGACGAAATAAATTATGGTAGGTACGAACTTTAATTAATTGATCAAGCTTTGTAACTGACCTTATTTTGATACAATAAACATTATTGTAGGTATCTTTAATTAAAATTTTATGTATAATTCAGTTATGGTATGTATCCTTTTTTGAGAAAGAATCAATTAAATTTTCGTTTTGTATCTTACATATTAATTTTAAATTGAAATAATAATTCTTTATTTAGTACAAACTTTGTATCTGACATTATTTGTGAACAATATACATTACTATAGGTATTTTTAATTAAATTTTGTGTATAATTCAGTTATAGTAGGAAAAATAATTAAATATTTATATTATATTAAAAGGAGAGTAGTGAAGCATGAGGTTAAGCCAAGTGGCAAGCTAAAAAAAAGCCACTTGATAATTTTAAGATAACATTAAAAATTTAAATTATAAATGAAAACATAATTAATGGAAGTAGTAGTTCAATAAGAATTGTTTTTTTAATTATGATACAAATCTCTATTAGTTGTATAATTTAGTTAACATTTTTTTTTGTATAATTATGGTAGAGACGAAATAAATTATGGTAGGTACGAACTTTAATTAATTGATCAAGCTTTGTAACTAACCTTATTTTGATACAATAAACATTACTGTAGGTATCTTTAATTAAAATTTTATGTATAATTCAGTTATGGTATGTATCCTTTTTTGAGAAAGAATCAATTAAATTTTCGTTTTGTATCTTACATATTAATTTTAAGTTGAAATAATAATTCTTTATTTAGTACAAACTTTGTATCTGACCTTATTTGTGAACAATATACATTACTATAGGTATTTTTAATTAAATTTTGTGTATAATTCAGTTATGGTAGGAAAAATAATTAAATAATATATATATATATATATATTAAATAATATATATAATTAATGAGGTTATATTAATGTTGACAATTCGGACAAATAAATATTTTATACATAAATAAATATTTCTTAAAATAATAGTGAAAATATTGTTACAACAATTAGAGTTTTTACGATTAATATTTGAATTGAGTATTGGTAGGTTAAGTTTGAAAGTATAAGATGATTTTTGAAAATGTGGTCCAATGGAGAATATAGAAGAATAAGATATATTTGAATTTGAGATGGGACTTTTTGTTTTAAAATATGATAAGAAAAATCATATTTAAGAATACGAGCAATAGAGTGAATGTTACTATTGAAATAATTTTTATTTATTATTTGTATTATATTAAAATGAATGTGATAAAAGTGGATATTAAATTCAAGTAAACTAATAAAAAGCACATGACAACGTTAATAATATTCAGTATTGAATATACAGTAGCAAAATAAGAAACAAACAGAGAAAAAAATCAAAATTTCTATCATAAAGAACAAAGAAGGATAAAACTTATTTAAATTTGATATAAAAAAGTTTTTTTAAGTATGATAAAAAAGGTCATGATGTGGATAAGGCCACATAACTGAAGTTTAATAGATTAAAAAATTTAAAAAATCAAAATATTAATAAATTAGAGATATGCGAGGTTATTTATACTAAGAATTAGTTTAAAAAATAAAATAAAGTAAATATATAATTTCTTAAAAGATATTATTAATAAATTTAAACAATTTAATAATTTTGAGTATTAATTTTAAATAAAATAAATATTTATTTCAAGATTAAAAAATCATACATCGATTTATATAATAATAATAAAGGATATAAATAGATTATAATATTAAATAAAGAGGCATGTTAATGAAAGCCACATAAGAAAATAAAATACTATATATTAGGTAATTTAATAGCAAAAAATTTAAAAATATTTAATATTAGAAATAGAAGGGAAAAACGATTTGAACTTGAGATTTAGATTAAAATTATGGTGAAAACGCTCAAACTATGGATAGGACTACAAAATTAAGTTTTACTAGATAAAAAAAATAAAAATTGAACAACAAATTAAAACTAAGGAAATACAAAATAAATGTCTCATGTGGGTAATTTTATGAATGAAAATTAAAGTCTAACTTGTATCCTAACGTTAAAAGAGAAATAAAAATTTAGTTACACGTGATACAAAAAACAATTATAAGAAAATTCAATAGATTTAAAATATAATAATAAAAAACTTATCTATTAATATTTTAAACTAATTTAAAGTTATAACTTAAAATAAAATGTGATATTATATATTTTATTTATTGTTAAAATATTAATATAAAAAACTAATTAAAAATTTATAGTAGGGAAGAGGATGTATAAAGAGGAAAATAGAGATAATGTGAGAATATTTGTACTTTGAATTAATTAAGTATAAGTATATTAAATATTTAAATAATACTCAAAAATATTATTGCAAGATTTAAATGAAAAAAGAGTTCCATGTAAGAGGATAAAAGTACAAAATAAATTAAATTTTATGAATAAAAAAATATATATTTATATATGTTTATCAAAAGAGTAATAGGCAAGATATCAAGTCAATTGGTAAGCTAATAAAAGATCAGATGAATATAACATTGTTAAGTAATAGATAATGCAATAACTATAAGCCAAGATTAAAGAGAGAGTTGTTTTGGGTGAAAATGTAGAAGGATAAGACTTATTCGATTTTGCGGTGAAACATAAAGTGGTAGTAAGAATTTTGTTGCGGTGAAACATAAAGTGGTAGTAATAATTTTGTTGCGGTGAAACATAAAGTGGTAGTAAGAATTTTGTTAAATAATATGCTCAAACAAGACATGTCACAAACATGATATGTTTAGTATTATTTAATATTGACCACAAAATAAAATACAAGTACTAAACGAAGGAGTTGGATTGTTACGGATATAAAATAAAAATATAAATAAAAAGAAACATATTATCTGAAAATTTTAAATTTTAAGGTGATTCTAATAACTCAAATAATGATTTGATATTTGTATCCGCGCGTTCGGATACTAATACTAGTTTTCATTAAAGGGATATTCGATAAAATTAAAACTACACATAGTAATGATACTTACGTGTTGTTGTATATGCTCTAATAGCTACTTCAAAATGTGTTTTATCCGTGGTTAGTATGTTTACGTCTTATCTCTTTTTTGTTTATATTGATCTTCGTTTTGTCATCTAATATATGCCACACTTAAAAAGGTGCACAAAATATTCCATATTTATGCATGGTACGGGAAAATATTGCATTCTAATGGGTGTGATATAAACAACGTACCCTAGTGCAAGCATTAGGAGCTGTTTAACTCGAACTCGTGACCTATATGTCACACAGAAATAACTTTACCGTTGCTCCAAGATTTGTATCGTGAGTCAACTCCACTATTTTGGTGTACGCACAAGCATTGGGTGAGTTTTTTCTTTGGGGCGTCAGCCTAGAAAACCTCTCAAAATTAGAATTAAAATTGCTAAACAAGTCTTTAATTTAATACCACATCGCAAAAGATCAACTTATTATTATACTAGTAAATTTGCCCGCACTTCGCGCGTTTTTAAAATAAGCATAATTCATCAAAAGACCATTATTCTAATGACTAATTTAGATATTATCCCTTTTTATGAGAGCAAAAACAAATTTATAGTATATTACTATTGGGTTAATTCTATAATTTTGGTTTATTTTGAGCAGATACTTGTATGTAGTATATGAAATTTATTTAAGTGTCATCTAATTGGCAATTTGAGGGGTCATGTTTAATACTGAGATGTATACCTGTTGATACATATATCCATGGTTTCTATATTTCTCAGATTTATTTCTTTTCTGTGTTGATAACTTTCAAGTTTATCTTCATAGAATTCAATTTCATTTTCTATAGTTAATAAAGCTTTATTACGCAATCTATTATATCTAATTATGTCTTTGCAGGTTTTAATATTGTGTTTAACACAATCTATTTTTCTATTTATGTTACTGAGGGTTTTAAGAAGTTTCCATTTCTGGGTGTTATAGAATCTTATATAATGAAAAGTGTTATGTTTCATTTATAAACAGATTTTATTAACTTGATATGTGATCATTAATCTGAATATAAATCTAGTTCATATAGATCTAATATATCTATTTCTTGTGATACAATTAGTTCTGTAAATGCTTGTTCCATTACATATATTATTTCAAAAGTAACTAAAATATCATAAATTTTTCTTTTAACATCGTTATTAAGTCTGTTAAAGATATATAATATAAGTATTTTGTACTCAATATTTTCTTCTAATAAATACGTGTGGTTGTGGTTGTTCATTCAGATTTACTATTTATCCTTATCATGTATTTACTAAACATATTCCCTCTAACCTCTTTGTTTATCATAGAGTTTATCATATTTTAATAAGTTATACTGAACAATCTTTTCTGGTCACTACCATGTTTTTCATGCTTCAATCATTTACCCTAACAGCGCCTCAACTCTGTGTACTCCCCTAAATGGCTTCCTTGCCTACTGGTTTCCACTTTAGGATGGCATAGTCTGGGCTTAACTACTCTCAGCATTATTAGACAGGCAAACTTTCTCAAGATGTTCTTTATAACAGTACTATAACATGATAAACAATTATGATATTCAAGAGATTATAAGGAATATATGAGTTTAGTTAAACATGATTATGAATAAACTTACCTGGTTTTGTAACTCGTTTGAATGCTCCATAGCTTTCAGAAGTTTGTATATAATCAGATATTTTATTGAGAGAAGATAAGAGAGAGAGAGTGAGGATGTCTGAGGCTGTCCTCCCTTCCTCTGATTTACAAAATATATAGAAAATTTAAACGACTCCTACTGTTCATGAACGACCTTTACTGTTCATGAATGTGACTCGTACTATTTACTTTACGACTTTTTTACATGACTCTTACTATTCATGAACGACCTTTACTGTTCATGAATGTGACTAGTACTATTTACTTTACGACTTTTTTACATGACTCTTACTATTCATGAACGACCTTTACTGTTCATGAATGTGACTAGTACTATTTACTTTACATTATGTGTTTCCAGTAGCTGTCTTCTTCTTTTGTCTTCTTGTTGATACCTTCATTCTAGTTGGACTTCTGGTACATAGTTATCATCTCCGTTGCACTTTGAACATATGTGGTCTGGATATTTGTGTCCTACTAGTTTGCAGTATCTTGTTAATAACTCGTTTGAAATAAATTCTTTTTTCAATGCTCTGGTAGTTGGTTGCATTTCTGGCTTTAATAATGATAAAATCCATTTCTGGACTTCATCCATATCTCCTTGTCGTAGTTCCTTTGAGTTGGCATATATCATTAACTGGTCTCTGGAATAGTAGCTCCAGATAGCATTTCCTTGTAGATAATTGTTAGCTAGTTCTTGAATAATAGTTGCTATACCAATTATTCTTTTATTGGCATAGAAACTTGGTATCTCCATTTTCTGTATCTCCGGTTGTTTCTCTATCTCTTCCGGTATTATCATATCTCGTGTTAGTCCTATCTTTATCACCTGTATTATGGGTTTTATTTCATCATATAGTATTTCCGCTGGTGCTGTATAGAATTTGATGAAGAATAGGTTGCCTTTTGTAATTCTCTTGAAGGTGACAAATGCTTTGTATAGCTCTGGTATTCCAATTATTTCTTCTCCGTCGTGGGTATATACTGTGCTAAGTAGTCCGTAGTTGTAACATGTCTTTACTAGGTTTGCTTTTGTTTTTGGCTGGGCTATAAGCCTATTATATCCCTGTAGTTTTTGGGTTACATAATCCTGTGTTGGATCTGTAGTAGTAGTTGATCTAGGGTTTAGGTTCAAGAATGTCTGAATTTTATATATATTCTCAATATATGTTTGAGTAATATGGTTATATACCTTTTTGTTGTGGTGTAGGCTATTGGCATAGGTTGTAGTTTGTGGGGCTATAACTATTGCTTCTCTTGGCTTTTTTGATGTAAATGGCTTATCAAATACGTTGTTTAGGTTTACATTGATATGTGGCTTTTTGTTAACTTGTTTGCTTGTACCTGCAGCTGTATATAAAGCAACTGTGTTATGGGTTTTTTGGAGTTTCCCAACGTCTCCTTTTAACTCTGGAAGTTTAGAGTCTTCCGATTGACTTAGTTCCGCATTTTTATAGTCATGCTGCTGACTTAGCTTGCTTTCCTCTAGCTGTTGTAATCTTTTTCCCATACCATCCATCTGTAAAGATAGAGTAGTAAGGATTGTAAATATGTCTTTTGATTCTTGGCTTTCATCTGTTTGGGTACCTTTGTCTTGATAGGTAGTCTGCAATAACATTCTTGTCAGTTCGTATTACTTCAATTGTAAATGTAAAATTTTGTATATTCAATACAAGTCTCCTTATTTCCTTTGTAGTTACTGAATCCTGTACTTTCCGTGTTATCCACCATTTTACTTGTGTATTATCTGTTCTTACTATAAATTTGTTATAAACAATATATGGCTCAAATGCTAACAAACATTTATATAATCCAAATAGTTCTTTCCTATTTATCTCCCATTTTAATTGTGGTTCCGTGTATGATCCGGAATAATATCTACAATGGTGTTCAATTTTTTCATTATCATATTTATATTTTAGAACTCCTCCGTAGCTGTGATCACTAGAATCAGTTTCTACAATATATGTAAACTGTTTCTTTTCATCTGGAAAATATAGTTTTGGTAATTTTTTACACATATTTTTTATCTTCTGTATATGTATTTTATCTTTTTCGTCAAAATGATATTCTATATCCTTTTTTAATTTTTTCTGTAATGGTTTTAAGTTTTCTGCTAATTTAGGAATATATTCTCTTACTTGGTTAACCAATCCTAAAAATGATTGTAACTTCTTTTTTGTATCAAGTGTTTCATCTAAGTTAATTATTTTTTGTACTATATGGGTTTGCATTTTTATTCCGTTTTTGTCTATTTGTATACCTAAAAATTCTATTTGATTTTTCATTACTTCTGCTTTCTTTTTACTTAAACTTATTCCTGATATTTCTACAATGTGTATGAATTTTTCTAGTAGTTTTATATGTTCGTTCTCTGTTCTAGAATATAGCAATATATCATCTATATATATTATACAATTTTCTAATTGGTTGAAGTAATTATCCATAAAATGTTGATACCTACCTGGTGCATTTTTATATCCAAAAGGTAATACGTTCCATTCGTAAAATCCTTGTGGTACTGTGAATGCTGTTAACTTTTTAGATTCATCTTCTAGTTTTAAATGGTAAAATCCCGATTTACAGTCAAACTTACTAAAATAGTTATATCCTTGTATTTGTCTGATTTTTAGTATTTTATTTGGTATCGGATAATTATATGTTTTTGTTTTTGCATTTAAGTTTCTATAATCTATAACCATACGGCTTTTTCCTCGTTTTTGCTCACTATGCTTATTTACTATAAATGCCGGGCTAGTATGTTTACTATTACTTTCTTGTATGTACTTATTGTCTAATAATTCCTTTATATGCATTTTAAATTCTGTTAAATCATTAAAATTGTATTTTAAAGGTTTTTGTGTTATTATGCTACTTTCATCTATTAGTTCAATCTTTATTTTTGTTTTATGTTTTTCCCATCCTCGGAGTGGATTATCATTATATAGTAATTCTAATTTATCTTGTAGTAATTTTATTTTATTTATTGAGAAAATGATTATTTCTATATTATGGTTGCTTTGTATTACATTTTCTAATTTTTGGGTAATCTTTTCACTTCCTTTAATCCAGGGTGTTGTTTTTCTTACTTTATTATTTACTCTTTTTGCTCCTAATTTTTGTTTACACGGGGTAGTAAACCACCAATGTGTTTTTGTTATTATATGTGGGTATAATTTATCTAAAAATGGCATTCCTAATAATATATCTTTATTTGTAAATTCATAACTATATATTTCTTCTATGGTCAGTATTTTATCCCATATTTGTATTTTTATATTCCTTGCTTTGTATGTTATCATACTTCCCTCATTATTGAATCCTGTTACTACTATAGGGGTTTTTAGCTTTTCCCATTTACTTTCTGGTAAACAATTATGTCTACACATGTTAGCTTCTGCTCCTGTACCACAACGATGTAAAATCTGGGGTTTCATACCCTCAGGACAAACATTTACAATCATTACTTACCTCTATCCGGTCCAAACTCTAGCCCGTGATGCCTTTGCCTCTCGACTCGGTCTCCAAATGATCCAGATCTAACTAAATACAGATTTATACCATCAAAATATGATAAGGGAACAAAGCCCACTCACAAATAACCAATTTATATAAAAAATGCCGAAATTGGCCAAACCCGACCCTGGGCACACATCTCGGAATCCGATAAAAATCACATCAATAGAATCCTTATCTTCTCACGAGTTCGTACATACCAAGAACATCAAAATCGGACCTCAAATGGCCCCTCAAATCCCCAAAAGAAATTCTCAAACTTTTCTTCCATTTTCCCCCAATTTCCACTCTAATTTCTCAAATTAAATGATGAAATTCAAGACTAAATTATAGAATCAAACCAAATATGAGTAAGAATACTTACCACAGTTGCTCCACTGAAAATCTCCTCAAATTTCACCTTCTCCCGAGCTCTCTAATGGTTTTGTGATATTGGACTTAAACCCTCGATTTTGAACTTAAATATTCTGCCCAGTTATTTCCTTCATCGTGATTGTAGAAATTGCCTCGCGATCGCGAAGAACAAAAAGGACCTCCCCTCATATCAACCTTACACGATCGCAGAACAACAAACGCGATCATGAAGCACTACCTAGCCAACTCACGCGATCGCGACCATCCCCACGTGATCGCATAGAACAATACTTTCCACTTCTCACCAGCTCACTTTCTTCTACGCGAATGCGGCCTTACCCACGCGTTCGCGAAGTACAACATCACAAGCGTATGCGATCGCGGACTCCCCTTCATGATCGCGATGAACAAATCTTATGCAACAGAAAACCAGCAAAATCTTCTAAGTCTTCAAGTCCAAATATGTCCCGTTGAGCATCCAAAATACACCCGAGGCCCTCAGGACCTCAACCACACATGCCAACATATCCCATAACATCATTCAAACTTGTTCCAACCTTCGGAACACTCAAAACAACATCAAAATATCAAATCACCATCGGATTCAAGCCTAAGAACTCCAAAAACTTCCGAATTTTGATTTCGATCAAAAAGTCTATCAAAGCTCGTCCGAATAACCTGAAATTTTGCACACATGTCACAAATGACACAACGGACCTACTCCAATTTCTAGAATTCCATTCCGACCCTGATATCAAAATCTCACCTATCAATCGGAAGACGCCAAAATTCTATTTTTGCCAATTCAAGCCTAAATTTACTCCGGACCTCCAAAACACATTCTGATCATGCTCCTACGTCCCAAATCACCTAACGGATCTAACCGAATCATAAAAATTCAAATCCGAGATCATATACTAACAAGTCAAACCTTTCAAATTTTAAGCTTCAAACTGAGAATTGTTCTTCCAAATCCATTCTTTTTACCCTAAAAACCAAAACCGACGATTTGCATAAGTCATAATACATCACACAGGGCTAGTCATGCCCGAAAACTGGAGAGCGAAGTGCAAAAGCTCAAAACAACCGTTCGGGTCGTTACAGAAATAAATTGATGAAAAGCATGTGAATATGTGCTAATGTGTCTTGTTGAAGGCGAACAATCCTAAATATCATATTAAAGGCAAACTTGCTTAAAAATCCAATTAAAGGCGGATAAGCGTAAATATCTTATTTAAGGCAGATGAGCCTAAATATTCGATTAAAGACAAATGTGCATAACTGTCCTATTAAAGGCGGACAAGCTTAAATATCATATTAAAGGAAAACATGCTTAAAAATCCAATTAAAGGCGGATAAGCCTAAATATCCTAAAGGCAAAATGTGCCTACACGTCCTATTAAAGGTGGACGAGCCTAAGTGTCCTATTAAAGGCGGACAAGCCTAAATGTTTAATTAAAGATAAATGTGCATAAATATCCAATTAAAGGCGAATAAGCCTAAATATTTAATTAAAGGCAAAATGTGCCTAAACTTCCTATTCAAGGCGGACAAGCCTAAATATCATAAAAGCAAGCATGCTTAAATATCCAAATAAAGACGGATAAGCCTAAATATTTCATGCATAAATGTCCTGTTGAAGGCAGACAAGCCTAAATATTATATTAAAGGCAAACTCGCTTAAAAATTTAATTAAAGACAGACAAGCCTAAATATCTTATTCAAGGCGGATGAGCCTAAAATATTTAATTAAAGACAAATGTGCATAAATGTCCTATTTAAGGCGGACGAGCCTATGTCATATTAAAGGCAGACATGCTTAAAAATCCAATTAAAGGCAGATAAGCCTAAATATCTTATTGAAGGCGGATGAGCCTAAATATTTAATTAAAGGCAAATGTGCCTAATGTCCTATTAAAGGCGGATGAGCCTAAATTTTCTATTAAAGACGGACAAGCCTAAATGCGATGCTTGATTTAAAATTACAAAATTGGTGCAGTGCGAAGAGCTTGGTGCGATGCCTGATTCATAGAAAATTAGTGGAACGCAAAAAGCTTGGTGCAATGATTTTGTAATAGCAAATGGTGCGATGAAGAGACCTTGATGAAATGCCTTTGTAGTAGCGAATATTATTAAATTCCTGCACTCAAAGGAAAATTGTGAGTTACAAAATTATCTTCATGCTTGCTTGGCTTCATCTTTTCTTTGTCTGAGTTTTGCGATTTAGGCTTGATGTTTAGCTTTGGACCATCACGCAGATGGTCTTGATCGAGAATGGCTAGAGCTTGCCCATGATTTACTCAAAGAAAATTAGTTAGTATAATATAAAATGGTTGGCTTGCATTGAACATCACAGTTTTGGCTTTGAATCTGCATTTCTTGTTGTCATGGCAGGATGCGAATGCAACAAGTATTTGGCGCGGACCATCAACTTATAAGTTGTTGAACTTTGCTGGTTTCTAGATGCTTGCCCCAGTTTTGGCAATGGGAGAAACTAAAAATTTTATTATGATGAAACCGAACTCAATAATGGGCTGCCTACTTATCCCGTAGGAATCAGGTCTGAAGTAGTTCATACAAAATTTTAACAAAAGTACATGAAACAGAGTCAATCATGAGAGGGTGGAAAAATAGCAGTGATGGAGAATTCTATCAATCATCTTGATTGGCTTCACGTTTTCTCTTCAAAGGTCTTGGTGCCAACTTAGAAGGATGTCACGACCCTAAACCCGGACCCAGTCATGATGGCGCCTCTCGTAAAGACAAGGTCAGCCGACACAACACCCAATTCCTTTTAACAATCTAAAATACACAATTAAGTCTTTAACTCGATTTAAATCATCAATTAAGTAGTGAAACAGTACATTTTTGCAAAAACAAAACCAACACAGCCCGACATCGGGGTATCACCAGTCATGAGCATCTATCATAGAAACTACAAGTCTGAAAGAGTCTACATAATTTATTACAGAACACTAACAAGAGAAAATAAATGAGATAGGGGGAGAAGCACGGGGCTGCGAACGCCGAGCAGCTACCTCCTGAACTCCGAAATCTGCTGGAAGCTCTCAACCCTCGCAAGTAGGACCTGAAACGCCTGAATCTGCACACGGGGTGCAGGAAGTAAAGTGAGTACTCCAACTCAGTGAGTAATAATAATAAATGCAGACTGAGTAATAAGAAATCACATAAATGCACATCAACAGGCTATAAAGAAGCAGTAAAAGCCAGTAAAAACAATGAAGCAATAAAAATATGTGAAGTCACTTTAGTTCAGTTCAAACTCCTTGAAAATGCCTTTTAATAATTAAGAAGGTAAATGACAGGCAACTAGGAAAGATAAATACATAAAGAACCGCCCCTCGGGCACAATGTCAACAAAATCCTCCCCTCGGGCACAATGTCAACAAAATCCGCCCCTCGGGTAATATTATAGATAACACCAGCCCCTCGAGCTATATCTCACATCTCAATGGGTACCCGCACTCTCTAGGGGTGTGCAGACTCCTGGAGGGTCCCCTTATGGCCCAAGCGCAATATCAAGCCATCTCGTGGCATAATCACATAGACTCTTGGCCTCATATCAACAAGCCACCTCATGGCGTACAAATCTCAGGCCCTCAGACTCATAATCATAATCAGTGTTTCCTCACAACATAAGCCCTCGGCCTTACTCAGTCAGAATCTCATAAGCAACTCGAGCAATAGTAAAATATGATGCTCATCCCAAAATATCATTTAAAATATCATTTTAAGTGTAAAAGCAGAGTAAACATGGGTGAGTTATGAAAATAGTAGAATATAGCATGACTGAATTCAAGTATAAAGTCAAAACAGTGAGAAAATATCTGTAAAAATTCCCTGAGGGTCCAAATAGTTGGCACGAGGCCCAAATATGGCATTCAGCCCAAAACATGATGATAGCAAATAGTTTGCAATCAAATACGCGATAAAACAATCATTCGGGATGGACTAAGTCGCAATCCCCAACGGTGCCCGACCCCACGCTCGTTATCTAGCGTGTATGCCACCTCAATATAGCACCACGATGTGCAATCCAGGGTTTCATACCCTCAGGACAACATTTAAAATCATTACTCACCTCAATCCGGTCCAAACTCTAGCCCGCGACACCTTTTCCCCTCGAATCGTCCTCAACTCGCATCAAATATATCCAAAATCAGAATCACGACGTCAAAATATGCTAATGGAACGAAGCCCATGCAAAAATAATCAATTTACAACACAAATCCGGAAATTACCAAAACCCGACCTCCGAGCCCACGTCTCGGAATTCGATAAAATTCACATCAATAGATTCCTCATCTCCCCACGAGTTCAT
Organism: Nicotiana sylvestris; assembly: GCF_000393655.2. Lineage (NCBI taxonomy): Eukaryota > Viridiplantae > Streptophyta > Magnoliopsida > Solanales > Solanaceae > Nicotiana > Nicotiana sylvestris. The sequence continues at coordinate 108,628,124 of NC_091068.1, forward strand.
ACATATCAAAAGACCCAAAAATCCGACCAACAATGGCCCCTCAAATCCTCAAGTCTAGGTCTCCAATACCAAGCCCTAATTTTTCCAATTTTAACCCTTAATTTCCATTAACTACCGCTCTAATCCGTGAAATAATGCCATATGATCTATTATTAAACTCAAAATTTTACCTCCAGACGATATCCCTTGATTCCCTCTTCAAAATCTCCCAAAAAGCTCCAAAACCGACTTGAAATTGTGAAGAACAACTCAAAAATCACGAAGGATTTATTTTATACCTTCTAGCCCAGGGATTCCGCACCTGCGGCCAATTCCCCGCTTCTGCGGTACCGCTTTTGCGGTCCATGAACCGCTTCTGCGGTTTTCACTTAAGTCCTCCACTTTTGCATCTGCGATGCCCAATCCGCACCTGCGCCATCGCAGGTGCGGCTCTTCAACCGCTTCTGCGGTTTCTGCCTTCCTAGGCCTTTTCCGTTTCGTGACTCAAATCTCGCTTCTGCGAGACCGCACCTACAGTCCCCTAGCCGCAGGAGCAATGGGAAAACTTCAAATGACCTAAGTTCCCAAAATCTCCCGAATTACACTTTTGATCAAAAAGTATACCAAACTACGTCCGAATGACCTAAAATTTTGCACAATCTCACCTATCAACCTGAAAATGCCAAAATTCCAATTTTGCCAATTCAAGTCTAAGTCTACTCCGGACCTCCAAAACACATTTCGATCACGCTCCTAAGTCTCAAGTTACCTTTCGAAGCTATCCGAACTATCGGAACTCACATCCGATCCCTCTAACTCATAAGTAAACATCCAGTTAACTTTTCCAACTTAAGCTTCCTCAAAAGAGACTAAGCGTCTCAAACCTTCTCAAAACCTCTCCGGACCCGAGCCGACCAATATGATCATATATAGAACCGATAGACAAAGCAATAAGAAGCAGAAATGGGGGAAATAGAGCAGTAACTCATGAGATGACTGGCCGGGTCATCACATCCTCCCCCTCTTAAACAAACATTCTGATAGCATCCTAGGATGCTCAACTCTATTAAAGGACAAGGATGAAACTTTCGAATCTCAAAGATGGCCTTTAACAAGATGCCAAGCTAAAGAATTACAAAACAAGGTCATTAGACTTCAAGTGAAAATAAAGAAGCTATTAATTGGTAGGAAGAGCTCAAGGATAAAGTATGTGAATTGGCTAGGTGATAGCATTAAGAACAAGGATAGAGTTTTGGAAGCTCCAAGGCCACGTACAAGATCTCAAGTTAAAGAGTTGCAAACTAAGTTTGCTAGACTTCAATGGCAAATAAAGAAGCTTTTAATTGTAGAGGAAGAGCTCAAGACCAAAGGAGATGAATTGTCCAAGTTTTACAATTATTTGGTGGTCCAAATTGAAGTCCAAGAGGAGGAAGATTGGGTCACCAAATCAGCCCTTGAAGTCCACCAAAAAGGGCTCAAAATAAGTTTAAAAGAGGTCCAAAAGGAGGTGTTTCAAAAGGATCCCAATTGGAGTCCAAACCAATGGCCCAAACTAGTTGTTTTAAGGCCCAAATCTGCCTCAAAGGGTCTTGGCCGCCCCTCACCTAATTTTGATGGCTTTTGTTACCCCTTAGGAGCCCTCTACCTAAGTTTGATGGCTATTGTGACCCCTTAGCAGCCCCTACCTAATTTAGATGACTCTTTAGCAACCCCCTACATTATTTTAAGGGTTTTTTACTCCTATAAATAAGGAGTTCTTCTCATTCATAAGGGACTACATTATTGATTAAGTATATCATACTTTGAGAGTTCTTTTAAACCTTTGTTACTTATGCTTTGAGATTTATCTTTCAACCTTTACTAGTTCATAGTCAAGGTAGTAAGATTACTTCTCTTTTGTGATATCTTTGATTCCTTTGTGGTATTCTTAGAAGGCGGTTAATACTAGTTATTAATTGTTGTCTCAAGTTACTCGTAATGCGGTCAAGATCCGAATCTATTGTTTTGATTTGCTTTTAAGTAAAGGCGTTTGATTTCTTCCATAAATCAAGACGTTGTTACTTTGATCTTGTCAAGGCTATAGAACTTGCGTTCTTGGAAATTCTTTCCTTGAATTTTCCCATATCCTTTATTTTCATCTCTTTAATTCTAGTTGTTCGATTCCTTGTTGTTATTGCTTCCGTATTTACTTCTCAAATTCTTACTCTAGTTTGGATTTCCTACTTAGTTGTTATCAAGTGGTATCAGAGCTGTTCTATCAAGATTTTGTTCTTGATAATTCTTGGGATTTGTTGAGTACTAACGGTAAAGAAAAAAATGAAAATTAGTTTTTAGAACAAAAAAATAGAATTGCATGCTCTTCGGGATATTTCTTTTGTACCTAATTTATTTCCAAAAATTAACAAAGGAAACAAGAAGAGGGGATCCTAGATTTTCTTACTCCTTCTAATCTAAATATATAATCCTTTCCTTTTTGTTCGTGTCTTGTTTCAACCGAGCCTAATAGTGCTAGGATTTGGTTTTTCTTTCATTAGTTCCCCAAAAATCTGAATTTTACTACTAAGAACTTCATACGAGTTAGGTTTAACTATAAATCTACAAAGTATTTTGTTCAAAGGTTATTTTGAGAGAAAAAAAAGGGTAAAGTGTGTGAGAGAACAATTGAGAAAAAAAACAAAGAAGCCAAATTTGAGAGATACATATTTCCTTTAATCTATGTCAAGATGTCTCAAATAGGTAGCTGCAGTGGAAGGAGTAGATCTATGACTCAACAACTTGAAAGGTCGATATTACAATATGTCGAATGGAAAGAAGACAATGGTAAAGTTATTTTTCAAACAAGAGCTAAAGTGATGTCTACAATTTATACCCTTAGAATTGACAAAGCATTTGACTATAACTTAATTAGCACTTATATGGTTGAGAAATTGAACTTGCCTTGTGTTGAACATATTGATTCCTACATGTTGAAAGGAGTAAAGGTAGATAAAAGAGTGTTATTACCATTCTCTATTGGAAGGTATGAGGATGTGATTTGGTGTGATGTCATTCCCATGAATCGTTTTCATATCTTGTTGGGAAGGCCATGGAATATCTATAGAAGTGCTTCATATAGTATCGAAAAAAATAGATACTCTTTTGAGGTTAATGGGAAGAAACTCAGTCTTGGACCTTTGACTCCCTCACAAATTTGTGCAGATGAAAAGATTGTTAAAAAGAATATGGAAAAATACGAGAGAGAAAAGAATGAGAGGAGTAAGGGAGTGCATGTTGACATTCCAAGAGAGGAAAAAGGAGAGGTTGTCTTGAGTAAAAAGAGTGGGATGTCAAGTGAGGTAAACAATGATCTTGAGAAAAAAGAAAAGAGAGAAAGCAATAAGAGAAACAAAGTTTGTAAGGTAGAGAGAGAGAAACAAGAGAGATTGAGTGAAGGAAAAGAACTCTTTAGTGAGAGAAAAGAGGCTAAGGGTGAGGAAAACATTAGTCTTGCGATAAAAGCCAAAGAGAGTGTAAGCAAGAAAAACGTTTCTTTACTTCCTAACCCATTAACTCTTTCTTGTTTTAGTTCTTGTGATTTTGTGCAGCCACGTGATGAAATACCTTTTGAAAGGAGTGGTGAGGCGCAAGAGATGGTGGCAAAAGATCCAATTGGATTCCAACATAAATTCGGCAATATCAATTCTTGTTGGATGGTGGAAGACAAAAGCTTGATTAAATTCTTTGTTATTAAACCTTTTGACTATTTCGATTCTTATTTACAGGGTTATGACATGGAGTTGCCTAAAAGCATTGCTAAGGTGGAGCCATTGCATAAAAGAATACAAGGTGATGATGTTCCATTGGTAAATAAGTCCAAGTATGGTATGTATAATTGGTTTATTTGCATTCTTGGTCTTTCTAGAACACCTAAGGTATTTTTGGAGGTAATGAATTACACTCTTATTTCTTATATTGGTGACTTTATAATTTTTGTAGATGATGATATTTTGATGCACATCAAGTCATTAACTATAATATCTAAGTTAATGTGTAAGAGTAATTCGCTTCCTTTTGAAATTGTGTATGACATAGATGATTACTTATTCCAACTTGGTGGAAAGAGGCATGGAATTTCTGTGAAGAGGCTTGCAAATGAGTTAAATATTTCTTCTTATCTTATTCAAGTGGCTAATGAGTTTTCATGTGCTAAAGAATGTGATCTTTGTTATGTGATGGGGAGTCATTCTTCAAGTCATGTTCATTGTAAGATTGTAAAAGTATTTGTTTCTAGTAAAGAGGATATGCATGATTGTTGTAATACTGGTGATCAAATACTCTTTCATGTAGAGGAATCCATGAGATTTGTAATTGTAGATAGTAGTCTATATCATGAATGTATCTTGTTTGATACATGTGGTAGATGTACTTATAATAAATGGATGTGTAGTCACTCTTTTATAATTTCTTTGTCATGTATACTCATGGACTGCTGTACCGACAAGATCGAATTGCAAGTTCCATTGCATGGTACATCTAAGAGAGGTTTTTATTGTTTTAATCTAGGTAGACATAAATTTATTGGGATGATGATGTCCATATGCTTTATAAAGGAGTATTTACACCAATTAAGATTGATTGGAATAAATGGACACATTGTCACTATCTTGTTTTATTCCTACTATTTTTTCAGATTAGTGGATACCATTTACTAGTGCGTGTTTTCTTTTTCTTGCAAGGTCGAAACTCGAGGACAAATTTTCTTCAAGAAGAGGGGAATGATAGCATCCTTGGAAGCTCAACCCTATTCAAGGACAAGGATGAAACTTTCGAATCTCAAAGATGGCCTTTAACAAGATGTCAAGCTAAAGAATTACAAAACAAGGTCATTAGATTTCAAATGCAAATAAAGAAGTTATTAATTGGGAGGAAGAGCTCAAGGATAAAGGATGTGAATTGGCTAGGTGATAGCATAAAGGACAAGGATAGATTTTTGGAAGCTCCAAGGCCACATAAAAGATCTCAAGCTAAAGAGTTGCAAACTAAGGTTGCTAGACTTCAATGGAAAATAAGGAAGCTTTTAATTGTAGAGGAAGAGCTCAAGAACAAAGGAGATGAATTGTCCAAGTTTTACAATTATATGGTGGTCCAAATGGAAGTCCAAGAAGAGGAAGATTGGGTCACCAAATTAGCCCTTGAAGTCCACCAAAAAGGGCTCAAAATAAGTTTAAAAGAGGTCCAAAAGGGGGTGTTTCAAAAGGAGCCCAATTGGAGTCCAAACCAATTGCCCAAACTAGTTGTTTTAAGGCCCAAATCCGCCTCAAAAGGTCTTGGCCGCCCCTCACCTAATTTTGATGGCTTTTGTTACCCCTTAGGATCCCCCTACCTAAGTTTGGTGGCTATTGTGACCCCTTAGCAGCCCCTACCTAATTTAGATGACTCTTTAGCAACCCCCTACATTATTTTAAGGGTTTTTTTACTCCTATAAATAAGGAGTTCTTCTCATTCATAAGGGACTACATTATTGATTAAGTATATCATACTTTGAGAGTTCTTTTGAACCTTTGTTACTTATGCTTTGAGATTTATCTTTCAACTTTTACTAGTTCATAGTTCAAGGTAGTAAGATTACTTCTCTTTTGTGATATCTTTGATTCCTTTGTGGTATTCTTAGAAGGCGATTAATACTAGTTATTAATTGTTGTCTCAAGTTACTCGTAAAACGGTCAAGATCCGAATCTATTGTTTTGATTTGCTTTTAAGTAAAGGCGTTCGATTTCTTCCATAAATCAAGATGTTGTTACTTTGATCTTGTCAAGGCTATAGAACTTGCATTCTTGGAAATTCTTTCCTTGAATTTTCCCATATCCTTTATTTTCATCTCTTTAATTCTAGTTGTTTGATTCCTTGTTGTTATTGCTTCCGCATTTACTTCTCAAATTCTTACTCTAGTTTGGATTTTCGACCTAGTTGTTATCACGTTCGTCCTCGAACGAATCAAGAAACATACTTGAAGCCTCAAACAGGTGAGGATATCTGCTCTGCATCTCCCACTCGGTATCCCAGGTAGCCTCCTCCATGGGCCGACCTCTCCACTGCACTTTCACTGAAGCTATATCCTTTGATCTCAACTTTCGAACCTGACGCTCAAAAATAGTTGTTGGCTCCACATCATAAGTTAAATCACCATCCAATTGAACTGTGCTAAAATCCAGAACATGAGACGGATCCCCAATATACCTCCGGAGCATAGAAACATGAAATACTGGATGCACACTCGACAAGCTGGGTGGCAAAGCAAGCTCATAAGCCACCTCCCCAATCCTCCGAAGCACCTCAAAAGGCCCAATGAACCGAGGACTCAATTTACCCTTCTTCCCAAATCTCATAACACCCTTCATGGGCGAGACCTTCAACAGAACCTTCTCACCAACCATGTAGGACACATCCCGAACCTTCCTGTCAGCATAACTCTTTTGTCTCGACTATGCTGTACGAAGCCTCTCATGAATTACCTTCACTTTTCTAAAGCATCCTGCACCAAGTCTGTCCCCAATAGCCTAGCCTCACTCGGCTCAAACCAACCAACCGGAGATCTACACCGCCTCCCATATAAAGCCTCATATGGAGCCATCTGAATACTCGACTTGTAGGTGTTGTTATAAGAAAAATCTGCAAGCGGTAGAAACTGATCCCATGACCCTCCGAAATCAATGACATAAGCATGCAATATGTCCTCCAATATCTAAATAGTGCGCTCGGACTGCCCGTCCGTCTGAGGGTGAAAAGGTGTGCTCAACTCAACCTGAGTACCCAACCCCGCTGCACAGACCTCCAAAACTGCAAAGTGAACTGAGTGCCCCTATCTGAAAGGAAGGAAACTGGGACACCATGCAAACGAACAATCTCCCAAATATAGATCTCTGCCAACCGCTTTGAAGAATAGGTAGTATACACATGAATGAAGTGCACGGACTTGGTCAGCCGATCCACAATCACCCAAATAGCATCGAACTTCTTCAAAGTCCATGGGAGCCCAACTACAAAGTCCATGGTGATCCACTCCCACTTCCACTCTGGAATATCCATCTGCTGAAGCAAGACACCCGGTCTCTGATGCTCATATTTTACCTGCTAATAATTGAGACACCGAGCTATAAATCCCACAATGTCTTTCTTCATTCTCCTCCACCAATAATGTTGTCTCAAATCTTTATACATCTTCGCGGCACCTGGATGAATGAAATACCGCGAGCTATGGGCCTCCTCCAGAATCAACTCCCGAAGCCCATCTACATGGGGCACACATATCCGGCCCTGCATCTTCAACACCCCATCATCACCAATTGTCACATCTTTGGCATCATCGTACAGAACTATGTCCTTAAGGACAAGCAAATGCAGATCATCATACTGGCACTCTCTGATGCGATCATATAAGGAAGACCGAAAAATCACACAAACCAATACCCGACTGGGCTCCGAAATATCTAACCTCACGAACCGATTGGCAAGGCCTGAACATCAACTGCAAGAGGTCTCTCCCCAACTAGAATATATGCCAAACTCCCTATACTCACCGCCTTTCGGCTCAAAGCATCGGCCATCACATTGGCCTTCCCCGGATGGTACAATATAGTGATATCATAATCGTTTAGCAACTCCAACCATCTCTGCTGTCTCAAATTGAGATCCTTCTGTTTGAACAAGTGCCGAAGGCTACGATGATTAGTAAACACCTCACAAGACACACCATACAGATAATGCCTCCAAATCTTTAGCGCGTGAACTATGGTAGCCAACTCCAAAAAATGAACAGGGTAGTTCTTCTCATGGGACTTCAACTGACGAGAAGCATAAGCAATAACTCTACCCTCCTGCATCAAAACACACTCAGTACCAACTCTCGAAGCATCACAATACACAGTATATGAACCTAAAGCTAATGGCAAAACTAACACTGGAGTCGTGGTCAAGGTTGTCTTGAGCTTCTAAAAGCTCTCCTCACACTCATCCGACCATACAAATGAAGCACCCTTCTGACTCAACTTGGTCAAGGGCAATGCGATAGATGAAAATCCCTGAACAAACGTGCGATAATAGCCTGCCAAACCAAGGAAGCTGCGAATCTCTGTGGCTGAGGACGGTCTGGGCCAACTATGAACTGCCTCTATCTTCTTCGGATCAACCTGAATACCCTCATTGGACACCACGTGCCCTAAGAAAGACACTAAACTAGGCCAAAACTCACACTTGGAGAGCTTTGCATAAAGCTTATCCTCCCTCAATATCTGCAACACAACTCTCAAATGCTCCGTGTGCTCCTCCTAACTATGCGAATACACCAGAATATCATTAATGATGACTATGACAAACGAGTCGAGATAAGGCCGGAACACGCTGTTCATCAAATACATGAACGCTGCTGGGGCATTGGTCAGCCCAAAAGACATCATCAAGAACTCATAATGACCATATCGGGTCCTGAAAGTCGTCTTAAGAATATCCGAGTCCTTGATCTTCAACTGGTGATAACCAGAACGGAGATCAATCTTGGAGAACATTGTCGCTCCTTGAAGTTGGTCGAATAAATCATAAATGTGAGGCAAAGGATACTTGTTCTTAACTGTTACTTTGTTCATCTGCCTATAATCAATGCACATCCTTATTGTGCCATCCTTCTTCTTCACAAATAGAACCGACACACCCTAAGACGACACACTAGTCCAAATGAATCCCTTATCAAGGAGTTCCTGAAGATGCTCCTTTAACTCCTTCAACTCCGATGGTGCCATACGTTACGGCAGAATAGAAATGGGTAGAGTGCCCGACACCAGGTCAATACCAAAATCAATATCCCTGTCTGGTGGCATGCCTGGCAGGTCTGCAGGAAACACATCGGGAAAATCCCTCACAATTGGAAAAGAGTCAATACTGGGAGTCTCTGCATTGACATCCCTCACAAAGGCTAGATACGAAAGACAACCCTTCCCAACTATACGTTGGGCCTTCAAGAATGAAATTACCCTACTGGAAACATAATCATTCAAACCTTTCCACTCAATCCGTGGCACACCCGGTATATCCAATGTCACTGTCTTAGCATGACAGTCCAGAATAGCATGACACGGAGATAGCCAATCCATGCCCAAAATAACATCAAAATCCACCATACATAATAGTAAAAGATCCACTCAGATCTCCAAACTCTCAATAGTCACCACACACGACCGGTACGCACGGTCTACAACAACAATATCGCCCACCAGAGTAGATACATGAACATGTGAAACATGAGACTCGCAAGACGTATCCAAATAACGAGCAAAGTATGATGACACATAAGAAGAGGTGGAACGGGGATCAAATAATATAGAGGAATCTCTGTAGCAGACTGAAACAATACCTGTAATAACAGTATCGGAAGCAATAGCATCGGGTCTAGCTGGAAGTGCATAGAAACGGGCCTGACCGCCACCTGATCGACCTCCCCCTCTAGGGTGATGATCGCTGCCTACTCCGCACTACTAAAAAGTAGGAAAAGAGGGTCGCAATAGCTTTTACCCGATTTGTGGGTTGGGATCAATTTCCACATGGAACTAGAAATGGAGTCGAGTATCTATTTAGATTGGGATTGTGTAGTTGTTCCAAATATCACTTCCAATCATTTTTGGTTTTTCTTTAACAAACTACTATTATAAACTACTAATTATAAATGCAACTAGATTATGCTAAACGAGAATTGCTAAAAGTTATATCTAATAGATAAAAAGGCACTAGGGTAGTGGCATCCTCCTAGGTGGCTAATTGACGAGTAATTGCTTCTAAGGCATGATTGACATAATTGGGGAAATATGCTATAACCGCTGCACGATTTTACCCACTCTCACACCTCTCGGTAGAAAGAGTGATTTTGCCCAATTGACTTTCTCAAGACCAAATGGGTAGGCAATTTTGCTCAAGCAACTAGGGTTCAAGTTGGGTAATTACTCTCTCGAGGTTTAACCCTTTAATTGGGACTATCAATTCTCTTGAGTCCATCCCAATTCCTTGTTAGGTTGGAGACTTAGGCTCTATTTCTCAAGAAGAACCAAGTCAACTTAGCACAAGCTGGTGTTTGCAACCGCCAATTTATAAATTAAACCATAAAATTGACCCAAATAACAAACACCCATAGTCAATCTAGCCCTAAATCACAATACCCATCAATTACCCACACTAGAGTTGAGCCACAACCCTAGCTAATGGGTCTAGTTACTCATGCTTGAAGAGAAAAACAGAGAAATAGATGAAGATAAAGACATATTAATTAATTGCTAAAGTAAATACAAAGATTCAATGATAAAAACTAAGTAAAAATGCCCAAAATGGCTACAGATGGTCTTCTCACGAGCGCAGCTCAGTTCAGAAAATAGCTGATACCCTAAAAATGGAAAAAGGTTCTATTAATACTAAGCTGGAAAAATTGGACAAAAATGCCCCTGCGGGGTCAGTGCGGACGCACAAAATGGTGTGCGGCTGCACTAGGCTCTTGACTTTGAAATTTCAACTCTCTGAACCCACGCTCCACGAACCGTGCAGAATGGACCGCGGCCGCAGAGGCTTCCAATGCAGTCCACTCAGAATGGACTGCGGACCGCACAGGCTTGAACCTTGGCACTTGACATCTCTCTGAAGTTTACTTCTGCGGACCGCATAAAATGGTTGTGCGGACCGCGGTGTCTTCAGTGCGGACCGCACATTATGTACTGCGGCCGCACTGCTTTGATGCCTTCAAATCCAGCTCTCTAAATCTCCCTAGTGTGGACCGCACAAAGTGCAGTGTGGCCGTACTAGGCTTGTTTGTCCTGAGTTGTCTTGTCTTTGGTACTTGCGCAGGTTTCACTCCTTTTGAGCCGATCTTTGACGTCTCGTCACTTTGTTGATCAAACCTGCAATCAAGCACAACTTATGAACCTTTTGGGACTATTTTGTAGGAATTTATAACCAAAGCGTAAGCAAGAAGGAGCATGAAACACGTCAAAATCCCTAGTTATCAACTCCCCCAAACTTAAGCTTTTGCTTGTCCTCAAGCAAACAAAATAAGACTCACCCCTTAAGGGAAAACCCAAGAATTTTCAGATATCCTAAAATAACCTCAACTAGCATCAATTGAGACTAACAATTGCCCTCAATACAAATGAATCATTAACAACATTTAACCTTTGAAAAACCATGGATCAAGTGTGACACAAGAGCATCAAGAGTTGACTCATTACATCAAAGAACTCTATCAACTACTTTGGTCATTATGGAACCCAAACTCACACATCCTCAACTCTCCCTAAGCAAACCTCACCTTTTAGAATATTGGCACACAAACCGAGGTTAATGGAAATTTACTCATCTCTCTCAAGAAAAGGTCACAAGTCCGGCTCTAAGTACCATATGCTTGCCCCTTATATAAGTATCCACTAATGTAAGCTTCATTCAACTCAAGATCATATAGGGCTTTTGTGGAGTCATTGTGAAGGTTTTTGGTTCAGGGTAGGAAATGTTTTGATCTAAGTGGGTTCCATCTTCCCTTAAGCACTTCTTTTGATTCATTTGACACATATTCTCTTGACTCTTTGAGTCTTCTCACTTCTTTCTAAGGAGTTAGAGGGACACGTTGTCACTCTTTCTTATGCAATTCAAACCGTTTCTCCTTTTTCAACTTTCCACACCATTCATTCTTTTGCTTTTCTTGAATTCCTTTTTATTCTTTTTCACATTGAGCATTCTTTTCGTCTTTTGCTTTTCTTTCTTTTTCACTGCCTTTCCTTTTCTTTGTTTTTATGCCTTTTACCACTTTGTTGCCACCTTCGTCTGTCCCCCAAAACTTATACTTTGGCCATGTGCTCAAGGAAAGATCGGGTGCCAAGAAGGGGTATCTTTTAGAACGGGTATAGGCTTGTCTCATGGTTCTTGAAAAAAAAAGGTCTAAGGCTCAAAAGGGTTAACTAGGGATCATATCATTGGTAGGCTATGGAATTTTTCAAGCTATTATTTGAATCAAGGAGGGCCTATAATCACGTCTCAAATCAAAATTCACTTAGGATTTTGCCTCAACAAACATTCAGGGCAAGTTCTAGACTAGTGGCTCGGGGCTTGGACTCGCAATTCGATTTTTCACCACACAAGCTAAAGGATCGCTTAATACATAGAGTTGGGAGCCCACAATGACCTTAGATACGATTTGAGCACCCAATGGTCCCGAAAAACTACTTGATGATTGTCGGTAAACACAAGAGTCTGAAGGTCACGACTTTCACCATCCTAAACACAACATTTTGTCTTTGACCATGGGATCAAAGGCAAATGTGCTAGGCCTAAGTGAAGCTTTGCTTGAGGTATCCTTAACTATAAACTACTAAAAACAAAAACAAAAATAGTCTCAAACCCTTAAGAAGGTTGTCACGCCATCCATCATTGGGAAGAGCCACTCGGTTCACACAACACTCCACCTTTGGAAAGAACCGTGGCATTAAGAAAACCAAAGGCTTATTGAAAACGTCCAAAACAAAACAAAAGCTACGAACATAAATAAGAGGCTAAAAATGGAAAAATTTTGCAAAAATAGAATGAATATATACAATAGGGGATTTGAATATACAACGGGGATGAATATATACAATGATGTAACTTTATATATAGACCCAAAGAAAGATGAAAAATGTGATAAAAGTAACTAAATATCAAATTATATACAGACCAAATGTGAAAATCAAGAAAACATAAAATGAATCAATATATACAGTCATCCAATAATGTAGGGCGCACCCCCTCAAATAAAAGCTGGCATTGTCCCCAATGCCAACTAGTCCAAATAAGCATAAAAAATAATAGAAAAAGGATATGAAGACTCCCTATGCCGTGTCTGTCTGCATATGCTCATGGCTGGTCCCTGGGTCCTCTGTGTGCTCGGGAATCTCAGACTGGTTCCCGGTGGTCTGCTCTGCTGCTACTGGGACCTGGGCCAAGACCTCGACAGGCTGTGGAACTGGTACATCCTGTGGCTGACTAGAGGAAGCCTCCGGTGGGTCCGCCAACTGGATGATGGCACAATCTGCTCTAGGGATCTTCCTCCTCTTCGGAGGCCTCTAGGGATGCTCCGGCTGTGGATGAGCTGCTGAGACTGGGTCATCGAGCAACAGGTCCAAAGGCAGCTCGGCTGCCTTCAGTTTATGTACATCTGCCCGCAGCTCCTTCATGGACTACTTGGAAGCTCGTGTCTTCCTAAGCTTCTTATGCTCCCGAGCAAGCTCCTTGAGAGCCTTGCTGTGTGAGTCGACTGCCTTAGTCAATGTCTCCTGAGTAGTGAGTATTTTCTTCTGGTTCTCAAGTATCTCTTTCAAAGCATCCTGTATTGACTGGGGCACCTGTGGGGCTGGAGGAGCCAACTGAGCCTCTACTGTGGTAGTCAAAGTGGACAACTTAGATGAGGCAGTCTGCATCCAGTTGTTTATACTCAAAAGAGCCTGGCTCAGCCGGTGGGCAGTGATGGGATGGGCCCGGGTAGATGGTATCTCCAGGCCTGTTGATGTGGAAGGTCCGGGAGGCATCTCAGTATGAGTGGAGGCAGGTCAGCTGGGGTCTCTACCACAAATGGCTCTTCAGACTGGCCAGTTGGGGCAGAAGTAGGGGCTTTGTAGTTCTTGTCCTTGGGGTTGTCATTCCCCTTCAAGTTGTACCAGGAGAACGAGACTGTCGCCTTGACCTTGATATCATATGGCCTCTTGTCTACCTGCAAGTCCCAGAAGTACACAGTAAGGGTGTTGGGGAAGGGATAGTTCCGGTCGCTCTCGGCAACCACTATAGAAATGATCCGGTACATCACATTCCCCACGTTGATGGGGTACCCATCCCTAATAGAAGCAACCAAAACAACCCGGTGGATAGGAAGTGTCTGGTCATGGGTAGTAGGGTCTAACCGGCTGCACACAAATGTCTCCCAGCCCCTCGCCTCAAAGTATAGGGTCCTCCATAGTATTTTGACCCCAACAGACAACCACTCCAGAATGGTACCTGGAATTGCCAAGTACTGAGCTAACCATGGATGGACCTCCTTGCCCATTTCCAGCTTTGCCATATAAAGAGACTCATCTTCCTCATTGAAACCCAGGTATTCATTGAGCGACTTCCCGTCAAACAACACCTTGAGGTTCCGAACCTTAGTCACTTTGGAGCCCTTTACGATGTGGGCTACATTACAGTAGAACTTTTTGACTAAGTGTTCATTGGCATCCACGCAGTCATCTAAAAAGTGCTCCCAACCCACTCTCATTCTGAAATGTCTATGCACATCACGGTTGTGGGGTAAAAGATCTCTGTCAATGAAACTCTGCTCCGGTATCAATTTTCTCACTGGACACCACTCCTTAAATTTGTGGTACGCCACCTGGATCACGAACCTATCCTCCCAAACTTCGGGTTTTCTAGTTCGGGCAATGCCCCCAACTTGAGGCTCACCACCCTCAGCTACCTCCTCATCCCCTTGCACTTTCTCCTCACCTCCGTCTGAACCCTTCCCAGATAATGAAGCTATGGGGGAGGTGGAGTATTCACTGCTGCCGGCTGCTGAGCCCTCAGACGACTCAGTAGAAACATGCCCTAGTGCTTGGGCAGTGGGTGATGGTGGAGGAGTGTCATCTGTCAATCTGAAACTTGAGTAGAAATGTGTTGGTGCTGAGTCTGACGAGATATCTTAGGAGGGCAGATACTCACTCTCCGACAGATCACAGGCTCTATCAGTTGCCTTAATTGCCTTTCTCATCTTCTTTATGTTTTGACGAGCCTGGGGAGTGAGTTTAACCAATCTTTGCTTCCCTCCCCGGGAGGAATCGCCTCTGCTGGGTTGTTTGGAGCCTTTACCTCTTTGTTTAACCATTATCTGCAAACACAGTCATCTCACATTGTTAGTATCAATAGAAGCAATGAGCAACATTTCTGCACAAAGAATTGCAAACAGAATTGAAAAGTTGCAGCCAGGTTGCAGAAACAGCCCAATGCGGACCGTACAAAATGGAGTGCGGCCACAGAGGGACCATCGCGGACTGCACAATAACAACCGCGGTCCGCACAGGGATGGGGTTCAGAATACCCTTCTTCTGAATCTGACCAGTGCGACCCGCACGAAATGGTACCGCGGCCGCACTGGGCCAGTGCGGACCGCGCAAAATGTAGTGTGGCCGTACTGGACAAGGGTCACCTTGACATAAGATCATTAGTGCGGTCTGCACATAGTGGTATTGCAGACCGCACTAGGGCACCGTGGTCCGCACAACCTGCCCAGAAGTGGCACTAAGTTAGGGTTCTTGATTTGCCTTAAAGTCCAATTTTCCACTAAATTATTGTCCCTACACGATTTACCCAGTCCATAAAACTACTAAATCCACAGAAATCAACCTTTAAACTAATCTAATCCTAGAGTTGAACTAATTGCGGATGAAAGAAGAAGAAGTATAAGCTAAGAAAAGGAAAATGAAAATAGAACAAAATTACAAAATTAATCATGGAATAAATGAGTGTAATGTTACCAGATTATGAGTTGGAGTAAAGTTAATCAATGCTAAGCAAGTTTTCACGATTAATATCAGGGAATGAACAATACTAATATGCTCTGAGATTTAATTGTTGCGAAAAGAGTAAAAAGAGGGTCCCCAAGGTCTATTTATAGAAAAGCCCCTGGGGCCCAGCCTCACCTACCAGTGCGGACTGTACAAAATGAACCGCGGTCCGCATTGGATTGTTATGATCAAGCTTGGCCCAGTATCCCACTGCGGTCCGCACAAAACAGATCACGGCCGCAGTGGTCCACTGTGGACCGCACAAAGTGTAGTGCGGCCGCAGTGGCCAAATTTAGAGAGGTATCACTTTGGTCTTCACCAGTGCGAACCGCACAGAGTGTAGTGCGGCTGCACTGGCAACTTCAGAGACTGAACATTTTCTTACTATGTCTTGCACTGCCTCAACACAATCCCTGCAACATCTAACAACCAGTAAGCCCAAAAATCAATCTTATACTACAAAGAAAATCAAAGAAAACAAGAAGAAAAACATATGGGTTGCCTCCCAAGAAGCGCCTGGTTTAACGTCGCGGCACGACGCATGTTACCACCACATCACTTGAGATGAAGGAGCGCCACCACGTGGCTGTCATCAAACTTTCCAAGATAATGCTTGACCCGGTGCCCATTAACTCTGAAGACTTCACCATTTTTGTTTTACAAATCAAGAGCACCAAAAAGGGTCACAAACACAACTTCAAACGGTCCACTCCATTTGGATCTGAGCTTTCTCGGAAACAGATGTAACCGGGAGTTGAACAAGAGAACCAAATCACCTACGTTGAACTCTTTTCCACGAGTATATTTGTCATGAAGGTACTCCATCTTGTCCTTATACAAGGACGAACTGGAGTAGGCATGGAATCTAAATTCATTGAGTTCATTGAGTTGTTCAACACGAAGATTAACTGCAACATCCCATTCAAGATTCAACTTCCTCAAAGCCCACATGGCCTTGTGCTCTAACTTAACTGGAAGATGTCATGCTTTCCCAAACACCAACCAATACGGAGACATCCCAATCGGAGTTTTGTAAGCCATCCGATAAGCCCATAGAGCGTCATCCAAATTCTTCGACCAATCGGTCCTATTTGCATTGACCGTTTTTGACAAGATACTTTTCATTTCTCTGTTGAAGACTTCCACTTGGCCACTAGCTTGAGGATGATAAGGGGTCGAAACCTTATGATTGACACCGTACTTGGAAAGCAATGTGTCGAAAGCTTTATTGCAAAAGTGAGACCCCCCATCACTAATAATCGCTCGAGGAGTGCCAAACATTGTGAAGATGCTCTTTTTAAGAAATGCAACAACACTCCGGGCTTCATTGTTAGGCAAAGCCATGACTTCAACCCATTTTGAGACATAGTCAAACACCACGAGAATGTAAGTATTCCCACAAGAGCTAACAAATGGACCCATGAAATCGATGCCCCACACATCAAAGATATCCACTTCAAGAATGGTATTGAGAGGTATCTCATCCCTTTTTGAAATTCCGCCCGCTCTTTGGCAATCGTCATACCTCTTCACAAAATCACCCGCATCTTTGAACAAGGTGGGCCAATAGAATCCACAACTAAGAACTTTCGAGGCGGTCCTCACCCCACCATGATGGCCACCATAGGGTGAAGAATGGCAAGCCTCTAAGATACTCAATTGTTCTTCCTTTGGGACACATCTACGAATCACAACATCCGTGAAGAAATCCAATCTATCCCGCTTGAGCTTCTTCCTTTGGTTAGAAGAGAGCTCACACGGGATTACTCTAGTCACAAGGTAATTGGCAACATCAGCAACCCATGGTATATCATTCATTGACACCGCAAGGAGTTGTTCGTCAGAAAATGAATCATTGATCTCAAGGCCATCACAAGGCCTCCCTCCTCCTCCAAACGGGACAAGTGGTCCGCCACTTGATTCTCACTACCTTTCCGGTCCACAATTTCTAGATCAAACTTTTGAAGTAGTAACACCCATCTCATCAATATTGCCTTGGAGTCTTTCTTTGTCATCAAGTACCTAAGGGCGGCATGATCGGTGAGCACTATAACTTTGGCCCCATAAGATAAGGTCGAAACTTTTCCATTGCAAACACAATAGCCAACAACTCTTTCTCGGTGACTGTATAGTTCCTTTGAGCCTTATTCATGGTCTTTCTTGCGTAGTACACCGGATGAAACATCTTGTTAACCCTTTGACCCAAAATAGCCCCAACCGCAATGTCACTTGCGTCACACATGAGCTCGAAAGGCAAGCTCCAATTTGGTGCGGTAATGATAGGGGTAGTGGTCAACTTAAGCTTGAGAAGCTCAAATGCTTGCATACATCCCTCATAGAACACAAAACTTTGCATCCTTTTCTAGTAACTTACACAAGGGGTGTACCACTTTTGAAAAATCTTTTATAAACCTCCGATAAGAACCTGCGTGTCCAAGAAAACTCCTCACCCCTTTGACAGAAATGGGGGGAAGAAGCCTTGAAATCACCTCTATCTTAGCTTTGTCAACTTCAATTCCATGCTTTGAGATTTTGTGACCCAACACTATACCCTCTTCAACCATGAAATGACATTTTTCCCAATTGAGTACAAGGTTTGTGTCTTCACACCGGGCCAACACTTTATCCAAATTACCCAAACACTCATCAAAGGAATCACCAACCACGCTGAAATCATCCATGAAGACCTCCAATATATCTTCCATCATGTCGGTGAAAATAGTCATCATGCATCTTTGGAATGTCGCCGGAGCATCACACAATCCGAACGGCATCCGAGAGAAAGCGAAGGTTCCATACGAACAAGTAAAGGTGGTCTTCTCATGGTCCTCTGGGGCAATTAAGATTTGATTATACCCCGAGTACCCATCCAAAAAGCAATAAAAAGCACGCCTCGCGAGACGATCAAGCATTTGGTCAAGGAATGACAATGGGAAATGTTCCTTTCGGGTCACCTTGTTTAGCTTCTGGCAATCCATACATACCATCCAACCTGTGACTGTCCGAGTAGGAATAAGTTCATTGTTGTCATTGGTCACCACAGTCATACCACCCTTCTTCGGTACACATTGCACCGGAGAAGTCCATGAGCTATCAGAAATGGGGTACACAACCCCGACATCCAACCATTTGATCACCTCTTTCTTCACCACTTCCTGCATAGCCTCTGTCACACCTCCTTTTTACACACCTGAGGGGTATAAGGGAGTTTTTCCAATTTAAGGACAATCGAAACGGGATTTATTTTATTTAAAATTCAGAGTCGCCACTTGGGATAATTTATGGCGTCCCAAGTCACCGGTTTAAATCCCGAATCGAGGAACGGTTGACTCTGTATTACAATTTGCGAACACAAAAATCCGGGTAAGGAATTCTGTTAACCCGGGAGAAGGTGTTAGGCATTCCTGAGTTCCGTGGTTCTAGCACGGTCGCTCAACTATTATATCCGGCTTAATTGTTTGATTTAGAACAATTCGAACCCATGTGCACTTATCCTTTACCGCTTTTTATTAAGAAAATCATCTTGAAACGGGTCACGCGTACGTGTACCCATTTGTTTGGCGCGTCGAAATCATGTGACGCGAACGTGTCTACAATTAATAACATTTTATTATTTAAAAAAATTGGCCAAAGTTATGCGTGCCTAAAACAAACTACGAACATTTGTCATTTTTATATGATTAAATGGTAGGCGGCGCACCTCAGACTATATGAGCTAATTTAATTTAATAACCTCCAAAAACCCATTTTTTATTGAGAAGATTTGTTCGAAGTTGCGCGAACGCATACTCCGAATTGTTTTTAGAATTGTGATCATGTCACGTGAACGTGTCCACGACTATGATAATCCATTAAACGTGCCTAAAGCAAATTACGATAATTGGTTATTTGTTGTCTTTAAATCATAAGAAATTAGTAGAGGGCCATGCATTTATAATTTTGTTTGGCACATTATATCTCGATTTGTTCTAACTTCTATACTTAATTAGGAGAGCCATAACTTTTTATGTTAAGTGTGGAACACCTCAATTTATTAATGAGCATGACTAATTGATTAAAAGACGTAAGAGGATTTTTACCTATTTTTGTACTAATGTTTAAGCTAAAATTTAAATGTCAACGGACTAGTAATAGGCGATCCATGTTTGATTACGAAAAGGCCCAGGCTAATTATAGGCCCAACGACCAACCTGCCGGTTACTACATGACTTGCGAAATAAGCAACTGGGCTTGACGTGAGCCCAGATGAAAATCCCATCGCTGAAAGGGGTTTTGGCATAACTGGGCCAAAGAATGCAACCCAGTTTCATGATCCAGTGCCAATGTTTGAGGCAAATGACATCATTCAAGAAAATCTGAGTTTGAACCAATTCTGGTAATCCTTGACTCAAATGCAAAGCATAATTTAATGTTAACGTATCTTCTAAAGTGAAAATGCAATTCCTAGTAAAAACTATTTCAACAAAACGCAACAAACGATCTCCCTATCTTGCCAAAATAGAACATTCCATGCCCAAATAACAACAGGCCTATCATCAATCGTTACTAAAATTGAAATACTGAATGAATCTTCCCTAGAATGTCATTATCTTTCACACAAATAACCTAGCTATCAAACACATCCAATTCTTACTTCAATTTCCATCAGAATACCTGGAAGGACCTCGAAACATATGTATATGTTTGGCAATATGGTTTTAACAAGAAATTTTCACTCTATACTCAGTCGAAAGCCCTTTTGAAATGCAAGAAACTCATACACAAACAGAAGCAGAACTAAATAACAGTTTGACATCATTAGATCAACACATATTACATTAAGTCCAAATAAATACTCCTGAATCAACTACATTCAGACAAGATCCAAATCCATCACTTAAAACAAATGTAATATCAAGGAAAGGAGTATGTAGAATAAGCTAGACTAGGCAAACATGAAATAAATAAAGAAAGATGACAGAATCAAGCAGTAATCAACACTAATGTTTAGTCATTTTAACTTCAACTCAGTTTACAGATCTTTACACAGAGGCTCAGTCATGCATCATTTTCAATCGCAGTTCAAAAGAGTACCTGGAATTCGAAAGAAACAACACAGGAAATGAGGAGGCAGCAGCATAACAGTAGCAAGAAGCAGTGTTTTAGCAGCAGAGACAACCAAAAATAAATCAACTTTAACCCAAGAAATGAAATGCAATACTCAACACAGCACGGCCAGAACTTCAAACCAAGATTTTACAAACTAAAATTCCATTTATTCTAAACCCAGATGAATCAGAAAGTGTTTCAGAAATCGAAAACTTCAGAAGTCAAAGACAAGCTCAATGGAACAGTAATAGCTTTTTTTAGTAGTTTCAGTTTTTCCTCACTTTTCATTCCTCTCTGTATCCAAATCTCCTCTTCGAATGTTCTCTCTGTATTCAATTCCAGTATTTTCAGAATGTTTTCTTGTCTCCCCCCCCTCAGAATCTCTTCCAATCCTCTTATAGGCATTCAATTAATGTCATCCCATTACTAGTGTCCCTTCCCTTATTTTAATTATCCCCACTAACTTACTTTCTATAAATTAATCAATTAGTGTCATTCCCATTATCAATTTCAGCTTTTCTATTTTTTAAATTATCTATACTTGCTTAGTGCTTTTTAATTAATTCAACAATGCAATTTCTACCCTACCACTATTGAGAAGCTTCCTAATTCAATTATTGACAAGTTTCCTTAGGCTAAAAGCTTATGTTATTTATCATTTCTAAGTTCTGAATTATCAGAATTACAGTAAACAAAAGACTAAAACCTTCAACTGGATTGAAAAATCAAATCAGCTATTAAATTGATTAACGTCATACATGAATATGAACTAAAGACAACGAACGGACAATCCACAATTTTAAACCTAATTTGACTTAATTAAATTGTTTAAAAAAGACGAGGCAGAAGTGAAATAATAACAAGAAAAAAAGAAGAAAAAAAAATAATAATAATACTGGAGAACTCACCAATTCAACGGGTTTAGTTAGCACTCGAATTTTTTCCGATTTCATCGCCAAATGATGTTAGTCGTTTGTTCTTTGTTAGAACAAGTGATTAACACCATTTTGCAACAAAACCGGGCCCTAAAATTATCAAAAATCCTTGAGTTAAATTTGTCTTTTAGCGTGCAGACTCAAAATTTGAAATTCGACCCATTCCAACCAGATTTGAGGGAAACCAGATATGTATTGGGTATGGGGGTCAAGGAGGTTATGGGGTGTTAGTTTGGGGTCGATTGGGTAACCTAGGGTTTGGGGTTCAAACTTCGATCGAAGATTCGACGAGTTTGGCTGTGATTCGAAGGAAATGGTTTGGGGATTTGGGATGGGGAGATGGAGGAGAATCGATGGTGTTAATTTGGGGTTGTTTGGGCCACCGGAACCGCCGTGAGGCGATTTTCGGTGGACGGAGGGAGGTGGTGCGAGGCGGTGGGAGACGGGGTATCTCTAGGGTATGTGCGGGGGGGAGAGATGAGAGACACCGAGGGGGTTCGAAGGGGGGTTGGGGTATGTTAGGCGTTTATATACTGGGGGGGTCGAATTTACGTCGTTCGATCAAATGAGATCAACGGCCAGGATGAAGGGGAGGGGCTAAACGTCACCGTTTGGTTAAGTGGGGGTTGGATCGGTTCTGGAAGCGGGTCGGGGTCGGGTTCTGGGCGAGGTTCTGGATCGTTCGATCACATTAAATCAAAGGTCCAGATTGAGATGAAACAGTGTCGTTTGGTTGAAGCTGGAGACGGACCGGGTTGGGGGAAGGTCTGGGCCGGTTTTTTGGGGTATTTGGGCGGGTATTGGAGTGGGTTTTTATTTGGGCTGGGGATTCTTTTGGCCCAGATTTGATTTCCTCTCTTTTATTAACTTTTTTTCTTTTCTTTTCTTCTTTTTCTTTCAAAAATTAAAACTAAAATCCTAATTAAATTATAAAACCCAAATTAACTTTAAAAATATTAATTAACTCTAAGTAATAATTATCATAAATAATTAAATACTAAATTAAAAGAAAATCACACAATTTGACTAAAAACACACAAATATGTTAATTTGTGAATTTTCATTTTTGTTAAACACCTAATTATTAATTAATTCCAAGAACGTAAAAATCAAATCCTAAATGCAGATGCTATATATTTTTTTTATATTTTTAATGCGTTAATAAAATTAAACATGCACACAAATATATGCCAACAATCAGAAAATCACACAATAATTCCTAAAAATAACAAATAATTAAAGAAAAGACCTAATTTTGGGAATTATTTTGGAGTAGTTCGTATGAGGCAAAAATCACGTGCTCACAGCTGCCCCTCTTTGTCCGGAAACACGAAGAGTTTTCGTGCAAAGATAAAGTGAGCGGATACGAGCGATTTTTGCCTGTTTGAATACTAAGTGGGAAGCATTTTTTGAAAGATTTGACTGAACCTCTGCTTCAAAGGTTTCCTACATATCCTTGGCTATAAAGGAATCAGGTCAATGTAGTTTGGGAAGTTTTGGTAGCTGGGACTACCATGAAGCTGCGATTTTATTGTTACTGCTGTTGCTGCTGCTGATACTGCCTACTGACCTCTTTATTACACCATGACAAAAATGAAGAAGCTAGACTAAGCTATAATCTATGCTTTTCAAAGATTTATTTCCAAACTTGATCTTGTGACTGATGTTGCCTCGTTGACTTGTATTTTCCTTAGAAGTTCCTTTGTGGCTGTGTTGAATGATATTCTTTGAAATGCTTTCCCTGCTTCTCCAGGCGGGCACCTGATTGCTGAACCTTTTAAATGTCTTCCTTTGATTATTGTTTCCTTTCCTCTGTTCTCCAGGCGGGCTCCTGATTATTTGAAATTTGAACTGCTTCCTCCCTTCGTTCTCCAGGCGGGCTCTTGACTACTTGAAATTTGAATTGTATTCCCTTGTTCTCCAGGTGGGCTCCTGATTGCTGAGACTTGAAATGTATTCCCTTGTTCTCCAGGTGGGCTCCTGATTGCTGAAACTTGAATTGTATTCCCTTGCTCTCCAGGTGGGTGCCTGATTGTTGAAACTTGAATTGTTGTTCCTTGTTCTCCAGGTGGACGCCTGATTACTGAATCTTCAACTGCTTTTCCTTGTTCTCCAGGTGTACGCCTGATTGCTGATACTTTAACTGTTGTTCCTTGTTCTCCAGGTGGACGCATGATTGCTGATACTTCAACTGTTCTTCCTTGTTCTCCAGGTAGATGCCTGACTTCAACAAAAATAGACAAAACAAAAGAAAGTTTTCTGCCCCAGTTTGGTAGTTGGGCGCATCTGTGAGTGTTAAACTGAAGCATATTACCAAATACTGATAAGAATTTGAAAGTTAGGTCCCATTATCCAGGGGGGTCCTGACAACTCTTAACTAAACGACAATTTTAAATCTAAGCTATATCTTTTAAAGGCATGACTTCTGATAAATCTTGTTATCTAAACCAGTTTTAAACTATGTTCCATTATCCAGGAGGGTCCTGACAACTCTTATGCGAACTTTGAAACCAACTTATATTCCTTTTGGTGCACATTTGTCCTATATTTACTACTTATGATTGTTTTAGGGTTTAACCTAGGTCCCATCTTCCAGGAGGGTCCTAAAGTTTCGAATTGAGTCTTGTCTTAAAAAAAATGAAAAATTCAAAGCAACTTATATTTTCACGAAGTAGAGCTTATGCTAGATCTTGTACTAACGAATGTTTTGAATTAAAGCTAAGTCCCATTTTCCAGGAGGGTCCTGAAAATTTATACGATCAAACCTGCATGGTACTTGCTTTCCTTACAGGGTGCTTCCTGAAATACATGCCATCTTTGCCCCTGTTTCAAATCAAAGAAAATCTTGTTAGTTTAAAACGTGGTGGTTAGTTGTGGCATTCTTGCTGGGATGGTTTTCTCTTTGCCATGCTTTGCTTCAACAAACTGCCTTGAATCGGTCGAAAGAACTGTTTTGACCTCGTGATTGATCCTTAACTACAGGATCCCCAACTGTTGTTTTTCACTTCTGACCCTTTTATTCGTAACCATACATCTCTCATGATATTACTGAACCATTCCACCGATTTAACCTTTGCTTACACCCTAGGTCCCACTTTTCATCATACTATCTCCAGCATGTCCTAGCCGTATTTTGCTTTGTGCAATTTTGAATCTGGTAGTACACTTTGACATTCCTTCTTATTTGTTGGAACAAGGCTAACCTTGGAAGAGCTTTAGAGGAGTAAAAATTAACAGCAATGAAATGCGACGATTTTGAGAATTAAGAATAAAGAAGAAAATCCAAATTTGGATAACTGTTGGAGATAGGATAACGGAACTTATCTGAGTGGAGTCACTGGCACCAATGATCATGGTATGCATTTTGGATTAATCAGCCCAGTCTATTTAACCAATCTCTTTTCCAATTGTTTTACTTTGTTCTCCAAGATTTCCACAACCCAATTTTTCTTTCCGCCAACTTACGGACCTTGTTCGACTTGCAGTGCCCTGAAGGGTTTTCACCGACAAACCTCTCTCATTCGTTTATTCCTCAATTCCTTGTCGCCTTATGGTGCCCGTGAAGGTTTTCAAAGATAAGACTCTCTTATTTTTACTTTCTCTCAGCTTTCGTCGCCTCATGGTGCCCATGAAGGTTTTCACCAATAAGACTCTCTCATTTTTACTTTCTCTCAGCTTTTGTCGCCTCATGGTGCCCATGAGGGTTTTTACCAATAAGATTTTCTCATTTTTATTACTTTTCCTGCTTGGACCAGAGTGTTATCCTGGTATGAATCAACTCTATTTGCTCAACTTGGCATCTCTTGAAGACTGATCGGAAGGTCTTTCTTTGGACCGTAATGTGGGCTTTGGATGGGGTTAGAAAGAAAGGGTATCAAAGGCTCAAAACAATTTGACATGGGTTTAAAATTACAACTCTTGGAATCACATTTCTTATTACAAGTACAACTTCTACCCCAGTTTCTTGCTTAGGGATCTTTTGATATTTTATTTTACTATGACCGAACCGTGAGGCTGCCTACATATCTTTAACAGGAATCAGGTCAAACGTAGTTCATACCTGAATTTCCTTGTTGTTATACTTTCTCTTTTCACTTCTTTTCTTTTCTCTTTTTCTTTTTTTTCCTTTTCTTTTTGTTATTGATTCCAAAAGAGGGGTATGAAAGAAACAAATGCGGCTCAAAAGGGGGAACAAAGGGTAAAGTGTTTAGATAGCAGAAAGAATTGCCTTCGTCATTTCAATTTTCGAAACAATGCCAAATACAAACAATCAAAAATTATAACAAAGAAATCATACATAATATCTCTTGACTGCATCGAAATTGATAGCCATGTCTATGTATTTTCCTTCAATATCTGTTAAACATAAAGCACCATTGGACAATACTCTGGTCACAATGAATGGCCCTTGCCAATTCGGGCTGAACTTGCCTTTTGCTTCAACCTGATGTGGAAGAATACGTTTCAGCACTTGCTGACCCACTTCAAACTTTCGGGGACGCACCCTTTTGTTGTATCCTCTTGCCATTCTTTTTTTATATAACTGGCCATGACATACTGCTGCCAATCTTTTTTCATCAATCAAGTTCAACTGCTCCAAACGGGTTTTGACCCACTCATCATCATCAATCTTAGCCTCAGCGACAATCCGAAGGGAAGGGATTTCAACTTCTGCAGGTATTACTACTTCAGTGCCATATACCAACAAATAAGGAGTTGCACCTACCGAAGTACGAACAGTAGTGCGATATCCCAACAACGCGAATGGTAATTTTTCGTGCCATTGCCTCGAACCTTCTACCATTTTCCGAAGTATCTTCTTTATGTTTTTGTTGGCTGCCTCGACTGCTCCATTCGCCTTGGGACAATATGGGGTAGAATTGCGATGTGTAATCTTAAACTGTTGACATACCTCTTCCATCACGTTACTGTTAAGATTAGCACCATTATCTATGATGATCACCTTTGGGATTCCGAATCGACAGATGATATTTGAGTGAACAAAATCGACCACTGCTTTCTTGGTCACCGATTTGAAAGTTTTGGCCTCAACCCACTTGGTGAAATAATCAATGGCTACCAGAATGAACCTGTGCCCGTTGGATGCTACTGGCTCAATTGGTCCAATGACATCCATGCCCCAAGCAACGAAGGGCCATGGTGCCGACATCGTGTGTAATTCCGATGGTGGAGAATGAATCAAATCTCCGTGTATCTGGCACTGATGACATTTGCGCACAAAATTGATACAATCTCGCTCCATGGTAATCCAATAATAGCATGCTCGGAGAATTTTCTTTGCCGACACATATCCGCTCATATGTGGTCCGCAGACTCCTAAATGTACTCCGGACATGACAGCCGTAGCTTGTCTAGCATCTATGCATCTTAATAATCCAAGGTCTGGTGTTCTCTTATACAAAATTCCTCCACTTAAGAAGAATCCATTTGCCAACCGTTGAATTGTCCTCTTTTGATCCCCCGTGGCTTGCACTGGATATACCCTCATTCTGATGTACTCCTTGATATCGTGGAACCATGGTTTGCCATCAAGTTCTTCTTCAATCATGTTACAGTAAGCATGCTGATCTCGGACTTGAATATGCAGAGGATCGACATAAGCTTTGTCCGGATGGTGCAACATTGATGCCAGGGTAGCCAAAGCATCGACAACCTCATTATGGTCCCTTGGAATATGCCTAAACTCCACTGATCGAAATCGTTGACGAAGATCATGTAAACATTGTCGGTACGGTATGAGCTTCAAGTCTCGTGTTTCCCATTCTCCTTGAATTTGATGTACCAGAAGATCCGAGTCTCCCAAGACCAAGATTTCCTGGATATCCATGTCTGCAGCTAGCCTTAGACCCAAAATACATGCTCCATACTCAGCTATATTGTTGGTGTAATAAAACCGAAGCTGAGCCGTAACAGGATAGTGATGCCCCGTTTCAGAAATAAGCACAGCTCCTATCCCGACTCCTTTCATGTTGGAAGCCCCATCAAAGAAGAGTTTCCAGCCTGGTTTTTCAATTTGCTCCAGTTCATCGATATGCATCACTTCTTCATCAGGAAAATAAGTTCTTAATGGCTCGTAATCTTCATCGACCGGGTTTTCGGCTAAATGATCGGCCAATGCTTGGGTTTTCATCGTAGTCCGAGTCACATAGATGATGTCAAACTCTGTGAGCAATATCTACCACTTCGCAAGTTTCCCTATCGGCATAGGCTTTTGAAAGATATACTTCAACAGATCCAAGCGCGAAATGAGGTAAGTAGTGTAGGATGACAAATAATGTTTCAATTTCTGAGCCACCTAAGTTAGGGCACAACATGTCTTTTCTAGCTGAGTGTACTAACCTCATAAGCCGTGAACTTCTTACTAAGATAATAGATGGTCTGCTCCTTTCTGTCGGTGATGTCATGCTGCCCCAGTACACAACCAAATGAATTTTCCAAGATTGTTAAATAAAGAATCAAGGGTCTTCCTGGTTCTGGCGGAACCAGCACGAGTGAGTTTGACAAGTATCCTTTTATCTTATCAAACGCTTCTTGACACTCATTAGTCCACTTGACCGCAGCATCCTTCTTCAGCAATTTGAAAATAGGCTCACAAGTTGTCGTGAGCTGAGCAATAAACCTGCTGATGTAGTTCAACCTCCCTAACAGACTCATCACTTCAGTCTTGTTCCTCGGAGGTGGCAATTCTTGAATGGCTTTGATCTTTGATGGGTCCAACTTGATGCCTCGCCGGCTGACTATGAATCCCAACAGCTTTCCGGATGGAACACCAAATGCGCACTTGGCATGGTTAAGCTTGAGGTTGTACCTGCGAAGTCTTAAGAAGAATTTCCTCAAATCCCCAACGTGGTCGGCCTGATGCTTTGATTTTATGATCACATCATCCACATATACCTCAATCTCCTTGTGTATTATATCATGAAAAACCATAGTCATTACTCTCATATAAGTTGCCCCGGCGTTCTTCAAACCAAATGACATTACCCGGTAGCAATAAGTTCCCCATGGCGTGATGAATGCCGTCTTTTCTGCATCTTCTTCATCCATTAGAATTTGATGATTCCCGGCATAGCAATCCACAAAAGATCCTATCTCATGCTTGGCACAATTATCGATCAAAATGTGGATATTGGGTAGTGGGAAGTTGTCCTTCGGACTAGCTTTGTTGAGATTGCGGTAATCGACGCATACTCTAATCTTGTCGTCCTTCTTTGGCACAGGTACGACATTAGCCAACCAAACAGGATATCGAGTGACCCGAATGACCTTTGCATCCAACTCCTTGGTGATTTCTTCTTTAATCTTCATACTCATATCAGTTTTGAATTTCCTCAGCTTTTGCTTGATGGGAGGAAACACTGGATCGGTGGGCAATTTGTGGACCACTAGATCAGTGCTCAAGCCCGGCATGTCGTCATATGACCATGCAAAAACATCTTTGAATTCGATGAGTGCTTTGATTAACTCTTCCTGGATCTTTGGCTCGAGGTGGACACTTATTTTAGTCTCTCGGATATTATCTGTGTATCCTAAATTGACGGCTTCTGTATCATTCAGGTTGGGTTTGGGTTTTTCTTCGAAGTGAATTAAATCCTTACTAATATCTTCGAAGGCCTCATCTTCATCGTATTCTGATTCGTAGTCACAATCTACTTCTTGAACTATTATTTCGGAATCAGATTGATTTTTAAGACTGGGCTGAGGATTCCTTATGCATGCCATATCACTAGAGCCAGCGTAAAAAGAACTGTACAGAAAAGAAAAGAAAAACAAAAGAAAAACTATCAGGAATGATAAAGAAGGGGAAACTGCATTTCATTGAATGAAACAAGGTTTGCACACTTCAAACAGACTGAAAGATAAAAATCTGGATTACAACCCTGGAATGATCCAGACAAACTGAAGGAAAATCAAAATAAACTACTAAGACTCCTTTCGAATGGGGAGATAAGTGGCTTTCCAATTATTAAGCTTTGTTTCTGGCCCAACGAATTGAATTTCTGCGTTTCTAGGACCTTCACCACTTTCCACCATGTTCACACCATCAAACAACTTTTCAAATCTTTCAATTAACTCCTCGTCAGGATTAATCATAGAACTGGGAATTGTTGTTACCGGGCGACTTCTGGTACTGGACTTGACAAATGATTTGGAAAGATATGGGACTGGCTTTGGAAGGACCCATGCCTTCTATTTTAGCTTTCTGGCCTTTCTTATGTCTGTGGCAGTGTGCTTGAATCCCAAACCAAATGTTCCCATGTTTTCGGGGAGAGACACCGGCTGTATGATGCCTTGCAAAAATGAGCCCAAACCTTTACCTAGTACAAAACCATTCTTCAACATCTCATAGGCTACCATGACTGATGCAGTGATTATCTTTGGATTTGGAATGTATTTCCCCTCCGGATGTTTCTCTACCAACATCGTGTCCGAAACCTGGTAAACTCATGGTCCCTGGTCATCTTCCACTTCAATGACTGGTACAATGGCATTGCTGCGAGCACATAAGCTGTCTTCCCCATGCACAACTATTTCTTGTCTATCCCATTCAAATTTGACTACTTGGTGTAGTGTTGATGGGACTACTTTAGCGGCGTGGATCCATGGTCGACCCAACAGTAAGTTATAGGAAACAGCTATATCCAGCACCTGAAACTCCATTATGAACTCGACTGGCCCTATCGTCAGCTCCATCACTATGTCCCCAACTTAATCTTTACCTCCGCCGTCAAATCCCCGCACGCAAATACTGTTCTTATGGATCCTCTCATCTTCTATTTTCAACTTGCTTAGAGTGGAGAGAGGACAGATGTTTGCGCTTGACCCGTTGTCAACCAATACCCGGGTCACCATAGAGTTTTATCATTTTAATGTGAGGTAAAGAGCTCTGTTGTGCTCAGTACCTTCTACGGGCAATTCATCATCAGAAAACGTGACTCTGTTTGCTTCAAATATTTTGTTGGCTATTTTTTCCAAGTGATTCACAGAGATCTTATCGGGAACATGTGCCTCATTCAAGATCTTCATTAAAGATTGACGGTGCTCGTCCGAATGGATCAATAATGACAATAGGGAAATTTGAGCGGGCATCTTTTTTAATTGTTCCACTATAGAGTAGTCATGCAGCTTCATTTTCCTCAAGAATTCTTCTGCTTCTTCTTCAGTTACGGCTTTCTTTACTAGCGCTGGATTATTTTTAGCTCTTCTTAACTCCAATGGAGTAAAACACCTTCCCGAGCGAGTCAAACTCTGTACTTCACAGATTTCTTCTTTGACTTCCTTCCCTTTGTACATCACCGTTACCCGTTCGTAATTCCATGGAATAGCCTTGCTGTTGATTATTGGTAACTGGGTTATTGGCTTGATAATAACCCGATCTGCGCGGGCTCCTTCCACGATTATGATAGGTTTGCTGGCCGCTCCCAGTACAATCACCCTCACCCCTTCCTGTTTCATTGCAACTTTGCTTAAAGACCCCTTCTCAACTGCCACAAATGGCTCAACACTCTTTTTGCTCTGCTTGAGCACCAACTTCTCATCTGCTGATGGTTCATTTGTCTTGACTCCACTAGACCGAATCATCATAACGGTCTGTGATGGCTTCTTGGGTTCCTCTTCCGTATGCACTATTTTGATCATATTTGCCTCCCGGTGGGTTGGCATTAGATTCTTGTTAATATTGGGCACCTCGGGAGCTTGAACTTCAATTCTATTGGTATCAATTAAGCTCCTGTATCGCATTTTTCAAGTGCCAGCACCTTTCTGTATCATGACCCGAAGTACCAGAACAATACTCACAGCTGACAGTATAGTCAAGATTCTTTGGAGGAGGATTTGGCAGTTTGAACTGTATCGGCCTTAGCATATCTAGCTGTTTTAGCCTATGGAACAGACTAGTGTATGATTCTCCCAACGGAGTAAAGGTTTTCTTTTTCTGCAACCTTTCACCCTTGAGTGCTTGACTCGGCCTGAAACTTGGTCCGGGAGTGTTTTGGTAGGCTTGTGGATGTGGATAAGTATTTGGTAGGATAGGAGCACGCCATTGAGTGTGGGCAGGAGGTTGGTTGCATGCTTGTGCATGGTGGATGGAAAAATGAGGTTCTGGTGGGGGATAGTAGTGTTGGGGTGGATTGTGGTGATAAGTTTGTTGGTGGGGTCAAGGTTGATTGTAGTGGTAAGGTGGACCTCTGGATCCGGACCAAGTTCCTGAATCAACCATTGTTGTTTCCTCTCTCTTCTTCTTCCTAATCCCTCCTATGCCGCCCTGAATAGCCTGAGTAGTTGCTTTGATAGCCGAATAGCTCATGATTTTATTCGACTTGAGGCCTTCTTCTACCATGCCCCCCATCTTTACTACTTCGTTGAATGACTTTCCCACAGCTGAGACCAAATGGCCATAGTAAGTAGGTTCCAAAGCCTGTAGGAAGTAATCTACCATCTCACTTCCTTCATTGGGGGATCTACTCTTGCTGCTTGCTCCCTCCATCTGAAACCATATTCTCTGAAGCTTTCACTGTGCTTCTTCTCAAGTTTAGTCAAGGACAGTCGATCTGGAATGATCTCAAGATTGTTTTGGAAGTGACAAGCAAATGCTTGCGCCAGATCATCCCATGTGTACCATCTCCCATGGTCTTGACGGGTATACCATTCCAATGCTGATCCACGCAAACTCTGACTGAAGTAAGCCATTAACAATTCATCTTTTCCTCCAGCTCCCCTCATCTTGCTGCAAAAGCCCCTCAAGTGGGCTACTGGATCGCCGTGCCCGTTGTATAGATCGAACTTGGGCATCTTGAAACCTGCCGGTAATTGCACATTCGGGAACAGACATTGGTCCTTGTAGGCCACGCTGACTTGCCCTCCCAACCCCCGCATGTCTCTGAATGATTGTTCTAAGCTTTTAACTTTCCTGAACATCTCCTCCTGTTCGGTATTTTTGACTGGTTTATCAGCTTCTATCGGGAGGTCAAAGCGAGGAGTATATGAATGGGTTTCTGGAGCTTTGAAAGTGGGCTCCGGAGGGTAGTACTGGTTGTCCTGGGCCTGGAACATAGGCTCGCTAGGAGATTTGTGGAGTGTAGCTAGTGGAGGTGCCACGAAGACAGGAGTTACTGGTGGAGGAGGGTATGGAATTGGTTTAGGGGGTGAAGATTGTGGTGTATGAGAAGTGGTGCCCCCGTAGTGCTGGTAAATGGGAAAGCTCGGTGATAGATCGGTGGCAGGATGATCCTGAGTTTGAGCCGTTGGTGGGGTGGAAGCAGGGTTAGCAGGGTAAGCTGGGGGTGATTGTCCTTTAGACCAGGCCTAATACATCTCGGCCATCTGTTGCTTAAGTTTGAGCATCTCCTCTTTCATTTTATTGATATCCAACTCCTCTACCTCAACACTTGTGTCGATATCCGGGATAGACATAATTTCTGGTATTGGTCCTTTTGATCTGGTTTGGTAATGATAATGTGCCAGTATACTCTAGATAAACTAACTGCTTGAATTCTCTGGAAAACAACAAACTTGTTAGTTTTTAGAGTTTAACACATATGCAATTACACGTTGGGATGCAATGCACCTAGGCAATTAACCATTTTCTATCATGTATTTGCTCGGTTGCTTGTGTCATCCCAGCTTTTCCTGACATTTCCCTTTTATTGTCACTCACGCCTATATTTTATTTCCCTCCCCTTTTATTCTTTTGTTTTGGTTGTGGTCGAATCTTATGAAGATTGCCTACGTATCATGACCCTGCATGAATCAGACCGAGCGTAGTTCTGGTGGACGCAACTATTTATTATTTTTAACAAGCGAAACGGTACAAAGAAAGAAATGACATTACATTTGGACAACACTTTAAGAAAATGGTTTAAAAGACTCAACATGGACTTAAACTAAAACATGACTATTATATGAAAAGCTCCAACAACTATAACTACGCTTCACTCCACAATCTTTTGCTTTTAATCACTGGAACATCTGCTCACGGTGGGGCTTGACCCGGCTGACCTCCTAGTGTAAGGTGCATCCTCTCTAACTCCATTGCAAGATGATGGGCAAAAGTAGGTGCATGCTCTAGAAACCTTTCATAATCTATCCCTTGGCAGTTCACGTAACTTTGAGAAGTATAAATGGCCAAATCATGGATTTGTGCTCTGAAATCTTGGAGATTTTGGTCTTGGTTTTGCAATCGTTGTTGGCAAGTGGTGGCTATATCTCTTATGTGGTCTTCGCGATCTAAAGCTGACTCCAATTGAGCTCGAAGTCTGGCTTGATCGAGTCTTGCCTGTGCTCTCTCCCTATCAATATCTGCGTGCTGATGTTCTCTATTGTACCTTCTCATTTCTTCCAACTGTGCATGGAGTTGAGCTTCTGAATGTATCTAATGGTCCTTCTCTCTGTTGAATTGAGCCATTTCTTCTTCGAATCTCATTACTTGGCGTTCCTTACTAGATTTGGCCTCCTCATTTAACTGTAAGATTTTTTTCCTTAGCTTTGTCTAAGGATTTTTCAGTCTTTGTCAAGATGGAGTCATAATCTTGCATTTTTTCCATCAGATTGGCAATAATTTTCTGATCTTTCCAACTTCTCACTGACGCTTCAGAGGCTTTCTTCATCAGATGAAACTGAGCGTGGAGAGTTTTATTCTCGCTAATCAGACTCTTCTTTTCACCTTCTGCTTCTTGTACTTGTAAGTCTTTCTCCAAATTGAGGTTCCTCAGGCTTTCTTCTAAGGCATGAATAGTTGCTTTGTACCCCTTTTCCTTTTCTCCCCAAGCCAATCGTTCTTGGATTTTGTCATCAAAGGTTTGAACATGCGGTCTTTTTATGGGCCTTCTAGGATAAGGTTCTGGTGCATCATCCACGCGGGATCTTTTCTCAAACCACCTAGCATAACCCGGATTTATCTCGCCTTTCGCAGGATCTGGAACTTGGGTATCATCTTTCAAGTATCGACAACCATTCCAAATCTGCTGGATTAAAGCCTCAGGGAGAGTGGCTTCGGGGTGTAGTTCAATCACTTGCGCACTCAAATCTTCATCATCAGGCACCACTTGGTATCTACCTAGCTGTCTTAGAACTCTCTGTGGTGCATACGGTTGGACGCTTCTTAATCCCAACAGCAGCAAATAACTCTTCAAGGTTGACATGTGTATCACCTCTCTTACCAGGAGCCATCCCAAAGTCCACTCAATTTGACTTGCCATTAAAGATCTTAAATGGGATATCCAGGCTTCCACTCCTTCTGGAGATTTATAATCTTTTATTCTTTCTTCATAACTCTCGATGAAATTGTCCTTACTTGGACCATACTGCATGAACTTGGGGTGATGTCGGAGATATTCAATCAACCACATTTGTAACAAAATATTGCAACCTTCGAAGAATTTTGCCCCGGATTTACACAAAGTCAACGCCCGATAAATGTCTGAGAGAATGATCAGGGCAAGAGTGTGATGTTCTTTGGTAGTGAGGACTTGTACGACTCTAGCTATGCGAATATCAATCGTCCGCTCTTTGTTTGGGAAGACCATGATTCCTAGAAAAGCTACCATGAAAGCGAAGCGTCGGTGAATCTACCAGGTGTCCTTGTTTTGTTTGTTAGTAAGGCCCTTTTCATGAATTTCAAATCCATCCGGCTTTCCGAACCTTGAATATAGGAAGTTGAAAGAACAACACCCTTTGACAATGTTGCTTTTTCTGATTTGATTACTGATATTCAGAAGATCAAAGAATCGGTATACTGAGGGAGCCTTTGGGAATATAAGATTCTAGTTTCTCAAATCTCCGTCAAAACCGTAATATCCAGCTATTTCTTCTAATGTGGGAGTAAGCTCGAAATCAGAGAAGCGAAAGACATTATGAACAGGGTCCCAAAAAGTCACTAGTGCCGTAATCAAATCATTGCGCGGTTTAACTTTCATAATATCTGTGAGAGCTCCCAAATACTTAATGACCCATTTCTGACTATCTCCTCCTAACTCATGCCACCACATCTGAAGCTGAAATAGAAACTCATCTACATCTGTGAACGGCGGGTTTTGGATGGTGCTCATTTTGTACTTGTGAGTGATTTTAATTAAAAAAAATAAAATCAAGACTTATTTTGAAAAAATCATTAATATTTCTAAAAAAGTTCATTAAAAAAACACTTCGATGAAGAAGATTTAAAGGTTGTGTCTGCTAACCGGCAAAATTTTTTTTTTTTTGAAGAAAAAGAAAGAAAGGCGGTTGTTCTTGCAAAAACAGCCTTCCGACGCCCTTTTGGGGACATTCGGCATATTTTGGACAAGAATGGCATCGCCTTACTTATGACAACACAATGACATTTATGTACCCACATTTTTAATTATTTATTATCTATTTATTTCTTTATTTTATTTTATTTTTTTAAAATAGTTGGGCCCGATGTGAGTTGCCTACGTATCTCACATCCGGCGAGAATCAAACTTATGTAGTTCGTAATAATAAAACTATTTTTAAAAGAAACACAACATTTTCTTTTCTTTTCAAAATTTCGACAGAATTTCAACATATTTTGGAAATTATTTTTTCAAACACAGCCAATTTTCTTTCTCGGTTCTCACATTGATTTTCTTTTTCTAATTGTTTCCTATAAGCTGGTCAATATGCGAGTCCGAAACAAATGAATGCACAAGTAGCAAGTAAGATGCGTCAGGATGGTCTTTTCATTTCGGGTACACCTGTCCTAGACAGACCCAACCCCTTGTGTTGAGTCTCCAAAGTCAAATGCACATGATGCAAACAAACGTTCCTACTAGGGATCCGGCATGAAGCTGAGTTATTCTAAGTGTGAAACCTGGGGTATACTGTTCTAGACCTGACTTACCCAAGTGGATAGCTTGAGCCGAAGTGGGGGCAACGTACCGGGAGCACGAAAGTCTACCCGGCCTAGTTACTTGACCCAGCTTCGTTCTATTTGGTATGACTTCTAATAGAAAGGTGGGTCACGCGCACGTGTGCACCATAAATTCAGAAGACTCAGAAAGAAGAAGGGTTTCGTAACAGTTTATATATACAGTTCAGATAATATCAAAGCGGTAAAAAGCAAAATTTCACACATTAAGCACAACAAACATGTGAACAAAATAGATAAAAGAAAAAAAATAAAGTCAAATATAACAATTATTCTAAGCTCAAATTCTTGAACCCTGAACCCGAGATTCTGGGTTCTTCTCCCCAGCAGAGTCGCCAGAGCTGTCACACCTCCTTTTTACACACCTAAGGGGTATAAGGGAGTTTTTCCAATTTAAGGACAATCGAAACGGGATTTATTTTATTTAAAATTCAGAGTCGCCACTTGGGATAATTTATGGCGTCCCAAGTCACCGGTTTAAATCCCGAATCGAGGAACGGTTGACTCTGTATTACAATCCGCGAACACAGAAATCCGGGTAAGGAATTCTGTTAACCCGGGAGAAGGTGTTAGGCATTCCCGAGTTCCGTGGTTCTAGAACGGTCGCTCAACTGTTATATCCGGCTTAATTGATTGATTTAGAACAATTCGAACCCATGTGCACTTATCCT
This sequence comes from Nicotiana sylvestris, assembly GCF_000393655.2. Lineage (NCBI taxonomy): Eukaryota > Viridiplantae > Streptophyta > Magnoliopsida > Solanales > Solanaceae > Nicotiana > Nicotiana sylvestris. The sequence goes on from NC_091068.1 coordinate 108,665,247, forward strand.
TTACCGCTTTTTACTAAGAAAATCATCTTGAAACGGGTCACGCGTACGTGTACCCATTTGTTTGGCGCGTCGAAATCATGTGACGCGAACATGTCTACAATTAATAACATTTTATTATTTAAAAAAATTGGCCAAAGTTACGCGTGCCTAAAACAAACTACGAACATTTGTCATTTTTATATGATTAAATGGTAGGCGGCGCACCTCAGACTATATGAGCTAATTTAATTTAATAGCCTCCGAAAACCCATTTTTTATTGAGAAGATTTGTTCGAAGTTGCGCTAACGCATACTCCGAATTGTTTTTAGAATTGTGATCTTGTCACGCGAACGTGTCCACGACTATGATAATCCATTAAACGTGCCTAAAGCAAATTACGATAATTGGTTATTTGTTGTCTTTAAATCATAAGAAATTAGTAGAGGGCCATGTATTTGTAATTTTGTTTGGCACATTATATCTCGATTTGTTCTAACTTCTATACTTAATTAGGAGAGCCATAACTTTTTATGTTAAGTGTGGAACACCTCAATTTATTAATGAGCATGACTAATTGATTAAAAGACGTAAGAGGATTTTTACCTATTTTTGTGCTAATGTTTAAGCTAAAATTTAAATGTCAACGGACTAGTAATAGGCGATCCATGTTTGATTACGAAAAGGCCCAGGCTGATTATAGGCCCAACGACCAACCTGCCGGTTACTACATGACCAGCGAAATAAGCAGCTGGGCTTGACGTGAGCCCAGATGAAAATCCCATCGCTGAAAGGGGTTTTGGCATAACTGGGCCAAAGAATGCAACCCAGTTTCATGATCCAGTGCCAATGTTTGAGGCAAATTACATCATTCAAGAAAATCTGAGTTTGAACCAATTCTGGTAATCCTTGACTCAAATGCAAAGCATACTTTAATGTTAACGTATCTTCTAAAGTGAATATGCAATTCCTAGTAAAAATTATTTCAACAAAACGCAACAAACGATCTCCCTATCTTGCCAAAATAGAACATTCCATGCCCAAATAACAACAGGCCTATCATCAATCGTTACTGAAATTGAAATACTGAATGAATCTTCCCTAGAATGTCATTATCTTTCACACAAATAACCTAGCTATCAAACACATCCAATTCTTACTTCAATTTCCATCAGAATACCTGGAAAGACCTCGAAACATATGTATATGTTTGGCAATATGGTTTTAACAAGAAATTTTCACTCTATACTCAGTCGAAAGCCCTTTTGAAATGAAAGAAACTCATACACAAACAGAAGTAGAACTAAATGACAGTTTGACATAATTGGATCAACACATATTACATTAAGTCCAAATAAATACTCCTGAATCAACTACATTCAGACAAGGTCCAAATCCATCACTTAAAACAAATGTAATATCAAGGAAAGGAGTATGCAGAATAAGCTAGACTAGGCAAACATGAAATAAATAAAGAAAGATGACAGAATCAAGCAGTAATCAACACTAATGTTTAATCATTTTAACTTCAACTCAATTTATAGATCTTTACACAGAGGCTCAGTCAGGCATCATTTTCAGTCACAGTTCAAAAGAGTACCTGGAATTCGAAAGAAACAACACAGGAAATGAGGAGGCAGCAGCAGAACAGTAGCAAGAAGCAGTGTTTTAGCAGCAGAGACAACCAAAAAAAATCAGCTTTAAACCAAGAAATGAAATGCAATACTCAACACAGCACGACCAGAACTTCAAACCAAGATTTTACAAACTAAAATTCCATTTATTCTAAACCCAGATAAATCAGAAAGTGTTTCAGAAATCGAAAACTTCAGAAGTCAAAGACAAGCTCAATGGAACAGTAATAACTTTTTTTTAGTAGTTTCAGTTTTTCCTCACTTCTCATTCCTCTCTGTATCCAAATCTCCTCTTCGAATGTTCTCTCTGTATTCAATTCCAGTATTTTCAGAATGTTTTCTTGTCTCCCCCCCCCCCTCAGAATCTCTTCCAATGTCCTCTTATAGGAATTCAATTAATGCCATCCCATTACTAGTGTCCCTTCCCTTATTTTAATTATCCCCACTAACTTACTTTCTCTAAATTAATCAATTAGTGCCATTCCCATTATCAATTTCAGCTTTTCTATTTTTTAAATTATCTATACTAGCTTAGTGCTTTTTAATTAATTCAGCAATGCAATTCTACCCTACCACTATTGAGAAGCTTCCAAATTCAATTATTGACAAGTTTCCTTAGGCTAAAAGCTTCTGTTATTTATCATTCCTAAGTTCTGAATTATCAGAATTATAGTAAACAAAAGATTAAAACCTTCAACTGGATTGAAAAATCAAAATCAGCTATTAAATTGATTAACGTCATACATGAATATGAACTAAAGACAACGAACGGACAGTCCACAATTTTAAACCTAATTTGACTTAATTAAATTGTTTAAAAAAGACGAGGCAGAAGTGAAATAATAACAAGAAAAAAAGAAGAAAAAAATAATAATAATACTGGAGAACTCACCAATTCAACGGGTTTAGTTAGCACTCGAATTTTTTTCGATTTCATCGCCAAATGATGTTAGTCATTTGTTCTTTGTTAGAACAAGTGATTAACACCATTTTGCGACGAAACCGGGCCCTAAAATTATCAACAATCCTTGAGTTAAATCTGTCTTTTAGCATGCGGATTCAAAATTTGAAATTCGACCCATTCCAACCAGATTCGAGGGAAACTAGATATGTATTGGGTATGGGGGGTCAAGGAGGTTATGGGGTGTTAGTTTGGGGTCGATTAGGTAACCTAGGGTTCGGGGTTCAAACGTCGATTGAAGATTCAACGAGTTTGGTTGTGATTCGAAGGAAACGGTTTGGGGATTTGGGATGGGGAGATGGAGGAGAATCGATGGTGTTGATTTGGGGTTGTTTGGGCCACCGGAACCGCCGTGAGGCGATTTCCGGTGGGCGGAGGGCGGTGGTGCGAGGCTGTGGGAGACGGGGTATCTCTAGGGTATGTGAGGGAGGGAGAGATGAGAGACGACGAGGGGATTCGAAGGGGGGTTGGGGTGTGTTAGGCGTTTATATACTGGGGGTGGTCGAATTTACGTCGTTCGATCAAATGAGATCAACGGCCAGGATGAAGGGGAGGGGCTAAACGTCACCGTTTCGTTAAGTGGGGGTTGGATCGGTTCTGGAAGCGGGTCGGGGTCGGGTTCTGGGCGAGGTTCTGGATCGTTCGATCACATTAAATCAAAGGTCCAGATTGAGACGCCTGAAACGGCGTCGTTTGGTTGAAGCTGGAGACGGACCGGGTTGGGGGAAGGTCTGGGCCGATTTTTTGGGGTATTTGGGCGGGTATTGGAGTGGGTTTTTATTTGGGCTGGGGATTCTTTTGGCCCAGATTTGATTTCATCTCTTTTATTAACTTTTTTTCTTTTCTTTTCTTCTTTTTCTTTCAAAAATTAAAACTAAAATCCTAATTAAATTATAAAACTCAAATTAACTTTAAAAATATTAATTAACGCTAAGTAATAATTATCATAAATTATTAAATACTAAATTAAAAGAAAATCACACAATTTGACTAAAAACACACAAATATGTTATTTTGTGAATTTTCATTTTTGTAAAACACCTAATTATTAATTAATTCCAAGAACGTAAAAATCAAATCCTAAATGCAGATGCTATATATTTTTTTATATTTTTAATGCGTTAATAAAATTAAACATGCACACAAACATATGCAAACAATCAGAAAAATCACACAATAATTCCTAAAAATAACAAATAATTAAAGAAAAGACCTAATTTTGGTAATTATTTTGGAGTAGTTCGTATGAGGCAAAAATCACGTGCTCACAGCCTCGTTCAATCTTTTTTGATGCTCTAATGAAGGCTTTGCATCATCCTCCAAGATAATTTTGTGCATACAGAATGCGGGGCTTATTCCCCAAATATTAACTAGAGTCTATTCAATTGCCCTTTTCCGCTTTTGAAGCACCACCAAAGTGGCCTCAACCTGAATGTTAGTAAGGCAAGAAGAAAGAATAACTGTAAAGTAGAGTTCGAGCCCAAGAATTCATACCTGATGTATGGAGGAAGTGGTTTGAACTCCAACACCAGTGGCTCCTCAATTGATGGTTTTGTTGGTGGAGTTTCTAGTTTTCAAGATCCAAAGACAATTTTGTAGGCTCATAGGAATAAGAGCTCATCCCATGTAAGGCATTCACGCACTCCACTCTACTTGCATCCTCATTGACATCAAGATTTAATAGCACGGCCTCAAGAGGATCCTCCACATTGATCATAACACTGGTATCATCCATAATCACAACTGTGACAAGGTATACAAATGAGCACACCTCGGTGCTATTGGGTTGCTTCATAGATTTGCAAACATGGAAAATGATCTTTTCATCTCCCACTCGGAAAGTGAGCTCACCCGCTTCAACATCAACCAATGTCTTCCCCCTTGCAAGGAAAGGTCTGCCCAAGATAATAGGAACCTCATAGTCCACTTCACAATCCAAAATGACAAAGTCGGTCGGCAAAATAAATTTTTCCACCCGGACAAGCACATTATCAATAATGCCCAAAGGTTGCTTCATCGATCGATCTGCCATTTGAAGTCTCATTGAGGTTAGCCTAGGTTGCCCGATACCCAAAGTTTTGAAAACTGAGTAGGGCATTAAATTGATACTAGCTCCCAAGTCACATAGAGCCTTGGCAAAATTCGCACTCCCAATGGTGCAAGGAATGGTGAAAGCACCAGGATCTTCAAGCTTTGGGGCCATTGAATGCACTATAGCACTAACTTGGTGAGTCATCTTTATAGTTTCACAATCCATAGAACGCTTCCTTGTAACCAAGTCTTTCATGAATTTTGCATAACCCGATATTTGTTCAAGTGCCTCCACCAAAGGCACATTAATAGATAAGCTCTTCATCATGTCAATGAACTTTTTAAACTGATTATCATTCTTCTGCTTCGCGAGCCTTTGAGGATAAGGTGGAGGTGGCCTTGGCAAAGGAGCCATGGCTTTTGGCACAACTAGCTCCGGCATGTCAATTATGTATTCCCTAGACGGGTTCACATCATTTTGGGTTTCCACCTCGACTTTTTGAATATCAATCCTCACTTAATTGTTCACATTTTCATCAACCACATCTTCAACTACCAAAGGGACTTTGTTATCTTGCAACTCAACATCATTTTCCACAACTTGTTTTTGCTTAAAGGCATTCACATCACCGCCTCTCCCACTTCTTGTTGTGACTGCCATAACATGATTGTTCCCACCCTTTGGGTTCACTACCGTATCACTTGGTAGAGCACCTTTCGGGCGAGTATTCAATGACTGAGAGATTTGGCCTAATTGCACCTCCAAGTTTCAGATAGAAGTGTTGTGAGAAGCTAACTGTGCATCCGAATCCGCATTCGTCTTCATAATCTACTCGAACATCATTTCAATTCTACTCATATCATTTCCAGAAGAACTAGGACCTTGAGAAGAGAAAGGGGGTGGATTGTTCGGTTGTTGGTACATTGGGGGCCTTTGAAAGGCTTGCCCCCGGTTGCCTTGGTTTCCATTGTTGTTCCACCCGCCTTGATTGTTGTTGTTGCCCCAATTGTTGTTATTTCCATTCCAATTGCCTTGGTTATTGTTTTGATTACCCCAATTGTTGTTTTGGTTGTTGTTGTTCCAATTTCCATCACTTTGTTGTTGATTGCCCCAATTTCCTTGGGGTCGCCATTGTTGGTTTCAAGAGTTGCCTCTTTTGCCTTGATAGTTGTTGACATATTGTACCTCTTCACTTTGGTCATCATAACCATCATTTTGACACCCATCATATTCATCAACCAATTGCTCAGAATTTCCTTAATTTTGTTGCCTCCTTTGCCTTCTCTTGTTGACAAGCATACTAACACCCTCCATGGCATTCACTTGGCAATGATTCTGAACTTGTTGCAACTGTGTCTTAGCCAATTGGTTCATAGTAGTAGCAAGCTCATCTATCGCTTGCCCGTGATTAGGTAATTCCTTGTGCAAATGGATAATCGTAGGGTCACCTTGAGGCACATTTGCTCTACTTTTCCATGCTTGAAGAAGTGTCTGCCATTTCATCAAGTACTTCACATGCCTCATCATAAGAAAGCTTCATAAAATTGCCCCCGGCAAATTAGTTCACAATGCATTGATTTGTAGTATTTATGCCCCGGTAGAAGGTTTGTTGGATTATGGCCTCGGTCATATCATTATTTGGGTATTCCTTCACCATCGTCCTATACCTCTCCAAAATTTCGTGCAAAGGTTTCGTTGGCTCTTGCTTGAAGGCCAATATTTCATACCGAAGTGCCTCCCTATGACTTGGTGAGAAGAATTTGGCAATATACTTATCCACCAACTCATCCCAAGTAATGATGGAATGGTTGGGGAGTCTCTCGAGCCAATCTAATGCCTTTCCCCGAAGTGAGAACGGGAAAAATCTCAATCTTAACGCATCCTCAAACACATTCTTCTGCTTGCTCCCCCAGCATATATCTACAAACCCCTTGAGTTGTTTGTAGGCATTTTGATTTGTAGCGCCCGTGAAGTACCCACACTGCTCAAGTAAGGTCAACATCACATTAGTTATCTGAAAGTTGCCCGCCCGAATTCGGGGTGGGACAATAGCACTTGCATAGCCATGGTTTGGTAATACTCTGGGAGCCACTCTTGGAGGAACTGGGGGAGGGTCTGGAATATTGTCATTTGGATTAGCATTGGCATTTCGGCCTCTCCATTGACCTTGAGGTGCAAGAGGCACCTCATCTTGCTCAAGATCATCTACCTCCTCCCCCGCTATCACATTTCCAAGAGGGTCATTAGCGTTGTTTAAAGCCATGTTGGTACCTAAGTAATGACACAAAGAAGTAAAGAAGAACAATACACAAAACTAACTAAATAGATAGCCAAAACCGTTAGCTCCCCAGCAACGGCGCAAAAAAGTGATCGCTGCCTACTCCGCACTACTAAAAATTAGGAAGAGAGGGTCGCAATATCTTTTACCCGATTTGTGGGTCGGGATCGATTTCCACAGGGAGCAAGAAATGAAGTCGAGTATCTATTTAGATTGGGATTGTGTAGTTGTTCCAAATATCACTTCCAATCATTTTTGGTTTTTCTTTAACAAACTACTATTATCAACTACTAATTATAAATGCAACTAGTTTATGATAAACGAGAATTGCTAAAAGTTGTATCTAATAGATAAAAAGGCACTAGGGTAGTGGCATCCTCCTAGGTGGCCAATTGACGGGTAATTGCTTCTAAGGCATGATTGACATGATTGGGAAAATATGCTACAAACGCTGCACGATTTTACCCACTCTCACACCTCTCGGTAGAAAGAGTGATTGTACCCAATTGACTTTCTCAAGACCAAATGGGTAGGCAATTTTGCTCAAGCAACTAGGGTTCAAGTTGGGTAATTACTCTCTCGAGGTTTAACCCTTTAATTGGGACTATCAATTCTCTTGAGTCCATCCCAATTCCTTGTTGGGTCAATTTTGGAGACTTAGGCTCTCTTTCTCAAGAAGAACCAAGTCAACTTAGCACAAGCCAGTGTTTGCAACCACCAATTTATAAATTAAACCATAAAATTGACCCAAATAACAAACACACATAATCAATCTAGCCCCAAATCACAATACCCATCAATTACCCACACTAGGGTTGAGCCACAACCCTAGCTAATCGGTCTAGCTACTCATGCTTGAAGAGAAAAATAGAGAAATAGATGAAGATAAAGACATATTAATTAATTGCTAAAGTAAATACAAAGATTCAATGATAAAAACTAAGTAAAAATGCCAAAATGGCTACAGATAGTCTTCTCACGAGCGCAGCTCAGTTCAGAAAATAGCTGATACCCTAAAGATGGAAAAAGGTTCTATTTATACTAAGCTGGAAAAATTGGACAAAAATACCCATGCGGGGTCAGTGCAGCCGCACTAGGCTCTTGACTCTGAAATTTCAACTCTCTGAACCCAGGCTCCGCGGACCGCGCAGAATGGACCGCGGTCGCGGAGGCTTCCAATGCGGTTCGCTCAGAATGGACTGCGGACCGCACAGGCTTGAACCTTGGCACTTGACATCTCTCTGAAGTTTGCTTCCGCGGACCGCATAAAATGGTTGTGCGGACCGCGGTGTCTTTAGTGCGGACCACACAATATGTACTACTGTCGCACTGCTTTGATGCCTTCAAATCTAGCTCTCTAAATCTCCCTAGTGCGGACCGCACAAAGTGTAGTGCGGTCGCACTAGGCCTGTTTGTCCTGAGTTGTCTTGTCTTTGGTACTTGTGCATGTTTCACTCCTTTTAAGCCGATCTTTGACGTCTCGTCACTTTGTTGATCAAACCTACAATCAAGCACAACTTATGAGCCTTTTAGGACTATTTTTCAGAATTTATAATCAAAGCATAAGCAAGAAGGAGCATGAAACACGTCAAAATCCCTAGTTATCAGGCGACCCCTAGTTGACTGGCCTCCACCCCTAGCTAGATGTGTGGGTGGTGGTGAAGTAACTGGTGCTGAAGCCGATGGCTGACCCCTCTGCTGAGACGAACCTGCAAGGTGATGAGGACACTGCCTCCACATATGACCCATCTCTCCACACTCATAGCAACTCCCGGGTGCTGGAGACGGGGACTGAAGGGAACCCCTAGCACCAAAATGACTAGCAGATGCACCTGGCATAGAAGAGCCCTGAACTGATGGAGCACGGGACGAACTCTGATCTGGAAGGGCACTAAGTGACGACTGGCCCTGATGAGAACTGTGAGAACCATGACCCGATGATGCCCACGATAACCTGGGCGAGCTGGCTGAGCACGCCTGAATGGATGGCCTCTGCCGTGCTGAAAGTGACCTCTCGAAGGAGCACCACTATAACTACCAGATCCTCGAGGCCTCTTGGCCTCCCTCTCCTCTCGCTCCTGGCGACGAACTGACTCAATCTCATGGGCAATGTCCACAACCTCCTCAAAAGTAGAACCAGTCACCCTCTTTTTTGGTCATGAGAATACGAAGTTGATAAGCGAGGCAATCAACAAACCTCATAATCCTCTCTCTATCTGTCAGAACCAACCAAATCACATGGCGAGCTAACTCATATAACCTTATCTCATACTGCATCATAGTCATCTCTCCCTAACGCAACCACTCAAACTGCCTGCGCAGCTCCTCTCTGCGAGACTGTGGCACATACTTCTCCAAAAAGAGAACGGAGAACTGCTGCCAGGTAAGGGGTGCTGCACCAATAGGCCTACGCCTCTCAAAAGCCTTCCACCAAGTAAAGGTAGCTCCAAAAAACTGATAAGTAGTGAAAGCGACCCCGCTGGTCTCCAGAATACCCGCTGTACAAAGCATCCTCTAACACTTATCCAAGAAACCCTGGGCATCCTTGCCCTCTGCACCACTGAAGGTCGGAGGCTGAAGTCTACCAAACCTCTCTAACCTACATTGCTCGTCCTCAAGCATGGCAGGAACTACATAGTCCTGAGCAGTTGCAACCGGTTCGGCTGGATGTGCCCCCGGTGTCTGAAGTTCCTGCATGACCTGCTCAGGTGTGCGAGTGGTGGTAGTTTGAGTGCCTCTCCCGGCCTGAGAAGTGGCTGCGGCTGTAGTAACTGAGACCGCCTGAGCTAGGCCAGTGCATACCGATAGAATTTAAGCCAAGGCCTCTTGAAGACCCGGAATCACAATGGGCACAGCTGGTGCCTGAGCTGGTGTTGCTGGAGTGCCCATAAATAGGACCTGATCCTGAACTAGGGCGGCTGGTAGATCTACAGGTGCTGCCCTACCGCGACCACGACCGCGTCCTCGGCCTCTAGTGGCCATAGTTGGTGGTACTGGTGGTCGTCCATCCTGACTGGTAGCGCATGTCCTCACCATTGTGAGAGAATAGAATAACAAAAGTTTAGTACTCGGATCAACAAATTTGCACAACAAGAATTTCAAGAATATGAAGTTTTCCTAAAGGTTCTGCAGCCTCTCGAGGATAAATACAAACGTCTCCGTACCGATCTGCGAGACTCTACTAAACCTGCTCATGACTCGTGAGACCTATGTAACCTAGGCTCTAATACCAACTTGTCACGACCCTAAACTCGGACCCGGTCGTGATGGCGCCTCTCGTGAAGATAGTGCCAGCCGAGACAACACACAATTCCTTTTAACAATCTAAAATACACAATTAAGTCTTTAACACGATTTAAATCATCAATTAAGCAGTGAAACAGTACATTTTTGCGGAAACAAAAACCAACACAACCCGACACTGGGGTGTCACCAGTCATGAGCATCTATCATTGAAACTACAAGTCTGAAAGAGTCTACACAATTTATTACTGAACACTAACAAGAGAAAAGAAATGAGATAGAGGAAGAAGCACGGGGTTGCGAACGCCGAGCAGCTACCTCGTGAACTCCGGATTCTGCTGGAATCTCTCAACCCGCAAGCAGGACCTGAAACGCCTGAATCTGCATACGAGGTGTAGGGAGTAAAGTGAGTACTCCAACTCAATGAGTAATAATAATAAATGCAGACTGAGTAATAAGAAATCACGTAAAGGCACATCAACAGGCTATAAAGAAGTAGTAAAAGCCAGTAAAAATAATGAAGCAATAAAAATATGTGAAGTCACTTTAATTCAGTTCAAACTCCTTGAAAATGCCTTTTTAACAATTAAGCAAGTAAATGACAGACAACTAGTAAAGATAAATACATAAAGAACTGCCCCTCGGGCACAATGTCAACAAAATCTACCCCTCGGGCAATATCATAGAACAACACCAGTCCCTCAGGCTATATCTCACATCACAATGGGTACATGCACTCACTGGGGATGTGTAGACTCCTGGAAGGGTCCCTTACGGCCCAAGCGCAATATCAACCCATCTCGTGGCATAATCACATAGGCTCTTGGCCTCATATCATCAAGCCACCTCGTGACGTACAAATCAAGCCCTCGGCCTCATAATCATAATCAGTGTTTCCTCACAACATAGGCCCTCGGCCTTACTCAGTCAGAATCTCATAAGCCACTCAGACAATAGTAAAACATGATGCTCAGCCCAAAATATCATTTAAAATATCATTTTAAGTGTTAAAGCAGAGTAAACATGGTTGAGTTATGAAAACAGTAGAATATAGCATGACTGAGTTCAAGTATAAAGTCAAAACAGTGAGGAAATATCAGTAAAAATCCCCTAAGGGTCCAAATAGTTGGCACGAGGCCCAAATATGGCATTCAGCCCAAAATATGATGATAGCAAATAGTTTTCAATCAAATACGTGATAAAACGGTCATTCGGGATGAACTAAGTTGCAAGCCCCAATGGTGCCCGACCCCACGCTCGTCATCTAGCATGTGCGTCACCTCAATATAGCACCATGATGTGCAATCTGGGGTTTCATACCCTCGGGACAACATTTAAAATCATTATTCACCTCAATCCGGTCCAAACTCTAGTCCGCGACGCCTTTGCCCCTTGAATCGGCCTTAACTCACGTCAAATCTATCCAAAATCAGAATCACGACGTCAAAATATGCTAAGGGAACAAAGCCCATGCAAAAATAATCAATTTACAACACAAATCCCGATATTACCAAAATCCGACCCCGGGCCCACGTTTCGGAATTCGATAAAATTCACATCAATAGATTCCTCATCTCCCCACGAGTTCATACATATCAAAAGTCCCAAAAATCCAACCACCAATGGCCCCTCAAATCCTCAAGTCTAGGTCTCCAATACCAAGCCCTAGTTTCCCCAATTTTAACCCTTAATTTCCATTAATTATCGCTCTAATCCGTGAAATAATACCATAGGATCGATTATTAAACTCAAAAATCTTATCTCCAGATGATATCCCTTGATTCTTTCTTCAAAATCTCCCAAAAAGCTCCAAAACCGACTTAAAATGGTGAAAAACAACTCAAAAATCGCGAAGGATTTCTTTTATACCTTCTGGCTCAGGGATTCCGCACCTGCGGCTAATTCCCCGCTTCTGCAGTCCATGAACCGCTTCGGCGGTTTTCACTTAAGTCCTCCACTTTCGCATCTGCGATGCCCAATCCGCACCTGCGCCATCGCAGGTGCGATTCTTCAATCGCTTCTGCGGTTTTTGCCTTCCTAGGCCCTTTCCGCTTCGCAACTCAAATCTCGCTTCTGCGAGACTGCGGTCCCCTAGCCCCAGGTGCGGTTATGACAGCAATGGGAAAACTTCAGCTATTACAATAAACTTCCAAATTTCCGCTAACCTTCTGAAATCACCCCGAGGCACCCGGGAACTCACCCAAAAGCACCAACAAGTTCCATACCACCATCCAAACTTGTACCAATCTTCAAAACACCTTAAACAACATCGAATCAACCAAAACACATCGGATTCAAGCCTAAGTTCCCAAAATATCCTGAATTACGCTTTTGATCAAAAAGTATACCAAACTACATACGAATGGCCTGAAATTTTGCACACACATCCCAAATGACACCACAAAACTACTACAACTCTTGGAATTCCATTACAAACCCTATATCAAATTCTCACCTATCAACCAGAAAACGCCAAAATTCCAAATTCGCAAATTCAAGCCTAAGTCTACTTCGGACCTCCAAAACACATTCCGATCACGCTTCTAAGTCTCAAGTCACCTCCCAAAGCTATCCAAACCATCTGAACTCACATCCGAGCCCTCTAACTCATAAGTCAATATCTGGTTGACTTTTCCAACTTAAGCTTCGTCAAAAGAGACTAAGTGTCTCAAACCTTCTCAAAACCTCTCCGGACCCAAGCCAACCAACCCGATCATATATAGAACCGATAGACAAATAAATAAGAAGCCAAAATGGGGAAAACGGAGCGGTAACTCATGAGACGACTGGCTGGGTCGTCACAAAGGATCACCTTTAACAACGACGATATTTGCGTTTGAAGGGTCATAGTTGTTGCATGATTGCTCTTGCTGCACAATTATCTTGTTATTTTCAATCATGTTCTGAATCTTGTGCTTAAGTGCTGGGCACTCTTCTGTGTCGTGGCCTTGAATATATGAATGGTACGCACAAGTTTTAGACCAATCAAAATTTGGAGGAAGATTTTGAGGGATGCATTGATCACGCCCAACTATTCCTTATAAAAAGGACTAAGCGGTCGTTGCAAATATAATCCGGTTTACAAGTCCGGAGTCGAATCCCATAGAGAACTAAGTCTTAGCTACAAGTGTTCAAGATTGCTAAGAAGACAAGCTCAAACAATTCCTAAGTAATAAATATTAAGATTTTTATATCTAATTAACTAAATAATTAAAGTAGTAGACTAACAACTAAAGATACTACGGGTTGGAGAAAAGATTAAGGAGGTCTAGAGTTATGATTTCCCCAATTGTCAGAATCCTTCCCGCTACGTTTTCTATAAATTTGCCTAAGTCTTCTCTATCGATCATGAGTATTATGACTGTCGTAACTCTCTCTCGAGTAATTACAACAATATACTAGACATATTCTCCCGAATTACGCTAGCTAGCTTTAATTGGAGCTCACTTAGATCGCACCCAAGGTTTCGTTATCCCTAATCCCACTTTTAAACCCTTCGTATTGATCCCTCATATATGTTAGGAGTGATGATGTTCAACAACTACCTAAATATACACTCTCTCCCGAGTAATGCACATTAAATAGGAACAACAAAGTTAATTGAGGTCCCTTCAATCAACAACAATAAACATATAGTTGAACAAATAGAGATAATACGATGGGAAATCTATATTAACATAACGAGAAAATTATCCTTCAACAGGTTCCATCAAAACCCTAGATAATAAATTAGCTATTCGTAATAGTATGAATAACTACAATACTAGAATTCATAACCAATAACGAAAATAGGAAGAAGGAAGTGAAAAACTCGTAGAAGAATTCTCCGCCTTGCTCCTAGTGTGTTCTTGCCTCCTTAGATCGAATCTCCGGTCTCTACGATGGCTCCATGCTCTTCCTAGGTCTAAAGTGTGTTTAGAGAATGTCCAACTTCTCAAAATAGCATTTTTACATGTATTTATACCAAGTAGGGTCGGGTCCGGACGAAAATAACTTCTCCCGCGCTAAATAGGACACTCACTATGTAACATTTGCACTACCGCGATGCATGGGGCGACGCGCCATGTAGGGCGGCAGTGAAAAAGCTCAGATTGCTGATTCTGACAGGCTGCAGAAAATTTCCACAGGCACGGCGCACCGCGCGCAGTACCACGCGCCGCGGTAGTGGGAATTTGCAAAAATACAAAACATGAAAGTTGCAGCCCTCTCAAATAGCTTTTCAACATTATATTGTGGAGCCCAAACGGAGTTTTGAGTAAAAATTTATGTGCATTTTACTAGACAATACACCGTATGCCCGCTCGATTCTTCGTTTCGTTCTTAACTATCATTCGCCCATCCCCAAACACGATCTCGGCTTGATTCCTTGGGATTTTACTCAGACTTCAAATCTCCAAATCACTTGAATTTATTTCATAATATCTACATAGCTCGGAATCACACCTACAAGGCATAAAATACACAATTAGTGCAAAACACTAGTGATTAAAGTTCAAACTCAATTAAAGTGCAGTAAATTAGAGTATAATAAGCGACTAAAATACGTAATTATAGCCTATCATCAACACCCCACACTTAAACCATTGCTCGTCCTCGAGCAATCAAATCACACTTTATATAGAGACGACCTTTTTAAACAATTCTCCTAACTCATCACACCAAGAATATTTAAAGTAGACTAAGCACAAAAGTGTAACATCTTCACCTCAAGATTTGACTCACAAGTACCATGCATTATTCACAACTCACCCACTTACTCTAACATAGAGGTCACTGACATTACCTTTCCTTCATGAATCAAGTGCCCTCACATAGCAAAGAGAGTAGTTCCACACAATATAAAAGTTAAGAACCATTAGGAACTCAAGATAGAAAGAATTCACTCACTCTCAGAAACGACATTCATGTGCCACAAAAGAGGCATCATAGGCTTGCCCGTAGTGTACTACTCTACTAATCGAGCTCATTCAGTGTAGGATCAAGTAGGACTTTATTTGGTTGCAATGTAGGTTGCGGGTCGGGTGGGATACATTTGGATATAATAGTGACTACACCTCCCTAAGCACTTTAATACATATACTTTAACATTCAAGTCCATGCTTACGTCAAACCATGACTCCACCTTCACATCAATATACATCAACTCCCAAATTATTTAAGCACAATGACATCAAGAGTTACCACTTGTCAATGAATATCTGCACACAATACAACTATTTTTTTCTTTTCTTTTTCAATTCATGTGGCTTTTATTTATTTCAACACAGTGCACCTTTCTCCTGATTTCATTAGTTCCACTCAAAAGCCAAACCAACCACCCCACATTTTAACTTTTACACAGTTCATAATAATTCAAATGCTCATGAGAGGTGAAAAGGCTCAAATAGATGGTTAATTCAAACAAAGGGTAAAGTTTGTAATGTGGTTGCCAAAGAAATAGGATTATAGGCTCAAAGGGGTTAACTACGATATATAACAATTAGGCAGGTAAAATATACATATCTGGCTCAACAAATAAATGCCTATATCACTTCCAAGACCGAACAAAACTACTATTTTGCTTTGCAAATACACGGGGCAAGTTCTAGACATCAAATACAATGCACAGACTACAACAAACCTCACACGCACATGGCACATGACTCACTCAAGATTTGATCATCAAGACACTCTAGTCAAAGCAGTTAAGCAAAGTTAAGAACATACAATTTAAGGTACTTATACGAGAGTCAAAAACTGAGCCTAAGCGTCACAACCAAAGTACTCACTATTCTCAAGGCATAACAAAGTCAAGAGATATTGCTTCAATTCAAAACACAACACAATAGCTTCTACTCCCAAAAAAAACTAACTACACTTGATTCAAACAAAACCCTTGGAAAAGAACCGCGGCACAAAGAAAAACCAAGGGGAAATTACTATACTACCTACAAAGAAAATCTTTTTGTCCTTTTTTCTTTAGACTTAAATCCCTCAAGAAAATTCTCTAGGATATCCATCGTCAGGAAAAGTCCAATCTTTTTTTTGTTTTTTGTTTTTCTAAAAAAAATATTCAATAAACTAACACAACTAAAATCGCATAGAAAGTCACCCAGACAATCTCCTCACCCCACACTTACAATTGTGCATTGTCCGCAATGCACACCATAACTAATAATAGGATAAAATAAACTCCTTAGTAGGCCAAAGGCTGAAACACTAGCAGCTCATGGGGTACTCAGACTTCTCCCAGGCTTGGTCCTTCGTGCAGGTACCTCACACTTAGTTCCAACCATCTACTTTGTTGTTGCATCCTTCCAATAGCTTTGCTTTCCATGCTCCTAGAAAATAAGAAAATCGACACTACAGAAATAATACAATTAAAAATAAAAACAAAAATAAAATAAAATAAAGAAAGCAGTAAAGTTGGGTTGCCTCCCAACAAGCGCTTGATTTAACGTCGTGGCACGACATGAATCATTTTCTGCCTCCACTTCGAACTTATGAATTGGACCCCAAATTTTGATTCTGCTCTATGATCATGCTCCTGGGGTGGTAGAACGTATCCGACTGGCCCAATAAAACAATGTAATATTCTGCACTTCTTTCCCTTTGGATGAGATGCGTATTCACGACTTTCTGGCATGAAGAATTCCAGAATGTAGGCATCTTATTCCTTACTCCTTGAATCCTCAAGTGGCTTAGATGACTCTATTTCCATATCATCATCCAAACACAATGTGGAAAAATGCTTGGAGTGTGGACCAATGCGCTAAACTACATGAACATTGGGACTGTCTACATTCTCAACACTAATGACAATAGATTCAACTAAATATGTATCCTCAATATCCTTGGTTGACTCTAGTATCTCTTCTACAACATCGGCATCCTCAAAATCTAGTTTGATTGATTGTTGGTGTTCTACTCTGGTCTTCTCCACTAGCACCTCAATTTCTGTATCTAATTCACGCTCTTCTTGGATACTATTCACAATATTGGCTTGTTGAGCATTAAAATCTTCAACCAATTGACTCACGTGAACTTTCAACTTGTGAATAGTTTCCTCTTGCCTTTTTATCTGCAGTTGTAATTTACTATGTTGTTCCAAAAGGCACTTTAACATATCTTCGATCTTCTTTAGGTAAGCTTCCCTGGGTTTTATGTTCCTTTTAACTTCACCAGAAAAAGAAGGACCATCAAAGTAAGGGGTTGGGGGAAGGTAAGAAATATAAGTACAACCGCGAAAGTGACCATCTTGACCACCACACATATCACACACATTCCACACATAAGATTGAGTTGGTGCACAAAACTCGCTCTCGGGAATATTTTGATAATTTTGCCCTGAGTGGTTTCCTTCACAATATGCATAAGAAGGATTAAAAGTAGAATTATCATCATCAAAACTCTCATAATTCCATGATACCATATTTCTCAAATAAACAAATAAAACTAAAATAAAAAAATTAAATAATAAAATAAAAGTTCAAATTTGAAATCTAGAAATATGTATACCTACAACTACACCATTAGTTCCCCGGCAACGGAGCCAAAATTTGATCATGCACAACTATACCTTATAAAAAGGACTAAGCAGTCGTTGCAAATATAATTCGGTTTACAAGTCCGGAGTCGAATCCCATAGAGAACCAAGGCTTAGCTACAACTATTCAATATTTCTAAGAAGACAAGCTCGAACAATTCCTAAGTAATAAATATTAAGATTCTTATATCTAATTAACTAAATAATTAAAGTAGTAGATTAACAACTAAAGATACTATAGGTTGGAGAAAAGATTAAGGAGGTCTAGAGTTATAATTTCCCCAATTGTTGGAATCCTTCCCGCTACATTTTCTATAAATTGCCTCAGTCTTCTCTATCGATCATGAGCATTATGACTGTCGTAACTCTCTCCCGAGTAATTACAATAATATACTAGACATATTCTCCTGAATTACGCTAGCTAGCTTTAATTGCAGTTCACTTAGATCGCACCCAAGGTTTCGTTATCCCTAATCTCACCTTTAAACCCTTCGTATTGATCCCTCATATACATTAGGAGTGATGATATTCAACAACTACCTAAATATAAACTCTCTCCCGAGTAATGCACATTAAATAGGAACAACTAATTGAGGGTCCTTCAGTCAATAGCAATAAGCATATAGTTGAACAAATAGAGATAATACGATGGGAAATCTATATTAACATAACGAGAAAATTATCCTTCTACAGGTTCCATCAAAACCCTAGATAACAAATTAGCTATCCATAATAGTATGCATAACTACAATACTAGAATTCATAACCAATAATGAAAATAGGAAGAAGGAAGTAAAAAACTCGTAGAAGAATTCTCCGCCTTGATCCTAGTGTGTTCTTGCCTCCTTAGGTCGAATCTCCGGTCTCCACGACGGCTCTGCGCTCTTCCTAGGTCTAAATTGTGTCTAGAGAATGTCCAACTTCTCAAAATAGCATTTTTACATATATTTATACCAAGTAGGGTCGGGTCCAGACGAAAATAACTTCTCCCGCGTGAAATAGAATACTCACTCTATAAAATTTTCACTACCGCGCCACATGGGGCGACGCGCCATATAGGGCGGCAGTGAAAAAACTCATATTGTTGATTCTGATAGGCTGCAGAAAATTTCCACAGGCGTGGCGCACCGCGCGCCACACCACGCGCCCGGTATTAGGAATTTGTAAAAATGTAAAACATGAAAGTTGTAGCCCTTTCAAATAGCTTTCCAACAATATATTATGGAGACCAAACAGAGTTTTGAGTGAAATGTTATGTGCATTTTGCTAGACAATGCACCGTACACCGCTCGATTCTTTATTTCGTTCTTAACTATCATTCGCCCATCCTCGAACACGATCCTGGCTTGATTCCTTGGGTTTTTACTCATACTTCAAAGCTCCAAATTACTTTAATTCATTCTATAATATCTACATAGCTCGAAATCACTCCTACAAGGCATAAAATACACAATTAGTGCAAAACACTAGCGATTAAAGTTCAAACTCAATTAAAGTGTAGTAAATTATAGTATAATAAGCGACTAAAATACGTAATTATAGCCTATCATCATCCATCCTTCCTTGGTTGTACAAGTCCTTTGGATTTCAATCTCTCAAATATGCTTGTCAATGACTCTTTCAGAGGGATAATAGTGCAACATTTCAGGTTCTCTAATTGACGATAGCTAGATTGTGCTGGATGTTGAATGCTTTGCTGAGTAGCCTGGAGTTGTATATGAGTTTGTGTTAGTAGGCTATTTTGTTGATATTGTGGCTGATAAGCGGGCATGCAAGATGAATCTATCTTCCTCTTTTTGCCATGTAAATTCTCGAATGCCTCACATTGGGAAGTGGCTTGTAATTTTGAATTATCAACAATTCTTCCTGCTTGAATGCTAGCTTCTATCAGTTTTCCAACTCTAATCAAATCCAATAACTCACGTAGTCGAGCACATAGCAACTTTTCATAATATATGCCTTTTTGCATTTCGATGAAGGTGGAAATCAACTCATTCTCGGGCAATTGAGGGCGTATTTTTGAAGCTTCCAATCTCCATCGCATAGCATATTCTGGAAAAGACTCGTGTTGCATTCTTTCTACTTCACGCATATCACAAAGCGTTGGAATATCACCAATATTAAACTTGTATTGTTCTACAAAATTGCGGGTCATGTCTTCCCACGTGTACCATTTGCTAAAATCTTGTTGAGTGTACCAATCAAGCGCTAGCCCTGATAAACTCTAAATGAACAGCTTCATTCGAATGGATTCATTATGTCCAATCCCCACTAATCTATTGCAGTAGTCTTTCAAATGAGAAATGGGATTTCCTTTCCTATTGAAAGTATTGAATTTTGGAATTTTGAATCCTGGCGGAAGCTCAACATTTGGATGCATGCACAAACTTTCATATCTTAAACTTTGAATATTTCTTGCACGCATTTCTTCCTCCACAATCTTTCTTAGGATATGGAGCTCTCTATCTGGATCATCCCAGCTAATCATCTTAATTTCCTTTCCTGGCCTTATGTATGGGCATAGCGCCAGTTTGATTTTGTTGGCTTTCCGTGACTGATGTTGCAAGTGCAGATGATTGGGCATTGGTCATCATGATGACTTGCAAAGCCTCTGGATTGATAGTAAATTTTGGCGGTATCGATGGAGAACTTATATAAATAGGTGTTGGATGAGGAGATATGGTCAAAGAGACATTTCGGGTTGAGCTGGAAGCGAAATTTGGGTTGGGGAGAAGGTTGAAAGTATTTCCCAAATTGACAAAAATATTCCTCCGTACAACATTTGTCTCCTTATCATCAGTCTCAGCTTGCAACAAACTTTTACCAGTATTGAATGTTCCAAATCGGTTTACCATTATGGTTTTGTCCTTGATGCAGATTCGCAGCCAAATCAACGTTTAATGCTAGTCAACCTTTAAAGAAAATATAATTCTGCTAATATAAAGTAAAGTATTAGTGCATGAGCATATATGCAGTAAATTTATAAAACAAAAGGTATATGATAAATATATTAATCCATGAGTTGGTCAAGTAGGAGCTCTAGACCAGAAATAATGGACTAAGTTGCAAAATGGATGGACAGGAATGACTTGTTATCTAGAGAGCTCTAACGCACGAGACTTGTTGACATGGAAGTGAAATCATTTGAAATTTTGTGAAAGGTCGACTCATGTCGAACATCAAAGCTTTAACTCTAACATATGTCCTTTTTCTTGCATGACTCTGGCATATTTTACAATATTGCCCCAGTCTTAAGAAGTTTCTTATGATTACTCCAAACATGATGTCCTATTCGAGAACACCCAATTTCTTTAGGAATGATGGACTTGTGTTGCAAATTCTGCCCTAGTTTCTTTCATGAAGGGAAATGGAAATTTTGCTGAAATGAGATCGAGTCTTATATAGACTGTGTTTCAAAGAGGCCAGAGACGAATAATTTTGATGTTAAAAATAACAATTGGCTGTTTGAATATCGACAGGCTCAGAATCAAGATACTTAATTAGGATATAAGAGTCAATTGGACATGAAATGACTCTATTATTTTTATTTTTATTTTTTAGTGTTGGCAAATTATAAAGTTGTCGAAGCCCGGAATACGATATCAACCATTTCTTATGGGATGGTCCCTCGACTCGCATGCCCTTGACTTGGAATTGGCGGGTGTAGGAAAATAAATCTCGGCAACCAAAAAAAGACGATACGAACAATTGAATTGAATTTTAGAATAATTTTAACGATGCAAATTGACCAAATAGTAGCCTTCTATTGCTCGGTAGATTGCGCAAATTTGGACATCTACCAACTTGTAAAAGAGAATTGGCACGAAGGTTAAAATTCAAAGACAAAGGTAGAATGCTAAGTAGATTTGATGAAACATAGAGCTATGAGGCACATAATCTCTATATTATTGGAAATAGAAATTTATGCATGTGTGGAAAAGATATGGAAGAATTGCAGGTATAAAATTATGCGAGGCATGAATAGCAATATTTCAAAAATATGTAACTATATTTTAAGAAAAAGATGCGAATAAAATAGCTCACAAAATTATGCCAGTTTTAAAGAAGGGTGCTCATTGTTGTTTAAAGAAAATTCTTAATGGCACAAATATCAATAAATTTTCATGACGAACTGAGCTTATTGAAGAGAATTTGCGGACAAAAAGTCCTAAGTTATAAATAATAGAAGATCGCCCAAAGACTAAAAGATATCTTAATTAGATTCTAAGAAATAGAGTGAACCTAAAAGAAATCTGGATCTAAGTAAATACCTAAATGGTGCTCTAGAATTGTTAAAAAACTAAGCGCGAAACGATTTCAGGAAGATGATATAAAAATAAGCAGAAGAAAAAAAAACCATATGAACAAATAAAATATATATTTAAATAAAGATGTAAACAAGTTGGATAGTCAATACTTTTTCCTTCTGAAAAACAACAAATGATGTTAGTAAAAATAATAAACTCAAGTAAGCAACATAGCAAGTAAACAAGCAAAGCATGTGACAAATTCCAAATAATAGCGCGTCCTAATATGCAGGGGACCTCTTTGTGCCAGAGGTAGGCCTAACGTGTATTTGAAAGATAAATATGTCATTATGTATCATCCAATTGCTGTAAATTAAATAAGTAATTCTATTTTTTGAAATGCAAATAAATAGTAAAGTATAACTGCTTAAACCTCTTTCTTTTTTATCAAAAAATCAAAAGAAAGTGTAATAAAATATATTTTGTCATGTCTAAACTTCTTGTTTTTCCGCAAGATTATGTCATTTGAAAAACTGTATACATATTGTAAAAAATGTGAGTCATGCATGCTCCTTTAACTAGGATTTAATCAATTTAGAGCAAATGGTCCACATAATTGGTATGTGCACCCTTCAAATAATGCACATATACGTGACAAGGTGACACTTGGGGTTGAATGCCCACTTGGACATTTAGGTAAGGTTAACTAATGGATTTAATACACCTCAGGTATTAAATCACCTAAGGTTAAAAATGATGCATGCTCTTAAAAGGAATTTGGCGTAGCTCTATCTTAGGTTGACTAAGAGTGGGTTTTCTATTGGTCTTCTCCCAAGCAAACAACTTGAGAGTGGAAAGCACGTGATTGTTGACTGCACCACTGATCGACTTACCCACGAACTATCCCCGAAAAGGTTTTTTTTTTTAAAAGTGCATGGCCGCAAACCACGTAACCGCTAGGTGTGTGCATAGTGTGAGTTTTTCAAAAGTGGAGGAAGTGAAACGGAATGACATTTGCAATAAGAATAGATGAACAATTCATATAAGGCATTATCACGTAAAAGCAATTAAAATAAGCTTTATAAACAAATACAAACACACAAATCAATTTTATTATTAAACAAAGCTTGTTATGGTTTAGAACCTGGAATCCCCAACAGAGTTGTCAAGCTATTATACCCCATTTTAACACGGGTCAAATTAGAGTATAACCTATTGGAGAAAAATGGAGGTTTAATTAATTAAAGAGAGTCGCCACCTAATTAATTTAAAGATGAATTATGATACCTAATTACGAAATAATGCTTAAAGTTAACTATATTTTATGGTCTATTTAATCTTAGAAATTCTAGGTAAAGGCTCTAATTATCCTAAAGAGAAGGTGTTAGACACTCTTTAAGATCCATTAATAATGGTTACCAACCAAGCTTAGGTAAATTAGTTAAAAGTGTTGTAAAAAAAATGTGGTCATTTATAAGTATAGATAAAAGAAAGTTAATACTAAAATGTATGCTATAGATAGTTTCCCGAACTTAGCACAAATTAACAAATGGAAAGCATTATTTGACTTTAAAAATCAGACCTCCCGTTAAAGATTCAAGAGAACAACTTTAACTTTTAGAAAGAAAAAAAAAAGATCATTGTCCAAAGGTTCTTTAATCCAATGAAAACCAAATTCAAGGAAGATGTATGGAGCTATCCACTCGCCTAGTACTTAAAAGAAATATGTTCTTTTAAGGAAAACAAAATTTGACTTTTTCTTTTATCATTGTTAAAAAAAAGGATTTGTAGATTATTGAAAAGATAAAAATTTAGCTGATTTCCTTTAACTTGTTTAACACGCGATAAATGAAAACGAAGTTCCTTCACAATTCAAAGCTCCAAATACCTTCCAAAATGCTCTTAAATCAGTAGTCAAGTCTATTAGCTTGGACTACTAAATGAAAAACTATTATTGGTGTTAAAGTTTGCACATCCAGATGTCAAATTCTACGTGGTCAAACAAACTAATTTAATTCAAACGAGTTCAAGTAATCAAGAAAGCAAATAGATCGCATAAAACAGTTAGCTAATAAACATAGGAAAGTAACATTAGACATCCAATGTTTGATCCTCTCTTCTTCTTCTCTCTTTTCTCGAGAGCCTAAATATATTTTAGGAGTAGACGGGAAATTGAAGGGGTATGCGTGCTTAATATATAGCAGCGGCGTCGAGTCCCCACATTGGAACTCCTTGCAACTCCAGTGTATCATGCAAAACAAAAGAAAATAAAGAGAGGGAATTAGAGCAAGAATATGCTTCTTTAGTAATGCATATAATAACCAAAGAAAAAATCACGTTGTTACTTAGTATTATAAAATGATCTATAAATTGCTAGAGCACATTATATTACCAATCAGTTAGGGAGAACCAAAATGTTAACAGTGTTATACTTTGAAGATAGATATATGTTCATTTCTAACTTAAAAATTTATAACCAGATGACAAAAGTTGGCAAGAGTATACTATCAACATGCTTTCCACAACAGGGAAACATAGGTCTCAAATTAAATTTCAGTTTTTGAAATGACCATAGATTAACAGAAATTAAAAGGGACTATACATTCATAACTATACTTTTATGATGCCAAGGGAATGAAGCCATTGAAGCAAAGTTTCAAATATTACAAGGAAAGTCACAGCCCTGTTCATATAACTACACTATTTTGAACCCAAGATACAACATCTAGCATATTTCTAACTCAACACTCAGGGAATGGAAATGGCATAAGCTAAAAGCTCTACAACAAACCTATACTAGTAGTCATTTCTCGGCTAGATCTAAGCGTTAAAGTTAATAAAATAACTTCAAACATGATATCTTTACAAATAAATTTGAGGATACCTACATAAAGCTTACAAAATATTCTATTGTTATACTCAAAGAGAAAGAGAAGGACATGAAAACTACTACTAATAGATTCAAACACGTCACTAAAGAGAAACTAGAATAGGCTTCTATCTATATTTTACTACAACATGTTAACTTTAGAAAATAAAATCCTAAAAGACATCATTCCTAAAAGTCGATTTCACAGTCATACTTCAACATGGAAGAGGGATTAAAATAGATTTTTTAGATGATATGTTATTCACAACATAAACAAAGCAACAAATACAAACCACATTCTATAATAAAAGATCCTAAAGCATGATTTCTAAAGAACATGAATTCAACAACAAAATAAAGATGTTGGAGTTAGATTTACCTTTTGTGGGGCAATGAACGGGGCTTGCGAGGTTGCTTCCGATCTACCACTCCTTAGTTGTTGAAAGAATAATAATGGAAGCTAAAACTGAGAGATTTTCTACATATTGAAAAGCCTGATAATATCCAAAATATAGTATGGTATGAACTAATTTTTTGAGGGATTTCCCTAGACTTGGTTTGGGTTGAGATTTAACAAGGTATTTATAGGTGGAAGAAGATTAGGGGTAGGGTTTTTGAGCGGGATTTCAAATTCCAAAAAATCAAAGAGCCGTTTCAAAATGCAGCGAAGAAATTGGCCATTTGTATAGGCATATCTCTGGCAAAGATTAGAGAGGGGGCTTCACGTGATCTGCTTCAGAAAATATCAGAATTATTGTCATGACCCCGATTCGCCCTCTGTGAACCATCGTGACGGCACCTAGTATCTACGACTAGGTAAGTCTAACAATAAGGAAAATAAATAAAATTTGCGGAAAAAATAATTAAAAACCGAAATAGTAAAATAAAACAGCGTTTAAGATGTCGCCCGGCATATACAATAACAACTTTCGAAACTAACAACATTTTTCAAAACCCGGAATCTCATGATCACAGGCCTTTGAATGTCTACAAGTATATAACTCCAGAATGTCTAACAAAGAAACGAAAGTACAGAAGGGCTAATATAAAAGGGAGAGTAGAAAGGGACTCTTCGGTCTGCGGATGCGGCAGATGTACCTCGGAGTCTCTACGAACGCCTCATCTCAAGCATGATAAGTCTTAGTGGAGGTACCTGGATCTGCACATGAAAAACATGCATAAAAAGGGCATGAGTACACCACAACGGTACTCAGTAAGTGCCAAGCCTAACTCTGGTCGGGTAGTGACGAGGAAGGTCAGAGACCTACTGAGATTAAATGAAATATAAGGCGCAACAGTATAAGATAAAGCAGTATAGTTGAAAGATAACAATAGGATTAATACATGATAATAAGGATAACTACAACTGAAACAGAGGCAAAAACAATCACCAGGAATACCACTCTTCACAAAGATAATAACCGGGGATCTCTTAGTACCCTCAATATATGCCAGGGATCTCTTGGTATCCCGAGGATCTCTTGGTATCCTCAATATATGCTAGGGATCCCTTGGTATCCCGAGGATCTCTTGGTATCCTCAATATACATCCTGGGGATCTCTCGGTATCCCGCACCTCAACTCAAATCATAAAATACGTACAAGGGATCTCCCGGGATGTCGTCCCGTAGTCCCAAAGTAAAACACACAGCAATAACACAAAGAATACTCAATTAAACTCAATTTCGTACCAAAGTAAAACAGGTAATTCTAACCTAACATGGTTCACATAATACAAATAAGGCAGTTCAAGCAATAAGGCAATTAAGTCAATTAAACATGCTTCTCTAAGCTAACAGTAGGCTTAAATTTCAAGTAGAATAAGCAGGAAAGGAAAACACAACTAAAGCTACATTAGCGAAAACAGGATTATCAATCATTAGCACAAGTACGCACTCGTCACCTCACGTACAAAGCATTTCAATTACCACCAATACCAAATCCTAAGGGGGATGTCCCCCACACAAGGTTAGGCAAGCCACTTACCTCGAACCAGCTCAAAATCAACCCGAAATCACGCTTTTGCCACGAGTACTCAACTCTAAATGGCCCAAATCTATTCAATTCAATTGCATAATGTAAATATCACTTCAAGTAACTGATTCTACAAATAAATTCTAAGCTAATACGCGAAATTAGGTAAAATGACTAAAACGTCCCTCGGGCCCACATCTCGAAATCGAGTAAAATATATATTTTCAGAATCTTCATACTTTCACGAGTTCATGCATACCAAAATTATCCAAATCCAAGGTTAAATTCCCAATCAAAATTCGAATTCTAGGTCTAAGAACTTTTTTCCAACTTTTCCCCAATTTTCATCTCCAATCCGAAATTAAATGATAAAACTAACAATAGATTAGTGGAATACAACTAGAAAGGGATAAGTAATAGTTATCCAATGATCTTCTCTTCAAAAACCCCACAGAATCGCCCTACCCCGAGCTCTAATTCTATTTTTTCAAGCTTTGAACTAAACCCTCAAAATTTCATATTTCTGCCAAGCGATTACCGCATCTGCGCACCCGCGGTCCCGCACCTGCGGAAGAAGGCATTGTAGGTGCGAAAATCACTTAACGGGCTAGGTCCGCTTCTGCGGTCGCTTGGCCGCATCTGCGGCACCGCATTTGCGAAAACCCAGCCGCACTTGCATTCCTGGAGCTTTGGCCCAAACTCGCTTCTGCGGCCACTTAGCAGCTTCTGCGGCGCCGCACCTGCGGTCCCACACACACATGTGCGGTTATGACAGGTTCAACAATTCTAATTCTTCCTAAGTCCAATTCAATTTCCGTTAAGCACCCGAAACTCATCCGAGGCCCCCGGGACGTCAACCAAACAAGCCAACCAATCCTAAAACATCATTCAAACTTGTTCCAACCTTCAAAACGATCAAAACAACATCGAAATACCAATTTAGCATCAGATTCAATCCTAAGAACTTCAACAACTCTCAAAATATGCTTTCGATCAAAATCTCTATCAAACCTCGTCTGAATGACCTGAAATTTTGCACACACGTCACATTCAACCCTACGGAGCTGCTCCAACTTCCAGAATTCCATTCCGACCCTCGAATCAAAATCTCACTATCAAATCGGAAACGTCAAAAATTCGACTTTCGGCATTTCAAGCCTAAATTAGCTACGGACGTCCAACGCACAATCCGAACACGCACCTAAACCCGAAATCACCCAACGGAGCTAACGGAACCATCAAAATTCCATTCCGAGGCCGTCTTCACATTGTTCCAACTATGGTCAAATTTCCAAAACTTAAGATCTCATTTAGGGACTAAGTGTCCCAAAACTCTCTGAAACTCTAAATAATTCCTCCCGGCAATTCACAACTGCAGAAACAAACACGGGGAAAATAATTAATAGGGGATCGGGGCGTTAATTTTTAAGACGACCGGTCGGGTCATCACATCCTCCTATACTTAAACATTCGTTCGTCCTCGAACGAGCATAAAGACATACCTAAAGTAGTGAAAAGATGAGGGTAACGGCTGCACATTTCCTGCTCGATCTCCCAGGTCACCTCCTCGACCGGCTGACCCCACCACTGAACCTTCACTGGCGCAATGTTCTTTAACCTCAGCTTTTTAACCTGCCTGTCCAATATTGCCACTGGCTCCTCAACATAGGATAGATCCTTGTCCAACAGGACTGAACTTGTGACGACCCGGCCGGTCATCTT
This sequence comes from Nicotiana sylvestris, assembly GCF_000393655.2. NCBI lineage: Eukaryota > Viridiplantae > Streptophyta > Magnoliopsida > Solanales > Solanaceae > Nicotiana > Nicotiana sylvestris. Next base: position 108,693,709 of record NC_091068.1, read on the forward strand.
AAGAATTAATGTCCCGATCCCCAATTAACTATTTTCCCTGAGTTTATTTTATGCTATTTTGATTTGCCGGGATGTTCGGTTTTGAGTTTCGGAGAGTTTTGGAACACTTAGTTCCTAAATGAGAGCTTAAGTGTTGGAAAGTTGGCCGTAGTTGGAACAGTGTAAAGACGGCCTCCGAATGGAAATTCGATGATTCCGTTAGCTCCGTTGGGTGATTTCGGGCTTAAGGGCATGTTTGGATTGTGTTTTGGAGGTCCGTAGCAAATTTAGGCTTGAAATGCCGAAAGTGGAATTTTTGAAGTTTCCGATAGTGAGATTTTGATCTGAGGGTCAGAATGGAATTCTGGAAGTTGGAGTAGCTCCGTAGTGTTGAATGTGATGTGTGTGCAAAATTTTAGATCATTTGGACGAGGTTTGATAGACTTTTTGATCGAAAGCGTATTTTTAGAGTTTTTGGAATTATTAGGCTTGAATCCGATGAAAAATAGTTGTTTTGATGTTGTTTTGAGCATTTAGAAGGTTGGAACAAGTTTGAATGATGTTTTAGGATTGGTTGTCAGGTTTGGTTGAGGTACCGGGGGCCTCGGGTGAGTGTCGGGTGCTTAACGGAAATTGAATTTGGACTTAGGAAGATTTTTGCATTGCTGGTATATATCATAACTGCACCTGCGGTTTGGGTCCCACAGAAGCGGAATTGGGGAAGTCTAGTAAGAGCTGCAGATGCGGTGGAGCCATCGCAGAAGCGGAGCTGGGAAGGAGCTACAGGTTCCGCAGATGCGGACGTAATACTGCAGAAGCGGTGCCGCATCTGTGAAAAGGGAATTGCAGGTGCGGAGTCAGGCCTCTAAGTGAAAGTCGCAGGTGCGACCTTTTGTCCGCAAAAGCGGGACCGCAGATACGGTCAGTGGACCATAGATGCGGAAACATCTGGGCAGAATATAAAAATTTCAAAACGAGGGTTTAGCCATTTTTTAGAAAACTTAAGCTTTGGAGCTCGGATTTGAGCGAGATTTTGAGGGATTTTCAGAGTTATCGATTGGGTAATGATTTGTAACTCCTTTTTGCTTGTAACCCATTAATCTAAACATGAATTCATCCTTTAATTTCAGGAATTTGTATGAAAATTGGGGAAAAGTTCTTAGGTCAAGAACTTGAGTTTCGATTGGGGATTTGACATTGGATTGAGATAATTTTAACATGGTTAGACTCGTGATGGTGTGAGGATTCTAGAAATATGAATTTTACCCAATTCCGAGATGTGGGCCCGAGGGGCATTTTGGTCATTTTACATAATTTCACGTATTAGCTTAGAATTTAATTGTAGAATCAGTTACTTGAAGTGTTATTTACATTATGAAATTAAATTTAATAGACTTGGGCCATTTGGAGTCGAGTACTCGTGGCAAGAGCGTGGTTTCGGATTGATTTTGAGCCGGTTCGAGGTAAGTGGCTTGTCTAACCTTGTGGGGGGACCTACCCCTTAGGATCTGATATATTTGATAATTGAAATTCCTTGTACGTGAGGTGACGAGCGCGTACTTGAGCTAATTGTTGAAAATTCGGTTTTTCCTTAAGTATTTCAATTGAGTTCTTTTTCCTGTTTTATTCTACTTGTGAATTTAGCCTGTTGCTAGTTTAGAAAAGCATGTTTAGTTGACTTAATTGCCTATTTGTTTAAACTGCCTTAATTGCATTACGTGAAGCATGTTAGGCTAGAATTAACTGTTTACTTGGTACGAAATTTAGCTTAATTGGGTATTCTTGTGTTGCTACTGTGTGTTGTTACTTTGGGACTATGGGACGGCATCCCGGGAGATCCCATGTACGTATTTATGATCTGAACTGAGGTGCGGGATACCAAGAGATCCCTGGCACGTATATTGAGGATACCAAGAGATCCTTGGGATACCAAGAGATCCTCGGGATACCGAGAGATCCCTAGCATATATTGAGGATACCAAGAGATCCTCGGGATACTAAGAGATCCCCGGTTATGATCCTTGTTATGAGTGGTACTTCCTTGTGGTTTGCCTTCATCTCTGTTTCCATTATTGTACTCTTATTATCCTGTGTAGATTCTTACTGTAGATTCTCAATTGTACTGTTTATCTTATCCTGTCATCTTCATATTTATTTAATCTCAGTAGGGCCCTGACCTTCCTCGTCAACACCCAACCGAGGTTAGGCTTGGCACTTACTAAGTACCGCTGTGGTGTACTCATGTCTCTTTTGCGCATGTTTTTTATGTGCAGATTCAGGTGCCGCTACTCAGGTATATCATCCTTGAGGAGGCGATTGCTCTAGAGACTTCGAGGTACATCTGCTCGTCCGCAGACCGAAAAGTCCCTTTCTATTCCTGCTTTTAGTATTTATCCCTTCTGTATTTTTCTGTTCTATTAGACATTCCAGAGTTAGAGCTATGTAGTATTGATCTTAGCTTGTGATTCGTGGATTTTCGGGTCTTGAATTTATGTTTTGGTAGTGAGAGTTGAATATGGTGTATGCCGAGTGGCACATTTAAACACTGTTATTATTTTATTACTATTTAAAGTTGTTTTACTTCCGCAAATTTTGGTTTTCTTCTGCAATTTAGGCTTACCTAGTCGTAGAGACTAGGTGCCGTCACGATGGTTCATGGAGGGCGAATCGAGGTCGTGACAGAACTGAAATCCAACACGTGCGATGGATCACCGTGGTACCTCCGGAGCATCGAAACATGAAATACCGGATGAACTCCTGCCAAGCTTGGAGGTAAGGCAAGCTTAAGCAACCTCCCCAACACGCCTCAATATCTCAAAAGGGACAACAAACCTCGAAATCAACTTCCCCTTCTTCCCAAATCTCATAACGCCCTTCATAGGCGAAACCCGAAGCAGAACCCGCTCTCCAACCATATAGGAAACATCACGAACCTTCCAGTCCACGTAACTCTTCTGTCTCGACTAGGCTGTACGGAGTCTATCCTGAATCACCTTGACCTTCTCCAAAGCATCCTGAACCAAGTCTGTGCCCAATAATCTAGCCTCACCCGGCTCAAACCAACCCACCGAGGACCTACACCGCCTATCGTATAAAGCCTCATACGGTGTCATCTGAATGCTGGATTGATAGCTATTGTTGTAGGCAAACTTCGCCAACGGCAAGAACTGATCCCAAGACCCTCCAAACTCAATCACACACGCACGGAGCATATCCTCAAGAATCTGAATAGTGCGCTCGGACTGTCCGTCCGTCTGAGGGTGAAATGTTGTACTCAACTCCACCCAAGTACCCAACTCATGCTAAACGGCCCTCCAGAATTGTGATGTGAACTGAGTACCTCTATCTAAAATGATGGAAACTGGAATACCATGCAGGCGAACAATCTCCCGAATATAAATATTCGCCAACCGCTCCAAAGAGTAAGTAGTACACACAGGAATGAAGTGCGCGGACTTGGTAAGACGATCCACAATCACCCAAATAGTATCGAACTTTCTCAAAGTCCGTGGGAGCCCAACTACTAAATCTATGGTGATCCGCTCCCACTTCCACTTCGGAATCTCTATCTGCTGAAGCAACCCACCCGGTCTCTAGTGCTCATACTTCACCTGCTGACAGTTGAGGCATCGAGCTACAAATCCAACTATATCTTTCTTCATCTGCCTCCACCAATAGTGCTGTCTCAAATCCTGATACATCTTTGCGGCACCCGGATGAATGGAATACCGCGAACTATGGGCATCCTCTAGAATCAACTCCCGAAGCCCATCCACATTGGGTACACAAATCCGACCCTACATCCTCAATACCCCATCATCACCAATAGTCACATCTATGGCATCACCATGCTGAACCTTGTTCTTGAGGACAAGCAAATGAGGGTCATCATATTGACGCTCCCTGATACGATCAAATAAAGAAGACCGAGAAACCACGCAAGCTAGAACCCGACTGGGCTCCAAACGACCCAATCTCACAAACTGGTTGACTAAGGCCTGAACATACATCGCCATAGGCCTCTCTGATGTTGGTAAATAAGCCAAACTCTCCAAACTCTCTTCCCGGCAACTCAAGGCATCGGCCACTATATTGGCCTTGCCGGATGATACAAAATAGTGATATCATAGTCCTTCAGCAACTATAACCATCTTCTATGGCGCAAATTTAGATCCTTTTGCTTGAACAGGTGCTGCAAGCTCCGATGATCCGTATAAATCTCACAAGGAACCTCGTACAATTAATGACGCCAGATCTTCAGGGCGTGAACAATGGCAGATAACTCAAGGTCGTGGATAGGATAATACTTCTCGTGAACCTTCAACTGTCTGGACGCGTAGGCAATCACCCTACCGTCCTGCATCAAAACAGCCCCAAGGCCAATCCTCGAGGCATCACAATAGACAGTATAAGACCCCAAACCTGTAGGCAATATCAAAACTGGGGATGTAGTCAAAGCTGTCTTGAGCTTCTGAAAGCTCGCCTCACACTCTTCCGTCCACTGGAACGGAACACCCTTCTGGGTCAGCCTGGTCATAGGGGCTGCAATCGATGAAAACCCCTCCACAAAACGACGATAATAACCTGACAAGCCAAGAAAATTGCGGATCTCTATAGCTGAGGATGGTCTGGATCAACTCTGCACTGCCTTTACTTTCTTCGGATCTACCTAAATATCCTCACTCGATACCACATGGCCTAAGAATGCCACGGAATCCAACCAAAACTCACATTTCGAGAACTTAGCATATAAATCATTTTCCCTCAGAGTTTGGAGCACAGTCCTCAGGTGCTGCTCGTGATCTTCCCGACTCCGGAAATACACCAGAATATCATCAATAAAAACAATGACAAATGAGTCAAGATATAGTCGGAACACACTGTGCATCAAATGCATAAAGGTTGCTGGGGCATTGATCAGCCCAAATGACATAACAAGGAACTCGTAATGACCATACCGAGTCCTGAAAGCAGTCTTCGGGATATATGGTTCCCGAATCTTCAACTGATGGTACCCTGAACGCAAGTCAATCTTAGAAAACACTCATGCACCCTGTAGCTGGTCAAACAAATCATCAATACGAGGCAAAAGATAACGGTTCTTCGTTGTAACTTTGTTCAATTGGCGATAATCAATGCACATACGCATAGAACCATCCTTTTTCTTCACAAACAAGACAGGAGCACCCCACGGTGATACACTAGGCCGAATAAAACCCTTATCAAGAAATTCCTGTAACTGATCTTTCAACTCCTTCAACTCAGGAGGAGCCATACGATACGGAGGAATAGAAATGGGTTGAGTGCCCGGCAACAGATCAATGCCAAAATCAATATCTCTATTAGGCGGCATGCCCGGAAGATCAGCTGGAAACATATCAGGAAAATCCCGTACTACTGGGACTGAATCAATTGAAGGGGTATCAATATTGGCATCTCTCACATAAGCTAGATACGCATCACACCCCTTCTTAACCATTCGCTGAGCCTTAAGGAAAGAAATAACTCTACTAGGAGTGTGATCTAAAGTACCCCTACACTCAACACACAGTACACCTAGCATAGCCAGCATCACGATTTTGGCGTGACAATCAAGAATAGCATAATTGGGAGACAACCAGTCCATGCCCAAGATAATACCAAAATCTACCATGCTGAGCAATAATAAATCAACTCTGGTCCCAAAACCACTAAGAGCAACCAAACACGACCGATAAATGCGTTCCACAACAAGAGAATCTTCCACAGGAGTAGAAACATAAACAGGGGAACTCAAAGAATCCCGAGATACACCCAAATGCGGAGCAAAATAAGAAGACACATAAGAGTAAATGGAGCTTGGATCAAATAAAAACGATGCATCTCTGTGACAAACTAGTATAATACCTGTGATGACAGAATCGGAGGCAACAGCCTCGGTACGGGCAGAAAGGGCATAGTATCGGGCCTGGCCTCCCCCTCTAGGGCGACCTCTACCTCCCCGACCTTCACCTCTAGCTGGCTGAGTAGGTGGGGTAGCAACTGGAGCTATAACCATAGCCTGAGAACTCTGCGGGGGGCGCTGTGGCTGAGAAGTCTGTGGAGGCGCACTCCTCCCAAGTCTAGGGCAATCCCTCACCACATGGCATGTGTCACCACACTCAAAACAAGCTCTGGGAGGACGTGGCGGCTGAGACTGACTCTGGCCAGGTCTGCTGGACTGACCTCTGAAAGCACCCCGCGTAGGAGGCGCGCTAGATACCGGAGGTGCATAATAAGGCTCTGAGGCCTAGGAGGAGCTGGAATACCATTGGCTACTTGAAGAGCTGAATGAACAGGGCGACTCATATAACCCCTACCATGACGACCTGCAGCTGGGGCACGGGCACCAGAATAATGGACCGACTCTCGAGACCTCTTGGCCTCCCTCTCCTCTCTCTCCCTAGCATGCATACCCTCAATCCTCCTAGCAATGATCACCACCTGCTGATAAGAAATATCCATCTCCAACTCACGAGTCATGCTAGACCTGATGCTAGGAATAAGCCCCTCAATAAACCGGCAAATAGTAGAAACCAAGGCTGGTGCATGTCTAGCCAAACTAGTGTAACAGACAGCATACTCTGAGACAGCCATAGCACCCTGGCGCAAATGCTCAAACTCTGCGCGCCATGCGTCCCTAAGGCTCTAAGGAACATACTCTCTCAGGAACAAATCTGAAAACTGAGTCCAAGTTAGTGAAGCAGCCTCATCCGGACTGTCTAACTCATAGGTGCGCCACCACTCATAGGCAGCTCCTCGAAGCTGGAAAGTAGTGAAGGAAGCCCCGCTCGATCCTGATATACCCATGGTATGGAGAATGCGGTAACACTCATCTAGAAATCTCAGAGTCCAATGTTAGACCACTGAATACAGGAGGCTTGTACTTCTTGAACATCTCAAGCCTCAATTGCTCATCCTCGGAAATCGCTGCCCTGTCCTCGGGCTAATCTCAGACTGCAAGCTGTACAGGAATAATCTCAAGGACCTGCTCAACATACACTCGCTGCTCAAGAGTGCGGGCGGCGGGAGTCTATGCTCCTCCCCCAGCCTGAGATATAGCTGCAGCAAGGGGAAGCAACCCTTCCTGAGCAAAAGTAGTGTACATGCTCATGAACTTTGCCAGAGTCTCCTGAAGTGTTGGGGTAGTAGTAGCAGTAGGTGTATCAGGTGCCTGGACTCCGGCTGGAACTGCTGCTGGTACCTCGGTGGCAGCTCGTGCAGGTGCTCTGGCTGCACCACGTGTGCGTCCTCGACCTCTACCCTGGCCTCTGATGGCTGCAGTAGGGGGCACGGGTGCCTGATCATCTCGGGTAGCACGTGTCCTCACCATCTGTGAGAGAATAGAAGATAGAAGTTTAGAATTGTGACATTAAATCTCGCATGACAAGGAAATCAAACGAAGTGGAATTTTTCTAATAGTTTAATAGCCTCTCGCAGATAAGTACAAACGTCTTCGTACCGATCTGCGAGACTCTAATAAACCGGCTTGTGATTCATGACTCCTATGAACCTAGAGCTCTGATACCAACTTTTCACGACCCCGGTTCGCCCTCCGTGAACCATCGTGACGGCACCTAGTTTCTACAACTAGGTAAGCCTAACAATACGGAAAATAAACAAAATTTGCGGAAGAAATAAATTAAAAATCGAAATAGTAAAATAAAACAGCGTTTAAGATGCCGCCCGGCATATACAATAACAACTTTCGAAACTAACAACATTTCCAAAAACCCGAAATCTCATGATCACAAGCCTTTGAATGTCTACAAGTATCTAACTCCAGAATGTCTAACAAATAAACGAAAGTACAGAAGGGCTAATACAAAAGGGAGAGTAGAAAGGGACTCTTCGGTCTGCAGACGCAGCAGATATACCTCGGAGTCTCTACGAACGCCTCGTCTCAAGTGTGATAAGTATGAGTGGAGGTACCTGGATCTGCACATGAAAAACATGCACAGAAAGGGCATAAGTACATCACAACGGTACTAAGTAAGTGTCAAGCCATATCTCGATCGAGTAGTGACGAGGAAGGTCAGAGCCCTACTAAGATTAAATTAAATATAAGGTGCGACAGTATAAGATAAAGCAGTACAGTTGAAAGATAATAATAAGGATTAATACAGGATAATAAGGATAACTACAACTGAAACAGAGACAAAAACAATCACCAGGAATACCACTCTTCACAAAGATAATAACAGGGGATCTCTTAGTACTCTCAATATATGTCAGGGATCTCTTGGTATCCTCAATATATGCTAGGGATCTCTTGGTATCCCGAGGATCTCTTGGTATCCTCAATATACGTGATGGGGATCTCTCGATATCCCACACCTCAACTCAAATCATAAAATACATACAGGGGATCTCCCGGGATGCCGTCCCGTAGTTTCAAAGTAAAACACACAGCAATAACATAAAGAATACTCAATTAAACTCAATTTCGTACCAAAGTAAAACAGGTAATTCTAATCTAACATGCTTCACATAATACAAATAAGGCAGTTCAAGCAATACGGCAATTAAGTCAATTAAACATGCTTCTGTAAGCTAACAGCAGACTTAAATTTCAAGTAGAATAAGCAGGAAAGGAAAACACTATTAAAGCTACTTTAGTGAAAGCAAGATTTTCAACAATTAGCACAAGTACGCACTCGTCACCTCACGTACAAGACATTTCAATTACCACAAATACCAAATCATAAGGGGATGTCCCCCACACAAGGTTAGGCAAGCCATTTACCTCGAACCAGCTCAAAATCAACCCGAAACCATGCTTTTGCCACGAGTACTCAACTCTAAATGACCCAAATCTATTCAATTCAATTGCATAATGCAAATAACACTTCAAGTAACCGATTCTACAAATAAATTCTAAGCTAATACGCGAAATTAGATAAAATAATCAAAACATCCCTTGGGCCCACGTCTCGGAATTGGGTAAAATTTATATTTTCAGAATCTTCATACTCTCACGAGTTAATGCATACCAAAATTATTCAAATCCAAGGTTAAATTCCCAATCAAAATTCGAATTCTAGGTCTAAGAATTTTCTTCCAACTTTTTCCCAATTTTCATCTCCAATCGGAAATTAAATGATAAAACTAATAATAGATCAGTGGAATACAACTAGAAAGGGATAAGGAATTGTTACCCAATGATATTCTCTTCAAAAGCCCCACAGAATCGCCCTACCCCGAGCTCCAATTCGATTTTTCCAAGTTTTGAACTAAACCCTCGAAATTTCAGATTTCTGCCCAACGACTACCGCATCTGCGGTCAAGGGAGCGCACCTGCGGAAAAAGGCATCGCAGGTGCGAAAATCACTTAACGGGCTAGGTCCGCTTCTGCGGTTGCTTGGCCACATTTGCGGCACCGCATTTGCGTAAACCCAGCCGCACCTGCGGTCCTGAAGCTTTTGGCCCAAACTCGCTTCTGCGGCATCGCACCTGCGGTCCCACACACGCAGGTGCGGTTATGACAGGTTCAACAATTCTAATTCTTTTTAAGTCCAATTCAATTTCCGTTAAGCACCCGAAACTCATCCGAGGCCCCCGGGACCTCAACCAAACATGTCAACCAATCCTAAAACATCATTCAAACTTGTTTCAACCTTCAAAACGCTCAAAACAACATCAAAACACCAATTTAGCATCGGATTCAATCATAAGAACTTCAACAACTCTCAAAATACGCTTTCGATCAAAAAGTCTATCAAACCTCGTCCGAATGACCTAAATTTTGCACACACATCGCATTTAACCCTACGGAGCTACTCTAACTTCTGGAATTCCATTCCGACCCTCAGATCAAAATCCCACTATCGAACCGGAAACTTCAAAAATTCGACTTTCGGCATTTCAAGCCTAAATTAGCTACGGACCTCCAACGCACAATCTAAACACGCTCCTAAACCCGAAATCACCCAACGGAGCTAACGGAACCATCGAAATTCCATTCCGATGCCTTCTTCATATTGTTCCAACTACGGTCAAATTTCCAAAACTTAAGCTCTCATTTAGGGACTAAGTGTCTCAAAACTCTCTGAAACTCCAAATAATTCATCCTGACAACTCACAATAGCAAAAATAAACACGAAAAAAACAGTTAATAGGGGATCGGAGCGTTAATTCTTAAGACGACCGGCCGGGTGGTCACAATAATTTGGCTTATGCCTTATTGTGTTGACCAAATCTCGTTGCAGACGAGAGAGAAGAAAAAGTCATGGGTTTTGATGGGAAAATCGAGAGGGACGAAGACTTACTCAAAATTGGAGGGGGAAAGCTTCTGCCATGGTCAAAAGCGAGCTGAACTTTGGCATAGAAGAGGAAAGGGTTGATAAGGGGGGTGGTAGGAAGAGAAGGAGATTTAAAAAAATCTGATTCTTTTGTTTCTAGGGTGAGATATGTGGGATTGCAGGTTTGGCCTTTGATAGATTGGGCTTGCAATTGGGCTGGTAGGAGGCTTAATTACTGGGCTAATTTGGCCGAAATTTTGGGCCTTGAGTGCTGATCTTTTTCCTCCTTTCTTGTATATTTCTTTCGGCTTCTATTTAGATTTAAAATGATTTTATTAGCCACATTATATAATACTACATAATATTATTAGTTAAACTATTTAATGTTACTTAAAATAATTATGGTAGCTAGAATTTAAATTTACAAGATAACTTACACTAATTGTTAAGTAAAACATCATCACAAGTGTAAATATTTATAAGATGTTTAATTAAAAAGATATTATTAATTAATTATATAAAGAGAAAAATGTGTTTTTTGGTGATAATAATAATAAGTATAGTAATATTTTTAATAATAATAATAATAATAATAACAAATAGGCATAGTTTGCATTAAAACAAATAGTAGAATAATTACATTATATTATTAGTGATATTAGAAGCTTAAAGAAATAACTTGGAAGAAAGGAGGGACAAAATTGGATGTCAACATCCACGTTGTTGTCAGGAAGGAGAATCATCTAAGTCATCTAACATTTTGGGTGATAAGTTTCTTCTTATTACATTTATTGTCATTATCTACATTTATTGCATGTTTTTATTATCATATTCATTGACAATCATTGAGCATTTGTAGTTGGTATACAATAATTTCGGATTCAACCCTACATCATCGATACATCTAAACGTTAGATCTAGCGGTTATTATATTTAACTAGGATTCACCCTCTATTCTCTCATTAATTCGTTTTAAGAAAAGGTTAAGCACTTTTTTGGTTAAACAATGACTAAACTTTAATTTTTATTTGCTTAGCCTAATATAAAGCTTGCATCTTAAAAATTATAGCATTCACATCCTAAGAATTTATTTTACATTCATGAGGTAAAATATATTAGATGTAGACAATATCAAAGTGTTACGAGTTTGAATTTACTCTAACATTCTATTTGGTTGTTTAATCTTCTCATTGAATTCACCATAAATAACATTTGTATAAGTTATACCGGAACTATGTGTTATTTTATGTGGCATAAAAAGTGAAATAAATTAGACTATTGAAAGACAAAAATGCCCTTGAAGTACATAATTCCTATATAATAATAACAACAACCATTATTTCATTATTAATCATCACATAATAATCCTATATTTTTAATTCATAGTTAACTTGTTTCCGAACCAAAAAAATCCGTTAGTCTTTCTTATTTTTTTGTTAGTTGTGTGAAAAGGAAAAAATAAAAATCCTGTACGTAGCGGTAGGTTGAAAAATGTGATTGCATGCTAATAACCCGTTTGGCCAAGCTGCAAAAATCAGCTTATTTTGAGAGATGTTTTTTTTCAAAAGTGCTTTTTCAAAAGTACTTTTGGTGAGAAACCGTTTGTGTTTGACTAATTAGTTTGAAAATGCACTTCTGAGCAGCAATTAGTGTTTGACCAATCTTTAAAAACTGTTTCTAAGTGTATTTTTCTCAAAAGTGCTTTTTAAAAAAGTACTTTTGGAGAGGAGCTATTTTTTTCTGCTTCTCCAAAACTGCTTTTGATTCTCCTCAAAAGTACTTTTTTTACTTTCAAAAGCTTGGCCAAACACTTCAATATTTTGTCAAAAGTGCTTTTGGTAAAAAAAAAAAAAAAAAACTTTTGGCCAAAAAAAAGCTTGGCCAAAGAGGCTATAATTCATGCATGAAAAAACAATTCTCCAATCGTTAACAGAATTAACGAACTGATCATCAATATTATTCCAATTACCAAAACTACCCATCCAATCCATTTCATCTTTTCTATTTCCTCACCATTTCCAACAATTTCTCCTCATTTAATTTCTCCCCAATTTCTTCCAAATCCCTAAGATATCATTTTCATTTGCCAGCTTCGATATTTGAGACATCATCTGTTGTTCAATTCTTAAATTTTCAGAAAATTCAGATTTTTGGTACGCTTTTTGTGCAATCGAGTGATTTAATATATGAGTAGTTCGGCTGATTTTGATTATAGTGGAGTATTTAATTTTTGGGATAAAAAAAATTAGGGCTTCATTAAGGCTTCTGTTGAATTTTGATGAATCAGCAATGGCATGTTTAGATGGTATTGGAGTTTGGGAGAAGTTGAGATTTTGATTTGAGCTAGTAGTATTTGTTTTGGTATTTTTTATTTTTGGATGGGGAATAATTGTGTAGGACCCAAATTGGCTAACAATGGGTTCTTACAATCTGTTACTGCAGCTGTGTGGAAACCTAATCAATCAGAAAATTTACCACTCCCAAATGAAGGGGAAAAAAGCAAAGAGAATTCAGTTGATTCATCAAATACAAATGATGCAAAAGGTTCTGATGATAACAAATCTTGTATTCAAAGTAATCCACCTCCACACCTTATGATAAGTGGAGATAATACACAAATAAGTGTTAAAGAGGAGGTTAGGAATAACAACACAGATGCTAATGATACTGTCAATAAGCCCGTGGAGGGCGTGAAACAGAACAAGCCTGGTCATGTTAAGAGAGTGTCGAGTCTGGGGCTTCAGATTGAATCTGTTTTAGGACGAAAAACAGGTAATTTGAAGGAAATTTATAGTTTAGGGAGGAAGTTAGGACAAGGGCAATTTGGGACAACGTTTTTATGTGTAGAGAAGTCGAGTGGGAAGGAATTTGCATGTAAGTCTATTGCTAAAAGAAGGTTGAACACTGAGGAGGATGTGGAGGATGTAAGGAGGGAGATTCGGATAATGCATCACTTGGCAGGACAACCTAGTGTTGTTCAAATTGTGGGGGCATACGAGGATGCTGTTGCGGTTCATGTTGTGATGGAGCTTTGTGTAGGTGGAGAGCTTTTCGATAGGATTATACAGAGGGGGCATTATTCAGAGAAGAAAGCAGCTGAACTTGCAAGGGTGATAGTAGGTGTTGTAGAAGCATGCCATTCCTTGGGTGTTATGCATAGGGACCTCAAACCTGAAAACTTTCTTTTCGTCGATCAGCAAGAAGAGTCACCGTTGAAGACGATTGACTTCGGGTTATCAGTGTTCTTTAGGCCAGGTATTCTCTTGAAAACACAATTTCCTTAAAACTGGCATTAATATTGCCCCCCAAGTCTGTCAATTATCTGTAACTCACTGGAGAGTCTATAATATAATTAAATGCTTAAAGATAGGCAAGGCAAAAAGTGTTTTCTTATTAAATTCTTGCTTTCAGTGAACTTTCTGCCGCCAGTACTGCTTATGCCTTGGCTCTTTCTCCAATGTATGAACCTATGATTGCTTTGTAATACCAGAAGGCGATTGAATTGTTACGCAAGAGTGGGTTACATTTAGGTTTAAGGCTTTCTAATATTAAACTCTTATTACCACACCTGATAGGTGTTCTATCCATGCATCCCTAATAGCTGCAGGAGTTGTTTTTGAAAGAATTTACAAACCAATCTTAGAAATCTCTATACTTTGTTCATTGTGGGAAAGCAACTCCCCCATGGATCTTGTGAAAAGGAAAAGAATTCTGAAAAGACTTTTATTGAAATTGGTTATTAACAACGTATAAGAGAGGTTCTTATTGGAGCTTTGAGTCAGAATAAGTGTTGCTGAAAATCTTTCTTGCCAGAAAGCCACTGGTAATTGCACAGCAGAAAAAGTGATTCTCACTGCACACAGAAAAAAATCTATCCTCAATCAATGGAAAGAGAAATTGTGACTCGAATCTCCAGGATATAGTTCGAATTGGTGGCTGAAGAGTTTCACTGGAAAAGTTGTTTGATGATGCCAAGACGCTGGCTAAAGACACGATACCACCGAAAAGAGGCACGGTTCGGTTATCCAGAACAGTTATTGTTGAGAGGATGACTAGATTGTGGGTGGAATGCTGGTCCGAATAGGAGTTGTGTCACCAGAATATTAGCGAAAATAGGCATGGTGTTGTTGGAATAATTGCTAGAAAGTGGTACAGTGCTACAGGAAGGATTATCGGAAAAAGGTATAGTGCTGCAAGAAGGATTATCAGAAAGAGAAGTAGTACCACTAGAGCTGTCATCACAAAAAGATAATAATAGTATAACTATGACAAGAAAATAAAACCGTATGGCATAATTCTGGTCATTAGTAGGAAGGCAATCTGCAATATGAGTTTTGAGATGGAGGTGTAGTTGTTGTAGGCAGACACTACTTAAGTCTCTACCAAAATTGTAAAGACTCTAATACCATGCGAAAAAAGAAAAGAAGAGAGCAAAAAACTCTTTTTGAAGTTGGTTATTAACAACATATTGGAAGTTCCTATCTTAGGAGTTTTGAGCTCCACAATATGAGGAAAATTCTCTAATTCTTGGGATTATTAATTATTATGAGATACTCATTAGAAATATTCTAAAAAGAATCATTATACTTAAACAATATTGTTAATGATTTTCTAGACTTTCCACCATAACATAAACATTAAACATGTTCTATACACTGTTCTTAATGATTCTTTTAAGTTTCAACTAGTCTAATCCTAATTTAATAGTAGCAAAGAGCATGAATGTACTTATAAAGACATCTTTGAAAGTAGTGATAAAGTCTAAAATGGAGAAAATGGTATTGCTCTTTGTTAGCATTTACTTGCTTGATTTTCGGTATGTTAGTATGGGCTGTTCTATCTTGTTTCGTAACTTAAGAATCGTAGGGTGTCTGCTTGACATTGCCTTTTCTTAGAGCAGAAGTCACACAATAATATGACCTGCTATTTTCATACCTATTTTCACATTAAGCTTATTAAGGCAGAGTGTTTACTGTTCATACAATAGGCGACTACTATTACTTTCATTTTAATCTTTATCTTTTTAGTTTTGCTTTAGATATTTCAGATAAAATGAAATTATAAGAATCAGTTGCTGTTCATCTGGTTTCCTCTAGCTGTTTTATGAGCTGTATTCCTTCACCTAATCAAGAATACAAATATGGTGCACTCAGGTGAAACCTTTGGTGATGTCGTTGGAAGTCCTTACTATGTGGCGCCAGAAGTGTTGCGGAAGCATTATGGTCAAGAGTGTGATATTTGGAGTGCAGGAATCATTATTTATATACTACTTAGTGGTGTTCCTCCATTTTGGGATGGTAAGTTTTTTTTAACTTTTTTCCTTTGCAATCTGATTTTATAATCCTTGAAGCAACATGAAGACCATGTGGCTTATGAATTTTGATGTTTTGCACCAGAGACGGAGCAAGGAATATTTGAACAGGTTTTAAAAGGGGAACTCGACTTTGTATCAGAACCTTGGCCTACTATATCAGAAAGTGCAAAAGATCTAGTCAGAAAAATGCTTGTGAGAGATCCCAAAAAGCGGTTGACAGCCCATGAAGTTCTTTGTAAGATGCAGTATTCACCAGTCTGATCCTTTATGCTCTTCTTGGTGTTATGTATGTTTTCAGTATATAATGATGCTTCTCATCCTTTCTTCTTTGCATCATATGGCCTTGTCCTCTGGATCAATTGCTTGTAGATTATCAACTGTCTTGATATGCTTCTAAAGTCATTCTTATTATACAACTTACTTAAAATTCTTCTGTACTTTTGTTGGAAAAATATTCTTATTTCTGTTGTTGAAAAGTCTAGGTTTTACTATGATTTCTAATGTTATTTAAAGAAGGATGGAAGATCACTTAGTTTTGATGAGAGTAACTCGAAATGCCAAAAAGTTTAGTTCATGGAACTGGTAGCACTCAGCGCTGACAATAGCTTTTCCTGATCGCTGCATCTGCTCCATTAAGGAACCAGATATATTTAAGTTCCTGCTTTTTCTTTCTGGATATACATCCGCTCATGTGCATGCTATATGTGCAATAGAGGACATGTAAACATCAAAATTTTCTTCTACCCCTTGAAATCAGATAACGTTAAGAAAAAAAATTGAATTAAATTAGTGGTATGTGCAGCTTAGTGTTTATAGATTTGGAGTTTGGCCAAGTTGTTGGCTGGTTGAGACTTCAGACACACGTAATCAGAGGACCTATCTTCCTAAGCGTTATAGCTTCTTGCTAGGATTTCTTGCTTTGCCTTTTGGCCTCTCTATAATGTTAAAAAGATTTCAGTATGAAGATGATTTCAGATACTTCTATATGTGCTTCTTTGAGCGACAGATTAACAGAGACGAATACGTAGGGGAGAGGTGATGGAAGAAGGAGTTGTAAATTGGTAGAAATTTGACACTTATACTTAAAAGATTGGTTAGAACGACATCATCATGTTTGCCTGTTTATTTGCTTAACAAGCACATTAAAATGCTCTTTTACATGAATGATACATATATATGTATTATCTATGCCAGGTCATCCATGGGTGCGTGTTGGTGGGGTTGCTCCAGATAAGCCTCTTGATTGTGCTGTTCTAAGTCGTCTCAATCAGTTTTCTGCAATGAACAAATTAAAGAAGATAGCAGTCAGAGTAAGTTATTCTAATTGTTCAGACCTATCGTTGCTGAGTTTACCTGAGTAATGGCATTCATTGCATTTCTGCAGAAAGACAAGGGTGCCAATCCTTTCACGAAAGAAAATGCCATGGCTATCTAATTACTAATATCCATTTCTTTCCTAATTGGCCTGTATTTGGTTATATTTCCTAATATATATGTGCCACACTTATACACATTTCTCGCTAATTTTAAATCAGGAACAGGAAAAGGACATTGAAACATATTACTGCATCAAAGTGTTTTTTAGTTGGTATGCTTGAGCAATTTCTGTTTGCTTTTTAGGTAATTGCTGAAAGTCTGTCTGAAGAGGAAATCGCAGGACTAAAGGAAATGTTCAAAATGATAGACACAGATAACAGTGGAAATATTACGCTAGAAGAACTGAAAAAGGGTTTGGAAAGAGTGGGTGCCGATCTGAAGGATTCAGAAATAGTTAGCTTAATGCAAGCGGTAAGTGATACTTCTTATTATGTTCCAGAGCAGTCTTATGTACATCATAGACAGCTTTAAACAGCATTGCAAATCATGTTAGCATATCAGATCTTCTTAAAAATAAACTGTCAAAAAGATCCTTACTAAACAACCTTTCTGTGTTTGGATAATTCAGGCGGATATTGATAATAGTGGTACCATTGACTATGGAGAGTTTCTAGCTGCTATGCTCCATTTAAACAAAATTCAGAAGGAAGATCACATGTATGCTGCTTTTTCATATTTTGATGAAGATGGTAGTGGATATATCACACAGGATGAGCTCCAAAAGGCTTGTGATAAGTTTGGTTTGAGCGATATCCCCATTGAAGAGCTTATGCGTGAAGTTGACCAAGATAATGTAAACCCTATTATTCTCATCTTCAGTGTTCTATTTCTAATATCTTGCAGATATATAATGTGCATGGTCAGACATAAAAGCATATATAAGATCATAACATTCATGTACCTATTTTTCTTTTTTAGGATGGACGCATCGATTACAGTGAATTTGTGGCGATGATGCAAGACACTGGCTTTGGTGAGAAGAGAAGCAAAAGAGTGTAAGCATTGGTATACCATAGGCCTTAAAGCCTGGTAAACTTGATGTCACTGATTACACATATATTGGTTGTGTAAATCATCCACGTAGGTATGTGAAACAAGAAACTTCAATTGCATTATGCTGTAAAGATTAGTCAGGCATTGGTATTACATCCACAGGAGTGTGTGAAACAAAAATATGGATTGC
This sequence comes from Nicotiana sylvestris, assembly GCF_000393655.2. NCBI lineage: Eukaryota > Viridiplantae > Streptophyta > Magnoliopsida > Solanales > Solanaceae > Nicotiana > Nicotiana sylvestris. Next base: position 108,711,821 of record NC_091068.1, read on the forward strand.
GTTATGCTGTAAAGATTAGTCATTCATCAGAGATGAAAGGGCAACTTTGTTTAGCATTCGATTTTGTATTTTTATTTGTTTGTTTCTTTCTGTTGACGGAACCAATGTTCACAAATATCACTCCTTTTAGATTTATGCTTGCTCAACCAGTTGATTACCTTCTTACTGTAGATTCAGCAGAAACAGTTCAGACAGAACTTTATACTCTGTGTTCCATTGAACCTCTAGCCTGGCTACTTTGGTTCAATATGCATCTTCAACAGAAGCTGTGGTACTGCTACTTGCTCACAAGGATTTTCTTTCCTCTACATGCAGCCATTATAGGTCCTGTTACCCACTTAGATGATTTTGGGGCAATAGCTTTCTTTCTTTTAGTAATATGAATTATTCATTTGTGGAGTCTAACTTTTTGTTTCTAGTTAAAATTGGTCTGATGATGAGTAGTATTTTTTTAATTTAGGATTCTGATTAGTTGGATTAGGTTCTGAAGTGTACATATCCAAGTCAGAAATAACATACAATGTTGTAATTTCAGTTTTCCTACTAGCAAGGGCGGCTCTAGGGTAAGGCAAGTGAAGCTCTTTCCTTAGGCCCCCAAATATTTAAGGCCCCAAAAATATAAAGTACTACTATATCATTATATAATATATGTAATTTATATTTATAAAATTATTGATAAAATATTTTAAATTCTAATATTTATTTAAATTTGGTAGATGTAGGATTGAATGAGTTAATAGGATAAAACTTTTCTCTCACTAAATTAAATAATATATTTATCTTCTCATCAATTCTATTTTTCTTTCTTTCTTTTTTCATATTTTTTACTATTTTGCTTTCTAATTTAAAATCAAATTCTCTAAATTAGCTATTCCGTTTTGTCACATTTGATAGATCCTCATATCAGTAATCAAGTTCTTTTGTGTCTCATTTTTTTTAACTAAGAAATCCCAGAGACAATTATCATAAGGTTCAAAACACGATCGATAATAGGCTCAATCCTTTTACCATTTTCATTTAATGCTATATTTTTTTTACAGGGAGTTCAACACCATATGACTTACATCTAACCCACATATTATACGTTGTTCTCTCACCACTTTTTTTGTCTCAATATTATATGGACATTATGAAAGAAATTTCAGGGTCTTTTAATATATTTTAGTTTTAAGCCACCAGTTCCGTTGAGTCGTCCTCATTCATGATCAACAATTATTTATAGACCACTACCCATGAACGTGTTATTCAACAGCTTCATTCACATTTGGTAACTAAATAACACATTCACTGATTGTTGTCTTATCTTAATTGAGACTGTATAAAATTTGATTGAGACTAGCAGGAGATGTACATGTGGCTCAATTAGGAGACTAGTAAAGCTTTAATTTAGGTCCCCAAAATTTTTTAATAATGGATTTTATGATTTTATTTCAAGTTAGACAATATTAAAGTTTGCAAAAAAAAAAATACAATAAACCTTGGACAAAAGAAAGAAAGGAAGAGTGTCTACTCTTTAACATTAAAAATATTTTAGAACTTTGAATTAAATTACTTAGATCTTCATATTAGTAAATATATTTTTTTACAACAAAATCAAAGGTAACATATTGAAAATACATGTCTTACATCCAATTTTTTAAAGTTACCTCTTACTAATATAAAAAATAATACTACTATGTGAAATTAAAAGTTTCATCATTTAAGCATGTTATACTATAAATAACAAGTATGAAAAAATGTCAACACTATCTTTTTTTTTTGTATAAGTGTGTCATGTGTGCATATATACTAATAAAAAAGTATAATGTCTCTTATTAAATTTCGCTTTACGCCACAAACTTATGGAGCCGCCATTGCCTACTAGGTAGCTAAAAACACATATAATGCGCATTCGATACCATTTCTTGTGAGTACCTCATTTTAGGGATCTTGAGATTTTTATACTTGATTGCTATAGTAATGTTGACATGATGATTTAATGTTCCTTTTGGAAGATAAACTTTCTGATAATGGACCAGAATAGATGCCAAGTGGACTGAAGAGTGTATTCTTGTTGCTACTTTGTACCTCTGGACTGGTGTAGCAATATTTCATAAATGATTGTCATAGAAGAATAACGTTTGCAGCAATGTGATATACAACATATACCTGGGAATTTTCTTTGTTCCATAACTATGGATCTGAATGTTACCAGAATGTTATAGCAAATGATCCACAGTAGACATTGAATAGATTTACAAATCAAAACAGCTCTCAATATCTTGTGACCTGAATTGGACCTCATTTCCAGTTCATTTAAATAAGAAGATAAGAGGTAATAACCTATTAAAGTAAAAAATTTGGCACTAACCAATGCACCGCCCAACAAAATAAACCCGTGCCTTATATGAAAATGTTTCTGAAAGAAGCCAATCACTTAGACTGCCAAAGTATTGTCATATGCTTTTATTCTTTTTTTAAAAAAAAAATTGTTGAGAAGTTTGCCGTATGCTTGTTTTTAACTTAACGAGTAGATATCATGCTAGTGTCCTTAACCAACAGAGTAGTCTAAGAAGACCACTGTCCAGCACCTCTGATTTTTTCTCAAATCCTGTGACAGAAAAACGAGGATATCAAAATCAGACTTTATGGAAATATGGATATAAACTAAATATAAGATACGTAAATTCCATATCGATGAGCATATTATATTAGATTATAGGATATCAAACAAAACTTTTCATCAATAACCAAAGTAATAAGACCACTTATTGCTGATTGGCACATATTAAGTCAATACCTCCCTAGCGAGAACATTTTGAAGGTCACAGAGTAAAATATAGTAGAGCTATGTGTAATAAAGATATCACGACAAATGCAATCTGGACCTTCAAGTTCTGAAAATTGAATATCTTGTCAAACCATGTTTACCTAAGTCAGCAGCAACTCGGTGAGCACACATTACTCCTGAAAAGGCTACAGCTATAACACCTTGTCCAGGAAAGCAACTATCGCCAACACAATATAGACCATCTATAGCCTGTAAGCTCAGAAACCATACAGAACAGTTTATTCTGTGCGCTTCTATTTACCAGTAGAACAGTAAAGCAACTAGATACTGAAGTTATGATTCACTTACAGTGGTATTGAAAGGCATTCCTAGTAATCCCTTTGGAGTTCCGCGTGGCATTGGTCCATAGGTACCACTATCACGAGCAAGGTATCGTCTATGTGTCTTTGGTGTTCCCACCTACAAGAGTCCAATCATAAATATAAATGGATGAAGCCCCAAGGCATGAACTATTTTAGCGTGTCGATTTGGTACTGAAGAAAGCTCATTATTGTTCACTATGACCAACTATTCAGTTCATAAAATCATGACTTATACCTCCTTAAAAACAATAGATGACTTGAGCCCTGGGAAGAGTGTCTTTTCAAGTCTGCCTATAATTCTTTCAGCAACAAGCTCTTTCTTTGCTTCATAATCTTTCAGAGAGAGTCCCTAGTAAGGAAAAACATCCGTACTTTAGTTTCCAGTAAAAAGAAAAAGGATGACATAGATACACTAGAGGTTACCTTAGACACTTAAGGCATATACTAATTTTACCTCCCAATCTTCTATGCTCGCCGTTGTAAAAATGTGAAGAATATGATGTCCTTCTGGGGCCAATGATGAATCAAGAACAGTAGGAATGCTCAAGAATATACTTCCATACGGTTTCTCCAAATTTGTCCAATTATCCTGTAAAATCATGAGATTATGAATGTGAGCCTTAAACAGGAAAAGATAGATAACAAACCCGTTGAAGTGCCAATAGTACCTCAAGGGTAAAATGGTGGCAATCAGTGTCTGGAGGGAGAACATCTGCTTTAACCCCCATGTGAATAGAAAGAAAAGAAGGTGCTTTTACATAAGCTTTCTGGAAAGCTTCTTCTTCTTTTGGCAGATTCTCAGCTTTTAAAAGCTTTCCTACAATGTAAGACACTTGACATGAGAAGACAAGATTTGAAGAGTATCAAATGTTTACAAGAAAACCACAGTACTAGCTCTAAGATAAAAGAATCTTAAGAAAACATATAAATTATGCTGGCTTCTAGGAAAACTAACCAAAAGTATCCCATCTGGTGGCATTCGATACTATGGTTTTAGCATAAAACTTCCTTCCATCGGAAAGTTTCACTCCCACCTAAAAGAAAAAGAAGAGTTTGAGAAAATGGCCTAGCATGCACATTGGCGAACAAGCATTCGAAAATGCAAAACAAGATACGATTAGGACATTGAAAAATACAATTTTCATTATATTGTTACGTATAATTTAGTCATGTATGTATAAATATGTAGACACTTTCTGTATTTTCAGGGGCGTAACTGACATCCAACTAAAGGGGATGTAGGACCTACCCAAATGATAAGTAAAATATCACAGTATATATCAATTACAATCAAGTATAGAAAACGTATAACATTTTAACATCAGATGTTTGGTCTTCCCTCTTCCTTCTTTGTCCTCACATTTTTCCTCTTTAGCTATATACTACTACCGAATTTTAAAAATATTTTAACATCCTAACACGCTAATATTACCTTAAATCTTAAAATGGCTCGTCATGCAGTTAGGCATACCAAAGACCTATATAGGACAAGTGTTTTTGATGGTCAAACAGTGGAAAGACAATTTGACGATGGTTAAAAGTGTGTGTGACATGTGTCTCTGTATGTCTAACAGAGTGTCGGCAAAGACATGTCCAATACGAACACCAGAACAACAGTTTTGCATATCACAATAGGAATAATCACTCTTAACAATAATTTCATAATGGTTCTAGGACCAAAACTCACAGCTTTGCCGTTGTCCAAAATGATACTTGTGACATTTGCCCTATAAAGTATCTGACTTCCCTGATTAACCAAGCCTTTTGCTAAAGATTTGGCAATCTCGCCAACTCCACCCACGGGATAGTTGATTCCTCCAAAATGTCTGTCACATAGAACCTGCAGAAAGCAACTCATGAGAAAATGGACATCAATAAACACAAGAAGGCCTAAGGTTAAATGCAGAATTACCATGCTTGCATTGATCATTGGTGTTTGTAATGCATTAACTGTGCTCACAATAAAACACTGCAAAAGAGAAAATATAGTTGAATTCTTCAAAAGGTAAAGAAATCATCAAAACTTTTAGTAAGTTGTACAGATTATTTGCCTCACCTCTGCATCTATGAAGGACAGCAACCCGGGATCTTTTATATACTTCCGAGCAATGTCACCAGCATTCTGGGGCAAATAGTAGGCTGTGATGAATAACATTGGCATAAATTAAGATTCAATAGAAGGATATTCAATCATTCTGTGCTGCACAAATGTCAGCATGAAAAAATGACCCTATAATTGGAGAGTTATTCTTAAATTAGTCCGCAAGATGGATATTGGCAAATGCCAAGAATGACAGGAAGAACCTATCATAAGTCGAACGCTTTTGGGTATTAACACATCTATGAAGGAATTTTCCATGATTTATGAGCCATCAGTCAGACTGCAAAACTAACTAAATGCACTACAAAAAATTTAAAGTATGTAAATCAGAACTGTTAAACACAAGAAGGGTGATTTGATAGCATAAGATCTCATTATCTTTATGCAAAAGGATACCAAGTTAATTGACGTTATACAGTGGAACGAGGTCTGTGTTTGATCAGCGAAAATGACAAAAGCCACCTAAGATAGGAAATGTTACAATCTTTGGTCATGAATTTCTTGATTATTGAGAAAAAGGTCAGAGTAAAAAATCATAGTAATCTGTATTCGGAACTGTATTAAATTTTGGCAACTACTGAGTTCTACAAGCTTTTTCAACACTATCACTTGAACATCTGTTTAATTATGCAACTACAGTTATCGTGTGAGTTACAGCATTTCTCTGGACTTTGTCTGCTATTAATGTAAATTTGTATACCAATAAAAGGGCATGAAACAAAGTCAATTTGAAACAATTCTCTGCATCCATTTCTAGCATTGCGGGAGCTTAGTGCACTAGACTACCTCTTTTACCCATTTCTAGCATTAGGACTGAAGGCACAGCTAAGGAAATACAACATTTGAAGTTAAAAGGAAAAGAGAAAAGAAATTACCGAGAGTCAAGCATTCGAGGGGCTTCTTAAAAAACTGGCCAAAAAGGTAGATGGGTTCCTCCAAAGACTTCAGTTCCAAAGAATTCAGAGAATTAAAGATCTGAGCATCCATATTCAACAAATGATTTTGAGTCTAAATCAGGAAGTCCAAAATTTAAAGCAAGCTGCAGTCACCTTAATTTTAATGACCACAAACCTTCCAGCATTCACTGTAGAATTTGATAATCCCTTCTTTTTCATGTGGAAATTTACTCACAAGCTCTTGAATGAAGTCATCATATTCTCGGTGTACACGGACAGAAAGGTCATTGGGTAGGTGGAAATGCACAGTTGTTGGGTCAGGTATAACTTCTAATTTACATCCTACTGCTGCCAATGCTTGAGTTATCAAATTGAGGTTTCCCTGTCAAAAGATGTGAAACATCCAATCACATGCAAGCACTGCAGACCACATACAACAGAACAAAGTATACACCACTGCCAGTACAAATTATGTTAATGATAGAATTATGTAGTTATTGGGATGACATCTTCAATTGAAACAGAGTCTCTTCCAGTATTTTCAGACTAAGAAGCTCGGAAAGATTGAGATACTTCCGAGGCATCAACACGGCCCAATCTAGAGCATAAAACATGCATCAGACATATTCGACGAAGGAATGGAAATATTCGACCCACTGGCACTTATTAAATCTAAATTTAGAGCTCCAGCTGGGGTAGAAAAGCCCCTCATTGATCCAGGTTAATGTAGATAGATGGTCGACAAGGTGGAATTACCTCACTACAACACAACCTAACAATGCTTTGTTGTGAACATAGTACGTTGGTTTGCGAATTCCCATGTGATATTCAATAGGATGCTATGATTTTCATTCTTGTACACATCTTCCAGGAAATGAGGTCATACAAAACATGAACACATTGTTAGCTATACTAGTGCAGACTAGGTAGGTGCACCTTTTGATAGACGTTCCAACTATGGGTATTGTTATTGTGTACTTGTTGATGGTTCATGTAAGAACTGAAATATAATTGCCAGATAAGGACTATGGTAAGATAACAAGTGATGACGACAGCAACATGTGAACTGATGCAGTGAAACAACTGTTCTTGAAACTGAAGTTTGAAGAGAGACATCAGAATAAGAACATTATATGCACGACACATACATCAAATACTGGAAGGACTAACTGCATAGGAGAAAAGATGGTTTTTGGGGACATCACCAGCTTTGTTAAATTAACCAACCAACTGCAGACAATTACTTGAAATATCTTGTCAGTCTGTTAATTAGTTGCTACATATACAGTAAGCTTGGGACATTTGACATGTATTCACCAACTTGACCCAAAATGTTACAGAGTATATGCACATGTGTAAATAGGTTTTCTACAATGCTATTCTTCAGAATTTGTTACTCTATAGCATGGCATATGTAAAAGCACGAGGCATAAGACACTGTATCTGCGAATTGTCAAAATCTATTCTCTTGTTTTCGCAATGTCATCACAAAAGAAGGCTGGGGGGCAGGAAACCATATGGGAAGAAGACCTTGTATCATAGTTTAACAGTTGTTATCAAACAAATTCTAGGAAGACCTAAATTTGGGAAAAATGCAAGGAAACTTATAACTGATCCGTCCTTAAGCATCAGATATATCTATGATACTTCTCCTAGACTAGTGTGTTAGTTAAATGGATTTACAACTCAAAAAGTTTGCATTATTTTCTTATAAACCAGCAGATAGTATTTCAGGTGTAGTTCCATATCATCCAAAAGAAAAATAGTTAGAAGAGTACTTGTATACATAGCTAAGGCACCCAAGAAAAACTGATTTCAAGAATCAAACAACAGAAGACAACATGAGAGGGAAATATAGTACTATGAAGGGCTATAATAAACTAATAATGACAGAAATTCTGCACCATCAGCGGTAAAAGACACATGTCTTGCATTCATTAGTTTAGTGCAAACACCATGTGCGGGTACGTTTGAGATGCAAACAAGTACAACTGTCTTGAGCCAAACTAAAGCATCTTTTATTATTATGAACGATTTTTCTATTTCAAAGCACTGACCGCATATCAAAGGTTATCATTGCTTCAAAATCTTGGTCCTAATCAATACTACTTCTTGGACATCTAAATAACAGAAAGAAAGTATACAGACAAACTAACCTTATCACTGAATCCAAACATGACTGATGAACCAACATCAAAAGTATAACCATCCCTCTGGTAAAAGCCAGAGCTTCCACCAGGAATAACATACTTCTCCAAAACCAAAACCTTAGCTCCCTTAACTGCTAGCTGTGTTGCTGCCACTAATCCACCTATTCCTGACCCTATAATAATGGCATCACAGTTGCCACTCTCATTTACTTCTACCTCACCAACTCCATAGCTCTCCACTCCTTTATCTACAACTGCTTTCAACTGTGAAACAATACCCCCTTTTCTTCCCTTAGTCTTATTCAGCCCCAAACTCAAGCCATTAAGCTGCTGGACATCAGTACAATTCCCAATTCTCAAAGGGTCAAAACAAGAACTTATCTTTTTATTGTTTCTGAGTTTGCTATCACCCAAAGCTACAATCTTGCAGTTACCATCAAGAAGTGAATTGGGAAACATAAAATTCAAGGTACCCATTTTTGTATTTTTCAAAATTTGGGCTTTAACTAACCAAAACTTGAACTTTTTTGCCTTCAATTCTTCAATTCTGTAATTGCATAAGCACTGAGAATTACAAAATCTTGAATCTTTTTTCTTTAAAAATGTTCAAAATCCAAGATTACAGGCACCAACAACTATAAAAATTGAATCTTGACAATTCTTGGACCTCAGGGTACTCAATAGGCTAGCTGAATTGTGTATTAGCAAAGTGAGGGAAGTATTTAGGTGGATTTTAATGAGGTGGGAATGAGCAAAGTGGAGGGTTCTTCACTTGTCTGTAGTGCTTGAAAATGAAAGAGAAGTGGATTGGCATGATTCTACTTTTGTGATTCCCAGTAATTATTGTTTATAACTTTATGTGACATACTAGTGATACCGTCAGGGATTAAAATAAATAATTTATTCCAAAGACAACTTATCGATAATAACATAATCATCTAGCTCCAAGATCAAGAAGTTACAATTAAACATATTGATAAGAGTTAAAATTTCTATACGCTGGATTTTTTGTTGTTAGTTGTTGTTGTACAAGAGTTAGAATTCCTGTAATGTCTTGACTAATGTCGACATGTTAGGTCTTCCTCTTTTCTTTTTCTTTTTTGGTTAATTATTAAGAAAAATCATTGCCAACTTTCCCATTTCTCTTCTCGAATGTTACTTTAAAAGTTAATTTTTTCCCTTTTAAATAAGATTTTTCCCAAACACCTTTAATATCTTTTAATATTATGTATAGTTTTATTTGATTAGTAATGGCTTCGATGTAGTTCTTTTTCATTTTTAAACTTATAATTTATAAAATTACATAAAAGCAATTAAACTGATCCCCTTGACCACCTACATGTCTTTCATTCAAGTGGAGAGGAAGGCACATACATGGTCATTAAAGTAGTAATGGATGGATTAGATTATGATCACTAATGGTTGTATAATCTTTTGTTGTCTTGTACAACGATTAAGAGATAAGAAATTCAAATCGTAATTATTTGACCCAAAAAGTGATTTTGGAAAATTAATTAAATTTATATCTTAAGGCCGCTAGCAAATCAGTTCGATCCGAAAGTTGCACAAAGAAATTGATAATCGTATATAATAAATAAAATAAAATAAAATAAAGACAAAAATAAAGTAATCTTATTAGATGTAAGCCTCGATGAGCTATAATAACAATTGCACTAATAATCTCCGAGATAACTGGAGCTTAGAATAATGTAAGGAAGAACACTGAAGAGCCTCAATTGTATTCTTTTTTTTTTATGCCCTATCTCTCGAGATACAAAATGATACTTATAGTCGTGTGGAGGGGAAATCGATACCGTTTTGAGTTTTGGGCCACATGGAGTTAGGTAATGGGGAGCGAGAATCTTGATAATAGTAACCACTCAATGTAATGTCCGATGACCACAATTTCCGGACGCGGTTGACTGCGTCTTCGAATACACTCATTAATTCTTCGAATACTCAACCATCGGATAACTATAATTTCTGGGATAAAAGGTCGGTTAGACTTAGTAGCAGACCCACTTCATTCTTATCTCTGTTTCAGAGCTTTATTTGCTACATGTCACTCTCTTAATACGTCACATGGAGAAAATTAAATTTTATCAGTACAGTAATATCACAAGTTCCTCGCTTAATTGTCTAAAAGAAATAAAAAACTTTCATCTATTAATTAAAAAAATATTTTTTTATTACATAAATTGAAAGAGAGAATCAATAGTGAAAAATCAAACTTATAAATATTCCCGTTATCAAACTTATACATATATTGTGTAAAAAGTTTGTATCAATATCACTAGACAATAAACATCGTTGATTATCAACAAGTAGAGCCGTCAAAATAGGCTTGGCCCGTGAGATCAGTCCGACCCAGCCAACTACTTGGGTAAGATTGGGTTGAGATTTTTTAGCCTATTTAAAATTGAGGCTTATAGGCTCAGTCCAAGTCATCACACTGGCCCTTGAGGCTTGACCGAGGCTGGCACGTGGGCCAAAAATTAATTAAATTCATTTAAATATTTAAAAAAAGTAAAAACTAAAAAAATATTAACTATAATCCTCATTTTCCAACCTTAGATTGCTCATTTACCCTTCCATATCAACTAGAATTTATATTTTGACATGCATGTAGTATGGCAAGATTAGTTTTTCTTTTGCTTAATTAACAACGAACTAGAAAAGTTTTAAGTGGCCAATAATAATTTTTTTCAAAAGAAAATATTACTTTGAGTGGCCAATAATCAGTCTGGTTACTTTAATATATTATTAATTATTAAATTGCTCTTCAGTATAGAAAATGTCAAGTTTTAATACCCAAAGAAAATTGACAACACTAGCAAATTTCACAATTTTTTAAAATTTATGGACTATAATGATGAAATCAACAAATAATGTTAAACCTAAATAAAAAATCTTAACATATAAACTTATTAAAGCAATTCCTGAACCTAAGGAACGTGAAAGAAAAGTACTAAAAAAATATTCATGTAATGTTAAAAAAAAAAAGAGTTAGAGATATGGAGAATTTACGTTTCAATTACAAGATTTCTTGTCAAATAATAAGATTCTTGTACACCTAAATAAATAAAAGTCGTTCATATGATTAAGAGATTAGGTCACGAAAAAATATCTAAAAATTTAAAACAATATTTTTTAAAAGAATTGAAGGGCCGCCTCGCCCTAGCCCGCGGCCCTCTTAAGGCTAGGTTGGGCTGGTCATTTTAAGGCCCATTTGGATGGAGGGTCAGCCTATCCTAAACCATCAAATTTAAAAGCCCACGAGGCTTGGATTGGGCTAGCCTTTTGGACAGCTCTATCAACAAGCATATTCCCTTTATCTTAAATAATGATGATTAAAAGAATTTGTTTGGCCAGGAATTAAAATAAAATGATTCCTTACAAAAGAAGCGCCAAACAATTTGGATCCACATGGCTATACGCAAATCACTGTCCATTCTCTCTCTTACGCTAAAAAGACTTGGAATTTCTACTCCCCTTTCACTCCCCATTACAATTTCATTCTCACTCTCTGTTTCAATCCACCCCAATTCCCATTTCAGGTAATTCTCTCCTTCTCTACATCTGTATACAAATTATCGTTATCAAGTATCTGCTGCCTCGTACCTGCATAAGTAGGGTAAGATATAGAAAATGGTTCTAGGTATGTATATACACACCATATGTTTGTTCAATCTTTATTGGGTTTCGTGGGATTTCTTGCTAGAAACCGGTTTTTAATAGAATCCGACTGTGTCTGTATAAATTTGTGTATACAGAGGGAAGATGTGATAATTAACTTAATTGATTTGGATCCTTTTTTACCCATAACTTGAATTTTGGTGTTGCTTTACTTGATTTGGAGCTTCTTTGGTCCCTTCTGGGAAAGATTGTAATTTGGGGTATACTAAACTTTTAGTCTTAAATTTTTCGTAAGTACTCATATACTGTGCCTTTAACTGTACGCAATTGATTAAGATTACAAATTTCTTGCGTAGAGGATTTGGTACTTTTTACACGATTAGTTTGTGAATCTGTTAAATATTTGCCAAATTCAAGCTTGTTCTAGTAATTTCTCTATTGAAGTAATCTGGGTTGTGATGTTGAAATGGGATGAAAAGTTTGAACCTTTTCTGCGCATTGCCTACTTTCTGTGAGTAAATGAGACCGGCGCTAGCTAACTCAATTCTTTAGTTTGTGACAGTGAGTTTTAGAAGACTCTCAGTTATTAAGGTCACTACTTAACAAAGCATTCTTGATAGCTGTTGACGTGCTAAGGAGTTATGTATTGGAGCTTACTTATTTGCTCTTACGGTAATAAGGACAGTCCGAGGGGTGGGGGTGGGGGTGGGGGGTGGGGAATAAAGAGTTTTAAGATGGGAACTGAAAAGGCCAAAGAGGTAATTAAAAGGAAGGCTGGATTTAGTGAGTTGTTTTTATTCTTTAATGATAAGTAAACAAGATAGGTATGATAAAACAGAAGGGTTTGTTTTGCTCTAGACGAGTTTGCGTGAACATGAAATGAAAACAACGTACCCAGTATATTCTCACAAGTGGAGTATGGGTAGGGTAGTATGTACGCAGTCCTTACCCCTACCTTGTAAAGGTAGAGAGGCTGTTTCCCGAAGACCATGTGCTCAATAAAGCAAAATCACAATAGTTACGAGAGAGAACTACATATAACGAGATAGTAAGAACAACCAAAAAAAATATAATCGAACCAAAGGAAACATCAGGTAATAATATCGATTTAAAAATAGGGAACACGAGGATAACACTAATACTACATGAAAATGTTGGTTTATGTTTAGTCAACAATGGCATGCTGAAAATGTTGGTTTATGTTTAGTCAACAATGACATGCCAATTGGAAGAGTTGGTGGAAAGAGTTGGTGTGGATGCTAGGAGGAAGCTTCCTCCTTTGATGTCACCCATGACATCAAGATGATGTAGTTTGATGTCACCAATGACATCAAGAGGAGGTCTTTACCTCTATAAATAGATGCACTCCTTCACTTGTAGAAATCATCCCAAAATAATACAATACATTGTAGTGAGTAGAGAGTTAAGAGAGAAATTCTCTTAAGTGTAATTGGGAAATCTCCCCTTCCTTTGTTAATATTAAAAAGGGCAATTGTTCTCTGGTGGACGTAGGATTATTTTGATCCGAACCACGTTAAATCTTGTGTTCTTTCTTTTACGTTTCCGCTAACAATTGGTATCAGAGCGACAGGATTCTTTAACGATCCAAGGAGAAAGAACAAGCAAATATGAGTTCCATGAAGTTTGAAATTGATAGATTCAATGGACGCAACAACTTCAATATCTGGAAGATCCAGATGATGGCGTTACTGCGGAGGGAAGGTTCAATCCATGCTATTGACGGAAAGTATCCTACGGATATATCAGCTCCCGACAAGGAGAAGATTGAAGGGGATGCATTGAGTGCAATCCAACTATCCCTTGCACCTAACGTGCTTTGTGAAGTGAGTACGGGTACCGAAGAGACGGCCAAACAGTTGTGGGAAAAGCTAGAAGGGCTATACCAAGACCGATCAGTGACAACAAGAATGTTGTTACAACGGCGTCTTCACACATTTAAGATGGGGTCAGGTACTTCGTTACAAGATCATTTAGATGCGTTTAATAAACTTGTCATGGACTTACAGATTGCAGGAATTAAAAGGGAGGAGGAGACGCTTGCATGTGCTTTGCTATTTTCATTGACTTCAGGATATCGTGATATTGAGAATTCAATGATGTATAGCAAGGAGCCTATCAAGCTTGAGCAAGTGCGGCAGGCACTTAACTCTAGTGATGTGCGGAGGCACATTGAAGGAGATAGAGATGACCAGGCAAGTGGCCTCTTTGTAAGAGGCCGGACTAGCCAACAGGGAAAGACCAAATCAAAGCACAGATCAAAGTCTCGTGTGAACAAGAAGAATACAGAGTGTTGGGGTTGTGGCAAGAAGGGGCACTTTGAACGAGATTGCCCAATGTCAAAGTCCAAGGAAAAGGCGAGTGCATCTACAGTTGAACAGGTACATAATTTTGATAATGATTATGTACTAACAACATCGTGTAATAATAATAGTAGTTATGAAAACAAATGGGTGTTAGACTCTGCTTGTACTCTGCATATGACGTTCCGAAAAGACTGGTTTAGCAGCTACGAGAAAAGTGGAGGAACCGTAGTAATGGGCAATAATGCAACTTGTGCAATAGTTGGCATTGGCTCAGTTCGGGTTCGCTGCCATGATGGAATCGTGAGGACTATTACACAAGTCCGTCATGTTCCTGATCTGAAGAAGAATTTGATCTCCTTGGGTACTCTGGATGAACAAGGCTACAGGTACATGAGCGAAGCAGGAACTATGAAGGTGACTAAAGGTTCTTTAGTCATGCTGAAAGGCAAGCTGGAGAACGGCCTTTACACATTGGCCGGAAGCACCATTGTTGGCTCTGCAAATGCATCTACAGTGCAGTTATCTAATGATGACAAGGCAAGACTATGGCACATGAGACTAGGTCATATGAGCGCACGTGGACTGGAGATGTTGAGCAATCGTAAACTTTTGGAAGGTGAGAAGATCAGCACGCTTGACTTCTGTGAGCACTGCGTTCTAGGGAAGCAGAAGAAGGTCAGCTTCAGCACTGGCAAACACAAGACAAGAGGAGTGCTAGACTACATCCATTCAGATTTATGGGGTCCTTCTAAACTTCCATCGAAGGGCGGAAAGAGGTATCTTCTCATTTTTATTGATGATTTCTCACGAAAGGTTTGGGTGTATTTTTTGAAGGCAAAAAGTGATGCTTTTGAAGCATTTAAAGAGTGGAAGATTTTGATTGAAAATCAAATGGAGCGGAAAATCAAGTATCTTCGCACAGACAATGGCTTGGAGTTTTGCAATGAAGAGTTTAATGAATTCTGCAAGGTTCATGGGATCTCAAGACATAGGACTGTCAGGCATACCCCACAGCAGAATGGAGTTGCCGAGAGAATGAACAGAACTCTTCTTGAAAAGGCTCGTTGTATGCTCCTACAAGCCAAAATGTCCAAAGTATTTTGGGCTGAAGCAGTTCACACTGCTGCTCATATTGTCAATCGATCTCCAGCATCGGCAATTGACTTTAAGACTCCGAATGAGGTATGGTCAGGTGAACCCTCTAACTATTCATACTTACGAGTATTTGGGTGTCCAGCTTATTATCACGTTAATGAAGGAAAGCTTGAACCAAGGGCTAAGAAGGTCATATTCGTAGGGTATGTGGATGGAGTAAAAGGGTACAAACTTTGGTGTTTGTCTTTACTCAAATTTATAGTTAGTAGAGATGTCACCTTCGATGAATCCTCTATACTTGATCCCCGTAAAGTTTCCGTGGAGTTTTCAGGAAACAAGAACAACGAGCAGGTGGAGCTTCCGGTGGAGCTTGCCAAGGAAAAGGATCAAGAGACTCAGGTTAAAGATGAGTCAGAAGATGTAGGCGTTGAAGAACTTGCTGTCAATGAACCATACACAATTGCGAAGGGGAGGGAGAAGAGGCAGACACGAGAACCGGAACGCCTTATAAATCAAGCAAACTTGATTGCATATGCGTTCGTAGCTGCACAAGAAGAGATTAAAGATCTGGAGCCCTCCTCGTATATTGAAGCAACTTCTTGCAAGGATGCCGCACAATGGCGGTTAGCCATGACTGAAGAGATGGAGTCTCTTCACAAGAATCAGACATGGGTCTTAGTGAAAAGACAAAAGGGGAAGAGGACAGTTGGATGCAAGTGGGTCTACCGAAAGAAAGAGGGAATTCCTGAAGTGGAAGATGCTAGGTTCAAGGCGAGATTGGTTGCAAAAGGTTTCAGCCAAAAGGAGGGAATTGACTACAATGAGATTTTCTCTCCGGTCGTGAAGCATAGCTCAATTCGCGTGCTACTAGCATTGGTTGCACAATTTGACTTGGAGCTTCAACAGCTTGATGTCAAAACTGCTTTCTTACACGGTGATCTAGAAGAGACAATCTATATGGATCAACCTGAAGGTTTCCTAGCTGAGGGAAAAGAAGATCACGTATGCCAACTAAAGAAGTCTTTGTATGGTTTGAAGCAATCCCCTAGACAGTGGTACAAGAGGTTTGATGCATTCATGACTACACATGAATTCTCAAGGAGTGCATTTGATAGTTGTGTGTATCACAAGAAGATGTCTGGTAACTCAATGATTTATTTACTGTTGTATGTTGATGATATGCTTATTGCTGCTAACAACATTACAGAGATAAATGCTTTGAAGAAACTATTGAGTAAGGAATTTGACATGAAGGATTTAGGAGCTGCAAAGAAAATCCTTGGTATGGAGATTTCAAGAGAAGACGATGTTGTACATCTTTCTCAGAAGAGGTATATTGAAAGGGTTCTCGAGAGATTCAATATGCAAACGTGCAAGCCTGTAAGTACACCATTAGCTCCTCATTTTAAACTTTCAGAGTCACAAATGCCTCAGTCTGAGGATGAGGTGGAGCATATGTCAAAGATTCCTTATGCCAGTGCAGTTGGTAGTATTATGTATGCTATGGTATGCACACGTCCAGATATTGCTCAATCTGTAAGTGTGGTAAGTAGATACATGTCCAACCCAGGAAAGAGGCATTGGGAAGCTGTCAAGTGGATATTGAGATATCTCAAAGGAGCTTCTGGTGTTGGTCTTACCTTTCGAAAAAGTGGTACAGGTATTTCAATTCTCGGTTATGTGGATTCTGACTATGCAGGAGATCTTGACAGAAGAAGGTCCACAACTGGATACATCTTTACCCTCGTTGGCAGTGCCGTCAGTTGGAAGTCGACTTTGCAGTCGATTGTCGCTTTGTCTACGACAGAAGCAGAATACATGGCAGCAGCGGAGGCGGTAAAGGAAGCTATCTGGTTGAAAAGTTTAGTAGCGGAATTGAGTTTGGTTCAGCTGGAATCAACTCTTAGATGTGATAGTCAGAGTGCTATTCATCTAATGAAAAATCAGAGATTTCATGAGCGCACTAAACACATTGATGTCAGATTTCATTTTATTCGAGATGTTATTGATGAGGGAACTATCAAGGTCGTGAAGGTTATCACAGACGATAATGCTGCAGACATGTTGACCAAGATAGTCCCGCTCGCTAAGTTTGCACACTGCAAGGACTTGGCGGGGGTGTGCATCAACTGATGCAACTCCGAAGAGAACAGTTGCTAGGTGGAGGTGGTATGTTCAACAATGGTTTGATTCTTCTTGTTTCTTACAACGGGGTTGCCCAGTAAGCTTAGAAGTTTTGGCCAGAGTTGTTCACACGCTCGAAACGCAAACCAAGGTGGAGATTGAAAATGTTGGTTTATGTTTAGTCAACAATGGCATGCTGAAAATGTTGGTTTATGTTTAGTCAACAATGGCATGCCAATTGGAAGAGTTGGTGGAAAGAGTTGGTGTGGATGCTAGGAGGAAGCTTCCTCCTTTGATGTCACCCATGACATCAAGAGGAGGTAGTTTGATGTCACCAATGACATCAAGAGGAGGTCTTTACCTCTATAAATAGATGCACTCCTTCACTTGTAGAAATCATCCCAAAATAATACAATACATTGTAGTGAGTAGAGAGTTAAGAGAGAAATTCTCTTAAGTGTAATTGGGAAATCTCCCCTTCCTTTGTTAATATTAAAAAGGGCAATTGTTCTCTGGTGGACGTAGGATTATTTTGATCCGAACCACGTTAAATCTTGTGTTCTTTCTTTTACGTTTCCGCTAACACTACAGCTAGGGAAGGAAGTACAGGTTTGGAAAGGGAAAACGCTCGACTACTTACTAACCTACAACCCTAATCTTCGACGTCCACACCCTTCTATCAAGGGTTATGTCCTCGGTAAGCTGAAGATGTGTCATGTCCTGTCTGATCATCTCTCTTCAATATCTCTTTGGCCTACCATGCCCCCTCATTGAATCCGCCATAGCCAACCTCTCACACCTCCTCACAGGGGCATCTGCGCTTCTCTTATTCACGTGCCCGAACCGTCTCAGCCTAGCTTCTCGCATCTTGTGTTCCACACAGGCTACTCCCACCTTATCTTGAGTATCTTCGTTCCTAATCTTATTCCTCATCGTATGACCAGACATCCATCTCAGCATCCTCATCTACACAACTTTTAACTTCTGAACAAAGGCTTGACTGGCCAATACTCCGCAACATACAACATGGTCGGTCTAACCACTACTCTGTAAAACTTACCTTTAAGTCTTGGCGGCGTATTCTTGTTGCACAAGATGCTGGATGCAAGCCTCCACTTCATCCGCTCCGCTCAAATACGATGTGAGACAACCTTATCAATCTCCCAATTTTCTTGAATTATAGACCCAAGATACTTAAAACTTTCTCTCTTGTGTATGGCTTGTGTGCCCAGCCTCACTTCAATTTCAGCCTCCCGGGTCACTTTACTAAACTTGCAATTCAAGTATTCTATTTTAGTCCTACTTAACTTGAAACCTTTAGACTCCAGGGTTTGCCTCCAGACCTCCAGCCTAGTGTTAACACCGCCTCATGTCTCGTCAATTAGTACTATGTCATCTGCAAATAACATGAACCAAAGTACTTCCCCTTAAATATGCCGTGCCAACTCATCCATCACCAAGGCAAATAGGAGCGGGCTAAGCGTTGATCCTTGATGCAACCCCACCTCTATTGGGAAGTGTCGCGAGTCCCCTCCCACCGTTCTCATTTGGGTCTTGGCTCTGTCATACATGTCCTTAATAGCCCTAGTGTATGCGATAGATACACCTCTAGCCTCTAAGCATCTCCACAGAACTTCCCTAGGGACTTTGTCATATGAATTTTCCAGATCGATGAACACCATATGTTAGTCCTGCTTCCTCTCCCGATATTGTTCCACCAATCTCCTGACAAGATGAATGGTTTCAGTCGTCGGACGCCCCGGCATGAACCCAAACTGGTTCTCAAAAATAGACACATCCCTCCTTATCCTCATCTCCACCACCCTCTCCCAGAACTTCTCATTCTCTGGGTTCTTTTGGTTTCTGGATAATATCATTGAGACTCATTACCGTATCGGTCCCCATGTGATTGAAGTATCTTGTATTTGGGGAGTGTGATGGAATTCTATAATTCGACCGTCATGAATTAGGGGTAACAAACTGCCCCTTCTCACTGCCACTGCATGCTTGACCCTGAAAGCCTATTATGTCTTTCATGGGTCATTTTCTATTAATTTGGGATTTGTCTTTTTTTTTTTTGGGACTGGAACATATCATAAAAACGAAATTATTCTATCCAGTAACCCATCTCTAGTTGTATAAGCCTGCCAAATCCCAGTCAAGAACCAAACATTTCCCATGGATTTTGCAAATAATTATCGACATGCTGTAGGGCACAAGAATTGACAGCGCTTTATAGGGAAGTTAGCTTCTATGTGCTAGTGGATTTCTGTTATGGACTTATTTTTAATTAACAAGCTTTTGATCTTGCGTTCTTCTCTTGCTTTCATCGATGCTATTCGAAAGATGATAAAACTATAAGCCATAAAGAAAATGTGTCTCTACTATCCTGGATGATATTATCTAATCTAATATTGCATCCATCTTTCATTGCTCTAAGTTTTGCTTATTGTTGCCTGTCCAGAGGATAGGCAAGTTTAGCAACAATTCTGAACTTCGTCACCTTACTTTCCTTTTTCCCAACTTCTTGTTTCAGAGCGGCGCTAATTTACATCACTCATGGATCGGCTAACCAGTGCTGCACGTCTCATGATAGTCTCAGATCTAGACCATACAATGGTGGGTTTGTCATAGTTGTCATTTCTCCTGCATATGCTGCTGTAACTTATGTGACATTTTGCTGTACAGGTAGATCATCATGATGCCGAGAACCTTTCTCTGCTTAGATTTAATGCCTTATGGGAGGCCAATTATCGTGATAACTCTTTGTTAGTGTTCTCAACTGGGAGATCACCTACACTTTACAAGGAGTTGAGGAAAGAAAAGCCCATGCTAACCCCAGATATTACTATTATGTCCGTGGGAACTGAAATAACATATGGTAACTCTATGGTGCCTGATGATGGCTGGGAAGCTTTTCTCAATAACAAGTGGGACAGAAAGATAGTAACCGAGGAAACTAGCAAGTTTCCTGAACTCACTCTACAGGTACACTTATGGGTTGGCATGAGATCATCTGTTACTTCAGTTTCGGTTGCAAAGCTTAAATTTAATAGTAGATCTTGAAAATCAGTTATGGTTTAAAATAGTATGTAAGCTGAAACATAACTTCAGCAACTGGTATCTATAAAAGCAACTTCTTTTGGTCCCTGCAGTCGGAAACTGAGCAGCGACCACACAAGGTCAGTTTCTATGTTCAGAAAGACAAAGCACAGGATGTAATGAAAACACTTTCCAAGCGCTTGGAAGAACGTGGGGTATGATACTCAACTTTTGCACTTCAGATTTTGGCATGATATATTCATATTGCGAGTTCAGAGCATGTAGTTCTTGCTATGCTGCAGTGAACTCAAAATTCTTTTAGATTCATGTTGAGCTTCACTTCTTTTTTATCTAATTTTTTCTTTCTGTTGTCATCATCAGCTGGATGTTAAAATAATTTACAGTGGGGGAATGGATCTAGATATATTACCACAAGGCGCTGGCAAAGGACAAGCACTTGCATATTTGCTTAAGAAATTGAAGAGTGAGGGTAAATTGCCAAACAACACCCTTGCCTGCGGTGACTCCGGGAATGATGCTGAGCTATTCAGTATCCCGGATGTGTATGGTGTAATGGTTAGTGGTTCAGCTACTTTCCAACATATCCTTATAATCTGGTAATATATTCTCATGTTTGTGGTCAAAAGTACTCTCTAAATGTACAGTCACTTCGCAGGTAGCTAATGCGCAGGAGGAATTATTGCAATGGCATGCTGCAAATGCGAAGAATAATCCTAAAGTAATTCATGCAACAGAGAGGTGTGCTGCCGGTATCATACAAGCTATCGGTCATTTCAACCTAGGTCCAAGTACCTCTCCTAGAGATGTTATGGATTTGTCAGACTGCAAGATGGAGAACTTTGTTCCCGCCTATGAAGTTGTCAAATTTTACCTGTTTTTTGAGAAATGGAGGCGTGGAGAAATTGAGCATTCTGAGCATTACTTGTCAAACCTGAAAGCAGTGTGTGTATGTTTAATACCCTATACCTACTGCTATTTCATTGTCTTATGTGTATTTTTGTGTTATGAGTTTGACCGTGGATTCTAGAAAATTTCCCTCCGTAAGTACTCCCCCCACCCACCCAAAACCCACCCAAAAAAAGTTACAGAAAGATTTTTCCACCATATCTGAACAGAACATATGCACTTTTTTTAATGCTTATTGAGTACAGCTTCTAAGTGAATTAACCTCCTTGTGTTGCTGAAACTCCTTTCCACAACCATAGAGAGAGAAGCTTGTATACTTCCGTTTTTGTGGTATCCGCATATATGCTTTTTCAAGTAACAAACTGAAGTAGTATCTACTCGCTCAATAAAAATACTTTAAAAAAGTGGTAACCTATGCTCTCCATGTACTCTTTCTCTCTCGACCCTCCTGGTTTTTTGTTTTCTGGTTGAGTGAAAGGCCGAAGGTGAGAGGTGGGTTTAAACCTCGTGATTGTTTTTTCATTGTGGTTGGCGATCCTTATTTGCTAACTCTTCTATTGCTGCAGAGACCATCTGGTACTTTTGTCCACCCATCTGGTGTCGAGAAATCCCTTCAGGAATGTGTAACTTTATTCAGGACGTGTCATGGTGACAAACAGGGGAAACAATTTCGTATTTGGGTCGATCAAGTTTTACCTGTACAGGTTGGTTCAGACTCATGGTTAGTGAGTTTCAAGAAGTGGGAGTTCTCTGGTGAGTATCTTTTACCTCATGAGACGGTCTTTCATTTTGCTCTCGACTTTGTAGATGGTTCTAGATGTCACTGTATCTGTCTTCACTTTTTACAGTCTATGACATGCTTTTCCCAAACTGGGTCTTTCAGTAATAATTCCAACCTCATTTACTAACTTTTGTCCCTTGGTGTGTTTGTGTGACCCTCATTTACTAACTTTTGTCCCTTGGTGTGTTTGTGTGACTCACACCCTTTTACAGGATCTACGTTCCATCATAATTTTGATATGTTTTTATTCCTTCCATGCTAGTGAAGTAATTATCTAAAGAGGTTTAGGGAGGTAAACAGAATTTGTAGTTCATTATTGTAACCTGTTATTAGGTCCGCTTACATTTCAAATTCTATCTTAAGCGTCTGAAGGTTGTTCAAAGTGTTATTACTTGAAGAACAAACAACGAGGATGGGGGAAGGAGATGGGGTAAAGCCGTAAAGAGATATTACTTACATTGTTGAAATAAAAATCTTTTGTTTGCTTCAAGCATGTAAACTTGTTGATTGTCTGCATCTGTGCGACATGTTGATGTTGAAGTTGTGTTCCAGCAATAGTGACAAACCATTATGGAACAGTTGACGCCTGAGGCCATACTTTAAATATGCCTCAATCAGATAATAATTTGGGTTACTTTCCTCTGGATTACTTTTGCTAGCTATCTCAATCACACATTAGTTTTACAAATTCATTCCTGCGATCACCATCATAGCGTGCCTATTGTGTACTGATTCTTTTCTTTGCCCTACAAGACTTCTTGAGCATTCACTAAATCCCATGTTAAGCCCCTCAAAGACCAATTCAAGCTTCTGTTGTGAACATTGGTAGTTGGGGCATAGTAATGAGTCAAGTATATAGCCTTTCCATTTTAGAGCTTAGGTGAGGTTTATGTGCTTAAATTGTACTATATTTGAGCCCCTACTCTCTGGATTACAGTGCCTACGCTACTTTGGTCTACCAAGAAGTCAAAACAGAAATTCTTATGAAAAAAAACGTCTAAACAGAATAGTCTTGCAACCAAAGAGGTTCGGGATTTTCCTATCTGATTTCACGGTAGGTAGATCAAGTTCAGCAAAACTATTACTCCCTCCGTTTCAATTTATGTGAACCCATTTGACTGGGCACGGAGTTTAAGAAAAGAGAGAAGACTTTTGAACTTGTGGTGTAAAATGAGGCACATATATTTTGTGTGGCTATAAATCATTGCATAAAAGTAAATTGTTTCCAAATAAGGAAAGGGGTCATTCTTTTTGGCACGGACCAAAAAGGAAATAGGTTCACATAAATTGAAACGGAGGGAGTATGTATTTTCCCTCTTCCGTGGGAGGTGGGAGGAGTTAATGTATTGATGTTGATTCAAATCTCATGAAATTATACTCCTGTAGGTCGTTGATGATCGGTGTTGGATCAGCACAGTTGACGAACAGCACTATTCGTGTCATTTTCGTTCTCATAGCTCTTTTATTGTTTTCACGTCGTTATCTTATAAGTTGCTGATTCCTGCAGGTGAAGACAGGCGATGTTGCGTAACTACAGTCCTATTAAGTTCAAAGGTAAAATTTCAAAATTGCAGACAAATGATTATTCCATGTAAATATTACAACTGAAACCTATTATAATCTGTCTTTGTTCCCAGAATAAGACTGTCGCGGATGGACTCACTTGGACACACGTACATCAGACATGGCTGAATGGAGCTGCAGCAAGTGACTCTACGACCTGGTTCTTTTAGATTGTCATCTCAGTTTAACTCTGAAAAGTCAGTACTCCTTTTACCAATTCACCCATAATAAACACAAAATACAAACTATATCAATATGCATCAGTGGCTGCTGGTGGCTTCCGCTTCTTCCTGGCCCATTCTTGTCTCACTCTTCTTCATTGATAATCCATGTATAACCATCTAAAGTCTAAACCGTGAAGATGGCTTCATCGTTTGTAGTATAAAAGTTTATATTAGCTGCCACAGTTGTAGTATTGACAGTTGTAGCAGTCATTTCTTATGAACAATGAGATTGTTACAAAGTACTGCATAGTAGCTTCTGTAGGTTGTGGGATCACTTTAAGCCTGGATTACATGTATGTTTACTACGTAAGTTATAGTGGCTTATAAGATACTTTGCTTCCCAAACTTGCATTGATTTAATTAGTCCCCCCCCCCCCGCACA